>NC_087354.1:54814471-55439471 GCF_030014295.1 Loxodonta africana | reverse complement strand
TTGTAAGCCATGATAATAAATAGAATTTAATCTGAATAATGAGTTTAATCTGAACAAGAGAATTATTCACAATGGAGATACTTCTTTCTTTTCAGTGGCCTGTGGCTTACTGGTACTCTTGGAGGCTGGTCAAGGGAACCACCTCTTCATCTAACCAGGGCTGCGGGCAGCATGATCCGTGCCATGGATAACTGAGGCCATGCCAAATGGAAACCCTCACCTTTGTTAGTATTCCGTCCTCTCGGTGATTCTTCTGTAGGACGTGTTGAAGTGCTAGCTGAATTTTCTGTTGCAGCTTTTCAATTTTTACCTTTTCCTGCAGCCACGAGCGATCTAAACACGAAAAATGATACTCCTTAGTATTCCTGCAACACGGTGTTGAAACACTTCATTCCTTTTGACTCTGAGAGAAAGATTATTATAGCACAAGGCCTATTTAGAGACTGATGGGTCAGTCCCACCGTTTCCAAACGTGTTCCTACAGGCGTGGAAACTGATCTCTGACAGTTATAAAACAGGATATTAAACCTTTCCATTTTTACTGATGCTTAAAAGAAGGAAAGATCTTTCCCTTTGAAAAGGACGGACATTTTAGTTTAAGGTTACACCTGTATACGTGCAAATGAAACCACTGTGACACCTCGAGCCTTCCTGATAATTACATTTCTGAATCAAATACAGTCATCCTGCAAACTTTTCTGGCAAGTATGAAAATTGCCTTATAATCCAAGGCAACTAAAGATGCTAAGAGAATTTCAAATGACTTAAGGATGGTTAATTCAGGATAAAGTTTTTATTTGTAAGAATCCCAAATAGAACACAGGAAATTTGCAAAACTGATTATCCCCAAGAGATAGTACTGGTTGAAAACATAGATTAAATTCAGACAAACTTGTGGATGACACTCAAATAGATTTTAAGAGGAAAGCAAGGTGTCTTAAAAACCACATCTTATCTTAGAGATTGGTATTAAGAAAGGCAACGTTTTCCTGTTGTTGTTGTTCTTAGGTGCCTTTGAGTCAGTTCCCACTCGTAGCAACCCTGTGGACAACAGAACGAAACACTGCCCGATCCTGTGCCATCCTCAGAATCGTTGTTATCCTTGAGCCCACTGTTGCAGCCACTGGGTCAATGTATCTTGTTGAGGGTCTTCCTCTTTTTTGCTGACCCTCTACTTTACCAAGCATGATGGCCTTTTCCACAGACTGGTCCCTCCTGATAACATGTCCAAAGTATGTGAGACATAGTCTTGCCATCCTTGCTTCTAAGGAGCATGCTGGTTGTACTTCTTCTAAGACAGATTTGTTCATTCTTCTGGCAGTCCATGGTATATTCAATATTCTTTGCGAACACCATAATTCAAAGGCATCAGTTCTTTGGTCTTTCTTATTCACTGTCCAGCTTTCACATGCATATGAGACGATTGAAAACACCATGGCTTGGGTCAGGTGCACCTTAGTTTTCAAGGCGACATCTTTGCTTTTCAACACTTTAAAGAGGTCTTTTGCAGCAGATTTGCCCAATGCAATGCATCTCTTGATTTCTTGACTGCTGCTTCCATGGGTGTTGATTCTGGATCCAGGTAAAATGAAATCCTTGAAGATTTCAATCTTTTCTCCATTTACCATGATGTTGCTCATTGGTCCAGTTGTGAGGATTTTTGTTTTCTTTATGTTAAGGTGTAATCCATACTGAAGGCTGTGGTCCTTGATCTTCATCAGTAGATGCTTCAAGTCCTCTTCACTTTCAGCAAGCAAGGTTGTATCATCTGCATAATGCAGGTTGTTAATGCATCTTCCTCCAATCTTGATTCCCTGTTCTTCTTCATCTAGTCCAGCTTCTTGGATTATTTGCTCAGCATACAGATTGAATAAGTATGGTGAAAGGATACAACCCTGACACACACCTTGCCTGACTTTAAACGACGCAGTATCCCCTTGTTCTGTTTGAACGACTGCCTCTTCTTGATCTGTGTACAGGTTCCTCATAAGCACAATTAAGTGTTCTGGAATTCACATTCTTCACAATGTTATTCATAATTTGTTATGATCCACACAGTGGAATGCCTTTGCACAGTCAATAAAACACAGGTGAACATCTTTCTGGTATTCTCTGCTTTCAGCCAGGATCCATCTGACATCAGCAACAATATCCCTGGTTCCATGCCCTCTTCTAAATCTGGCTTGAATTTCTGGCAGTTCCCTCTTGATATACCACTGCAGGCGCTTTTGAATGGTCTTCAGCAAACCTTTACTTGTATGTGATATTAACGATATTGTTTGATAATTTCCTCATCTGGTTGGATCACCTTTCTTGGGAACAGGCATAACTATGGATCTCTTCCAGTCAGCTGGCCAGGTAGCTGTCTTCCAAATTTCTTGGCATAGACCAGTGAGCACTTACAGAGCTGCATCCGTTTCTTGAAACATCTTCAAATGATATTCCGTCAATTCCTGGAGGCTTGTTTTTCGCCTATGCCTTCAGAGCAGCTTGGCCTTCTTCCTTCAGTACCATCGGTTCCTGATCAGATGTTACCTCCTGAAATGGTTGAACGTCGACCAATTTCTTTCAGTATAATGACCCGGTGTATTCCTTCCATCTTCTTTTGATGCTTCCTGCATCGTTTAATATTTCCCCTGTAGAATTCTACCACAGGTTAATTCTAGACTAGGTTTTATTTGATTCTTATTTCTCAAGATTTTATTTGAAAGGCATTAAGATCTTCTTAAAAGGGTATATGTATGTGTGGGCTTTTATGGTTTAGTAGTTTGAAATCTTAAATGAAAAATCTGTTTAGCCAATATCACCATCATTAACACCATCATCATCATTCATTATTTCAAAAACTTAAAATTAGGTTTAATAAGGGTGGCAGTATCTTCTGGCAGCCCCACAAATACTCTGTAGTCATGAAAAGTTATGCACTTGGTAAAAAAAAAAATTCTTTACCTGGATAATCTTAAAACAATCTTATTTTTATTTGGTTATCTCACCTGCTGACATCAGCACAAATGCAGAAAATAATGCGATTTCATCTTCAGTCAGGTGCATAGAACATAAACTCTTTCCAAATTCAAACACAAAGCTAATAAAGTCTTCACAACCTGCCAAAATTGAAATAGAGACAGTTCAGGGTTTCTGCATTATTCTAGAAAAAAAAATGGTGGAGAAAGTAAAGAGGGTTGTAGTAAAAGGGGACAGTAACAGCCCTTATACACTGTGATAGTCTGAAATCTTAAAAATCTGTTCGGCCAGTATCACCATCATCGTCATTCATAGTAACGAGTGAATGTTTGTTGTACGACTACTGCCTAAGGTATGCTCTGAGAGACTTCTTTGGGTTTCCTCCTGTTTCTCAACAGCCCCATGAGGGAGGTATTATCATTATTATCCCCCATTTTAGAGGTAAGAAAATTGAGACTTGGAGAGAAAAATAATTTACCCAAAACCACCCAAGTAAGACGTAAGAGCCTGAGACTCAAACCCAGCCTGCCTGACTTCAGAGCCCACACCTTTACCAATAGAATTTAACAGCTATAATCTAACTGAAATGTGAAATTCACTCATTTTTGTCTTCTACTGTATTGCATCTAGTAGGCCCTGTAAAACATTAACAAATGACACAATCTGGCAATAAAACTATTATGACAATTACAGAACTGAAAATATAGAATGTGAAAGTTCTCTAAAATAATAATCCTATCCTCCAAAGACTGGTCAGGTGTGGTGTCTATTCTTTCTAATTATACCCACACACACACATTGTTGTTCTTAGATGCCGTAGAGTAGGTTCTGACTCCTAGCAACCCTATGTACAACACAACGAAACACTACCCAGTCCTGCACCATCCTTAGATTCATTGCTATGTTTGAGCCCACTGGTGAAGCCACTGTGTCAATCCATCTCCTCAAGGGTCTTCCTCTTTTTTGCTGGTCCTCTACTTTACCAAGCATGATGTCCTTCTCTAGGGATTGGTCCCTTCTGATAACATGTCCCAAATACTTGAGACAAAGTCTTGCCATCCTCCCTTCTAAGGAGCATTCTGGCTATACTTCTTCCAAGCCAGATTTGTTCGTTCTTCTGGCAGTATACATATATTCAATATTCTTCGCCAACACCATAATTCAAAGGCGTCAATGCTTCTTAGGTCTTCCTGATTCATCATCCAGCTTTCACATGCATATGAGGTGACTGAAAATACCATAGCCTGGGTCAGGAGCACCTTAGTCCGCAAAGTGACATCTTTGCTTTTCAATATTTTAAATAGGTCTTTTGCAGCAGATCTGTTCATCAAGCAAAGAACGCATTAAACCATTATTATTTTTTTTTGGTTTAATGCGTTCTTTGACTGCTTGACAGCTGCTCCCATGGGCATTGTTTGTGTATCCAAGTAAAATGAGATTCTTGACAATGTCAATATTTTTTCCATTTATCACGATGTTGCTCATTAGTCCAGGTGTGGGGATTTTTGCTTTATTTATGTTGAGGTAAAGCCCATACTGAAGGCTCTAGCCCTTGATCTTCGTCAGCATGTGCTTCAAGTCCTCTTCACTTTCAGCAAGCAAGGCTGTGTCATCTGCATATTGCAGGTTGTTAATAAGTCTTCCTCCAATCCTGATGCTGCGTTCTGCTTCATATAGTCCAGCTTCTCGGATTATCTGTTTAGCATACAGATGGAATAATACGGTGAAAACATACAACCCTGATGCACATCTTTCCTAATTTTGAACCATGTGGTATCCCCATGTTTTGTTCCATTGCCTCTTGGTCTATGTCCTCATAAGCATAATTAAGTGCTCTGGAATTCCCATTCTTCGCAACGTTATCCATAATTTGGGATGATCCACATAGTCTAATGCCTCTGCACAGTCAGTAAAACACAGGCAGATGATGCAGAACTGGGCAGTGTTTCATTCTATTGTACACAGGGTCACTATGAGTCAGAGCCCACTCCACGGCACGTAACAACAACAACAAACATCTTTCTTGTATTCTCTGCTCTCACCCAAGATCCATCTGACAGCAGTGATATCCCTCATTCCATATCCTCTTCTGAATCTGGCTTGAATTTCTGGCAGTACCCTGTCAACATATTGCTGCAACCATGTTTTGAATGATCTTCAGTAAAAGTTTATTTGTGTGTGATATTAACTATACTGTTTGATAATTTCCACATTCTGTTGGGTCACCTTTCTTTGGAATAGGCACAAATAATGGATCCCTTGCAGCCGGTTGACCAGGTCTTTCAAATTTCTTGGCATAGATGAGTGAAACCTCTAGGGCTGCACTGTTTGTTGAAACATCTTAATTGATATTCCATCAATTCTTGGAGACTTCAGTGAGGCTTGAATTTCTTCCTTCAATACCATTGGTTCTTGATCATATGCTATTTCCTGAAATGGCTGAATGTTGACCAAATCTTTTTGGTACTGTGACTCTGTATTCCTTCCATTTCTTTTGATGCTTCCTGTGGTCATTCAATATTTTGCCCATAGAATCCTTCAATGTTTCAAATAGAGACTTGAATTTTTTCTTAAGTTCTTTCAGGTGAGTGTGTTCTTCTCTTTTGATTTTCTAACTTCAGGTCTTCCCACATTTCACTGTAATACTTTACTTTGTCTTCTTGAGCCACTCTTTGAAATCTTCTGTTTAGCTCTTTTACTTCATCATTTATTCCATTTGCTTTAGCTACTCTACATTCAAGAGCAAGTTTCAGAGTTTCTCCTGACATCCGTTTTGGTCTTTTCTTTCTTTCTTGTCTTTTTAATGACCTTTTGCTTTCTTCATGTATGATGTCCTTGATGTCATTCCACAACTTACCTGGTCTTTGGTCATTAGCGTTCAGTGAGTCAAATCTATTCTTAAGATGGTCTCTAAATTCAGGTGGAGTATACTCAAGGTCGTACTTTGGCTCTCACGGACTTGTTTTAGCTTTAACTTGAACTTGCATATGAGCAATTGATGGTCTATTCCACAGTCATCCTCTGACCTTATAAAAAAAAAAATTTTTTTTTTTTTAGTGACTGATAATATCGAGCTTCTCCATCATCTCTTTTCACAGTTGCATTGATTTGAGTCACTGTTTATGTTGCTGAAAAAGGTATTTCCAGTGAATAAGTCATCAGTCTCTCAAAATTCTATCACGCGATTCAGGAGTTGTTTCTATTACCAAGGCCATGTTTTCTAACTACGGATCATTCTTCTTTGTTTCCAGCTTTCACATTCCAATCACCAGTAATTATCAATGCATCTTGATTGCATGTTTGATCAACTTCAGACTGCAGAAGTTGGCAAAAATCTTCAATTTCTTCATCTTTAGCATTAGAGGTTGGTGGGTAAATTTGAGTAGCTGTATTAACTGGTCTTCCTTGTAGGTGTACGTATATTATCCTATCACTGACAGTATTGTACTTCATAATCAGTCTTCAAATGTTCTTTTTGATGATAAATCTAAAGCCATTCCTCTTCATTTTGTCATTCCTGGCATAGTAGACCACATGATTCAAAATGGCCAACATGAGTCCACTTCATTTCACTAATGCTGAGGATATCAACCTTTATGCATTCCATTTCACTTCTGACTATTTCCAATTTTCTTACGCTCATACTTCTTACATTCTATGTTCTGATTATTAATGGATGTTTGTAGCTGTTTCTTCTCATTTTGAGTTGTGCCACATCAGCAAATGAAGGTCCTGAAAGCTTTGCTTCATCCACGTCATTAAGGTTGACTCTACCTTGAGGAGATAACTCTTTCCCAGTCGTATTCTGAGCACTTTCCAACCTTAGGGGCTCATCTTCTGGCATTATATCAGACAATGTTCCATTGCTGTTCAGAAGGTTTTCACTCACCAGTTGTTTTAGCAGTAGATTGCCAGCTCCTTCTTCCTAGTCTGACTTAGTCTCGAAGCTCCGCTGAAACCTGTCCACCATGGGGGACCCTGCTGATACTTGAAATACTGGTGGCATAGCTCCCAGCATCATGGCAACATGCAAGCCACCACAGTATGACAAACTGACAGATGAGCGGTAGAATGCACACATACATACATACATGTTCATGTTTATATTCATATATACATATATAAAAGATCAAATTCTGAAGGTCAACAACTCCTTGTAGAATGGAGGAAAATGCAGTTGTACAATGTCTGGATATATTGCTTTAAACGCCATTAGCTTTTCTATAAGTCACTCACATAAAGTTGTTAATGCAGATCCCTTGCCCATCAGCATATATTTAAATGGCAATGGGCAATGCTTCACCTAACTACACATGCCTCCTGTTATTTAACTTTCTAACAAATCACTTAACAATGTATCTTAGGGTATCTCCCAGTCTCCTTAATGACTTCGTTCTACTTTATTTAAATTACAGAAGTCCACAAATACTTCTTTTATGTATGTATATGTCACAGTTTCACTTAGCTATATTTCATTTCTTTGATATCTGCATCTAATTCTTATTAATGGTTGTTGTTTGAGGAGTTGCTAGTATAGACACTCAGCTCCTTGCTGGATTTTATATATCAAAGCATGTCTCCTAAATTAACTGGCTAACATATCCCCTGTAAATGTGGTTTCAAAAAATCTGGAAGAAACTGGAAGGACATATAAATCTTTTCAATTACCAACGAGATAAGAGGAAACTTTAGATCCTTTACATGTAGTATTGTTAAAAAGCTCTTGAGCTGTGTAAATCTTCTACACGGATTAAATATAAAATAAGACTTTATACTTATACATACACAGTATGTATACAGTAAAATCCTTTACTTTTATTTCCAAATAACTAGTTTCCATTTTGTTCAATAAGAGCTCCCACCCCGTCCACATCTTTTCCTGCAGTCCCGATTTAACCATCAAGCGCCTTCCACTTCCTTACCTAAGGATTTGAAGACATCCGGGCTGGCATACTTCCCATCAAAGTACACGGTGTTGTTCTGGGAGTCGAAGGCACGGCACATTCTGATGAACACCACTTCCAGAGAGCCTGAGCAAGGGCAGACACGGCGTGGATTAGTGTGTTTTAGGAAGCTCTTCCTATGGCACTAACATAGAGACCCCTTTCCGGGACTGCACAGTAGCAGTTGTGTGCAGTTTAGCTAGAGGCTCTAGGTCACATCAGCCATCTAGTCCCAAAAGGCAGGGTTTACTACTGTAATTAAAGACTATTATGCTCAAGCTAAGGACTGTTTTCACAGAAGAGAAGACTGAGTTGCACAAATTACTTCTCTGGCGCCATTCTGCCTTGCGATGTAGAGTCTCAAAGTTGCTAGGAAAAAATCTTTTTATACTTATTAAAAAAAAGAAAAAACCAAATAACAGAAATCACGGATGTGTCTCTGACTTCCACAAACAGCCTTCTTCTTAACAACTTATTGTAACCCCAGGGGATCTGCAGTGTAGACCTAACACACGTGACGGTAAAATTTGGGGTTGCAGGCGTCGTTCAAATTAATCTGTTCACCCAGAAGGGGGGCAAAACAGAGCGAATGCCTCCTGAAACTAGCTCAAAAAACCTTTAAAAAGGACTCCGTTTCTGCTAAGAGAAATCTGAGCCATTATCATTGGAGAAAAACCATCTCTGACATCTTCCTTACCAAGCGTTTCTTTAATAGGTGAATGAAAGCAAGTGAGGAAAGAAATGTCAGAATTCACCTGCAAAGCACATACCTGCTTTGAGAAGCACGATTTGATCGTTCTGACACAGTTCCATAAAGCCATCGATGCGTTTGGCAAACTCCACCACGTACTGTATTGCTTCTGTAATCTTGATGGCACATAACTGCCACATCACCTCCCGCTGCTGTTGAAGAAGAAAACATCCAGACGCACGTTACCCACAGCCTTGGCACAGCTCATTCAACTGTTCCCAGCTTGTAAAAATCCTTTTTTAGAAGTGGATTCAAAAAGGCTAGAGGATTAGAAAACAAACACGAAAAAACAAAACACAAGAGCCAGGAAAAGCAACACGTTCCGTTACTTGAGCCCTGGCCCACTGAGAATGGCGAAGTCGTACCTTCCCTGGAGATGCTGCTTTGCTCTGGGGAATATAATACCATTTTATTTAGCGGAAGGGAAGGAACGGAAGGTCAATTAAATTTATTGTGCATCTACTACGAGCCTGGTGCTTGACGACCTTCTCGTCTTACTTCATTTTCACAAGACCACTTTCCTGTTTCACAGGAACAGGTACTAAAACTCACAGAAGGGTCACAGCTAGGAGACAGAGGAGCTGTGATTCAGATCCATGCAAGTCTTTCTCAGTGGCATCACTAGGAGGGTGTGGGGGGTGTGGACTGCACCCAAATGACTGTCTATAAAATTTCTGTGGCATGTTTCTGCAGAAATTTATTATTTTTTGTAAAAATATCCCCACAGTTAATTATGACAACAAAAATATTTTTTCAAAAGCCCAGGTCACATTTATCAATATACCTACAAGGCTAAAACTCTACGCTAATTTACTTTTTGAACTTTTTCATGTCCTCTGGTCAGAGCTGCCATCATTACCCAATTACAATGATGCTTCAAATCACTTGGTCTCGTCTGCATGCTACAAACAGGCGCTGTTGTTTTCATTGCCGCCGGTATTTTTATAGTCACTAATTTTGTCAAATTTTCTGGTGTTTTACTACAATATAGTGGTAGTTAGTAATAGTGGTAATTAGTATATCAATAACTTTTTTGAGAATGAAGTAGTAATTAAAGGCAAAGGAGGAGTGATACACAGGAATTAAGATTCACGAGTAACATTAGTACAGAAAACACTACTGAGGATTCTGTATGATCTGGTACGGGAGGAGGTCCGTGGCGGGGGGGGGGGTGACACCATGAGTTACCGCATTGGGTGACACCAACCCTAGTGGCGTCACTGTGTCTTACTCTGAAATCCCATATCACATGCCTCACTATTCTTGCTGTTTTTGTGCCTCCCTTTGTTGCTCAGGCTGCTGGTGTTACTTGCTCCCTCAGGCCAATGCCATAGTGTGCTGGTATTCCCTAATCTGTCCTGGTCAATTCCTTCTACATACCGTCCAATTTAGTTACAGGGCAACCTGAGTCTGTTATGTTGTTCACTCATTCCTCCAATCTTAGTTTAAGGCTGTTCCCACCAATAGGATGGGGTGGAATAAGCACTGAATTAAAAGCCAGCAGTCACAGCCCTGGTAGTGCAATGGTTAAGCACTTGGCTGCTAAAGGAAATGTTGATGTTTGGAACCCACCCAGTGGCTCTATGGGAGAAAGGCCTGGAGACCTGTTTCAGCAAAGATTATAGCCTAGAAAACCCTGTGGAGCCAGTTCTACTCTGTCACATAGGGTCATTATGAGTCAAAATGGACTCAACGGCACCTAACAACAGGCATGTGGTATAGCCTTGATGTTTTCACTCTCCAGCCGTATGCCAAGGGACTTTAGCAGTCTTCATATGTAAAACGAGGAAACTCATTTAGTCCTCCCAGGACTTTAGTTCCCATATATGTAAAATGAAGGAGAGGATTAGTCTAAAAAATCTCTAAGGGCCTTTCCAACCTTGAATGTCTACAATTACAGGGAAAAATGGCAAATTTTCTTTTACCAAAGACAGAATGGACAATTAAGAGTTCCCCATCTTCAATCTTGCTCTCCCCCATCTCTGCCATTTTGAGTGGCTCATTGATCAGAGTATTTTCTAGAAGATGGCAAGGAAGGAGCAGCACTATTTTTCAGCCTCAGAGTGCTAGGTTCAGGTTGGAGTTGTGATCATAGCTGCCAAACCTTTTTTAAAAGCCCTCTTTAAACTCCTCCTTAACTTCCGGACACAAGAAGCTGAGATTATTTTACTCCAGCTCCTAGACCTTAAAACCTACCATGGTGATAGTGGGATCCCTGTGCATTCATTTATCATTTGGAAGCTGCTTAATTCGGTATATTTTTTGTGTGGACAAACTGAAGGATATTCCTGTGTACTTATGAGCCCAGTAGGATTCACCCACGATCCCTGAGATCTCAAAAGCTGGCATGTCAGTGAGACACAAGGTCTGAAGTACACCATCAGCTCTGGAGGAAGATTTTGAAACTCAAAACTGATATCTGATGGAAGACATTCTTTCTGCAGTGTGTTGTGTACTCTTGACCAGCTCTCCGCCATCAACACACCCTTCCCAACATTGCCTCAACCCTAAGCAAAAGCCCTCGGACTGTACCTTGGTTTGATAGTTTTCGATCTCCTCCTGGAGGAAGGTCTGCCATGTTATCTGCTGGAGCTCTTCTCTCAGGTATTGGCAGGTCTCCAGGTGTGACTTAGATATATTCTGTGCAAGGTGTTCTAAGGAAAAGGCAGGATGTCACAAACATGAAAAACCAGGTTCTTATCTGGATCATCAGTGTTTCCCTACTTTGTATTTGATTTTAAAAACTCCGAGTATAATGCAACATGCTTGAACCAGGTTTGAGGATCCTTACGCATTTAAATAAGCAGTGTAACAATTTGGAATTTTTCTCTATTTTGGGACATGAGGAGGGAGGACAGGGACCGTGCAATAAGGCTTGGTGACCTCAAAGGCTCTCCTGACTTTGACCTCGTCCTGGGCCCTACATAGATGTCTGGAAAAGAAAAATTACTGACCTAGGTATGTGTGGGAACTGTCTCTGCTAGCATTTTTATGAAGACACACCTGCTATATACATTGGCCTGGGAAGAGTTACTCCTGACGACTATAAAATGGGATTCTTTTATGATGACGGCTACGTATTTTTTTTGTTTTTCCTGCAAAGAGGGGGACACGCATTACTGAGGGCCTGCCACATGGGTCACCATGAGTCGGAACTGACTCAACGGCAACTAACAACGACACCCATGTGACTAGGCACAGCATAGTGGTTAAGAGATGAACTCAGGAGCCAAACTGCCCGAGTATGAAGATCAACTTTGCTACTTACTAGCTGTGTGATCTTGGGTAAGTTACTTAACCTCCCTGTGCTTTGGATTTCTCATTTGTAAAATGAGGAAACTGGTACTGGTTTCATAGTGCTCTTATGAGAATTAAATGAATTGAGAACTGAGAACAGGGAGGGCCACACAGCGTGCACTATATAAACATTAGTTAATTAGAGTCCGTGACTGTAAGGGCTTTGAAGATAGTGAAGAAATAGACACCAAAAACGTCTCTACAGGAACTTATCATCTGGTGAACGTATATGGATACACCGGAAGGACAATTCCAGACAAAGATAATAAAGCATAAAGCTGAATTATACGAGAAGAGAAAGAAAAAAAAATAAAAAGATGCCGCCAGGAAAGGAGGAGAGCAATGTTGGTTTCGTGGAATTAGGGGTTGTTTTCGGGCAGCACAGTGGCTAAGAGATATGGCTGCTAACCAAACGGTCCGCAGTTTGCATCCACCAACTGCTCCATGGAAACCCTATGGGGCAGTCCTACTCTGTCCCTTAGGGTCGCTATGAGTTGGAATCAACTTGACAGCCATGAGTTTGGTTTTTTGTTTTTGGCAGAAGAGGAACACTTGAGTTGGACCTGAAGGGTGGGAGGCAGAGGTCTGTGGTGTGGGAAGGGAGGCTGGTTCCACTTAGGAGGGATGGCGGTGAAAGAACAAGCATGGCATTTACTGGGGACGTGGCAGGTTTGTTAAAGTGCTGGGGCACAAAACAGAAATCTGGGATGTAAATGCTCAAACCATCAAGGGTCTTCAATGTCAGGTCAGAGTTCGGACTTGTAATTTAAAAAATCAGCAGGATTCTCATCGGGGAGCTATGTACTGGAAATGGTATCTGGGGAAATAGCACAAGCAGTTTTGGGCTTGGTGGATCGAAGTATGGAAAGGCTGGAGGTAGGAGGACCAGTTCGAAGGCTGTTGGAATCTAAATGTGAGGGACAAGAGCTGGGAGCAGGTTGGCAATAGTTGTTACGGAGGAGAAAGATTAAAAAAAGAAGTATTTTAAAAGAATTGGCAAGATTCTGTGGATATAAAACCATACCAAAAAAATGACCCCATTCCTGTGATCCTGAATACATTATTGAGAAGTCATTTAAAAGAATGGAACTGAGTGCAAACCTGAGAACACTAGTTAAGAATGCCTATTCATCTGGAAATCCGTTACTTCTTCAGTCAAACAGAACCAGGCTTGTTGTCCGAACACAGGGCAGGCTCACCTAGATGAAGCTTGAAACTAGAATCTCCTTAGAGACACTGAAACATTACAAACCTTCACAGCCCTGCTCGGCAACACACAGACACTAAAACAACATAGATAAGTAAGTAACATAAGAAAATAAAGCAGAAACAAAAGAAAACAATTAGAGGAAAGAAACAGAGACAGAGAGTATAAGGGAGAAGCTAGAAAATTGTATGTCTGAGAATCAATGACAGTTGGGAAGAGAAGAGGGGAACAAAGACAAAAATAATGGAGAATCAGAAGCACAAAAATAAACGTGTAAATAAGGCTGTGAACTATCTCCTATAAAAGACCTCTCCCTTTAATAGGCAGTTTCTAGAACGTAAAGCAACTTTTGCAGATATGAAAAAAATGGTGTCTTTACAAGGAAGCAAGGGGCCCTGTCGGGGGCGGGGGTGGGAGGATAGGGACAGCTCATAGAATTCTCTTCCAGATTACGCTTCTTTTCCAGTTAATACAATCAGCATCTTGTTATTTCACTGCATCTTAAAAAATGTTCCCATTACCCCCACCTATTTGTGTCCAGCTTTTAAACCCACTGCCACTGAGTCAGTTCCAACTCATAGTGACCCTACAGGACAGAGATGAAGTGCCCCATAGGGTTTCCAAGGCTGTAATCTTTGCAGAAGCAGACTGCCACATCTTCCTCCCCCGGAGCACCTGGTGGGTTTGAACCACCGACTTCAGCAGTTAGCAGTCAAGTGCTTAACCACTGCACCATCAGGGCTCCCTCCCTGTCCAAAGCTTTTATTCAGGAGAGCCAATTAGAAGTGAGACAAGGAGTGATGCAATGTGTATGACACACCAGCAGAGGGCAGTAGCCGCATTATCATCAAGAGCTACAAATCCTTTGATTCCTATTCAGTTAGTTGATTTGGCTATTGTAAGTTTTATGCTATTTTAAATCTCTATTTCAGCAAAGAAGAATATGGCCAGTCTGAGTAAAAGTTAAGAAGTTAGTGCGGTTTCTCAGAAAAACAGACTGGAATAGTAAAATACCTTGAAGTTAGGAGACCTGGTTTCTGGTCTAAGCTCAGCTGATACCCTACTTTGTGACCAACATAAGTTACTTCACGTCCTCAACTGTGACTGCTTCTCAATAAAACCAAGGACCAGATACTTTGGCTGTAAAATCCTGACATCATCTGGTCCAAACCCTCCTCATTTTACAGACAGGAATATTTTTTTAATGATGATAATAACGCTCATGTAGCATTTACTGTGCCTGGCCCATATTTTATTTTTGTATGTAAATATACTATTGCCATCAGGTCGATTCTGACTCATAGTGACCCTATAGGACAGAGTAGAACTGCCCCATAGGGTTTCAAAGGAGTGGCTGGTGGATTCGAACTGCTGACCTTTTAGTAAGCAGCTATAGCTCCTAACCATTGCGCCACCAAGGCTCCATGTATATGGAGCCCTAGAAGAGAGGTATTAATATTATTTCATTTTATAGATGAAGAAACTGAGGCACAGTGAGGTTAAGAAGCGTTTCCAAAGTGTCACAGCTGCCAAGTGGCAGAGCCAGGATTCAGACCCAGAGAGTTTGAGTCTATGCCCTTAAGCATTATATTCTATAGGAAGGGAAGCTGCAGCCTGTAGAGATTACACGACTTATACACGGGCTGCATAGCTTATCAATAGCAAAGCCAGGACCACAATCCACAGAAGCTGACTTCTTCTCTCATGCTTTGCCCAGTGTATCAGTTGTCTCCCCTACACAGGGCTTTAGTTATCAATTACAGTAACAAGCACAGCTAGCTTTCTTTGTTTTGTTTTGAATGAACGTGGGTTGTCAATGTGGGGTGTGGAATTCACATGCTGATTGGACAGCAAGGGCCAAAATTCCCAGCCTGCGATGCAGATGAATTTCCATTAAAAGTAACTTGCTATAGACACTATTACAGAAGGATGGAATTGTACTCAAGATATGCTAACTTACAATTTATTTTCCAATTGTATAATTGGTTTCATTTGTTTAAAACACAATGACAAAATTTTGCCTAAAATGAAGTCGAGAGCCTCAGCTGAAGACAGAGTAGGCCGACAGCCCCAGAGGGAAACACCAAGGAACTTCAGAGCTCTGAAGGAGCGGCAGTCTTTGGTCACTTTTACGTTACTCTTAGCTACCTAAACAATTTTGTACATGTAAATGAATTTAGAGCCAAATTATATCCTTTTCTGGTAAGTTCTAGTTTAATTTTGGGTTTGGGACTAATTCTAGGGAGGAGTTAAGTTTACTCACCCTGGAAAATGCCACGATATGTGTGAAATCCTTAATTTTGAAGAACATGGAGTAAGCATGAGGGCCCAGGGCTGCCGGATCGCCCTGGGAGGTGACAACTGGAAGAGGAGGCTGGTTTGTGTGCGGGGCCGGGTGCATCAGCCTCAGCCATTGCTGGCCCCAGTCCACCATTTGTGTACTTTCAGCCCAAAGTGCCATGGTCCAGGACAATACTCCAGTTGAACTCTATGGATTTATTTCAGGGTTGGACAATTGACAAGTGAACAGGATAGGAGCACTAGCATTTATGATAAGGTGGAAGCAAACCCAATGTGTGCCAGGTCATTTTTCATGGTATCATGTCAGCTTTCAATCAAATCCTTATTCATTTCTGAAAATTGTACTTTCATTACAGTTCTGCTCAAGGCCCAGTCGACCAAGGTTTCATGACAAAAACGGAAGGTTTTTGTTCTAGTTCCAGATAAAAAAAAAAAAAGAATCAAACCTACCTGTGCTCAGCTTGGCTTCCAGTTCAGAGGTGTCTCTGTTAATCAAAAGAGCTGAGATACACCTCTAATGCTGTTCAGTGGCTAAAGACCAGGCTTAAAATGGCCCTGCTCTTGAGGATTTAAATTTAGACCCATAAAGAGGTGCTTGTGTAAAAACTGTCAAGAACATTCAATTTGTTCTATTTGGAGAAAGATTTTACTGGAAATACAAATTTTCACTGAGAAATGTTTTATGGGGTACAGAGGTGGCAAAACCATCTAAAGAACATAACTGTTATTTCTGTGAAGTGAGGCTTTCTGGGCTTGAGTCAGAGCCTGCTGGTTCTTTTCTGCCTGAAGTCTTCCTTCGTCGTATCAACTGAGTCATCTCCACAGCAGCTAACTGAAATGTCCCAAAGGATTATAACCTTACGTGAGGAATCACCAGGAAGAGCAGATCAAACCCTAAAACTGCAAAGGTTCCTATCAAAGTCTCTCTAATAATAGTGCTGTCTTTAGAAATCTATTAAATATAACAGAGGATGTTAACATAACTTCCTTGAAATGGAAAGTTTTTTGCTCTCTGTATTATCAACATTTCTAGGTCACATCTCCCAAGCAGCAGCAATGTCACAACAATAAGGAAATAATTTTTTTTTTTTTTTTTTTGGATGGTGAGTCTTCTATGAAATACATCAACTTTGCAACCAGCATCCCTCACCAAAACATGCTGGCAAGTGAAGAAGCTAATTTTCCTTTAGCATTTGTAATATACATCAGGCTGAAAAACACTGATGCCTGTAGGGGCTGAGCAATTGATGTAAAGGGGAGAAGTGGGCTGGGCCCACCTAGCAGCCCGTCAGCCACTAACTAATATCGAAGACTGAATTTCCTAAGCCAGGGATGTTGACATTTACAAACACTGGTTCTGTGTAACTTGATGATTACATATATATATATATATATATATATATATATATATATTTTTTTTTTTTTTTCCTCCCAAAAGAAGCTGAAAACCTAGGTGTAACTGTCCAGGTTTTAAATTTTAGCAATTCAAAAATTATATAACTCCACACAGGTAAAAAAAAAAAAATCTATCTACAGACTAGATTCAGTTTGTGGGCTGCCATTTTGTGATCTTAGGTATGGGCAACACCTGGAAAATAACTAAAGAGCTAATGAGATTCACGTGGGCATTCCCTGAGGTTAAAACTTTCTCTGGAATTGGAAGGCTGCTTATGTTCATTTTCTCCCCAATCTCTGACTGAGCAGTCAATCGTGTATTGGATAAAGTATAGGAAAGGGCAGTCAAAAGGAAAAGGGCAGAATGGAATTGCGGGGCGGCCCAGAGGGTAAAGATGAGTTTCCCTTCTAGCTGTATTGTTTTAATAACTCAACTCTTTAGCAGAAACTCAAATATATCCTTTTTACTTCAAAGGGCATGAGAAGAGCGTCTCAATAGAAGCATCTATACCATTACCTAATTCTGCCATCGACACGGTTGGGGAAGTCTCTCCATTGGTGAAGGAACAGTAGGGAAAGAAGCCTGATGCTGGTGTGTAGTCACATATTGGTTCTGGTTTGATTCCATTGATATCCAGGCCTGATTGGTCTGGGGAAGGCTGTATGTCCAGGTAGAAGCTGCTGACTGCAGAGTCTGCCTTGCTCCCCTCAGGGGTGTGCCCGTCGATGTAGTTGCTGAGGTCATCGTGAAGTTCCGTCAGCCCGTTGGCCGAGATGTTGTAGGTCGGCGTCAGCGGCTCGGCCTCTCCAGGCTGCTGTTGGTGGTCTCGCTGTTGCTGCTGCATCCGGTGTTTCTGCACTTCTGCGTACAAGCTGTCTCTCTGCTTTTTCGACATTCGACCAAATTTTACAGCTGGAAGAAAAAAGCCAAACCACACTGTATACAACGTGCTTTCCTTCATTATCCTCTCTGGCAGGTGTAAGGTTTCCCTTCAAGTCTCAGACAGTCTCAACCAAAAACCACATGACCACAAGATAAGGAGAATGCCAAGGTGAAAACAGTCCTGCACCATGCAGGGCTGCTCCACCCACCATAGCCAGCACATATCCCAGAGAACTGATGGTTCAGAAACAGACCCAGGACAGGGTAGAACAGGCCCCAAAACAATAACTGTCTGTGTCACACGCTCCTAGGCTCCTGGCTGCCACTGATAACACAGATTCAAAGTCTCGTTTGCTGTCCCTACATGCACCTGGCCTAGACCACCTCTTTCTCTTCCCAGTGTTCACATAAAGGCTCAGAGATGCACAGATTTACAGGGGGATAGTGAGGTATAGGAAACCCTGGTGGTGTAGTGGTTAAGTGCTATGGCTGGTAACCAAAGGGTTGGCAGTTTGAATCCGCCAGGTGCTCCTTGGAAACCCTATGGGGTGGTTTTACTCTGTCCCATAGGGTCGCTATGAGTCAGAATCAATTGGACTGCACTGGGTTTGGTTAGTGAGATATAGGAACCCTGGTGGCATAGTGGTTAAGAACTCTGCTGCTAACCAAAAGGTTGGCAGTTTAAATCCACCAGCCGCTCCTTAGAAACCCTATGGGGCAGTTCTACTCTGTACTATAGGGTTGCTATGAGTCTGAACTGGCTCGATGGCACCAAGCAACAGCAACAAGTGAGGTAAAACCAGCAAACCCAACTTTCATTTAGTTCACTATTCTGTACATTCCAAAGAGTTTCTTCCCAGTCAAATGGCCGATATTGGGGCTTTACTGAGAGGTCCAAAGAGACAGAGCTAGGCTTTCGTAACCCCCTGAATTATATCCCTGAATCCACCTGACTTAAGAAGACCTCCCCAGCTCAAGGGTCACGGTAGCCCCTGTGAAACTGTTGGGCCCTTCTTTAAATGCCAGTTTTTTAAGAAATTTAATTTTATTTTTATTGTGCTTTAGGTGAAAGTTTACAGCTCAAGTTAGTTTCTCATACAAAAATTTATACACACATTGTTATGTGACCCTAGTTCCTTTCCCTATAATGTGACAGCACACTCCTCCTTTCCACCCTGGATTTCCCGTGTCCATTCAACCAGCTCCTGTCCCTTTCTGCCTTCTCATCTTGCTACCAGACAGGAGCTGCCCGTTTAGTCTTGTGTATCTACTTGAACTAAGAAGCACACTCTTTACAAGTATCATTTTATGTCTTTTAGTGCAGTTTAATCCTTGTCTGAAGAGTTGGCTTTGGGAATGGTTTTAGTTTTGGGTTAACAGAGGGTCCAGGGGACATGTCTTCGGGGGTTCCTCTAGTCTCCATCAGACGATTAAGTGTGGTCTTCTTACTAGAATTTGAGTTCTGCACCCCACTTTTCTCCTGCTAAATGCCAATTTTTGTTGCTCTCATTTAGCCTCAAGTAAAAGAACATCAGGATTTTGGAAAGGCCAAGCTCTGATAATATCTGTTGGGTGAATTTGTGGTTGCAGTGCTTCTCCTTGGGATACCAAACCCAAAACCAAGCCTGTTGCTGTCAAGTTGATTCCGAATCATAGTGACCCTATAGGACAGAGTAGAACCACCCCATAGGGTCTCCAAGGAGTGGCCGGTGGATTTGAACTGCTGACCTTTTTGGTTAGCAGCCAAGCTCTTAACCACTGTGCCAGCCACCATAGCTCTCCATGGGATATGTCCCCTTATTTAGCCCAGGGCAACGACTGTAGTAATTTCTAGCTCATTTAGGGTCCCAAATGATTTCTCCTGAAACACCCAGATCATTGAGAAAAAACTATGATTGCCAATTGCACCCTCCCTCTGCAAGGTATTTTCATAGGCATTGTTATGTCAAATTTTTTTTTTCATATTGTAAAAAAAGGGGCCCTCGTAGTGCAGTGGTTAAGAACTACAGCTGTAAACCAAAGGTCTGCAGTTGGAATCCACCAGCCGCTCCCTGGAAACTCTATGGGGCAGTTCCACTCTGTCCTATAGGGTTGCTATGAGTTAAAATCGACTCCACGGCAACAAGTTTCCAATGGTATGATTGTATAAAAATAAAATTATCACAGCGTGCTAACAAAAATATCTTGTGTGCAAAGGGCGTGGTTGGCAAACAAATGTAGAAGGCACGTTATTTGGGTAAAAATACAGTACACAGGTAACGCCTCTGCAGGAGGGACTTAATTCTTCTAATTGATTGTGGTTATGTTGATACCTGAATTAATCCACTTGACCATCAAGGTAGCTATAGGTCTAGGAGCAGGAGGTGGGAGAGATGGGAGTGAGGTTGGACCCAGGCACTGGCCAGTTGGTGGGTTCTTTCACACCAAGCAGGACTTGCTGTCCCCTTACACAGGGAACAGTGAGCTGGAAGACCGGTCAGTTTTCACATTTTACAACTCAGGTAACAGAGACACACCTGGGTGGGAATGGCTAGATAGCAATCAGGCTGATGTGAACTCTGAATTTAGGGCCATAATTTTATAAACCCCCAAACTCACTCCAAGCCCACAACAACTTGTGCTATTTATTGTATGCAAAAATTTCCAGAAGGCATCCTAAAAGCACTTTTTTTTTTTTTTGAAAGAATACTCTAGCTCACGCAAGGGGCTTCATACCCACAGGTGAAACGTGTTCTATGGAGACTGTGCGACTGTGCTTTAAACTTTGCCTCACCCCAAATATCAACAACAGTAATCACATGATCACATAAATCAAATGAAAAGATGAGTTCTTGAGAAAATGTACACACAACTTGGGATTTTAATGTACAACTTCATAAAAGATACATATAATTTTGTCAGCGGAGCGCTATGGAAAGATGAAGTCTGCGCAGCTGCGTATCACAGGAGTGTCTAAGAACATGGTGGGAGTTCTGTGATTCACATCTTCCAATGCCAAAAACTTCACTTTTTGTTCCTTACACATTCTGAGAGGCCACCCCGTGTACCGCTACTTAAGGATGTCATAATCGGTGCCCTGGAGGGTCCACAGGCCCTAAGAACATTGGATTATGGGAAGGCCAACTTTCAGAATGCTTGCCCAGCATCCAGAAGTATTTTTCCATGGGCTGGTACTTTCAGAAGGAACCCCATTGGTATAGATGTTCCCTTCAAAGGGGAGTATTACAAGACCCAGCCGATATTTTTGGAAAAGTCCTTAAAATGTACCCACTGTACTTTCTGCTCAGTTTCAACGTATAAGAATAACTGTCTTGAAATCTGGTGCTCGTTACTCAAAGCATTTTGGTTTTCCAGGAAGATAGTGAAATGCTTTGTAACTGGACGGGAGATGCTCTCTATTTCTTAAAATATCTGCGTTTAATGAAAAGAACGTTGGTCGCCAAGTTCTGCACTATTTTCACATATTCTGTATGTACAAATATTTGACTTTGGCACGAGATTCAAAATATCCAGTTAGCATAAAAGCTAACTCATCCCAAGTGCCAATAGGCTTGGCCGCGTAAAGCAAGTGATGACAAGCAGTGGTTTGTGGGAGATGCTTCAGCCTGGGGGAAATGCCCTTAGGAAGACTAAGGCCCTCACATGACACTACTTTCAATCAGTTCCTGCACTTGTAGTGTCTTAACCACCAAAAAACTAACGGTGTTCTGACCACCAGACACTTCTTCCTCCACTCCCTCCCAGCAGCCACTCAGCTGGCTCCCAGCAACAGTGCAGGGAGCCACTGTGGTGAAATTCACAATGCGGCAGAGGAGGCTTTGAGAGGGTGAAAAGAAGTGTGTTTTGGCAGATCTGGGTCCATGTTCCAGGAGGCACTTTTGCAACCCTGACCCTAAAAACAAGGCAAGTGCACACTACGGTAAAACGCTAGCTGTGGGTGAGTGCTCACCATCTCGAGACATCCCCACGGCAAGGCACTTCTGCAATCGACAGTGCTGGCAGCGGTTCCGACTGGTCCGGTCAATCAAACAGTTCTTCTGCCGAGGACAGGAATAGGTGGCGTTGCTTTGCTGACTCCTCCTGAAAAAGCCCTGTGATTCAGTTATAAAATATAAAACAGGTTAGTGTCAGTTTGAGCTGTAGGCTACTAGAGGCAGTGTACTAAGCACGCAGCAGCATTAATATTTAATGTTGAATTAAACTTGTAGCAGAATCATCTAAGAGACCATTAATGAAATTAAAGTCACTTCTTTTTCCTTCAGTAAAATTGATCCCCAGAGCCTAATCCCTTGCACACACAAAACTTTCTTTAACTTCCACAGACATGCGCCTCTGTGAAAGGCATGGGGCAGGCCCCTGTTCTTGGCTTCTGATGATCAAAGGCAATGTGCTTGCTGGAACAACAGAAAGGGACTTTCATCCCCACAATACGTTTAGTAAAGTAAACACAAAACACTTCCCTGAGATGTCCAGAGGTAAGGAAAGTGAAGCTGTACCACCCCAGGGCAGCTGGACTTTGGGGCATTCTGGAATCTACCAATCCACTTAAACCCACCACCCTGTGAGGGTCTCATACTCTTCAAGTCAGTATCTACTGTCCATGACAGGCAGATGGCAGCTGGAGGGGTTACCTTGGTGCATGGATCAAATTGGGCATACTCGTCCAGCTGTGACACTTTGGAAATACCACGTGCTCAAATTGTGGCCCTTAAAGATTTAAACAATCCTGATGGTGATGGAAAACCTGGCAATGGCTCCACAGCATGACTAATGTAATTAGTGTCACTGAACTGTACAAGTGAACAATGGTGAATTGGCAAATGTGTTACATATAGGGAGCCCCGGTGGCACAGTGGTTAAGTGCTCAGCTGCTAACCAAAACGAAAGGTCAGCGGCTTGAACCCACCAGCTGCTGCACCACCAGCTAACTAAAAGGTCAGCTGTCTGAATCCACCAGGCACTCCTCGGAAACCCTTTGGGGCAGTTCTGTTCTGTCCTTTAGGGTCGCCATGAGTCAGAATTGACTCGCTGGCAGTGGGTTTGGTTTCGGTTTTTATCATCTTCAAATCTTTAAGGGCAGGAGTGGAGAGGGAAAGGTAAATCCTGAAGAACTGACAGAGTGGTGGCACACAGACAAGGGTGCTCTCCCACCCAAAGATCTGTCTGGGGGCCAATCTGGCAGTTGTATCAAAATCCTTAAAAACATGCTGATCCCTTGAAGCAGCAATTATTCTTTAGGGAACATATCTTAAAGAAATATCAGCAATGGTGCAAACGTTTAACTAGTCTCAATCCTTAACTACAAGTATGTTCATCAGCACTACTTGTAATATTAAAACTGTGAAAAGGATCCCAGATGTCTAACACTAGTGAATTGGTAGAGTCCTAGTGTGTACTTATACAGTGGAATATTAGGCAACCATTAAAAAGGGCATTTCAGAAATACAATTATTGATGTAGAATGGCGATAAAAATATACAGCTGAGTAAGAAAAGCACACTAAAAAATGAAATTCAACTCTTAAAAAATGTACACATTTAACATAGAAGAAAGTTCGAAGTTATACCCCAAAATGGCTCTGGCTGGTTACACTATGGGTTATTTTAATTTTCCTTTTGTTGACTTGTGTTTTCTGATCTTTCTAAAGCACAGAGCAATATGCAGGCAGAAGGGTATGTGAATTGCAAGGGAAGAACAATCTAGAGCACCTGTTTTCTCTTGTGATGGTTGGGGGTGTTCGTGGACCAAGTTGGTATATATGACCTTAGTTCTCAGTTCTCTCCTTTTAAAAACCAGCCTGTGATGGTTTTCTCTCTTTGGGATGACCTCTCTCTCAGCCAGGTTGCTTGCTAACCTCACCAGGGGCAAGAAGGTGGGAGCCCAGGGTCTCAGGCTGTCTCCACTCTACTTTAAATCTACCCAAACTCAAGTCTGGCCACCTCCGTGAAGCAATCTCTCTCTTCCCAAAATATCTAAAGCAGTGTTTTTTGTTTGGTTGGTTGTTTACTTATTTGTTTTTTCCTCCTTTGAAAATAAAGTGAGAAGAAGTAGAGCTTTCCTTGGGGCTGAGTGGACAGAAGTCAAGAAAATATAAACGGTAACGGGCAGATAATCCTTAGAAACACCAGGCGCTCATCTGTCCAGGTATTCACTTGATGCATAATTTTTGTCCAAGCCAAAAGGTGTTAATCTCTTTCTTGAGAAGCTACCACCACTCTTTCCCTCTGAGCTTATCATCGCTGCCTGTATATAGAGGGGCCTGGGATCTGGAATTTATTTGCTTTTCTTTTAGCTGACCTTGAATTTTGCTTGCTTTACATTAAGCCAATTCTATTTTGTTCTCACAGGGTTTCTAAGGAGCAGCTGGGGGATTTGAACTGCCGACCTTTTGGTTAGCAGCTGAATGCTTAACCACTGCACCACCAGGGCTCCATTTTGTTCTAGGGTCACTGAATACGGAAAATGTCTGAATACTCTTTTCCTTCAGTGGAGCTATATACAGTACTTGGGGGTTCTAAGCCATCTCTCAGATAGCTCTTCTGCAGACCAAATTGCAGCCTCTATCACCCTTCTTTCTGGATTCTTTTCCACCCTTTGTATTTCTTCTCAGGATCCTCTCCTGAGAAGAGGATTTTTCTTTAAAGAATCTGAAACCAAGAACTAGACATGGCTCTTGAATGACGGTTGGGTTGTTAATGAAAAGGGTTCTGCTTTTTAGTTTCCACATATTAAACTCAGACTAACATCAAACTTGCGCCTGACCCAAGCCACAGTATTTTCAATCGCATCATATGCATGCGAAAGCTGGACAATGAGTAAGGAAGACCGAAGAAGAGTTGACGCCTTTGAATTGTGGTGGTGGCGAAGAATATTGAATATACCACGGACTGCCAAAAGAACGAACAAATCTGTCTTGGAAGAAGTACAACCAGAATGCTCCTTAGAAGCAAGGATGGTGACTATGTTTTATATACTTTGGACATGTTGTCAGGAGGGATCAGCCCCTGGAGAAGGACATCATGCTTGGGAAAGTACGGGATCAGTGGAAAAGAGGAAGGCCCTCAGTGAGATGGATTGACACAGTGGGTCCAACAATGGGCTCGAGCACAACAACTACTGTGGGCACGGCACAGGACCGGGCAGTGTTTTGTTCTGTTGTACCTGAGGTTGCTATGACAACAACAACAACTTCAAACTACCACCAAGAAAGTTCCGGAACGTTAGCACAGAGGCCATAACTAACCTCTAGCGTGCTCTGCCACAAGGAAACTCTGAGAAGGCATAACGGTGATGATAATGACGACAATACAGGAATCTCGATGAGTGCTCACTATATGCTAGGCACCACGGGCTTAATGTAGGTCATGGTATTTAATCTTCACAGCTGCCATAGGAGGGAGGTGCTACCATCGCCCTTTTGTTAAAGTTGAGGAAGTTAAGACCGAGTGAGGCACAGCGACTTGCTCAGAGGGTGAAGCCAGGATGTGAACTCACATAGTATAATTCCCAAGCCCACACCCTTACCCCTTTGGTTTGTTTATTTCCCTTATATGTTGAACGGACTCTGCTTTGGTTGCATGGTCAGAGGGCAGCTGTCAAAAGTAAACAAAGCACACAGAAGAAAGTAACAAAACAGATTTACTCTGAAGTTAGCGTTTTCCCTTCTATTAGCTCCGTTAGCTGGCCCATATTGCCACTGCCCAGACATTTTCCACACCTGCCTCCTGAACCAGGTTAGGAGTCACAGGATAAAACCAGTCTCATGATTTCATAATTTCTCCTCATTTCTGACCAGAAGTATTATGGCCACTTTGGTTCACCACACTTATTTCTAAACGACTTGCTCATTTTTCACCTCAAGGACACAGCGTCACTATCATGAAAGGTGCCGGAGTGATGGTGCCATACACTGGAACAGCGAGCCCACGAGAGGCATTCCACGTGTGTTCTGACTAACAGCGCTGTGGATGGAGCTGTCACCTGGCTTCCGAGATACCTACTCTGCAGAGGACTACACTAACTTCAGGAGCACTGGTAGCACAGTGGTTAAAGCACTTGGCTGCTAATTGAAAGATCAGCGGTTCAGACCCACCAGCCACTCCTGGGGAGAAAGATATGGCAGTCTACTTCTGTAAAGATTTACAGTCTTGGAAACCCTATAGGGCAGAAGGTTGCTATGAGTGAGAATTGACTTGACAGGCTTGGGTTTGGTTATGGGTACACTAATTCAGATGTCAAAGCTCTAAAGGTTTCGGGAAAGGAAGCAAGGAGGCACTCCTTACTCTTTCCCATACCATTTACTCCTCCATTGAGTCCCTGAGCAACCAAAACCCAAACCCATTGCCGTCAAGTCGATTCTGACTCATATAGGACAGAGTGAACTGCCCCCTAGGGTTTCCAAGGATTCGAACTGCTTATCTTTTGGTTAACTGCTAAAAAAGTTCTGAGAGTGGCACACTAAAGACTTGAGAGGGGCTCTTTCTCTCTCTTGGACGAAGCAGAGTCATGCCCACAAGAAGAGCTATCCAGTAACAGATGGGAGGGGTCAAGTGGGGTTCTAAGGTGAGAGCGGAAAAGGAAGAGCCAGGGTGAGGCCTCTGTGATTCACAAACCCTGAGCTTTGCAGTTTGACAGGATGAGGGCTTGGCCTCCCCCCTCCCCTTTTTTTTAATCCTTCTTTTTAGCATTCCTTGTGATTCCTCAAAGGTGTCAGCATTTGGAAGTCCCACATATAAAATACTAAAAGCTAAAGGACACACGTGAGGGACTGGAATTAGAAGAGAGAGAAGGAAGAGGGAGAGAGATAGAAACCTGGAGGTAAGCATGCTTGTGAGTGCAGAGTTGGGATCTTGACTGACTGGGGAGCCATCTTAGAGAAGGTCCCACCCAGAGATGAGCTGAGAACACGCTCGCAGGGGCCCGAAGGGTGCGAGGCCACACAGGGAGCCCAAGAGCATGAGTCAGTGTGTGGAGTCTTGGGTGGACTGGAGGAGGTATGTATAAAGAAGAAAGTGCTGTGCCTGAGTTAGCTGGGAAAGATACTACGCACGCAATTTTGGAGTTTTATTATTTCTGAAAGATGAGCTAATGAATTACTTCTTTGGCTTTTGTAAAAGTTCACTTATTATACATGTCAAAATACATGGAGCCGTGTAATTATAAACATGGTGGGCTTGAGCATGGAGCCAATATGATGAATTTCAGGGTAGGAAATACTGTGACTGTGGCACACTACCACCACCTAGTGGCAGCATAGTGGTATTAACATGCGGTTATTGCAAACAGTTGATTTGAATAATAAAAACACAGACCAGTAGAGCTTGGAGACCTTGAGAGAATATCAGGTTCACCAGGTCTCAAACAAATGGCGTACCAGAATCACCCCGTGGAGCTCTTAAGGGTCACCATCAGTCTGAATCGACTTGATGGCAACAGGTTTGGTTTGGTTTTTTACATATACCTCAGAGCTACTGAACTGCAATCTTTGGGAACCTAGCCTAGTCATACGTATTAGTTTGAACAATATGAAATTGTCATTTTTGTGGGTCAAAAGAGAAAAAAAAAAATACCTATTTGCCTCCCTCCTGTTGACCTGCTCTAGTTTTCCGATTCTGCAGATAACAACAATGAAGCTCAGAACGTTAAGAGACTTGTTAAGTTTCCACGGTTGGTTTGGTGAGTGCTGGGACTCTGACTCCACTGTCCTGATTTTCAGTCTAGCGCCCTCTCACATAAGTACTGAACCAGCAAACACTGACCTGACGTCACGTGGTTTCGGTTTCCTGACACGCGGACTTCTGCACACCCTTCTGTCTCACATCTGCTGTCCCAGAGAAAACTCCTCCTCTGTCTCCTCCCTTATTTGAAAGTGACCTTCTCTGAGTTTTATTTCTGATCTGTGCCTTTCTTTTTCTGGAAAATTCTATTGCCTAATACTTTCTTTTTTTAAACCTGTGAAATTGTTATTGACCCCCTTGGATTGGAGCTCCCTGGGACCAGGACCAAGGCAATGGTGTGCCGGAGAAGGCATACACTGCTTACAATAACTGACTGCTAAAAATTCCAGGAATTTTGTGCGCTGACTGTTACACATCGTCGTTATTAAAAATCAACTTGAATAAACTTACAATGAAATAAATTGTTAGAAGCAAATATTTACAACTCATCACTTGCTATTTCAATGAAACTATTACATAATTATTTTTATTATTATTTTACTATTATCTATGTTCTGGAGGTTATTTACATCAGTTATATCTGAACAATGGTAATGCCTGAAACTGGCCAGTTGGTGGGAGAATTTACATCACAGAAATTGGCCAACGGTATGAAGCAGGGCTTGCTTTATTGTTCTGTTTATTGTTTACACCTTTGGGAACCTTTTCTGGCCATGTCCCTCCCAAGGCTGGTTGGGGAACCCATCTCATGTACACCCTTAACTAATCAGTTGCTGTTGAGTTGCCTTTGGCTCACGGCAACCTCACGTGTGTCAGAGTAGAACTGTGCTCCACAGGGTTTTCAGTGGCTTATTTTTTGGAAGTAGATTGCCAGGTCTTTCTTCTGAGGAGCCTCAGGATGGACAACAAACTGTCAACCTTTGGGTTAGCAGTTGAATGCATTAACCATTTGCACCCCAGGGACTCCAGTGTACCCTGAAAGCCCTGTATTACTTTTCCTTCTCACGACCTTTACCTTGATGTATTATGACTGCATGGCTGTGGACCCAACACACTTCTGTGTTTAACCTCTATTTGTTTTCATTATCTTCTTCATCACTTTGACTCCCTCTTTGACTGCCTTGTTGCTGTCTCTGTTTCCAGTAGCTAACCCAGCACTCAGAGGAGTCAGCAAACACTTGTTGAATGAATGGCCAGAGGAAAAAAATGATGGTGGTGAAAAAAAAAACGTGGTGAAGACTACCTTTCGGCCAAACCACAGACAGGCTCACAAAATAAACAGCAACACCTGAGAGGACGGACATGTTCCTTACAACAATCAATTATCCAAGATCGAAAGGGCAACATTTGCCCCAAAGCAAAGATGAACAGCAGGAAGGCGTAGGAAATCCAGATGAAAAGGAATCGGGGAACCCAGAGTGGGAACAGGGAGAGTGCTGACACAGTGTGGGGAATGCAGTCGGTGCCGTGGAATACTTAGTGTAAAACAAGTGAACGGAAAACCTCTTTGCTCTGTAAACTCTCACCTAAAGCACAGTAAAAAATTAAATAAAAAACAGTGGTGACACTCATATGCTGAGAACCTATTCCACACCAGGCACCGTGCAGGGCACTTTGCAAACATTATTGATCCGAAATTCACAACTGCCCTGCAAAGTAGGTATTTTAATATCTGTTTTATAAGTAAAACTGAATGCAGTTGAGTGAGGTTAAGGCAGGTGTTCAAAGTCACATAGCAGGTAAGGAGATGTGTCAGAATTTGAATTCTGAAATCCTCCATATTCCAAAAGGAGCCCTGGTGGTGCGAAGGTTAAGTACTCGGCAGCTAACTGAAAGGTCGGCGGTTGGAAACCACCAGCCGCTCCACAAGAGAAAGACCTGGCCATCTGCTCCTGCACAGACTACAGCCTAGGAAACCCTAGGGAGCAGTTCTGCTCCGTCCTGTAGGGTCACTAGGAGTCAGAAGCAATGCAACAGCACCCAACAACAATAACAGGTATTCCAAAGGCCACACACTTCCTGATGCATGACCAAAAACAGTTTTCAGACAACCACGTGGGGTGGATCACACAGATAAACAAGTAACAAAATACATACACAAGAAAAAACAACACAAAAAAACAAGAAAACCCTTCGCAGTTCTGTAGTCAGAGTTCCATATAACGCTCCGACACGTGTTGCAGGAGATGGTATCTTCACGCTGCACCAGATACCAGGTTTCCGAAAGGAAGACTCCCAGCGAGGTGGACTGACACAGTGACTCCAACAGTGGGCTCAAGCATGGCAGCAATTGTAAGGGTGGTGCAGGACCAGGCAGTGTCTCCTTCGGTTGTACACAGGGTCGCTATGAGTCGGAACCGACGTGACAGCATCTAACAACAACACATACGTAGGCAACCACTTTCAGGGTCTAGGTCTACTTGATAAAAAGCTTTGAAATATACCTGGCATGTCCTATCGGGGTTATTAATGCTTTTGTCCAGGAGCGCGGGCCGGCGGGCTGCTGAGCAGGGGACGTGGGGGAAGCTGCTCAGAGGTCGTGCTCCTAGGGGCGCCCTGCCTGCTTGGGGCTTCTTCTCAGTGAAGCACGGGCTGAAATGCTGATCTGATGTTTGGTCTTTTGACAATTTCCACTTAATGAATTGATTCCTACAGTTCATTAACAGACCCACTTCCACTCCTGTATACACATACGTCTTAATTAGCTGCTCATTGGCTGTTTAATTACAAGAAAACAGCTGACAGCTGCCTTGCTGCATTCTAATGGCAGACGCTTTGGAACCGCTACACACTTGGTTTTGACAACCAAGCTTTATTCATACCTCTATGATTCACTGTCAACGCTCAAATGCCTGCCCAAATGACTGTATTTTCTGAGACAACTGACAGCGTGGGATTCGGGGGACGGTCAGAGGGTGTATGTCTCCCTTGCACCCCATTTCTGAGGCCGAGAAGAGCAGTTCACCCTGCACGTAAAAGGAAGTCCTGTGATACAGCTTTACTTATCTCGGGAACTTCCTGTTGAGAATGTTCGGAAGCTCAGGGGTGCAGAAGAAGAAAGTATTTTTGGATAAATGTGCAAAGAAAGTTAAGTATCTGGATAGAGGGGCAAAAAAGGATAGCTGTCAGCTTAATTTTATTGAGGGAAAAGGAGGGTATATTGTATTAGGGAGGGGAAGAGGCAGCGGAAATGATGAAGTTAAAAGGGTGGGGGCAGGAACAGCAGGCCCTCAGGGAGAGGATGAGGAAACAGACTTGTTCTGGAGAAAACAACAGGCAGCTTCATTGACAAAAGTTAGGTGGTATAGCAGGCGACAATGACCGGCCTCCCTGTGGAGCTGTCTGTGCAAGTGATCTCTGATAAAGCTGACCTCGTGTGTCGTACTTGGTAAGTGTGGATGTCTGCCTTGACTGTAACAGGCCACACTCTGATCCAATCCACGTGAAGGCGTTCAGCAACAGGCCCTGGCGAACAGGCACGAGGGGGCCTTCCCCGGGCCGGCCACTGTGCTAGAGGCCTGTGAGAGCCCCGTCAGACAGCTGGCCACCAGCCCAGCATAGAGGAAGGACGGCATTTTTCAAAAGACAACCCTAGCCAAGGATCATTTTCTTCAAACACTTCACTTTTAATTTACTTTGATGATTGAGCCAAGGAAGGATACCAGTTACTGAAACATGATTAAGAACAAAACCAACCAAAACTGCAAAAAAATCCGAATCATCTTGACGCACGTTGGGGTTTAACACGTCCCTCAGCAGTTGTGTGTTTCGTCGCAGGACTACAAGATTTCGCTCAACAAAAAATGTTTGCTTATCACCAGCACATCACAGAACTGAAGCTCTGATGTCACAGAGACGCAGTAACAGCTTGTCCAGCCCCAAGTTTAATTTTCCTTTTTAATGGCTAGCTCTAATGCTGACGTCAGGTGTTTTAGCAGGTTTTTTTTTTCTTTTTTTTTTTTTAACTTTATAGTGTTAAAAAGGTTGAGCATGAATGTATCAGTGCTGAAAGGTGGACACCATGACAGGCCTAGTGACATTTCACAATGAAGTAAAAACATTAGAATCCTTTTAAAGACAATTTAGGCCTGAAAAGAACATTGGTGGGAAATTTATGTTCACACTAATAAATAAAATCTCCAGAAACTGCTTTACCTATTTCCTTTCAGGGGGAAAAAAAAGGTACCAATTATACACTGCAGATATCTTTGAAAAACTTTGTTTTTAATTTAAAAGAATATATTCGCTTATGCAAGGGAGGGGTCCTGGTGGCACAGTGGTTAAGAGCTCATCTGTTAATCAAAAGGTCAGTGGTTTGAATCTACCAGCTGCTCCTTGGAAACCCTCTGGGGCACTTGTGGTCTGTCCGATGGGGTCGCTGTGAGTTGGAATCAACTTGACATCAGTGGGTGGGTTAGTGCAAGGCAACTATTCCAAACTTTCCCTTTCCTGGGTGGACGAGGAAGCTTTGCATAGGACATCATCTTAAATGTACTAAGTAAAAAAAAAAAAAATTGTAGTGGGGCAATATTTGACAAACAAAGGCTACTTAATGCTTTATCAAGAGCAAGGAGTCCTAAGTGTAATTAGAAACCAGCTCACTATCCCCAATGCTGGACTGTACATTTTCATTACAAAAGTAATAGTTGAAATAGTAGAGCCATAAGGTATAAAAATATATGGATAAAATGAAGTTGTTTTTTTTTTTTTTTACCCTGAGATAAATTTTTTACCATCTTAGCAGCCACTGTTTCTAAACTGAAGCTAAAGGAGAAATGGGACCATTTTTCACAAGACAACCCCAGCAATGATCATTTTCTTGAAACACTTCATTTTTTAATCAACTTTGATGACTGAACCTAAACTCTCACATTTACAGCCTCGAGTTTTATTTCTGGCCTTTTCTTCTGCCCACATGTTCTAAGATCTACCCCTCCTCCTTGCAGGCCTGTCTAGCTCATTTCAGCACCTCAGAGTTCTCACCCAGGGCTGGGCCTCAATTCTAGTCCCAGAGCTCCGAAGCATCTCTAGAGACAGGACTAAGCCCTTGCAGGTCTGGATTTTAACATGAGCTCCCCTGAAATGCAATACTGAGGGCTTGAAGAGTCCCAGTGAATGGTTTCTTCATCTTTCAAAAGAACAGGTAAAACATCTTTATAATGAAAACCTTGGCGTAACCTTAAAAGAATCTAGGGTGCCATACTTGTCTACCTTTATCTTTCATTATCCACCGACAATGACCATTTGCTCCAGGCAAATTGGGTTATATAACAACAAAAAAACCTGTTGCCGTTGAGTCAATTTTGACACAAAGCAACCTTATAGTGACCCCACAGGATAGAGCAGAACTGCCCCATACAGTTTCCAAGGCTGTAATCTTCATGGAAGCAGACTGCTACATCTTTCTTCCACAGGGCAGTTAGTGGGTTCAAACTGCCGACTTTTCGCTTAGCAGTGAGCACTTAGGCACCGAGCCACCAGGGCTCCTTCTGGGTTAACCACAACCACCCATCTATCACTTTGTCATGCTGTGGTGGTTTGCATGTTGCTATGATGCTGGAAGCTATGGTGCTGGTATTTCAAATATCAGCAAGGTCAGAGGTTTTAGCAGAGTTTCCAGGCTAAGACAGACTAGGAAGAAAGGCCTGGCAATCTAATTCCAAAAATTAGCCAGTGTAAACCTTATGGATCACAACAGAACATTCTCTGACTCGCTTGCTTTGGATGCTTAATCAGGAGGGATCAATTGCTGGAGTGGACATCACATTTGGTGAAGTGGAGGGCCAGTGAGGGCGAGAGAAAGCCTTGGCGAGACAGACTGGCACAGCAGCCACAGATATGGACTCAAACATGTTAGCGAGTGTGAGGATGACTTAGGACCAGGCAACGTTTCATTCTGTTGTACATAATGTTGCCATGAGTTGGGGTCAACTAGATGGCAGCTATCTATCTAAATACAACCAGGGTTTCTCCCATTCCTGGGTTTTTGCCTCTGCCATTCCCTGTTCCTCTGAATCCTCTGCCCAGAATTTCCTCCCAACTATCCTGCTCTGTCCAAATCTTTCTCCCCCTGTCTCCCAGCTCATTGTTGGGTCCTCCTCCTGAAACCTCACGTGGCTACCAGAGTACGGAGTCATCGTTCTCCACTAAGCCACTGCTCTTGCTGCCTACGGGGATGTCTTCTGGTGTCTTATCATAGCATGTGGTCTTGCCTTATTATTTACTTTTTGCATTGCTAGTTAGTTTTTCCTATGTATGCTCCATCTCTATCACTAGACCATACACTGTTTGAAGGAAGGATCAGTTCTTCTGTGTCTTTGGGTCCTTTACAGCTTATACAGTGCCCAGCTCCAGGGGTTCTCATATTTTGGTTTTTATTGGTTGATTCTGCATAACAAATTGCAAATGACCACAAAAATCAAGACTGGGCCCAAGATGTCCTGGAAATAATATCTGACTACACAGAGCAGCATTACCAAGGCACTAAGGAATTTGGCAGTAACGATAATGATAACAACTGCCAGCATTTACTGAATGCTTATTCCATGCTAGGCAGTCTTATGCGTGCTTCACCTGAATGCACGTGATGACCCTATGACATAGCTACAATTACTATCCTCATTTTTACTGATGAGGAAACTGAGGCACAAAGAGGTTAGATACGCTGGTAAATAGCAAAGCTGGGAATCAAACCCAGGCAGTCTGGCTCCAGAGGTGCAGCTTAATCCTGACACAACGCTGCCTCTCCATAAGGAGCAAAACGAATCCCTGGATGGCATCAGTGGCTAAGCACTTGACAACTAACCAAAGGATGGTGGTTGAAACTCACCCACAGGCATCTGGGAAAAAAGGCTGTAAAATCAGCCACTGAAAACCCCATGGGATACAGTGCTACTCTCACACACATGGAGCTGCCAGGACTCAGAATCAACCAGACAGCAATTAGTTTGGTTTTGGTTTACAGGGAGCAAGGGAGAACAGGAGTGGGTGAGCTGGGAACACCCAGGAACACGTGAAGGAGTTACCGAAGCATCTACCATTTTTGCTGTTCGTGCGCAATCTTACCTGAAGAGACATGTGGCGAACTAGATCATTATTTCAGCAATTAAACTGGTTCCCTGGTTTCTTAGGGTTTCAGGTCATTGACTTTAAAACGCAATTTGAAATATGTTCACAAAATGATTAGTTCAAAAATGACTGAGTCACTTTCTTTACGCTCAGTGAATATTCAATATATCTAATTAGAAAATATCCATATATCTAATTATACTATCACAGAGATAAATAATTTACAATTGGTCATGGCAGAACCACTTTTACCTGGTTGGAACATGATAAATAACTAACATCAATGGCAAAACACAGAAGTTTTTGACTTTATCATAACCAGGAATAAAAATATTAGATATAGCAATGAGAAATTATAATGCAGGACAAATACTATATACATTAAATATAAACACATAACACTGTATAAGTCCTTGGCTGGGCATAAGCCCAATGTCATGGATTGAACTGTTTCCGCCCAAAATATCTGTCAATTTTGCTGGGCCATGATTCTCAGTATTGTGTGATTGCTCACCATTTTATGTGATTTCCCTATATATTGTAAATCCTGTCACTACAATGTAATAAGATGGATTAACAGCAGTTATATTGATGAGGTCTACAATATTAAGTAGTATCTTAAGCCAATCTCTTTTGAGATATAAAGAGAAGCGAGCAGAGAGACATGCCGACCACATACCAACCAAGAAAGCAGCGCCAGGAGCAGAGCATATCCTTTGGACCTGAGGTTCCTGCACTGAGATGCTCCCAGATCAAGGGAAGACTGATGACAAGGACCTTCCTCCAGAGTCGACAGAGAGGCAAAGCCTTCCCCTGGGGCCGGCGCCCTGAATTCGGACTTCTAGCCTACCAGACTGTGAGAGAATAAACTTCTCTTTGTTAAAGCCATCCACTTGTAGTATTCCTGTTATAGCAGCATTGGATGACTAAGACACCCAATATGTTAATAAAACTAAGTTTTAATTATTTGTTTTTGTGGCTTTCATCCTATGAGGTCAATAGAACAAGGGCATAGGACCTCGGACGGCTGAAAACCACTTTGGGATTGAGGCTGTGAATGGACAAGGTCTGGAAGGGAATCTAGAAAAATGGCAGCTGTGAATAATAGCTGCCTTGTCTTTTCTTACTGCTTTTATTTTTGTCATAAACAAACACGGGGGGTGCACACATGATCTGTGCCTGTGCAGGCACAGTGGTGCTCAGCCAGTCAATTCAGGTTTTACTGAATAGCAAGTCCTTAATTAATCCTCTGGATTGGTGAGTATTTCACAGGAAGGAGCCCCCACCCCCAAGGAGCTCAGGTGGTACAATGGTTAAGCATTCACCTGCTAACCAAAAGGTTGGTAGTTCAAACCCACCCGGTGGCTCCACAGGAGGAAAGACTCGGGCGACCTGCTCCCATAAAGATTACAGACTAGGAAACCCTATGGGGCAGTTCTACTCTAATCGATTCCAGGGCACCTAACGACAACAAGCCCCCATCCTCACTCTGGTTCTGCCTCAGACTTGATTCCTAGATACTCACTACAGTTTGCACATAAAACCACACCGAAAGGCTCAGAAAGAGTGATGGTCTCTTGGGCAGAATGAAGGGACATGAAGTCAACTGGTGTCCAGGAAGAAACCCTGGTGACCTAGTGGTTAAGAGTTCAGCTGCTAACCAAAAGGTAGGTAGTTCAAATCTACCAGGCGTTCCTTGGAAACCCTATGGGGCAATTATACTCTGTCCTATACGGTGGCTATGAGTTGGAATTGACTTGACAGCAGTGGGTTTGGCTTTTGTTGGTTTGGTGTCCCGGATGCCACCTGGAGCCCTGTGCATTTACGGAAACCCTGAGGGGACCTGCAATCCACAGGAATCAAGTGTGTTTGGGACTCCTGGCAGGGGAGTCCTGCTTTTATCCAGGAAGCCGCTGTTGTCATCTACCAGGTGTGCTGCTTTGGGAGATGCGGACGGGAGGTGATGAGGATGGAGGATCACGCCCACCTGCCCAGCCACATTAGCCAAATCAGTTCTAAAACTCAGTGCGCTAACAGCTGTCACAGGCCATCACTCTCTTCCTTACATCCTGGGGTGGCCCAGGCCAGGCAGCTCGGTTTATTTACTGTTTATTTTGAGGAAGGGCAGACTGAGGAAGCAAAAGGGTAGAGCTTTTTTTCCCCCCCTTCCTTTTTACATTTGGTAATCCAGAGCTGTGAGGCCTAGAGGGATTATCACAGAAATGAATAATTCAAAATTCCCTTTAAGTAGCAAGCCCCTCACTTCTAAAAGGCAAGCGATTTTTTTTTTTTAATTAAGTGTGTTAGTTGGTGGGTGTGTAAAAATCTCAGTAGAAGAGCTTCACCAAGATGGGATCAATATTAAGCATTTGTACACGTACAAAATAGCAAACATTACCACGATTAACAGTAAAACGAAGAATGAAGGAAATTAAACGGACCATTTCCCTGATGTCTCTGAGTGGTTATCTGTATATGTAGATGATTTTATATTTCATGGCATTGCTGTTTTTTTCTAAATTTGTTAAAGGAAAGCTAACGGAATTTGTGGATTTTATTTTTTGCTTCAGCCTCAAACAGCCTTAGGGTGAATGCCGACCTGGTTGTACCAATCGGCTGTCTCAGGGGCTTCCTGCGTGTAGCGTCTCTCCTGTTTATCTTTCACTGTTTTATCCTCTAAGCTGTCTCAAGGCCCTTCCAATATAAGCAGGAGGATTTAAATCTTAATAAACTGGAATTTGAATAACAGGCAATCTGTGTTTAGGGGGTCTTGAGTTATTAGGTTAAACATCTCTATTTCCCATTCCCACATTATGCTTGTGCTATACACACTCCTCCAAGATCAAGGTCACTTGTAATAAAAATACTAACAACAACAATAATAATGATAATATTTAGATTTAAACAGTATTTTCCATTTTATAAGAATTTTCATTTACAGTTTTCCATTTGATTCTTAGAATAATTCTAAAAGAATGGAAGAACAGGTCTTACGCCCATTTTTTAGATGAAGAAACCAAGTCACTAAATGATTGTGACCGGTTCCAAACAGTATGGACAAGTGGTGGAACCGGATCAGTACTCAGTTCTTCCCGGGGCAGATTAACCAGTAAGCAAGGTACCCACGGGCTTACCTGTGTTTATTTATTAATCTGTAGTGTACAATGTCACATGGGGCTCACCACATCTTTGTAAGCATAAGTAAACCCATGCATATCTTGCTTATTGGGTAACCCATCCCCGGCTTCTTCCCAACAGCCTCCCCATACTTTGGTCAGATGTGTTAACATCTGTGTGCCAACAATAAGACTTCCAATAGCATTCCAATTAGACTTATTGGAAATGCCTTCCCATAAAGCTTGTAATAGGGATATCGTAGAATTTTTTTTTTAAGATCACCAAAGAGATTGTTCATCAATTAATCAATTCTGGGACTGAAGTAAAAATCAAATATAAACAATGCTCAAATACCTTTCTGTAGCCTCTTGTCACTTTGCTGGGGCCATCTAAAATACTTACAACTGCCTGAATTGTAATTTTACATTGCAATATATACCATGTTCTGTCATTTCTCATCACTCAAAGCTCCAAGAAGCTGCATTTTTAGAAACAGTAGAAGTAAAATATCAAAGCCACAAAGCTACCTGCTAACATGAATAGAAACAACAACAACAACAATTAAAAAAGCTTACCTTGCAGCCTTCACACGTAATGACACCATAATGGATTCCTGACGATTTGTCTCCACAGATCTTGCATGGAATAATTTCAATTTGAGCTGCAACAGAAGCACGCAACCAGTTAATTACATTTTCTTTTAAACACCTTATAAAAGCGTTCCCTGATCAGCATTTGTGTAGTGAAAACTAATAACCTGCTAAACATTATACTACATTAACTATTCATTGCTGAACTCTGAGGGTCCCCCTAGAGCTCTGGACTAAATTATGGCTGCTCGTTATATAATAGCTTTTGGGTTATTAAAATGGGTCATCTGAGAAGGTGTTTAAGAACCCACAAGAAGGCTGGAATCAGCATTTCAAAGCCTTCAAGAACTGGAGAGTGCGCAGTTCAGGCCTCAGAGCCAAACAGATACTAAAATGCTTCCTCCGATCTCATTTCCCACCATTATTTTTAAAATGTCATAAATCCGTATTGGTTGAGCATTGCAGCTCGACTGGTAGAGAAAAATATACTCCAAAAAGCCAGATCTACTTTGGAAAATAATTCAATTCACAATGTTAATAAGATACATATGATTATAAATTAAGGATTCCTTACTCATCTATTTTTAAAAATCAGTGCGGTTGTCATGTGCTAAAAGTACAATCAAGACCTTCCCGCTATAAGGTAACATCCTATCTGAATTTAACAATGGTGAACCCTGACAAACTGGACATGCAGCTTTTGAGTTATTTATGCTGGAAACCAATTTCCTGGTACAGCATGCATACGCTTCTACCAGCTGATCACTTAAAGATGCCTCATACTGGAAAATTAACCAAATAATTCATATCTATCACACCAAAGTTCTCAAAGATGATAAAGTGCATTTCTGAGCAAATGTATTACATCTTGAGCAGCACTGGAAATACTGTAATTAAGCATTAAAAAAACAAAAACAAAAAACAACCTAAGGAATAGAATAATTAGGCAATACAAAGTGCTTGGACTTGGATCACCAATAAAGCAGAATTTGTATATATGTGAAATAAAGAAGACCAACGCGGAGTTACATAGACAGGATGACAATGTTTACCAGTTCATGTAGAATGTTCCATTATGCTAAATTTATTAGTCCATGATTTTCACTATGAGGTATCATGTCAGCTGATCTACTAAACTACACATACAAACACAACTAGAAGTGTCCAAGTCTATTTCATTTTCATACAGCCTTTACCTAGCCCCATGCCTTGCACAGTGAAATGACTATATCCAAAGAATGTTCTCATGATGGAAGTAATAGATACACCAGGGCTTTGAACTGGTTCATTATGTTTTCAACCTCTGCTAAAAATTTGCATTTCTACCCCAGATATACTGACTCCATCTACAGTTTAACAAGATCTCCAGGTGATTCTTATGTATAACTTCCTGGGAACTTGTTAGAAATGCAAATTCTCATCAGGGGTTCCAACCGGTATACACATAGCCCATCGTTTCTCCCATTGTAATGCCGTATCCTAGGATAATTTCCACAACCACTTACTTTGGATTTGACGTGATGCTGAATTAAGTATGCAAAAGACCACGCATGAAACTACCAGATCTAACCACACTACAAACCATGTATACCTGGTAACTTCCTTTCAAGAAGGCTAATAAAAGCCATGGTATTTTCAATCGCATTATATGCATGTGAAAGCTGGACAATGAATAAGGAAGACTGAAGAAGAACTGACACCTTTGAACTGTGGTGTTGGCGAAGAATATTGAATATACCGTGGACTGCCAAAAGAACGAATGAATCTGTCTTGGAAGAAGTACAACCAGCATGCTCCTTAGAAGTAAGGATGGTCAGATTGCATCTTACATACTTTGGACATGTCGTCAGGAGGATTGGTCCCTGAAGAAGGACATCATGCTTCGCAGAGTACAGGGTCAGTAGAAAAGGGGAAGACCCTCAACGAGGTGGATTGACACGGTGGCTGCAACAATGAGCTCAAGCATAACGATTGTAAGGATGGCGCAGGACCAGGCAGTGTTTCGTCCTGTTGTGCATAGGGTTGCTATGAGTTGGAACTGACTGGACAGCACCTAATAACAACAGTCCCACTTTTAGGGACTGCAATCAATTCTAGAAGAAAATCCTTTTCCTATCAATGGCTTTTCTGATCACTTTTAATGCTGACATGCGGGGTTTCTTTGCTTGTCCTGATTTAGAGATTGTTCAAAATTTCACATCCAACACAATCTCCCTAAGCCTGAACCCTTCTAATAACCCAATAATGGAGTTTTTGCCCACTGTTTAATATGTACATTCTGAATTATGCCACTTAACGTGCTTAAGGCTGCACTGAACGAAAACTGTCATTTGCAGGCCTGCCTCCCCGTGCCAGTGCCTAGCTTGGTTTCTTCAAGGAAAATTCTTCATGAAATCTAAAATCGAACCATGCCTCACAATAACAGCACCTTCAATATTTTTAATATAGTCAAAAAGGCAAGGTTTTGTGCCACAGATGGTCTCTGCGTCTACAGAGGGGATAGTCATGGCCAACATTTCTAAGAGACTCACAAAAGCCTCATGGTACATGTGGTAGGAGAGAAATTCTTTTTTTTTTTTAATTGAACTTTAGTTGAAGGTTTACAGAACAAACTAGCTTCTCATCGAACAGTCAGTATATACATTGTTGTATGACATTGGTTAACAACCCCACGACATGTCAACACTCTCCCTTATCAACCCTGGGTTCCCTATTACTAGCTTTCCTGTTCCCTCCTGCCCCCCAGGCCCTGCCCCAGGGCTGGTACACCCCTTCAGTCTTGCTTTGTTCCATGGGTCTGTTCAATCTTTGGCTGAAGGGTGAACCTCAGGAGTGGCCTCATTACTGAGGTGAAAGGGTGTCCGGGGGCCATACTCTCAGGGTTTCTCCAGTCTCTATTAGGCCAGCAAGTCAGGTCTTTCTTTTTGAGTTAGAATTTTGTTCTCCATTTTTCTAGGAGAGATTCTGAAGGACAATTATCAGGAGCTCTGATGGCGCAGTGGTTAAGAGCTCAGCTGCTAACCAAAAGGTGGGCAGTTTGAATCCACCAGCCGCTCCATGAAAACTCTATGGGGGCAGATCTACTCTGATCTATAGGGTTACTGTGAAGTCAGAATCAACTCGACGGCAACGTTTTTTTTTTGTATTTAACGTCAGCTGAGAATTATTGCCTGGATTTTCTCACATGAATTAACTAGTGTATAGTGAGAACCGGCCTCCCCTACCCTGACCCCTAAGAAAGAGAATAATCAGGCAAAACAAAGTGTTTGAGCCCCTCATTAAACAGAGTTTACATGTGAAATAAATGACAGTGAGCTGCTTCTGCTCATGCCTCACCTTGAGATGCAACCACAGAAATCAGAGATGGATCAGCCTTGTTAGGCCCAAAAGTCAACATCGAGACTACTCGAGGCCATGAAAGTGACACCAAGCTTTGGCCATTCCAGAGCTGTCTTCATTCTGTCTTAACAACAGGAAGATCAAGCACATCTGCTTGGTCCTTTGTAAAAATATGGCGGTCCTGGGCAAGCCATATTGGGAATGCTGAGTAAAACTGAATCTGGGCCAAATCAAAAATGATTTATTGCTTGTCAGTCTGACTGGTCTTTTAATGGACTCCCATGAGAACGGAAATGATGGTGTTAAGGGCTTTGGTCAAAATGCTTGCTAATGGCTCCTCAAAACCCTGCAAGGTACAGCTATGGAGGTTTGGCATACAGGAGTCTGTTTAGGGTGGGGTGGCCCTGGGGGCTCCATCCTGGCCCCAGCACAGCCCCCTTGGAAAGGCTCATGCCGTGGGGTAGTTGTAGCACAGACCCAGAGTTTGGTGCTACTATGAGTCAGGCCCCCAAACCCTTAAGTTTAAGCCTTGCACCAGCTTCCAGGGTCTTTTAGATTTGGAGGGTACCCAAGCTAAAACACTCAGAAGACAAATGGAGACCAAAGAGCTTGTTACGCGAATGGGCTCACCGTAGGCTGACCTGCACATCCAAGCAGGAGGCATTCACCTAGACCTTTGCCTCCACTGTGTCTGGGTTCGTGCCTAGTTCCAGTAGGCAGCGCTGGCCAAATATCAGAATTACTTAGCCCAGGCTTCACTAGGAGTCTCTTGATAAAGCGAGGGAAGCTCCTCCAAAGCAAGGTTTAGGTAATCTGATTGGTCAGATTAAGTGACTCTTCTGGCTGGGTGGCTTTCTTATCTCAGAAGGTAAATTCAGTTGCAAGTGTTCTGTAGGAAATGACTAAAACTCACCTGCTCCAAAGACCAAGCCAGCTGAATGCGATCTAATCACATGTGGATATTTGCTGAAAGCAAACATTTGCAGATTGGTGCATGGCGCTTGTAAAGCCCTCCATTTAACCCAACAATGCACAAAGCTCCCCCGCCACACTTTCTAAAACCAATTCACAGAACTCAAATGAATCAATGAGAGAAAAAAAAAAAATGTAGAAAAATGAAGTCAACGCCTTGCAAGTTTTCAAAAGGAAGGCAGTACAGTTCTACAAACTTTATCTTTCGGTCTAACTAGGGAGGAAAAGACACAAATCCCTTTGCCCTCTGCCTTCCAGCCCTCAGAGTTCTTCCTTTTCTGACATTTTCTAACAGTGTTGTGTCTTCTCAAAACACTCTTCTTTTAACACAAATTATGAGTCTTGGCCTATCCATATGCTGCACATATTAACACGGCCAGCATCTCAGAGGAAGAGTTCTGTCAGACACCACTACCGTCAACGTTCACAAGTATATTGATTAAATTAGCGCACACACATATTCATCACAGAGGGTTATCATGTGCTGGGATATCTGAAGCAAGAGGCACACATGAAATCAAGAATCGGCTTCACAATGAACAATCTTACTATGAAAAATGCTAATTTGCCCACATTTCAGATCTGTTGCCTAAATAATTCACTCTTTTATGTGCCCTAAGTAATTCAAGCAGGCTCTCCACACCTACAAAGGCAAATTTCCGCAGTTTCAATTAGCTGACAAGTGGCAGCGGGGCTGCAGGAAGTTCTGGAAAGTGAGCTAATTGATGAAGTGGTCCTTGGGCAGGGCTGTCATTGAGCATTGTAGTTTTTATTAAAAAAAAAAAAAAGTTTGTTTTTATTTGCAATTATAAAAGGAACAAATACAGACAGCCCTGATGGGAAGTGGTTAAGAACTCGACTGTTAACCAAAAGGTAGGCAGTTCCGATCCACCAGCCGCTCCTTGGAAACCCTATGGGGGCAGTTCTATTCTGTCTTCTTCCAAGACACTTGTTCATCCTTCTGGCAGTCCATGGTATATTCAATATTCTTCGTCAGTACCATAATTCAAAGGCATTAATTCTTCTTCAGTCTTCCTTATTCATTGTTATCACGTGCATATTAGGTGACTGATAATATCATGACTTGGGTCATGCACACCTTAGTCCTCAAAGTGACATCTTTGCTTTTCAACACTTTAAAGAAGTCTTTTGCAGTATATTTGCCCAATGCAATACATCATTTGATTTCCTCACTGCTGCTTCCATGAGCATTGATTGTGGATCCAAGTAAAATGAAATCATTGACAAGTTCAATATTTTCTATTCATCCTGATGTTGCTCATTGGTTCAGTTGTGAGGATTTTTGTTTTCTTTATGTTGAGGTGTAATTAATTCTGAAGGCTATAGTCTTTGATCTTCATCAGTAAGTGAAGTCCTCTTCACTTTCAGCAAGCAAGGTTTTATCATCTGCACAACGCAGGTTGTTAATGAGTCTTCCTCCAATCCTGATGCCCTGTTCTTCTTCATATAGTCCAGTTTCTTGGAATATTTTCTCAGCATACAGACTGAATAAGTATGGTGAAAGGATACAAGCCTGATGCACACTTTCCTGACTGTAAACCACACAGTATTCCCTTGTTGTGTTCAAATGACTGCCTCTTGGTCTATGTACAGGTCGCATAAGCACAATTAACTGTTCTGGAATTCCCATTCTTTGCAATGTTATCCATAATTTGTTATGGTCCTCGCAGTAGAATACCTTTGCAGTCAATAAAACACAGGTAAACATCTTTCTGGTATTCTCTGCTTTCAGCCAAGATCCATTTGACATCAGCAATGACATCCCTTGTTCCACGTCCTCTTCTGAATCCAGCTTGAATTTCTGGCAGTTGCCTGTCATTGCACTGTTGCAACCATTTTTGAATGATCTCAGCAAAAGTTTACTTGTGTGATATTAATGATATTGTTCAATAATTTCTAAATTCTGTTGATCACCTTTCTTTGGAATGAGCACAAATATGGATTTCTTCCAGTACGTTGGCCAGGTAGCTATCTTTCAAGTTTCTTGGCATAAACGAGTGAATGCTTCCAGCATTGCACCTGTTTTTGAAACATCTCAGTTGGTATTCTGTCATTTCCTGGAGACTTGTTTTTCATCATTCCCTTCAGTGCAGCTTGGGCTTCTTTAATATTATTGGTTCTTAATCATATGCACCCTCCTGAAATGGTTGGGTGTTAACCAATTCTTTTTGGTACAGTGACTTTTTTAGCAAATATTTAGTAATATTTTGTTGTATTTTCAGTGAAAGTTTACACAGAAACTTAGGTTCCCATTTAACAATTTCTACACAATTTGTTCAGTAACATTAGTTACATCTCACACTGTGTCAACTTTCTCATTATTTCTGTTTTGGTGGTTCCATTTTCAGTAATCTAGTTTCCCTGCCCCTTTGCCTTCTCATCTTTGCTTTAGAGTAAGTGTTGACCATTTGGTCTCATACAGATGATTTTTTAAAGGAGCACAATACTCACAGGTGATACTGTTTATTTTATAAGCCAATCTGTTATTTAGCTAAAAGATGACCTCATGAATAGTTTAAGTTCAAGGTTTAAAGAGTATCTCTGGGTGATAGTCTGGGGGAGTCCTCCAGACTCAACTGGTCCAGTAAATATGGACTTAAGAATTTGAGTTTTGTTCCACATTTTGCTCCCATTCTATCAGGATCCATCTATCGTGTCCCTGATCAGAACAGAAGGCAGTGGTAGTCTGGCACCATCTAGTCCTTCTGGTCTCAGGGTAGATTAGGTCATGGTTTGTGCAGACTATTAGTCCTGTGGACTAGTTTCTTCTCTGAGTCTTTGGTTTCCTTCATTCTTTTTCACTCTGGACACGTAAAGACCAGTACCTTCCATCTTTTTTTTGATGCTTCCTGCACCATTCAATATTTTGCCCACAGAATCCTTCAATACTGCAACTCTAGGCTTGAATTTTTATTTCAGTTCTTTTAGCTTAAGAAATACCAAGTGTTTTCCTCCTTTTTGGTTTTCTAACTCCAGGTCTTTGTATATTTCTTTATTAATACTTTGTCTTCTCAAGCCACCCTTTGAAATCTTCTGTTCAGCTTTTTTACTTCGTTTATTCCTTTTGCTTTAGCTGCCCTATGTTCAAGAGCAAGTTTCAGAGTCTTTTCTCACATCCATTTTGGTCTTTTCTTTCTTTCCCATCTTTTTAATGACCTTTTGATTTCTTCATGTATGATGCCCTAGATGTCACTCCATAACTCAACTAGTCTTTGGTCATTAGCGTTCAATATGTCACAACTATTCTTGAGATGGTCTCTAAATTCAGGTGGGATTTATGGAAGGTTGTACTTTGGCTCTCGTGGACTTGTTTTAATTTTCTTCAGCTTCAACTTGAACTTGCATATTAGCAATTGATGGTCTGTTCTGCAGTTGGCCCTTGGCCTTGTTCTGACTGATGATATTGAGCTTCTCCCTTGTCTCTTTCCACAGATGTAGTCAATTTGATTCCTGTGTATTCCATCCAGTGAGGTCCATGTGTATATATTCACTGTTTATGTTGTTGAAAAAGGTATTTTCAATGAATAGGTCATTGGTCTTGGAAAATTCTGTCATGCAATCTCTGGTGGTGTTTCTGTCACCAAGGCCATGTTTTCCAACTACTGACCCTTCTCCGTTTCCAACTTTTGCGTTCCAATTGCCAGTAATTATAAACCCATTTTGTTTGCATGTGGATTTATTTCCGACTGCAGAAATTGGTAAAAATCTTCAATTTCTTCATCTTTGGCATTAGTGATTGATGGGTAAATTTGAATAATATTAGTAGTATTAACTGGTCTTCCTTGTAGGCTTATAGATATTATCCTATCACTGCCAGCACTGTACTTCAGGATAGATCTTGAAATGTTCTTTTTGACGATGAATGAGACACCATTCCTCTTCAATTTGTCATTCCTGGTATAGTAGGCCATTTGATTGTCCAATTCAAAATGGCCAATACCAGCCCATTTCAGGTCGCTAATGCCTAGGATATCGATCTTCTAGTATTCCATTTCATTTTTGACAACTTCCAATTTTCCTAGATTCATACCATGTACACGACATGCTCTAATTATTAATAGATATTTGCAGGCATTTCTTCTTATTTTGAGTCACATCAACAAATGAAGGTCCCAAAAGCTTTACTCCAGCCACATCATTAAGGCAGACTCTGTTTAACACCTCATTTATTCCTCCAGACCTATCTCGGGAGCTATCTTGTTCCAGAGAATGACGCCCATTCTCCTGAAGAATTAGGAAATAAAACTGTGCCAGAGATGCACCCATCACCTCATTCTGTGACATCTCAGTAACAACATAATGGATTTGTAATAATAACTAATAACATCTAACATGTATTTGTGCTCATAACATGCCAGGCATGATCTCACCCACTCCTCTGGCAACCCTCTGAGGCGGGCACTATTATTAAGATGCACATTTTATAAGTGAGAAAAGTGAAATACAAAGGGCTAAACCACTTCTCCAAAGTCAGAAAGCTAAGCAGTGGCGTGGCTGTGTGTCAGACGCATTTTGTCTTTTTGTCTAACTCAAGAATTTAGCTTTTGTTCCCCCCACCACATGGTGCTGCCAAGCTAACTTGGTCCACTCATGGACACCAGGAGCCACCACCCTTGCTATGCAACCATTAACTGAGGATCAAAAGACAACTGCACAAATGATTCGGCCAAACTTGTCCACTGCTTGGGAACTGAGGTCAAGATCCCTTTCTGGGATTTATCTGCCTCATCTTTGACTAGAAGTAATCCTCGAATGCCTTACGGTCCATTCTTCTCAATTTTATAAAAATTCTGGGTAGAGTTTTTGACCTTTAAGTGACCAATACCAAGTTTTAACAATTTTTAAGGCTCAGCAAATTACTTAACCTGTCTGAGGTTCGGTTTCACATTTGAAGACAAAATAATATATATCACCGGTGCAGCGTCTATATGACCGTAGGTTGTACAGATAATTATTTGATATATGTATTCTATATACAAAGCACATTGCACAGTTCTTGGAAACACCTGGCACTCAGTAAATGGCAGTTATTATTATTTGTTGTTGTTGATAAGAATCCTGCCTTATAGCCAAATGAAATTCTTTTCTCTAGACTTTAAGCTCTTTCCAAAGTGGGGATAGAGAAAAGCTGCTTATCCTCCAAATAACACGACAGGCAGTTCATCCCAGCTACCACAGCTATCCTTTACAACACTGGTGTGTCGCCGGCAGTCGTGGCACGTGTCATAAGGAGTTTGTTGCAATAACAGTAAAAAAGAAAAATTGTAAAAAGTTTTTTATTGGTTCATATAAAAATAAACTACTGTGGATATATGGTTTCCCCAATAATAATATTATTATTATTAGTCTCTCTAGCTCACTGGCACAACCATATACATTCTTAGTTGGACTGAATGGGGCAGAGTCAGCAATGGCTCGCCAGGAAATGGCCAAACCTTGAGTACACCCATGAGAGTATGTCCCACATACAAACACCAGCCAGTCTTGCGTGTCTTGCAAAAATAGTTAAGAACTATTGCTTTCAATATACATATATCTGTTATACAAATCTGTTGGCAGTTTTTTTTTTTTTTTCCTGGAGGGCTGAAAATATGGAAGACTTTTCACTTGCTATGTTACATATTTCTCCAATGTTTGAATTTTTTTACAACCAGCCTGTATTACTTCTGTAAGCAGAAAAACCAATAAAGATTAAAAAGAAAAACCCTAAGGCATTTGATTTTGTTTTCACTAAAATGGCTTGAGTCCTTTAAGGATTAGTTGCTTTATTTTATCCCCTGTTGGAAACTGCGGGGTATTAAAGGCTTCTGCAGCTGCCTGAACCGTGGCCTGGCCTGCATGTAAGGCTGACTGGCTGCAAGCAGGACAGGCTGCACCCTGATCTCTGGAGGGGCTCTGGGATTTCCTGGCTCCTAGAGTTTCATGGGTCTGGCTGCCTCCTTGTTCCAGGGCCTCCGAGGACAGTTGTGGAGGTTGTGCCCTGCCCACTGGAGCCCAGCCAAGGGGGCCAAAATCAGGGCTGCATTCACCTGGCTGTGGGCGCTGCAGTCACCTGGAGGGAGGGAAACTTTGTCTGCCCAGGGGTCTCTGTCTTAGTTCTCTAGAGTTGCTATAGCAGAAAAACCACAAGTGGGTGGCTTTAACAAACAGAAATTTATTTTCTCACAGTTAGGAGGCTAGAAGTCCAAATTCAGGGTGCCGGCTCTAGGGGAAGGCTTTCCCTCTTGGCTGGCTGTGGAGGAAGGTGCTTGTCTCTTTGAGCTTCTGTTCCTGGGCAGTCTTCACGTGGCTTGGCATCTCTCTTCTCCCATCTCTGCTTTGCTTGCTTGTTTAATCTCTTTTATAACTCAGAAGAGATTGACACAAGGTACACCCTACATTAACCCTGCCTCGTTAATATAACAAAGACAACTCATTTCCAAATGGGATTATAAAACACAGGTATAAACAAACACACAAACCCACCACAGTTGAGTTGATTCTGACTCATAGTGACCCTACAGGACAGAGTAGAATTGCCCCATAGAATTTCCAAGGAGCGCCTGGTGGATTCGAACTGCCAACCATATAGCTCTGAACCACTATGTCACCAGGGTTTCCACCACAGGCACAGAGGTTAGGATTTACAACACGAAGTTTTGGGGGATGCAATTCAATCCGTAACAGTCTCCTGTTTTGCAAACCATTTTGCAGAGGTGGCATCATTGTCTATATTGTGCAAAGGTGTTGTGTGTGCTAAAGAACAAAAAAACAACCGAACCCACTGCCATTGAGTAGATTCGAACTCAAGACAGCCCCATTTGTTACAGAGTGGAAATGCACCACAGGGTTTTCTTAGCTATAATCTTTGCAGGGGAAGGGGCCCTGGCGGTGCAACAGTTAAAAGCTCAGCTGGTAACTGAAAGGTTGGCAGTTGGAACCCACCCAGTGGCTCTGTTGGTGAAAGACCTGGCAATCTTCTCCCATAAAGATTGTAGCCTAGAAAACCCTACGGGGCAGTTCTGTTCTGTTACATGGGTCACTGTGTGTAGAAAATCAATTTGATGGCATTGGAAGCAGGTTGCCAGGCCTTTCTTCTGTGGCACCATTGGGTGGGTTTGAACTGCCCACCTTTAGGCTAGTAGTCACGTAGAGGCCCTGGTCACCGTAAGGGTTTGCAGAGAGTTCTCATTACATCTCCATGGCGGTGGGGTAGACCCACGAGGGGAGCAGACTGGGGGCTTCAAACAGTTTCACACATTCTACTGCCCTGGACGTTCTGTTGTGGCTCAGAACACAGCACAGATGTACTCCATAGCCCTGGCATGTTCAATGGGGCTCTGGGGTGAGGCGGGCCCTATACCAGCTGCAAACTATCTCTGCAAACTATCTGAACTAATAATAAACTTGCTTTGCCATTTCGTTGGCTAAATATATACTGAATACAATGCTAATATGTTTCTCTAATGCAGTCATTTCTTCCACTGTGCTCTGATGCTTTCCTGACAATACTGAATCCTTGCTGTACATCACTAAAACAATCAGACCCCAATTAGACAGATCCTGACCCTTCTGTGAACAGACTTACTGTCATTTGTGGCAAACATAATGTCAAATATTTTAAGAGTTCTATATAGTTTTTAAAGTTTTTCTTCTTCTTAGCTTTTGATTTTGGTGCTCATAACAACCCTGAAGTAGGCAGATGGGTGTTATTAGCCCCATTTACAGATGCGGAGAATGGGCCTCAGGGTTAAATGGCTTGCTCTCAATGTCTAGATTCCCCCAGGGCTTCATTAGAAGCAACTGCAAAAAAAAAAAAAAAAAAAAAAAATGTATATATATGTATATATAAAAAATATATATACACACACATATACACACACACATTTGGTGTCCTTTTGCTATTTAGGATTATTTGACACCTTTGGATTGTATGTGATCATCTGCTCTGGGGCTCTCAAGGGGAAATGGCACCAGAAAGGGCTGGAAGTCTCATCAGTTAAGAACTGGAAGTTGGCATGGCTTCCAGGTCTCACTCTGCTACCTGACTCCCTGGATGGCCTCAAATAACTCGCCTACACCTCTACCTTCTCCATCTGTAAAACGGGAATAATTCTTACCTTCCAGGCAGGTGGTAGTAAATGAGTGCTCACAAAGCTCTTGGAAGATGAAAGGACTATATAAACGGGAAGCTTTAGGAAGCCTGGCGTGTCGTTCCTGGCAAGGACCAGGGTGCTCCGTCCTTACTACCCACAACTGGCTCTGCCACCAGGACAGTTAGGGAAAATATGTACTACCGCAATTTACATCTGCTAGCTAGACTTATTATTTTTTTTTAAATCACTGTCTTCCTGAGGGACTGATGGGTCCAGATGTTAGTATCTTAGTCTCAACTTGAGAGGAAAAAAAGCAGTTAGATATGAAGTCGCCTCCCTACAACTGCGGTCTCATGAAGAGTCACAGTACTAGACTTCACCAGGGATTGTGCAGCGTTGGTGCAAATGGTTAATGTGCTCGGTGATAAACAAAACGTTGGGGGCTCGAGTCCACTGAGATGTACCTTGGAAGAAAGGCCTGGTGATCTAAATTCCAAAAAATCAGCCACTGAAAACCCTATGGAGCATAGTTCTACTCTGACATTCATGGGGTCACCATGAGTCAAAGTTGACTTGATGGCAACTTTCTTTTTTGTTTTTGTACAGTCTTGTTGGGGCATCATGGAAATGGCACAATTTCCATTTGTTCAGCACAATAAACATACCTGTTACCCTCTGACGTCCCAAGCCTCAGCATTTAGTTGACATCAGACTCAAAAAAACCCTGTCAAATCATATCTACTTAGAAAAAAAAGGTTCTGCACCTTATCTACGTTTTAAAGTCACTTCTTAAAAACTTTAGCTTGTTTGTGATTTCTGCTGAAAGTGTAACACTTTAAAAAAAAATCATTTTTTAATAAAAAATGTTGCACATACCTGCCAAACACACAAACACTTCTCAAACAATCAACAGATCAAGCATTTGCAAACTAAACCTAAAATAAGGCACAACTGGAGCGCTGGAACTTCGACCATTTTCCTTTATCGGTTGGTCTCTATACACGTAACACTTTTGTGCATAAGAGTTAAAACCTTGGGCCGGAAATGCTCCACGTGAATTCAGGGACAGCTGAGCTGTGTCTGCAGGAAAACTCCGAAGACAAAGGAAGCCAGGCGCATCTCCCGATCTCCTGTGGCTTTCTGTGAAAAGGCAGGTAGCACTGACAATGGCAACAGAATATTAAAATCCTCTGTAAATATGTTTCTGTCCCTACTAGAGTAAGCTTTGCTGACTCCTATTCCCTCATGCTTATGTATCTTTGCTAAAAGCCAAATCCAAATGAGCACTTTTGTCCCCAGACAGGGAAATTCTGTCAAATCAGAGAAGGTGCAGATTTCATATAGAGAAAGAGGGTGGCTTTGATTTTAGATCTGGCTCTACGTAGTTTCTACCACCGAGAGGTGCAAAAAATGTCGACATTCAAGGCAACCGAGCCTTCACCTCTTCTAATAACTACTGGTAACCAACTAAGTCTTGAGTAAAATACTCCAACAATCAGAAAAGAAGCTTCCTAATAAGACTTCATTTTATTCATCTGGAGAGTCAAACACCGGATAATTGCTCCCCAAAGACGATTCAAATAAGATCAGGAATGCCATTACCTCTCCTTTTTTGTTTTTCCTAATCTAAGCCCTCTTGCCTGCCTTTGTGAACAATGGAACACATTTGCTGTTAAGAATTTGTGGGGTTATGTGACATGGGGATCGGAACACAGTTCGCTGGTCATTTAGCTAATTATTCTCAGCTGGGACAACGTCTAAACTTCTAGCGTTAACTACATTTTTCAACATATAGTTCTTGAAGATTTTCTAGAACCCTGGGATCAGAATTGAAATAGGCACATCCAACAAAAATCCTTCTCTTGAATCTCTCTCAGTGTGGGTTAACATACCATTCCACATCAGCCCGAAAAAGAACCCATTTTATTTCATTAAGTGCTTAGACTATGGTCAAGAGAAATTTCCAATAACTTATTTTCTGCCAAAAAGTGTCCTTTATATAATTCTGGATGATACTAGAAGAAAAAAAATATCTGACTCAGAGATGGGTCTTTTCTAGCCATCTAATCTAATCTTTTTTAGCAATCAACCTCACTCTAGATACCAATTCCTTTTTTCCCCTTAACAAGAACGATTACGCCCCATTTAAGTCTTCCTCTGCTCAGAGTTGACAGCAATGGGGTCAGCCCTTGGCTTTCATCACTCAGAGTTTGTTTTTTCACAACAGAGAAGAATATCTTTAAAACCAAACCAAATCTGGAGATCTTATCTAGTTTCTGCTAAACCAGAAACGTCAGAATCACTCATATCAGCATTCTATGAAACAATCCTCCTTTATACCATTACCCTAGAATTGTCACACCGAAGCCCAAGAGCAGCCCAAGATGTTCGTAACTTCGCACTCACCTATGTATGGCTCAAGCTATACCCATTTTACAGTCTTGGTATTTCAATTTAGAAGCTTTTATTGATTTATTTTTAAAATGGGTGCATAAAACAAGCATTCCTGGGTGATTTCAATTGCAAGTCCAAACAGAAAAATCTTATTGACACAGAAATGATTTTTTCCAACAAGTGTTGTTGTTAGGTACTGTCGAGTCAGTTCCGACTCATAGAGACCCTATGTACAACAGAACGAAACATTTCCCGGTCCTGCGCCACCTTCACAATCATCATGCTTGAGCCCATCACTGCAGCCACTGTGTCAATTCTAACAAGTTGATATTTATTTAAATCTATTTGTTGTATGGCTTCATGTGAATCTGGGCCATTGTATGCTTGGCACATACCATTATAGTTCACTGAATAAATCAATCAAATATTTTGCTGGCCTCAGATTACTCCTTGAAGGGCAAAGTCTCCTGCCTAAACGTTAACCTTGGATTGTCAGTTCCAACTGCACAAGTTTCATGACCCCCTAATTGTGCCATCACCCAAATCAGTTAGCTGGACAAAGTATGATGTGCAGAAGTGGGTCGAAAAAACAAGAATCTAGGTTAAGTCCTCAGCGCTTACCAGCGAAAGGAACCCACTCCTTCTTTCTGTTAGCTTGTATGTTTTTTTGAAGATCAATTGTAGCTCACTAAATAAAAAAAAATTTTTTTTTTTTAAATACTAGATCATGTCATCTGAGAAATATTCCCCAGCCAAATTGACTTTGGATTCACAGCAAAAGATTGGAAATAACTTGTAACTTTAAACCTTGAAAATATATTTAGATACCTCTATATTAAGTCACAGGGAACCCTGGTGGTACAGTGGTTAAGCACTCGGTTAACTGAGGTGTCGGCGGTTTGAACCTACCAGCTGCCCCGTAGGAGATAGATGTGGCAGTTTGCTTCCCTAAAGGTAAAACCAAACCCTCTGGTGTCAAGTCGATTCTGACGCATAGTGGCCCCATAGGGTTTCCAAGGCTATAAATCTCTATGGAAGCAGACTGCCACATCTTTCTCCATAAAGATTACAGCCTAGGCAACTTTATGGAGCAGTTCTACTCTATCCTATAGGGTCACTATGAGTTGAAATTGACTCGACAATGGCAATGGGAATATTATGTCATGGAGTTCTCTGAGTAGTATAAATGGTTAACACTCTGTGATGCTAACCAAAAGGTTGGTGGTTCGGGTACACCCAGAGGCACCTTGGAAGGAAGCCCTGCTGATCTACTTCTGAAAAATCCTGAAAACCCTATGGAGCATGATTCTACCCTGACACACATGGGCTTGCCATGAGTTGGAGTCAACTCGAAGTCAATTGCTTTTTGTAAGCCATAAAGGACTAAAATGACAACATATTCATAGCCACCGGAGTGGTGGCATGGAAACTTCCCATGTCTATGGACTAGTTTAGTGGGTGAGGATGGCCAGGAGCATAACTCCACAGCCCACATCTCCAAGTCCACCCCTGTGCTGTGAGCTGCTTTAGAAAGACCCCTCCCTAGTATTAATGGGCATAATGGAACTGTGGATGAGACCAGAGAAAGGTCTGGTTTTTATTAAAAATCACAAGCAAATTATTTTGGCTTGCCAGAAGCAGAAGTGTAGATATTGTGATATTAACCTTTTTAAGACTGTACAGTCTTGAAGGATTAATGACCAACTCCTGGAAAAAATATTCTGCTCATCTCTCTACCTCCAATTTCCAGGACAGCGAACAACATTTAAACAGTACGTATGGCAAGGTCCAAGCTTTCAAATACATCACAGATGTATTTCTGGATTGCAGTTCAATAGTAGTTTTTTAAGAATCTCTTTCATCATGCTTTTTAAGACAACTAGTTGAGCCAGACCTAGGAACGACCAGACAAATGGCCTGAGGGTTTTCTCTGATTCTCTCTCGTATAGACACCTGCTCCTTAAATTTGCTTATTAAAGAAACATTTCCATTCTTCATTATAATATATTTGATCAACCAGAAAATGGATAACAACATTTGCTGATAGCTGAAGCACAGTTATTTCTATGTTTATTCCCAAGGGAAGACAGCAGCAATTGGTAGCTATTTCTTAGCAGGAAGAGGACATACAGAAAAAGGCAGCAGAGCCTTGGGAATATTAAATAGTTGTGAGGCACAAGGAGGGAAAATGCTTTGAACCCAGCCAAGAGACGGTCAGATTTACTCTAAGAAGGTCTGACATCTGAGCATCAATTCACAGATCAAACATCTAACAAATGTCTTCTTTTTCCCTCCCTCAATGGAAGGAAATGTACATCCTGGGTGTTTATCTTGAAGCTACCTATTTTTATGTAAGTCATGTACTTGAGCTAAGAATACAATGGCCATGTAAAGGTATCAAAACAAGGTACCCAGCACTGTCCTTCCTATTCCATTTTCAGTGTTTGCTCCTATGGGCCAAGGGGCTTCTTCTCCCTACAGAGACAAACATTTCAGACGACATTCTACAACTGACCTGCAGAAACTCCTCTCAGCTAGCCAACGATTGGCAATCCATGTCTTTTTCACCGAAGATAGCATGAACAAGCAAGTGTGACAATATTCTCGGAGTAAGTGAATCTAATTTGCAATAAAAGCATACCATTCACACCCTTTAGTACTTCAGTACGGGAGGGTTTTGAAATTCATTTCACAAGTGATGGCAGCACATTTCAGATCTAATGGGCACACACTCTGATTGCTAACAGCTGCTACGGGCATCTCACACTGCCACAGCCAGAGCTCAGAATAGCAGGTCTTCTTTAACGCCAATGGCTGCTGCCATCTTAACTTGTAATGCACATGTACACCATGCACGCTCTCACACACTGGGCCACTCAGCTGCAAGTCCTCAACCACTTGTTGAGAACCTACATAAGGTGGCACAAAGGACATTAAGGGAGCACTCAGGACTCACCAGTATGCTCTGTCTTGTTACATCTGCTTTACCACACAGGCATTAAGGATAGAAGGGAAAACTTTTTTAAAAGGAGAAGAAAAGAGTTGAGGACAACCTTGGAGGTCAAGTGTCAAGGTTGAAAGTACAAATTCTAACAGCTAGACTACCTGGGAATTGAATCTCGCTCTGTAACTTGTTAGCTAGGTGAACTTGGATCACTTTCTTAATCTCTCTGTACCTCAGTTTCCTCATCTTTAAATGATACCTACCTCATTATTTGTAGGGCACACAAGAAAAGTGGCTGTAGAGGCAGTGCCTAGCACTTACTAAGTGCTCAAGAAATGTTAGCTGTTATCATCCGAGCCCTGGTGGTGCAGTAGTTAAGAGCTTGGCTGTTAAACAAAAGGTTGGGAGTTCGAATCCACCAGCTGCTCCTTGGAAACCCTATGAGGCAGTTCTACTCTGTCCTACAGGTTCACTGTGAGTCAGAATTAACTTGATGGCAACAGGTTTGGTTTTGGTTTTATCATTATCATCATCCTCTAAAAAAAAATTTTTTTTTTTTTCATCCTCTAGCTTTTAAAAAAGGCAGTATTTGGCAGAGGCTACAACTGAGGGAATAATCAGAAGAATGAAGAGGGATAGGCCATTATATTCCTTTTGTATAAATAAAGACATGGAGTTTAATGCAGAGGCCTAACAGGAAAAGCAAAACTCAGGCAGCAGAAAGCACGATGGAGAAGAAGCTGGTGTGTATTGTCAGCCACCCACTTGCTGGGTAAAGCCCACAGCCAGGCTGGCAGCCTGGAGAGGTGGTAAGTGGAGGATAGAAGAGCAGCCTCTACAGGCTGTGTACTAAAGCGAGGAACAGACCAAACTAAAGTGTCAGACTTCCACAACTACCCACATGACTTGAGCAAAATCTCCCAAACACCTGCGAGACTTTGTGCCCATCTTTCTCCAGGGCCCTGCTGCCTCATCAGCTCTTAGGAAGCATGTTGGATAAGACAGTCTTTCCGTTCCAGTCTAGCTCCAATATACTCTGATTAAATGATAAAGAGTGAGTTGAACTGTCATTTCCTCAATAGTCCCACTGCCACTGAGTCAATTCTGACTCATAGCAACCCTACAGGACAGAGTAGAACTGCCCCACAAGGGCTTCCAAGGCTGTAATCTTCATGGAAGCAGATGGCCACATCTTTCTCTTGCAGTGCAGTTGGTGGGTTAAGACTGCTGACCTTTCAGTTAGCAGGCAAGCGCTTAACCACTGCGCCACCAGGGATCCTTTCCCCAAGAGTTCCGTTAAAACCCATTGCCATCGAGTTGATTCTGACTCATAGTGACCCTACAGGACAGAGTAGAACTGCCTCATAGGGTTTCCAAGGGGCAGCTGGTAAATTTGAACTGTGGACCTTTTGGTTAGCAGCCAAGTTTTTAAGCAAACCAAATTCATTGCCATCAAGTCAATTCTTACTCATTGACTCTGCTGGGACTGAGTTAAGCTGATTTTGCTTTTCTCTCTCTTCAAAGGCCACCAATGGTGCGCTTTTGCTTTAAATCAATAGGTGGCAAAGCCCAGGGCAAGCAGCGTCAGTACTGCGAATCTCTTTCCCATTGTTCTCCATTTTTCCAAACGCAGCCTTCTCCGTAAGCAAGGCATTTTTTTTTTAAATAATTTTTATTGTGCTCTAAGTGAAAGTTTACAAATCAAAGTCGGTCTCTCACATACAAACTTATATACACCTAAGCAAAGCGTGTTTAACATCCCCAGCTACATGGTTCCCAGCTGCATCTGTTCGGGGCATTATATGTCAGGCCATGTCAAGGACCACTAGGACACTGAGAAATCACTTCTGAGGTGGCCGTTGGTGGTAACACAAAAGTGTACTCAGCAGACAAGAGCCTTCCCTGCGATGCTGGCGGACCTATGCCCGGAAGAGTTGCTGGAGCCCACCCAGCCCGCCAGGAAAACCACCTCAGCACCTGCGCTGCTTCTGCCTTCACTGTTATTCGAGGCACCTTGGAGGAGTCTCTGAAAGCAACCCCAAGAAATGGATTCAGAAAAGAATTACGGCTTTGAAAAAGCATTTGAACAAGTGTGAAGACTTCTAAATTGACAGTCTGAATGGGACATGATTTTTTCAGGTCATAATCTTTGGTACGTTTATTTAAAAAAATAAGTCACACCTCAAACACACCCACCAATAATCAGAAGAATGGCTAGCACCTCTGAGGAATTATTGTTCACTTAAAACATACTTTAAAACACGTCACAATGATAACTTTGACCAGTCCTTACCCATCTCCACCCTCCAAATAAACAAATAGTATTTCTATTGAAGCCAATTTCCTGTTCTTGGAATCAGGTTTTTGAGTTGTCAGTTAGACCAGATAAGCTGATTACATTACCACAGAACTTACCACTGTCAATAGTAAAGAGGTAACTCCACCAGACAAATAGCAGTCATTTCAAAATGTTGTATAAGAGAACCATTAAGCCTTTCTCCTCTTCCTGATTGTTGAGGAAGACGGTGCTGAGGGGATATATTTCATTGCCTGATTAGATAGAGCGGTTCATTTCAGAGTGAATCTATTATTTTCCTTTCTTCCTTCATTCCTGACTTTTGGACATTACTAATTAACTTCAAAGTATATTTTCTCCGGCCATCATTTTACAAGTGTTCTGGGAGGCCCTGTATCAAAGTTCAGGGCATAAGTCAATGACAGAATGCCCTCAGTAAGGCAGAGAAGATCTCTCAGGAATAGTGACAGCCAAGGCTTCACGAGGTCCGTATCTGTGTGATTTCTACTTTGTATTGCTCCACAGCAAAGGTTTAAGTCCTTTGAGTCATGGGGTCCTGGAACCATCAGCTTCACACAACACCACAATTTCTCACTCTTCTCCTCACCTTACAAACAGCTATGTGACCATCTCTATCCCTGGTCACTGTGCTGACTGCAGTAAAAGCACCCAGCTGCCCCAGGACAAAACTCTGCCACATCTTGGTGATTTCTGAACTCGTAGTTCAAGTCAGAATTCTCCTGTGACGACCATTAGATTGAGACAGTAAGTCACCATTCTGCCGTCCTCTTGGGCAGGAGTTTCCCCTCCTTTCTCCCTCTCTGCGGCTTCCCGCACTCACTGCTTGATGAACAAGTTTATTAGTCAGGAGAGGAGTAACTCGGATGCAACAGAAAACGCGTGCAATGGACAGTGGTGTGATCTGTGTGGCCCTGACTCGCACTGCGTGTGGGAACACTCTGGGCTGCAGTGGGAAGGCCGACTTTGAACGCTCTTTGTTGTTGTCGTCTTGTTGTCTCGTATACTAAGTTTGAGGCAGACAAAAAATGGCCAATATCATCTTCCAACAAAATCGCTGGCACCGGTCGCAACACCAAGATGAAGATCCATCTTCCAAGTAGTGACGCTGTTATTGCCACAAACTACTTGACCACTTCTTTTGTAGCTGCTCTCAATGTCAATGAGAGAGACAAGTTTGTCATCTTATAATTACTTTTTTTTAAAAAAAGGAAAATAGCCTGGCTTCCTCACCTACTTATTTAGTCACCAAATTTAACTCTTGGTTGTTTTAAAAAAATCTACTTTTCCAGGAGAACAATGGCCACTAGAGAGGATATTAAAAAGTTGCTATGGGGTTGCTATGAATCGGAACTGACTCGATGGCAATGGGTTTGGTTGGTTTGGTAAAGGAGCTGAAAGCCATTCCAGGAGAGGAATTATATTAGTTCTTGGCAATGGCAGCATTACTGGCACCGATGTCTAGTCTCCCCAGTTGACTGTCTGAGAGAGACAACATTCACGTGGAAGCATAGCTCCTGGTATATTTGTTACAATGAAATCAGTGTCTTTATCCAACAACGTAAATGATAGGGCGGGGGAGGCACTGAGTATCATATTCGATTTCTCCTCCCGATGCTATTCAGTTGGAGTGGACTTGGTGGAAATGCTGATTTCATTCCCCCTCACCGCTGCATTAAAATATGCTTTCTGATGTCATGCTCTGAAATAAACTATGTTGGTTGCTACAACTACCTACACACAAATTAGAAAATTATATGACAAGGAGTTTAATACAGCCTGCAGCTGGGACGCAGGTTATTACTGAAAGTCATCGTCGGCACAGTTTCTGGTTTCGCAGTAAAAGAAGACAACTTGAAAGGGCTCGGTGGTTTTGATGCTCTTCTGAAATGAAAACACTGAGTGACTGTACATCACTGGTCTGTCATTAATGTCAGCCATGCGAAAACACTGTCTCCATGAACGCTAGAGTCATCCCCAGCGAGACCAGGGCTTTTCCACTCTCTGGCATTTGGGGCCTTGTGCTAGTACTTTTCCAAAAGAGAATCTTCGAGCAATCCATTCTAGGTAATCAAACACACAAACACTCCTAAATTTGCTGAAGTCAGCCAATAACTTCCGTGGGAGAACCTGCTCCTTCCTGATCAACACTGATAGTTAATGATGAAATCCTCCAACTTTGAGAGGCAAAAAGGATGAATCCTACATTCAAAGGAACCTCACGTTGGCTCAGAGTAAGGTAGCAGATAAAATACAATAATAAAAGTGTTTTACGTTGCTTCTATTGAACTCCTTGATATGTACCGTTTAATGAGGTCTGGTTGGCAAAAGTAGGAAAATCTCTGACGTTCCTGATATGCTTGATGATAGGTAGCGCCTTTTATGTTCTACGTCCATTGCCTGACTACACTGTCAACAAGCAACAAAACACCCTACTACCGTATTTCATGGCAAAGCTATGAGGAGTGAGGGATTAAGTATGCTGTGTTGGGTGGAATTAGTAGTATAACGTTAAAGAACAGAGCTAACATCCACCCTTCTTGCTCTATGCAATTAAGTTGGGCACCAGAGAGAAGAAAATAAAGTTATTTGCTTAGGTAGGGGCTGAATTTAGGAAGTTGTGTTCACTATCATATCACTACGGTACCATTTTACTGTTATTGTTGTTATTTTCTTCTTCCCATTCCTTGCCGATGAATTAATTTAAGAAGCAAACAAGGCATCGGGGAATAGACTAAATGTAAAACAGTATTTGTTATATTCTTTGGATTCAAACACTTATAAGAGCAAGGCAGCAAACTTTGGACGAGAAAACACTTTGTAATTTCCCACTGTATCACATTTTTGTCATACTTCCCACATTGACAGTATGCCATTGTCAGTATTACTCTTTTTATTGCAATGTTTTTTTTTTTTAATTTGTATTGTGCTTTAAGTGAAAGTTTACAAACCAAGTCAGTCTCTCATACAAAAACATATATGCCTTGCTATATACTCCTAGTTGCTCTCTCCCTAATGAGACAGCACACTCCTTCCCTCACTCTCTATTTTTGTGTCCATTCGGCCAGCTTCTGACCCCGCCCCCCCAATCTCTTCTCAGACAGGAGCTGCCCACACAGTCTCAGGTGTCTACTTGAGCCAAGAAACTCACTCTTCACCAGTATCATTTTCTATCCCATAGTCCAGTCCAATCCCTGTCTGAAGAGTTGGCTTTGGGAATGGTTCCTGTCTTAGGCTAACAGAAGGTCTGGGGACCGTGACCTCTGGGGTCCTTCTAGTCTCAGCACACCATTAAGTCTGGTCTTTTTACGAGAATTTGGGGTCTGCATCCCACTGCTCTCCTGCTTGCTCAGGGGTTCTCTGTTGTGTTCCCTGTCAGGGCAGTCATTGGTTATAGCTGGGCACCATCTAGTTCTTCCGGTCTCAGGCTGATGTAGTCTCTTGTTTACGTGGCCCTTTCTGTCCCTTGGGCTCATGATTACCTTGTGTCTTTGGTGTTCTTCATTCTCCTTTGATACAGGTGGATTGAGACCAATTGATGCATCTTAGATGGCTGCTTGCTAGCGTTTAAGACCCAGACGCTGCTCTCCAAAGTGGGATGCAGAATGTTTTCTTAATAGATTTTATTATGCCAATTGACTTAGATGTCCCCTGAAACCACGGTCCCCAAGCCCCCGCCCCTGCTACACTGGCCTTTGAAGCGTTCAGTTTATTCAGGAAACTTCTTTGCTTTAGGTTTAGTCCAGTTATGCTAACCTCTCCTGTATTGTCTGTTGTCTTTCCCTTTACCTATAATAGTTCTTCTCTACTATCTAATTAGTGAATACCCCCTCCCTCCCTCCCTCCCCGCTCTCATAACCATCAAAGAATATTTTCTTCTCTGTTTGAACTATTTTTCGAGTTTTTATAATAGTGTTCGCATACAATATTTGTCCTTTTTTTTTTTCGCAATGGTTTTTAAACACTAAGGGGAATTCTTGCAAAAAGATACTCGGGGGTGGGAGGGGGGCATGTGGTGGTACCCTTGTGGCAATCTTCTCATTTCACTCATTTTCTACGCTTTCAAATTATAGATTCCAGCTGCAATGTCACTCTCCACCCTCCCCCGTCTCCTCCCAGCCTGCAAATCAAAAAGTAACATTCATATTTTATTATTTGTATTTTGAAAGAGCCATAATGGGACCTCAGCAGTTCGTAAGTCCTGCTTTACATAAAGTGCCTGATTTTCTTCTGACCATCAGTTAAAGTTAAGTCATAACAGCAACACAGCGCATTTTATAAAACAAAATATAAGTAATATTTGAAAAACTAAACAGTCAAAGGATTTAATTGTTTATATTTGAGGTAATTTTAACATAGCAAAAAGGAACATCTAAGACTGGAAATATAAATGGGATTCTGAAGTCTTTCATCTATTCAAATCCAACTGAAGTACTTCCGTTCATCTCAAAAAAATAATGTTTAAAGCCACAGAATTTATAATCAAGAGCCTCCTTCTAAAATGCTCATGAAAAAGACATTTTTAATTTTTATTTTGCTAAAGCATCATATTCAGAAATTGTCCATAGGAGTGTATAGGTTATCAACCCTCTTGATATTAAAGGGTTAAAGTTACTTACTGTCAGCATACATACATGGTTAAGATTTCACTGGAAAAGAATTCATCTTTTTTGTTGTTGTTTGTTTTCCTCAAGGACAGGTGTATAAAGATGTAAATGGAGGTATATATTTAGGTGACTCCCAAAGGATAAATTAAAAAAAAAAATACACTACCTTAATTCTGAAATAATGAAAGCTGAAGCAGTGAACGGCTGAATCCACACCACAAAATTACACCAAATACAGGTGTACAAAAGTAAGTTTCCAATGGTGTGAAATCATTACCACACTTAGGAGAAACAAGCATTCTGCAGAACCAGGCTGGGTTTTCTTCTCCTCCTGCTAACGTAATCTGTGCAGAAGATTTGTGCTGTGGCTCACTTGTTCTTCACAGCCCTAAACCAACAGCTTCAGAGAAGATACACAGCTATGAATTAAGCAGTGGCTTTTCACCTCTCCGAAGTCTGCAAGAAGATTTCACAGGATTCCGTAAGCCAAATCAATCACGTAATAATATTGCTATAGAGAGAACGTACAACATTTAATATAGCCATGGAAAATATATCCACAGACATTTATTTTTCAGCATTTTGGAAATTACTGGCGAGAGTGATTCACGGCCCTGTTGTCTCGGTAGTCTCATGTCTTTTAAGAGAAAGAAAATGTATACTGCATAATAGCTTTGCCATTCTGACCTCAATTATGAAGTACAATGACAGATAACAAGGAAATAGAAGCCGGTCACTTACCGAAGTAAGTGAATTTCATGGTCTGGCTTATTGTGGTCCCTGTTCAGTTCCCACAGCCTGGCCGGCAGATTTGGCTGACTTAGCTAAAATCTGCTCTTTCTAAGGTTTAAGAAATGAAGCATAATTTGGGTGCATGAAGAGCCATCTTTGTTCTCATCTCATTACCAACCTCAGTAAGAGTTCATTTCCTGCACTAACTGTCCTATTAAACGGAAGTTTAAAGATCTCGAACAAATTCTGACATCTTCCCTGTAATGACACATCTCGCTGGTCTCCTTCCTCATCCAAAGCTCCTTCCTTGGGTTGGACAATAAAGGTGATGGAGTCACCGTCTCTAGTGAATCACAGTTTTTGTTTTGTTTGGCTTAGGCTAAAAAGCGAAACTGAACATTTAATTCACAGAATTCCAGACCTGTGAAGAGCACTGAGATGACCCAATCAAACCCCTTATTTTTCAGCCAGGGAAACCAAAGCTCAGGGAGGTAAAGTGACTGGCCCAAGATTACCCAGCTGGGGTGAGACAGAGGCGAAAACACACCCCACATCTGTTCATTCTTCTATCATCCCGTCATCTAGGCTTATACCAAACTCCCCATTTCACAGATGAAGAGATGGAACTACCATCAACAGGAAGACTTCACTTGGGAGAGCAGCAGGCAGGAGTTAGTTTATCAGGGTCTCTAGCTGGGAATTTTGTAGCCACAGGGGGCCTAACCTTGAGGACATGAAACACAGGATCCTTAAAGGTCATGGTAGGGATGCTAGGGAGAGCAGACGGGAGCGCACAGAGAATTATCAGGGAGAAAGGTCACAGGCACACCGAGAAAATGGTGGTGGTACCAAAGAGGAAGACATAGAACTGTGTCGATTTTACATTTTGCCCCAAACCCAGTCCTTGTCATAAATGAGTGTCAGACAGACTTTGAGATGCAGAGGCTTAACTTGCCTTTTAACGTGTCCCTTAGGATTGTCCTACAGTCTACGGGTAGTCCACTCCCTTTTCCTCTCCCCCCCCGCCCCCAACATCACCTGCTATTATAATACCTGGATTCATTCTTCATAGAATGTATCACTACGCAGAATGCTACTTCGTTATTAGCTGCCATATCCTTAGAAACCCTATGAGGCAGTTCTACTCTGTCCCATAGGGTCGCTATGAGTCAGAATCGACTCGATGGCAAAGCCCTTGGTTTTATATTAGAGTATAAGCTATATAGAGGAGGAACCTGTCTCTCTTCCTCCTCCTGCATCCCAGGCGCCTAGCTCACTGCCTGACACACAGCAGGTGCTCAAAAGGAATGAGTAAATTAAGGAGCCCGGCCCTGGTTAAAGCAGTGGTTACAGCACTCAGCTGCACTGAAAGGTCAGCTGTTTAAACCCACCAGCTACTCTGCAGGAGAAAGATGCAGAAGACTGTTTCCATGAAGATTATAGCTATGGAAACCCTATGGGGCAGTTCTACTGTGTTCTATAGGGTCACTATGGCTTGGAATGGACTCGACAGCAGTGGGTTTGGTTTGGTTTGGTTACACCTGCTTCTAGCATGTAATATCTATCTCGCTAGAACAGAATGAAAGGGTTAATAAAGATATTCAAGGACAGCCCTAGGCATTTCCTTCTGAAACTGTTCCTAATTTATCATAAAATGAAACAAACGAACAAAAAATCAACAGGCAGACATTGTTTTCTGGGCTGCATTTACTAGTGACTGTAACCCACAGATGCCAAAAGAATTCAAGAGACTGAAAAAAAACGGGGGGAGTACTCTTCTGACATCCAGAGCTGTGCTGCAAGCAGCCAACACACGGACAGCCCCGTGGGTGCTCTAGATGTCAGGGAGAGTGGCCTTAGAGCTAGAAAGGCACGGACCCCAATGCTAAGACTGCCGCTTCTTAGCTCTGTGCTCTTGTGCAAATTATTCAACCTCTTTGAGCCTCTAGGAGCCCTGGTGGCACAGTGGTTAAGTGCTTGGCTGCTAACCAAAAGGTTGGGCTTGGCTGCTAACCAGAAGGTTGGTGGTTCAAACCCACCAACCACTCCTCTGGAGAAAAGATGTGGCAGCCTGCTTCCATAAAGATTTACAGCCTTGGAAATCCTATGAGGCAGTTCTGCTGCATCCCATAGGGTCGCTATGAGTCAGAATTGACTCGACGGCAGTGAGCTTGGTTTTGGGTTGGTTTGAGCCTCTGTTTCCTAATCTGTACCACTGGGGGTAACAGTAACTACTTCGCAGGGTTGTTCTGAGGATCAAATGCCAGAATTCATATAAAGCAATAGTCCAGTTTCCTAATCTGTACCACGGGAGTAACATTAACTACTTTGCAGGGTTGTTCTGAGGATCAAATGCCAGAATTCATGTAAAGCAATAGTCCAGTTTCCTAATCTGTACCACGGGAGTAACAGTAACTACTTCACAGGGTTGCTATGAGACTGAAATGCCAGAATACACATGAAGCAATGGCTCAGTGCCTGGCACATAACGTAGCGGCTGCCACTATTACTGGAGGAGGTACTGGTATTCTTACCTGATCTCAGATAATACTCAATAATCAAAGTTAGTCTGCATCTGCTTTCCTGAACCAAGAATTACTGCTTTATCCTGGGATTACTATGACGTCATGATGGCAAGTGGGATCTGTAGTGGACGGTGGTTGAGAAGCATTGTTCTGTGATGGATTGTGACGTCTGCCAAGGGTGTGTGGCCAGGCTCGCTGGCTCTAATATTAGAATCAGTAAGCCTCTTCTAGTAGCCTAGAGACTAACAGCTATTTTAATATTATAAAACAAAGCATACAGAAATGCAAAGAATGGCCTGAGAGTCAGGTGGGCTGGGCTCTAACTCCAGCTCTGCAGCTAACTGGCTGAACCATTTTGATCCAGTCGCCTCTTCTCCGTGAAGTCATTTCCTATTCAAATCCTGTGGTTTGTCAATATTGAGCTATCCTTTAAAAAAAAAAAAAAAAATTAGTACAGTATACATAGGACAGAGCCTGGCATACAGGAGGTCCTTGAGGGATATTTGCTGAGATCGTTTGAAAGAAAAATAAAAGTGCAAAGCTATCGTGAAGAAGTGTAGCTGTTCAGTATTTCCTGCCCTTCTTCAAAAAGTTTGACTCTTCCTATCAGTGAGAAATACATTTGAAACAAGAAAAAAATTATAGTATTTTTGGCACTAAAAAAACCCCATCAGCTAATGCTTCATGATTCTCCGAGAAAGACAGGCTGTTGTGAACATGGCAGCTCTTTAATATCCAAGGCATCATTTAAAAATAGCTGGGATTAATTACAGGGCTAATGACCCATTGAAGGGCTTATTTAAATACCAGAGCCAGCACTGAACAATCATGGAAAATATGGCTTAAAAGGGTTTTAGAGAGCAGAAACCAGAAACAGCAGTTGAAACAAAAACCACATTATCCTAGAACAGTAGTTAATTTGGTGAGAAACACTCAGGATGTGAAAACTCTCGGGGGACTTTTTAAACTGGCTAAGAAAAGCCATACGGATCAACGGAAAGACAAGAAGATGACACACAGGGTCACCTGCTTGGAAATGAAGGGCCTCGATTCAGCATTTACCCAGAGAAGAGAGCCCCTTCTCTGTGGCTTGCTTTCTCCCACCTCACCCCCTGCTTTGCTGACGTGCCTGTCCACTGCGAACATGCCATAAGATAACAGTAACATTTTCACAGAGGGGGAAGTATGTATTTTAACAACCTTCGGTGGCTATTTTAGAGCTGTATTATCTCCCAGAGTTTCCTGTGTCTCAGTCCTCTGTGTCCTGCGTCCACACCATCATAAGCCAAAGAAGTGGTGATAATCTTCTCCAGTGTGGCCTACTTGCCAGGCAAAAGTGATACCACTGCACTTCTTAGCTTCTCTCTGTACCAAAATGGCCTTTGTGCCCGTCAGTATCCTGGGAGCACACCAGGTGGCCGGTGCTGGTTGGCTTTCATTACTCCACTCATGCCCATTGATTAAATGCATTATTCTTGCCCTGATTTACTAGAGCCCAGACATGCCTGGGAGTTGCCTTTGCTAAGTTAAAAGCATAATGGAATCAAAGGTTCCAAAGCCCCTGAGATCTCAAGGTGGGGATGTGGGGGTGGAAGTGAGGCACCCTTGACGTATATTGGTTTCGAGGAGCAAATATACGTTTTAGTATAAATTGCTGCTCACAATAATGCTTTTAAACCAGCAATTATTTATACTGTACTACTCGGGGAACCCTATAATTATTCTGAAAGCTCTCGCCAACGTCTACCCTATTCCATAACTGCCAACACAGCCTTGTTCAAAAGAATTAGTGGCTATGCTAAAATTGTTTGGTATCAGAATACTGTTTGCAACCAGGGGCGAGTGCAGGGCGTGGCGATATTCAAGCAGGACGGGGTCCATAAAGCAGAAAGAAATTGTCTCGTATTCACAGGTGGGGAGGGAAGGCCGGCAGTGCTTGGAGGGACACTCACAGTGCCCGAATTTTTTTTTACTCATTTTCCAAGAAAAACCGTCATCTGTTGAACAAAAAGAACAAGAGACTTTTAAAATGTTCCAAGTGGTAGTTCTTTGAAAGAAGAATGATAACCCATTTCTATCTCTTCCTCACTCCCTCTTGCTCAGCATACATTTTTCCACTTCCGGCCTTGGCTCCTCACATTCGTACGTGAGCCTGGGTAGTGGCTGTGGGACTCCAGCTTACGCATCTCAAAACCCCCGTCTGTGCAGCTTGCTTGCCTGTGTTGCCCTACTTTCTGCTGTTCCCCTCTTACGCAAATCGCCCCCACTTGAAAGGGTAGCTGTCCCTCTCCTTTCCAATAAAACACACAGAGCAGACAGATTTCATGCTATCTGTAAACGGAAGCATGGGGAGGGTCTGGCATTTCGGGTGGAGTGTTTAAGAAAAAAAAAGATGGGCCCTATCCTTGCTGTCCCTCTCATCTTTATCTCATGTTCTCTTTCTAAACCTATCACACTCTGGAAGAGGGACTATATGTTCCCCAGCCATCCCCACACGAAAACATACATTCTTACTCTATCCAGCAGTCTCTGGGTACTGCAAATAGTTACCGTACTTGGCTGCTAACCGAAAGATTGGAGGTTCAAGGCCACCCAGAGTCACCTTGGAAGAAAGTCCTAGTGATCTCACTCTGAAAAATCAGCCATTTGAAAACCCTATGGAGCATAGTTCTACGCTGACACACGAGTTGGAGCTGACTTGACGGCAAGTCAACGCAAAACTGAAGTTGCCGTGGAGAGTTAAATCCTAGAAATATGGAGAAAAACAGGCCTAACTTGCCAACTTCTGCACTGCAACCATATTTTCATCTTTGCTCATTTCTACTGTCTCCTTCTCTTGTATGAATACATCACATAAAAGCAGGACACTGAGGCAGCTGTCGGAAAACACTTCTTGTATTATTTGTCTACATATTTTAGGGAAACGTTTTTTCCTTAATCTGAGAGTCCAGGCTACTTTCTTAGTTGTCAGGTGTATTCTGCAGGTGAAGACATTGCCTCCTCATGCTCTCCATGCTTTTGAGAAGGTGTAGTGGAAGAATGCGGCTATGGGCCCTGAGCCTAAGGCAGCGTCCCTTGGGATATGAGAAGCTGGAGCCCTGTCCTGTGAAGCCACTGGCCACCAATAAGATCCTCTATGCCTGGAAGGTTACAGCCCCTCCTCGCATCAATAAGGGTGCCATCTTTGATTCAAACCTCACCTCCTCATAAAAGCCTTCTAAAATGAAGAAACTTTGCAAATTATACCTATTTACAATTTAATAGCTTACTGATGATGATCAAAGGCTATAGCCTTCAGTATGGATTATACCTTATTATGGACTGAATTGTGTCCCCCCAAAATATGTGTCAACTTGGCTAGGCCATGATTCCCAGTACTGTGTGATTGTCTACCATTTTGTCATCTGATGTGATTTTCCTATGTGTTGTAAATCCTACCTCTATGATGTTAATGAGGCAGGATTAGAGGCAGTTATGGTAGTGAGGTAGGACTCAATCTACAAGATTAGGTTGTGTCTTAAATCAATCTCTCTTGAGATATAAAACAGAGAAGGGAGCAGGGAGATATGGGGAGCTCATACCACCAAGAAAGCAGTGCCAGGGTCCCTATACCTGAGAAGCTCCTAGACCAGGGGAATATTGATGACAGGGACCTTCCCCCAGAGCCAACAGAAAGAGAGCGCCTTCCCCTGGAGCTGGTGCCCTGAATTTGGACTTCTAGCCTACTAGACTATTAGACAGTAAGTTTTTTTTTTTGTTAAAGACATCCGCTTGTGGTATTTCTGTTACAGCAGCACTTGATAACTAAGACACGCCTCAACATAAAGAAAACAAAAATCCTCACAACTGGGCCAATAAGCAACATCAGGATAAAGAGAGAAAAGATTGAAGTCGTCAAGGATTTCATTTTACTTGGATTCACAATCAACGCTCATGGAAGCAGCAGTCAAGAAATCGAACGACACACTGCATTGGCAAATCAGCTGCAAAAGACCTGTTTCAAATGTTAAAAAGCAAAGATGTCACCTTGATGACTAAGGTGCACTTGACCCAAGCCGTGGTGTTTTCAATCACCACCTCATATGCATGGGAAAGCTGGACAATGAATAGGGAAGATCGAAGAAGAACTGAGGCCTTTGAATTATGGTGCTGGCAAAGAATACTGAATATACCATGGACTGCCAGAAGAATGAACAAATCTGTCTTGGAAGAAGTACAACCAGAAAGCTCCTTACAAGTAAGGACGGTGAGACTTGGTCTCACATACTCTGGACATATCAGGAGAGACCAGTCCCTGGAGAAGGACAATATGCTCGGTAAAGTAGCAGGTAAGCAAAAAAGAGGAAGACCCTTAATGACATGGATTGACACAGTGGCTGCAACAATGGGTTCAAGCATAACAATAATTGTGCGGATGGCACAGGACCAGGAAGTATTTCATTCTGTTGTACACAGGGTTGTTAGGAGTCAAAGCCGACTCGATGGCACCTAACAACAACCACAACATTTTCCCTCATCACTCATGTATCCAGTTTGTACTTTCTTACTTTCCTTTGGCAAATACGTTGTCTTGTCGTTTTCCCTCCAGAAACATTTGTCTGTCTGCTCCAACTCACTGATAGATGATAGGGAACAGATTTAGCAAAGCTTATCTCTCTGCATAGAACATTCTCAAATCCTTGGCCAGTAATAATCACTTGCCATCAAGTCGCTTCTGACTCATGGCAACCCCGTGTATGTCGGAGTGAAATTGTGCTCCTTAGGGTTTTCAGTGGCTGATTTTTCATAAATAGATTGCCAGGACTTTTTCCGAGGAGCTCTGGGTAGACTCAAACCTCCAACCTTTCAGTTAGCAGCCAAGAGCATTAACGATTTTCACCACCCAGGGACTCATAACCAACAACAAATACCCAATAAATACTTTTTAAATAGCCAGACCCCGCTGTCTGATTTAACCCCACAGTCGCTGGATTTGTCTTTTTCTCCTTTTGTTCTAAACAAACGCCTCTTACTGTTTCTATGATGGCAGGAGTAATTTTCTGCCACCTGTCTTCTTTCCATCGAGGGCTCTGATTCTGTGAAGGATGAATTCAAGTAGCTGTGGAAGAATTTGCATAATGTGTCTAGAATTATACCTAAAATTACCAACTTTCTTAAGTAAGATCTAAAATGCATACAACTGTCAGGTGGCTGGCAACTAAGAAGCTGGGCTTTTTGGTGCTAAAGGAGGATTTGAGCAATGACATGTGTGGTCTGGCCTTCGTTTGGAAATGGCAAAAGCCATAGAGGTGGTGGCTACGTGAGAGGAAGGGCCAGGGAAGTGAACACTTGTTTTGGCTAAGTTACTTTGTACTATTACGCAATGCGATACAAGGTCGGTTTTGCTTGAGTTTAAATAACCAAAGAGCCAACTGTTACAAACTCTGGGATGGAAACATACAAAAAAAAAAACATAAACATAGGAAATTCTGTGTTCAGTCCCCAGTTTGTCAAGCCTACTTGTCCCTGAGCACATTCCCTTGGGGCACAAGAGAAAACATCCTGAAAACTGGAAACAAATAGAAGTCATTTTTTAGATAATTCTTTCAAAGAACTGAATGCTGTAAATTCTCCTAATTTCAGAAACCCTTGTGGGCATTTTACATTTCAGGACTTCTCCAAGACATACAACAAAAAAATTCAGCTGATTAGAGCTTTAGTGAAAATTTTGGAATATCTGAATTTTCAAACAGCTAAAGTATTACCCAATGAAGCCCATTAAAAAAGTAGGGGGGGGCAGTAGGTACCATAAATAATTTTGACATGCTATTCCTAAAAGTATGACATATTTCCTTCCTTCTTGGTGTATTCTCAACATAATTTCCTCTCTCAATGATGAGTCATTATAAAAACTTCTTTTACAACTTATTAAAAACAATTCTAAATGTGAAAAATTATTATATATGCTGTAATGCTCTTACAGCCTTCTGAGGTCGATATATTTTGGCCCCAAACGAAATGGCCCTAGCCTGCTATGCTTTTCATAGTTTTCTTTTCCCTTCTTCAGTTTTTTTTACTTCCATCAGTCATCATGTGCTAGATCCTTTGAGCCCCTTCCTCTACTCATAATTAAAATTTTATCTTACAGTTAGCTATGGGCTTGAAACCCAACCAGATGACCAAGCTTGTCATGGGACCTGTGTATACGCCCATCTTAAATAGGATGAATCGTGTCTAAAGGGATTTCCCCTGAGCCAAGGGCATGAGCGTTAGTGCTTGAACTCTGTGACTCTGCTTTGGCAGCCCAAAGGCCTTATTGACTTCCTAAGTTTTCAGATGGTTCCTGATAGAAGAGGTCGCAAGAGGACAGGTATATCATAGGTGAGGCACTGCTATAGTAGGAAGGCCACAAAGGTTAACGAAAAGTCCACATTCTCCAGTTACCAAGGGCAAGTGTGGTGCAGAGAACATGTCAACGGCCTTTCTGTGATCTGCATTACGGTTCCACAATGATCGGCAGCACATTCAGTTTGAGAAAGTTTCTTGGTCTCTTCGAAAGTAGGTGCATTTTAAAGAATGGCAAATTGACTTAAGATTTATTCGGGCAAGGCAAATTTCATGTACCGCCTTTCCCGATCAAAAATCAAAGCCAAACATACATACTGGTTTAAAAAGTTCTGGCCACTGTTTTCTTTTTTACTACAAATTGTCAAGAGTTATCATGGTTGCTTTTTCTTAAAGAAGCAACAAGGAGTCTGTGAATGATTCAGATTTGTGGTTTAGTTCACTTTGGATCCACATCCATCAATCAGGTGCAGCTCATATCTGGTGAAGGAAGAAGTTTATCAGTGAAACTCTCTACTGCGTTCCCTAGGAAACTGACCATAAAGGGTCCCTGGGCTTGCGAATGGGTAAGTGCCCAACCACCAGCAGAAAAACTTATGGTCTGAATCCACCCTAAGATGCCTGGGGAGACAGGTCTAGCATCTGCTTCCGAAAGGTCACAGCCTGGAAAACTCCATGGAGCAAATGGAATTGACTCCATCGCAACTAACAACAAAAAAGGCTGTATTAAATTTAGACTCTTCTACAGAATTTGACTCATCTCTTAAAGAGCGTAAGATTGAAAATCATCATACCGCAAAATGCAGTTCAGTGGTACTGTTAAAACGTATGCCCACCGGTAACGAGAGTGCTTTTCTAAAAACTTTTGTTTCTGTTTTTGCTTTGTTCTGTCTATTTTTGTGCTTTCTGAAACAGTCGAATTCGTGTTACATAATCAAGATCAGCTTACCCCAGTCAGAAACCTTAATATTTCATTAACACAGGAACTGAGTTGCCATTCCATTTTTGTTATGCTTATCCTTGATAAATCTCTTAGGCTGGTTCTCGAGAGAAGCAAAACCAGTGAAGCGTATATGGATAGAGAGAGAGATGCAGGGGCTGGCAAGTCCCAAGTTCATGGGTCAGGCATCAGGATGAAGGTGGCTTCTGGCTCATATAGCTACCGGGGCTGACAGACTCAAGACTGGCAGGTCACAGGGAAGACTGTTGGCTCACAGGCTGTGGAGGTCGATGAACTCCAAGATCAGCAGGCAACAGAGCAGGCCACTGGCTCAAGTCCCAAGAATCAGAGATCAGATGATAATGAGCCAGATGCAGTATCCAGAGCAAGTGGGCAAACTTTGCCAGAATGGCCATATAGATATTGGATGCAGGCCACAGCCCCAAGGAAACTCCCCTTAAAACTGATTGGCTGATCACATCACGAAAGATGACTACATCATTACATAACTATCAAACTGCATCATTACATAACTGCCAAACTCCATTATTACATGTAATAACAGCATGGGGGTGGTGTCTGAACTCCTTTAACTTCACAAGGGGAAAAGAGAATCAAGATCAACAGCCCAAAGTTGATTCCTATGAGGTGGGAGTTGGACATGCCTCCTCTCCGCCATGTTTACCAATTCTGACACCAACTGCCCCCCACACGGCACTCTCTATTTTTCTGCTGGGTTTGATTATTCATTGCAATGGTCACAGAGAACTCACAGACCACACTCACCGTTACAGGGTTCATTAGGGAAGTAACAGGTTACAATTCAGGCTCAGGAACACAGTTCTTTCATTAGGACAGCCTCTTCCCAGCCATGCTCGCAGGTATGCTTCTCCCTGGCCCTCAGCCTCTGCCCAAAAGCACTCAGCTTTCTTTCTCCATGTGCTGGAAAGCACACCATGCCATCTCCTGCTGGTCTCTCTTGCCAGTCTCTCCTTCTTTGGTGGTAGTGGGCTCTCCTCTTTCCTGCCTCTAGGGTAGCTCATTTCAAACCCAGTGTGATGGCAAAACTGACCAATCTCTTTGGTGAGCCACAATTACCGTATTACACAGTCCCGCCCAATTACTTGAACGGGGGTTATAAGACCATGGCTAGAAAGGCCACACAAAAGCAATTCATCACACTGCATTACCTAACTGTCAAACTACATCATTATATAACTGCAAAAACACTGAGAATCATGGCCCATCCAAGCTGGCACACAACCTTCACCATCACAGTCCACCCCTTGTCAACTTGGCGCCTGTACACATATTCTTAAATCATACACGATCTCTAAATAAAGTCAATTACAAAGTCATACTTGAGCATAACATGATACAACTAACATGCGTACAACCGAAAACACAGTAACGCCATTTACATCTTATATTTTATAAGTAAAAAAACCCCAAAATATTTGATGCACGCATACAAGGAAGAAATTACTCATAACAATTACAGTCCTTGTTTCTGCAACTGGTCAGGTGGTCATAACTGGTATTTAGAACTATCTTCTTCCGTCACCCATTCTATATTCCCTTTACTCTCAGAAAGCATCTCAGCTGGCTGTGGTTCTCTGCGTGGTAGGGTGACCCAAACCTTTATTCCTGAAGGGTCTAGCCAGTAGTAGTCATGCTGGAATTGGGCTGCTGTAGTTTTCCATTGACTTTAATCACAGGGCACGCTAGTACTAAAAGTTACCCTAAGGGATCTTCTGTATTCTAGACACAGTCATCCATCCTTACCTCCATTATGCAACACCAATCTGATTCCCCCTTAGCAATCAGGATCAATCACACCAGCCAATATTTTAACTCCCTTTTTTGCCATTGATCCAGAGGCATGAAGAGCCCCAAGTGGCCAGGTGGCATTCTTGACTTCCAGTTCAATGGCATTTGTGTTGTGCCTTTAGGTGGGAGCATTCTTCCCTCAGGAACTAAGACCTCTAGACCCATAGAGCATAGGGTTGCAGGGACAGGAAGCAAAAATTTGTGAGTGGGTCATCAGGGGTAATAGTGAGTGATGCCACTCCCATTTCGATTCCTTGATTCCTGGAACTGTGAATCCTGGGTATAGGATAAACAGCACCACACAGTGGATGCTGTTTTAAAGCATATACAGCATCCTGGAGAACACTGCCCCAACCCTGCAAGGTACTGCCACCTAGCTGGCTCTGTAATTGTTTCTTAGGAGACCATTTCATTGTCCTATCAAGCCAGCTGCTTCAGGATGATGAGAAATATGATAGGACCAGTGACTTTCATGAGCATGGTCCCATTTCTGCCACACATTTTCTGTGGAGTGAGTCCCCTGATCTGAGGCAATGCTGTGTGGGATACCATGACAGAGGATAAGGCATTATGTGAGTCCACAGATGGTAGTTTTGGCAGAAGCACTGCATGCAGGGAAGGCAAATCCATATATAGAGTAAGTGTTACCCCAGTAAGAATGAAACATTGCCCTTTCCATGATGGAAGTGGTCCAAGGTAATCAACCTGCCATTAGGTTGTTGGCCGATCACCTCGAGGGATGGTGCCATATTGGGGACTCAGTGTTTGTTCTCTGCTGCTGGCAGACTGGGCACTTAGCAGTAGCTGTAGCCAAGCTGGCCTTGGTGAGTAGAAGTACATTACACACAAGCCCATGCATAACCTCCATCTCCGCTACGATGGCCACTTTGTTCATGTGCCCATTGGACAATGATGGGAGTGGCTGGGGGAAAGAGGATGGCTGAATGCATCATCTTGGCTGAAAGCTGGGAATACCAGGAAGATGTTTACCTGTGTTTTATTGACTATGCAAAGGCATTTGACTGTGTGGATCATAACGAATTACGGATAACATTGCAAACAATGGGAATTCCAGAACACTTAATTATGCTCATAAGGAACCAATACATAGATCAAGAGGCAGTTGTTCGGACAGAACAAGGGGATACTGTATGATTTAAAGTCAGGAAAGGTGTGCATTATGGTTGTATCCTTTCACTAAGCTGTATGCTGAGCAAATAATCTGAGAAGCTGATCTATATGAGAAGAATGTTACATCTGGATTGGTGGAAGACTCATTAACAACCTGCATTATGCAGACAACACAAACTTGCTTGCTGAAAGGGAAGAGAACTTGAAGCACTTACTGATGAAGATCAAAGGCCACAGCCTTCAATATGGATTACACCTCAACATAAAGAAAACAAAAATCCTCACAACTGGGCCAACAAGCAACATCATGGAGAAAAGATTGAAGTTGTCAAGGATTTCCTTTAACTTGGATCCACAATCAACATCCACAGAAGCAGCAGTCAAGAAATCAAAAGACACACTGCATTGGGCAAATGTGCTGCAAAGGACTTCTTTAAAGTGTTGAAAAGCAAAGCTGTCACCTTGAAGACTAAGATGCGCCTGACCCAAGCCGTGATATTTTCAATTGCATCATATGCATGGGAGAGCTGGACAACGAATAAGGAAGACTGAAGAAGAACTGATGCCTTTAAATCGTGGTGTTGGCAAAGAATATTGAATACACCGTGGACTGCCAGAAGAATGAACAAATCTGTATTGGAAGAAGTACAATCAGAATGCTCCTTAGAAGCAAGGATGGCAAGACTACATCTTACATACTTTGGACATGTTGTCAGGAGAGATCAGTCCCTGAAGAAGGACATCATGCTTGGTAGAGTACAGGGTCAACGAAAAAGAGGAAGACCTTCAAAAAGATGGATTGACACAGTGGCTGCAATAACGGGTTTAAGCATAAGAACAATTGTGGGCATGGCGCAGGACTGGGCGGTGTTTCATTCTGTTGTACGTAAGGTTGCTATGAGTTGGAACCAACTTGATGGCACCTAACAACAACAACAACAACAACAGAACCACTCTCAGTACCAAACATCTCAGGCTGAGTTCTCCAGAGAAGCAAAGCCAGTGAAGTATATATATATGGCAAGGAAGGCAGAGATTTATCTCAAGGAAATGGCTCATGGGTTGTAGAGGCTGGCAAGTCCCAAGTCTGTGGGTCAGGCATCAGGCTGGAGGCTACCTGACTCACGGAGCTGCAGAGACTGACAAGCCCAAGATCAGCAGGTCAGATGGCTGTGGAGGCCACCGAATTCCAAGATCGGCAGGCAATATGGCAGGCTGCTGGCTCAAGTCCCAAGAACCAGAGGTCACGTGATAATGAGCCGGATGCAGGATCCAGAGCAAGTGAGTGAACTTTGCCAGAATGTCCATATACCTATTGGGTGCAGGCCACACCCCAAAGAAACTCCCCTTACAACCGACTGGCTGATCACATCATGAACAATAACTACGTCATTATATAACTGTGAAATTACGTCATTACATAACTTTCAAACTACACCATTATATAACTGCTAAATTTTTTTTTTTTTTGAAGTACATCATTACCTAACTACCAAACCACTGAGAATCATGGCTTAGCCAAGCTGACACACAACCTTAACCATCACAGTAACTGTATTCAAAGGGCTATTCTCCGTCTAATGTAGCTTCCTGGGCACAGTGTGTCCCTCTTCCCTTAGCAGCAGCTGCCAACATTAAACCGTAATTTTAGGCAAAAAATTTTTCCTATTATTAAAATTACACAGGCCTTTTTTTTTAAGGAAGAGCATTTAAAAAATACAAAAAAGCATAAAGAAAAAAAAAGTATTCATAGTCTTTCTTCCTAGAGATAATCAAGGCTTTAAAAGTGTACATCTCTGCATACATGTACAAGTACATGCATGCACACGTTGGCTGTGATGCTTTTAAAACATGGGACATTTTAACATGCATTTTTTAAACATTAGAAAGTGCATATTGATTATAAATGATTGCAACACAGATGTATCTGTAATGACAAGAAAACAATGAAAAGAATTTTAAGCTTTTTAACTTTGAAACTGATGTAAGAATTTCACCCAGGGTCGTAGATCCAGGAAGACTTTAAGGTTGGTGCTGTAGCCACCAGATGGCTCCCGAGGATTCTGGACTCCTTTCCATAATGTAACAGACTTCGAATTGCAAAATATCAATACGTTTTAAAAAGGATGGAGCAGTACAGAAAGTAAACGCCAATCCAAAACTACATCCGTAGAAGCTGAAATTCTCCCAAAGTGAACAGGAGTCAGCTTTTCAAAGCAAAACCAAAAGGAGGTGAAAAGTGGAATAGTTGGACAAAAATCTGCATGACTGAAACAAACCACAAATATTTGTTTAGCACCTACTAAGCATAAGGTAAGGTTCTGACTATGCAAACACCAGGTCTGCCAGGGAACTGTCGGACCTTTTGCCTAACTATCCCCACGAGCAGTTGTCCACATGGAATTTCACTTCCTGTCTTTTGGCTGACTTGTACATTTATTCTAATGTAAGGAGGATATTAAACAGACTTTTGAATTAGAAGGTGTCTCGCTTCACTTCAAAACAGAGCCTTCCTTATGAGTTTGATTAGGGAAACTTCATGACATTTTAGGCCTTCTCAACTATTGTAGTAGTTCAGAGCACTCAGAATTCCAGTTCTGCCACTTACACAGGTCTTAGGAAAATGTCTCTGAGTTAACATTTGTAGCATGGGGATCTTACCACTCGCCTCACTTCATGGTGGTGTTCTAAGAAGAGAATGAGATCATGAAGTGCCTGGGGATATAGAACACTCACTAAACAGTACCTCTTATTATTACAGCTACTGTAGCTATTGTTATTACAAGAACCTGTTAGGCAATTGGCTCCCCAGAGGTTCTAAAAGAAAAAAGCCAAACCCGTTTTCGAGTCGATTCCAACTCATGGTGACCCTATGTATTACAGAGTAGAATGATTCCACAGTATTTTCTTGGCTGTCACCTTTATAGAAGCAAATCACCAGGCTTCTCTCCCACAGTGAGAGTGAGTTCGAACCGCCAATCATTAGTTAGGTAAATTGTTGAGCACAAACTCTTTGTGCCCCTGGAGGTTAAAACCATAGCTTTTCCTGTGTGGCTGCATCATAAATAAAACTGTTTATCAAAAGACAGGGGTTCTAATTCACTGTGGTTCATTCTTAGTGGTCGCTGGGAAATTTGCTCCAGTGTAGCAAGTACACACACAGGTAGTGAAGGTCTGTGTATTTGTTGAATAGTCAACATGGTACTCAGTATTGGATGAAACACTTTCATAGTATTCCATGCGCCTGGATCTAGCTTTCACTTTTTTCTCTCACGTGAAGGCTGCCTCAGGCCTCCCAGCTTGAGCGTTCTGGTCATCCGTACGTCTTCCATTAGCCTCTGACTTATATATTCAGACGATGAATCTAGCATCTAAAAAATACGCATAGTTTAATATGAAGAGGCATGACTGCGAAGTCCTAGAGTTAGGCCGACCTAAATTCAAATTGCAGTTCACCCTGCTGTGTGACCCTGTGTGACTCACTTTAACCTCTCTGGTCCTCAGTTCCCCTCATCTGTAAAATGGGGTAACAACAGTTCCTGCGTCACAGTTATTGGAAGTTAGATATGATCACGCATGTCGAGTGCTCAGCCTACCGCCTGGCATACAGAGAGGATGCACTCAACGTCAGCTCGTGTCATTATCATTACTGACTCTCTCCTAACATGATGCTCTTTATATCTGGCCCACCAAATAAAATCTGCCTTTGGAGCGCCTCCTTACTAGCAGCGATGACAATTTGGTGCAGACTATCTACACTCTCTCATTTAGTTACTTTTGCAGCATGGGGTATAATTGAGGGCTGTAAAATACGGCTTTCCTGTGTTCAAAGCCTTCTGGACTATATTAAATCTGGTCTTTTGGTCTCATTAGCCCGATCCTCCAACCCGGAAAGCCAGAGGCCTGGGTTGACTGCAGCTCATGAATTTCTATTTCAATAAGTTTACTTTTCAAATATATCCGGGAGTGGGGAATCAGGAAGAATCCTAGATTAAAATTATTTCCTCGATGTAAAATAATGATTATTCTAAGAAAATTACATAAGAGCATAAAAGTGCTGATATTTCAATAACTCGGTACTCTGCTAAGTAACCAGTGCAGTTATACCATCATTATACATTTTTGCTTCATTTTCGGGGGCTTTATATTCAATAAGGAGCCCTGGCGGTGCAGTGGTTATATGCTGGGCTGCCAACTGAAACGTCAGCAGTCCGAACCCACCAGCCGCTCCATGAAAGAAAGAAGTGACAGTCTGCTTTGGTAACGATTACAGCCTTGGAAACCCTATGAGGCAGTTCTACTCTGTCCTATACCGTAGCTATGAGTCCGAATCAACTCAACAGCAACGGGTTTGGTTTTGAGTTTTTAAATCCAATGCCACAAACAACTGCTTGCAAACTGCTATCAGCTAGCACTGACGTCCCCGGAAGCTCTCTGAACATTATCTGTTGAGCTCCACCAGCATCTCAGCAAAAAGACAGAGTGTCCCTAAAGCCTCGCTCTATGCATTTGTCCTTCAGAGCTCTGAGGAACACTGCCTTCTTTTCCTGTGAGCTGACTGTAAGAGACAACAGAGGTTTTAACTGAGTGCAACACAATCGGACTTAGATAAAATCAGTGTGTTCCCAAGAATTCTTCCATAAAGGTAAATTCCACAGATAAGACAATGCCTTTTCTTTTTTTCTTTTAAAGAAACTGTTTCTTGCAACCAGAAGCTCAAGAACTGGTGCTGTTCAAACAGTGTTAGTTTCTAGCCGTGGTAGGAATGACAGATATAATTCACAAAACGTGCTCACTGAGCGCACATCACATGTAACCTATTTTATGTACTCATTAGCAGAGACGTTTGGAAAACCAAGTTGCTGGATAATGAGATAAACTGTACTTGTCTAGTATCTTCCCATTTCTCTCGCATTTACAGTTGGCCTTGAGCCTAAACCTGTGTTATTCAACAGCCAACTTTATCACATTCACAATGGATTCTCCCCAAACGGATCTGTTTCATCTGAAAGTAATAACAAAGTAGTTTTTTTTTTTTTTTTTTTTTTAGTGGAGCAGGCAGAAGGCAACAGGCAACAGCAACTTGCGAAATCCTAACCTTATGGGGATAACTTAATTACTAAGCAAGTCACCTCCATAGTACCAAGATTATAAAACTCAATTTGGCTCAAACACATATAGATATCGCCTCTGCTTAAAAAAAAAAAAAAAAAAAAAAGCTAATTATGATGTGACCTGAATTGAGAAAGTCAACACACCCCCTTAGACAACCATGCAAACACTTCAGGAAAATGAATTGCCCTTGGTCTCAGGCCAGATATTTGATGGATTTATAAATGTCACTTGGCTCCTGGCTAGAAAGAAGAAGTTAATTCTGATATAAGCTTCTTGCCCACCTATCCCCTTGATGTTGGTAAACTGCTAAGTAAGCATTTGGGTAATACAATGCAAAGTTAGTAACAGAGGTCTATAACTACAACACCCTCCTATGTGCACTCTAAAAATAGGGTACTCAGGAAAGTCTTCCTCTCAGGCAGTGAGATCAAGAATTAATTGGTTAATATCTATACAACCCAAGTGTATATAAATAAAATGCATGATTATTATAATTATGGAGAGCCTAGTTCAAAATCGACTTCAAGTTCAAAGAACGGTAATTTATACATCTAAGTACAGACGCAAATATTTAGCTCTGTAAAAATACTTATTTTAATGTTATTCCAAATGTTTAATAAGTATTACTCATCTCTCAAGTTTTACTTTTTCTCTCTTAATAAAAGGTCTCAGATGATGCAGAAAAATCATAATTCCCTTTGTGCCATTAATAACTTTCCAATGTTAGTTTAATTTTTCTTGGAAATTTAGCCATGGGAAAGGAAATGGGGCTGTGTGAATGCAGAGGCTGCCCTGGTATCACAGTGAGTGCTAGTGGATGGTTAAGGTGACTTAAGTTTATTGGAAGCTAAGTTTACACGGAGGAAAAACAGTGACAAAGGAACTTGGGTTCCTAGCCTCAAAGTCTTATATATTACTTAGGATGCAGGAGATAATTAGATGAACACCCGGTAGGTTGTAAAGATCCTGAGACCATAATACAATAAACCAGACTTTTTGAGGGAATTTAGGAAGATGATGATCCAGGCCATGACGGGTGAATACCCCAGTTCAACGGGCAGTTAGGCAAAGCAGGCAGAGGCCCCACATGAACACGCTTGGGGTGTTCAAAGACAGGCTCATTGTTTCTCAAATGAGAGGTGAGTGAAGCAAACGGTTCAACGGGAGATAGAAAGTAGGTAGCTAGGTTGGAGCCACCCAGCCTGGTGGTTGTTAGTTACCATCAGGGGCTTGACTACTCTGCTAAGAAGCTTGGACTCCTTCAAAGTCACTGAAAGTTTGGACAGAGATTGTACCTAATCTACCCATTATTCAACTACCTGGTCGCTTATGATTTTAAACGTGTTTCTAACATTTAATAAACAAAAGGTTTCACACTGAAGTCCAGATTTCCAGATTCTCTTAAAAAAGCCAAAGACCTGGAGGTGGCGGGCCGGGTATTCTGAGTGGTGACAGCAGGTCAGAACCGAATGCGGGGCTCCGCCTAACTGGCGCACGTGCTCACAGTCCAGTGGCCCAGGTGCTTCCTCTACCTGCCCCACTCACGTCAGCCATCTAATGGCACCAAGCATTTGGGGAGCCACTTCTTTCCAGAGAGATGTCCTCCTACCCTCGTGCCAGTCTCTGCCACTGCACGCAGCAGGAATTACATTAAATGACTTAATTCACACTATCTCTGCCTTCTGTTGCTAATGCATACTTTACCTTTTTTTTTTTTTTTTTACACTTCTTGCCAGTGAGATTCTCTACTTATTCCTTTATTTAAAAATGAAGATAAATACATTTATATATCACATATTTGGGGGGCGGGGGCAGATGTATGTGAGGGGCCTGCGGTGCAGCACATAAAGAGTGCGCTCCGGGGGAGGTGGGGTGTCTCGACCTCAGCACTACTGACATTCTTTGTAGTGGGCACTGTCCTGCAGGTTACAGGGTGTTTAGCAGCATCCCTGGTCTCTCTCCACTAGATGCCAGAAGCAACCCCAGTTGTGATAGCCTGAAAGTCCCCAGACACAGCCAAATGCCTGTGGGGGTCAAAGGTACCCCCAGTGGAGAACCATTGCTTTATGGGAAAGAGAGTTTCCTGGAACAGAAGCTCTGGGTTAGGGGGTGGGTGCCCTGCTAGGAAATGGACAGGGCAACGCCTTATACCTCTCACTGTTACGTCTGCACCCGTGCCTTTCCATTCTGACTGGCACCAAGGTTGCCCCCAACCACAGGGAGGTGGAATGAGCAGCCAAGCAGCTTCAGCTGGCGATGTCAAAGCAGCCCCCAAAGCCTCTCCTAGCTGTGCAAACCTTCAGACACCTCCAGGAGGCAGCATGCCAGCAAAGGCTCTGCTCTCTACTGTTGAGGGAGTTGAGGGAGAAAAGACAGGAGCTTGCGTTATCTATGCTAGAGGCCCAAACCTCGATTCACACACTCTGGCCAAGTGTGGTGTCAGGCTGTCTCTGAGGAAGCAAGAAGCCTCTTCTCCCTAACCAGCTGTGGAGAGGTCTTGTCCAGATCTACTGGGGAGGGCAGGACCTGCTGCTGCTAATACTTGGGAGGGAAGGAGGCAGGCCAGGTGCAGATCTCCAAATACATCAGACCGTGTTCAAGGCCAACCGGTCCTCCAACCACAAGGCCCCTGACACAGCACTCACACACCTAGGAGCGTCGTTTGCTTTCCCTGAAACGTAAGTTTATCCTGGATCTGGGCATTACTGTTTTATGATCACACTATTGCTAAGGTTGTGTGCCTTTTCCCAGCCTAAGTAAAAAAGATTAGCTCCTTTTGTGGGGGAGCAGCAGGAGTTGTTGAATAATTAAGCCAAAAAACAGGTAAAAGTTTACAGAATAAGTTTTGTTATTTTTCACATAGATTTCAGTTTGGATCGGTTTTGCGCTTAGAAAAAAAAAAAAAAAAAGAAATCAAGATTATAGCTTTTCCTGTAGTATGAAATCGGTGGGCTGAAGGTACGATTCACAAAAGCTCTCTTTGTGGTTGGCATATTTTCACACCTCTTTCTTCTGGCATTTAGAACCTGATCACGCTTCTGCGGTAAGCGGTATTATTCATAGAAAATTTGTTGAATTAAATAAATCAACAAAACTGGCTTGTTGATCTTGCTCCCCTTCTCAGAAGCACCGGAGGCTCAGGTTTTACAAAGTTCCAGTCAGCAGGATGATGTTCAGTGAATACGTAGTCGCTGCTCACTATGGTTTGGCCAATGACGACACTGATTCTGGTCATCGCGATAATTTAAGGAGCCCTGGTGGTGTAGTGGTTAAGTGCTCGGTTGCTAACCAAAAGGTCGGCTGTTCAAATCCACCAGCTGCTCCATGGAGAAAGGTGTGGCAGTCTACTTCTGTAAAGATTTACAGCCTTGGAAACCCTAGAGGGCAGTTCTACTCTGTTAGGTTGGATTGCTATAAGTTGGCATTGACGGCAATGGGTTTGGTTTGGGGTAACAATAATTTGGGGGAGGGGGTGATGATTAAAAGTGAAAGCAGGACACCAGCAAAGAAAAATGACATTGGTCTCCCCACTCTCTAAAGTGTGAGCAGTCACCCTCCCCAACAGAGGCTGTGTTTAGAGGAATAGCAGCTCAAAAGGACGAAGCGGCTTGATCGGGGGAGGATGAAAGATACAGGGGTAAGAGACAGATGCAGACAAGGACGGTTTTGAGCAAGTCAAACCTAACGGCGACAAAGACTGTTCAGAAAGCAGGGCCAGGCAGCTGAAGCATCCTTTTATTCACAAATCAAGGGAAGCTATTCAAGCCAATATGGTTTGATTTAGCAGATATTAACTGCAGCTAAAGTGATGCAAATACGTCAGCAAAAGGAGGGCAAGATAAACACAAGAAACCCAGACTGTCTAAACAAGGATAAGAGAACAGAGACTGACATTTAAAGACCAGATTAAAAAGATAACAAAGACTAGAGAAAAGTAAGACCATGTGAGCATGACATCCTTAGACAGAAGGGAGGTAGAGTGGACAGATCCAATGACCCGCCCCACTGCTTAGTAGCCTCAAAGGAAAGAGAAAGGATAATTGATCAGGGACCGTAGGTACCACAAATACAGCATAGGCACTTAATATGTTTGTTGAATGGCTGAAAGAACATAAAAATTCCTTCCCTTCTGGATATGAAGGTGAATTAACATTTTACACCATACCTTATTAACAGGTTTTTATCCTTTGGAGACGCTTAAAATTATGGTCAGTTTCAATGATGACTTAAAAACAGCTATCCATTTAGGGAAATTTCCATGAGCTTCATCTTGTACTGGTGATACTGATCCCAGCATATATTCAGTTAGAGGGTTATGGTATAGTGGCTGGAGCACAGGATTGAGAGTCAAGAGAGCAAGGTTCTAAAATTGGCTTTGCTGCTAGTGTGTGATACTGGGCCAGCCACTTAACCTTTCAGAAGTTTCTGTTTCCTCTGCAGTAATGGCAATGGCCTGGACCAGATAACCTCTCAGGACCCTCTTATGAGCCTTCTCACGCAATGAAGTACATTACCATATTAATCACGTCCTTCTGTAGGTTCTCCCTCCATCCTACACCCAACTGAATGACAGATAAAACTTCTTTTTTTCCTCTCACCTCATCTTGCCTGCTAGTGGCTTGTCAACAGTACTTTACACAATCAATTCTGGAAATGTTTACCCATCTGTATTATCTGACAGTTGTTATTTACTGTTCCTGCTATTTTTTTCCCCCCTCCTTTCAGGCTGGGGGAGGGATTGGGATGTGGCTCCCACAGGGAGACCACAGCAAACGACAAGGGTACATTTCCACAACAGTCAGCACAAAGGGACACCGTTTTGCTGGCTTCCCTGACACAGTTTGAGTTCATTGTAAGGGTATATTTGAAGTGGTTTCCTCTGTTTTCCTGTGCTTTCAAAGATGAAATTAAAGCTGGGGTGCATTCGGGTGTTCTTTTGTGTTCCTACTCTTAGCTGGAATTAATTTTTCTTTCCTTTTCTATGAAAACAAAATACAAACAAATGTAATGACCCACTGGATCTTTTGGTAAAACTGTGTGGCCTAATGGTTAAGCACTCGGCTGCTAATTGAAAGGTTGGCAGTTCGAACCCGCTCAGCAGCTCTGTGGGAGAAAGACCTGGCAATCTGCTTCTATAAAGATTATAGCCAAGAAAACCCTATGGAGCAGTTCTACTCTGTCGCTTGGGGTTGCTATGAGTTGAAATCGACTAGACAGCAACCAACAAACAACATGATGACAGTTACTAAAGAGTTAAATAGGTCTAGCCCCTCACAGCACCCTTCGATACAATATTACACCAAAACTCCTTATAGAACTCTGATGAAGTACCAGCAGTGGCAACAACAGGGGCTGAGGACTAAGGAGACCCTGGCTCCAGTCCTTAACCTGTTGCTAACTAATCCTGGGTCATGCATTTTAATTTCTCAACTACCTGATGTACAAAGTAAATGAATTGGGCTAGATGACTTCTAAGGTCACTTTTAAGTCCAGTATTCTATAAAATGCCCAAGGAGGTAGGGGACTGTTGTTTTTAGTTATGACACCTTCTACAATCAAAATTCAGCTCCAACTGGGGAATTATCAAAATTTACGCATCAGAACACTGTGCCCATGCATAAGTCGACTTCACCACCTTTCTATTACCTCCTCATTAAAAAGCAATAATCCATGTAAAAGTGTGGGGTGTGAGGGTGATTTGCACAAATATAAGGAGATCCTAATTTGAACAGACTGGAGCAGACTGCAGTGCACACATGAATGGTTAAGAAGGCTCGGCACTCTGAGATGGGTGAGGAGGCCAGACGACTAAGTTCCATAGCCAAGACCCCACAGGTGTGCAGAAAAGATACTAGGTATATCCTTATCTGTTCCTTAATATCCATGATTGGAATGTGGGGGCCTTAAAAAACGAAATAACCAAGTTGAATAGCCTTAGAGGTGGAAAGTGGGTCAGTAAATTGACATAAAGTGATTCATTTGTTGGAGAACATGCTGTTGTGCGTTTCACATGGAGGACACGGGGCAAGGAGGGGAGAATGATACAGAAGTCTGTACGCTGGGAAAAAGAACTCCAGAAGAAAGCAATCACGCGATGAGCATGACATCTTGTATTTGCAAAACCTTTCACAAACACTTGATTGATTTGGGCATAGTAACCACAAGAAACATGAGGAGCATAACCCAAAGGGTTTAATAAACCCAAGGCTATTTCAGATAGCTTGATACCAAACAAACACACAAACCCATTGCTGTTGAGTCAATTCTGACTCAACAGCAATGGTGAGCACGCGTGTTGCAAAGTAGAACTTGGCTGTAATCTTTTTACAGAAGCAAGTCGTCAGGCCCTTTCTTCCCTGGTGGTGCTGGCTGGGTGGGTGCGAACAATCAACCTTTAGGTTAGCAGTCAAGTGCAAACCAAGTCCTACCTGTATCACTGGTAGCGAGACAAAGAGGGTGGCATTTCAGTCATACTCTCGCTCATTGTTTTTAATATCTATAAATAATATTGATAATAAGGCAACATTTATTAAGCACTTACCGATGGGCCAAGCGTCTTAAATATCTTAACCCATTTAATTCTCAACACAATCCAAGGAGACTGATGCCATTATCATCCTCACTGACAGGTAAGAGCTGAATGAGACAAGCAACTGGCCCTATAGCAAAGAAGTCAAACTAGTCTCTATTCTGGGTAGATTTGCCAAGTGTTTATGGTGAATACAAGATGGAGAAATGACCGAAGAGGCAGCCGGCAATGATATTTACTTCTTCATGGTTTGGCCACAAGTCCTAACTAACATATTGAATAACCAACCATATCTTGAAATCAATGTATGCTACAGCAACTCCAATTCAAACCACAATCTCCAGTGTAACAATGACAGGAGCTGCGACAGGAGCTTGGCTGAGAGTGTGTTTTTATTTTAACAAGCTGAGTACATGCCTGAGTGTGGGCTCCACAGTCAATACTTGAAAGCTGGCTCCAAGCTTTAGTTTAAGCACTCGCTAGTGGCACCAACAGGGCTAGGGGGTTTCTCCTATCAAAGCCGCGCTCCCCCATTCTTTCATGGGTCTACTTCTGTAAGCAGCGTGATTGAACTGTGATGCCAGAGAAACTTGTTTTCCCTCCTCCTGGCAGCGCAAGCCAAAACACTCCTGCCTCATTCATCTTAGCGACATCATAATGAAGTCCCTGGATCAATTTATAACAAGCAAAGTGCAAAAATCCATTGAAGGAGTCTTGAGGCAGGACGCCTTTCAGACATCTCTCAACAGTATACAAGAGGCAGAACATCTTCACAGAAACTCCAATCGCACCAAGGAAGGCCCTTTGCTACAGCCACAAAGCTTTTTCCCCCTTTCTTCTCTCTCGTTTTCTTTTTCCTGAAATGATTATGGGAAAGGAAGCTACTGAGAATACCTGATCGTTACAATGATTCCATGTGCCTTCAAAATCTGTCTGACAACCTCCCTGGGCGGCTCCCATCTCCTCTGCTATAAAGAACAACTCCCTTAGAGTGACAATCAGGAATGTTCGTGGTCTGAAGCCCTCCGCCTCCTCTAGCTGCCTCATCCCCTCTCCTGCCAGTCCCTGCAGGCCACACGGAGCTACCTGCCATCCCCACAGTCATCAAGCTCGCTGTCTAGCCTTTGGAGTCCCTGGGTCGTCCAAATGGTTAAGCACCACTAATGGAATGGTTGGCAGTTTGGACCCATCCAGAGCCTGGTGATCTGCTTCCGAAAGGTGACAGCCATTGAAAGCCCTATGGAGCACAGGTCTACTCTGCTACATATGGGGTCACCATGAAACAGAATTGACTTAACTGCAACTGGTTTGGTTTTTGGCATCCTTTGCTGGGAATAACCTTCTTCACTTGGAAGTTCAGCTAAGCCATCACCCCCTCCCAAAGGCTGTTCCTAACCCCTGCATCTGATCGAGGCTCCTCCTCAGGGTGCTCGTTGCATCTAGCCTACTCTAATCTGCACTTAGGCTGTACCGGGGCTTTATGTCCACCTCTGGCCGGGCCATGTCTTTCACTCCTTGGTTATGGCACTTTACGTACTGCCTGGCATTCCGCAGATGCTCAGGAAATACCTGCTTGCATTCTGCCCACCTCCACTCCACAAAAGGATTCAGAAAGCACCCTCAGTCCCAATTGCAGGATGACCTAATCTTGGAGTCTGTGCGCCCTGCAGTGCTGGAGCTGCTGGGTCAGAATAGCAAAGGATAGAAGCACAGCCTTCAGAGTCAGACAGGCTCGGCCTTCCTTCCCAGCCAAGTACCATCCCTGTGATCCTGGATAGGCTACTCTGCCTCGCCAAGACCCAGTTTCCTCTCTGTAATTGGGCAAATAAATGGAAGGTTAATGTAAGTGTTAAATGCAGTAATCCACTTCACAGTGCTTGGCATGGAGGAAACGCTTCATAAATGACAGGCTGGGAACATGTATTACTGGTTTCAATAGCCAGGCTTTGAGAGCCAGAATCAGAAACCTCTTATGTTGTATGATGAGGATTATCACTGAAGATCCCCTTCCACCAGCCCCTTCGGACCAGATCACATAACTCACCTCTTTGGGCCCTGGCAAAGGCCCCTGCTAAAATGCCAATGTGTTCCAGCTGAGATAAGATCGAATGAAGTAATTGCCCTATCTTTAAACTTGTATATGCGACTGTCTATGATTCACTGTGTGTACACGGTGATGGTGATGTTAATAACAGCACCTTTTTGGTGTCTACTAGGTGCCTCCTGCGTGCGAGGCACTGAGATGGCTCTGAGAGTGGTTAAGTGCCTTCACGTGTTACTTCCTCCTTTCCCAAACCTCCACATAGTGGATATTGTTATTATCAACTTCATTTTCTAGGTGATAAAACTGAGGTTTAGAGAAGTTATATAACTTGCCCAAGGTTACTCAGCTAGTAAGGATTCTTTCCAGGACTTAAACCTTGTATTTGGAAAAACTTCCAAATCCATGCCTGTTCTTCTACCTACTTCAGAGTTCTCACGTTCCTTCCTTTTCCTTATGTCCTGTCACCAGAAAGAACACAGAAAGAAAGGGAGGCAAGGCCAAAGCAGAGTGTCAGGAGAGGGGACAGGGAGACAGTCTGGGCAGACATGGTCCTCGGCTTTATGTGGTGACCCACCTCTGCCCCGGGCTGCTCAGCCAGGGATCACTGAGGGCATGGAAAAAGCAAACGATGGACTTTGAAAACACAGCTGGTTTGCCAGAGGCAAGCCTTATCCAGGGCCGAGTTGTTAGCAAGGAGCTGCAGAGTGCACAGGAAGCACTGAGTCTTCGAAGGACTGCCTATTCCTATAACTACATCACCTTGTCTTCTGGTTCACTTTCTCCTTCCCACCTTTCTCAAAGGTCATTCACAAGCCAACACTCAAACAAACAACAACAGTGTAAAGGTTGCTATCAGGTTTTCATGGCACAGAGTTATGACTCTATACACATACTTAAGATCTATAAATTCGCTTGGTAATTTCCTATTTGTGAAAGCGGTGATACAAAGAAATGAGACTAAATGAAATGTTTGTCAAAGAGTGGAGTGCAAACTGCAAAGCCTTGAGTCTAGACAACGTATTCAGCTCTGACAGTGGAATTTACAAAATTACCATTAGAATGTCCCTGCCATTTAGGAAGCTTTTTACTGAGGTGCAACACGCACACAGAAACAGGCACAAATCACAAATGTTAAGCTTGATGAATTTGCACACAGTGAACACTCCCAGACCAAGAAACAAAATGCCCTTTGCTTTTTTAAGTGATTCATGCCTGGGTCAAAACCACCAAATAACATAAAACTTTATACACAAAATTTATTAAGTTCAGTTAGCAGCGAAATGCTAGAAATTTAGTAAAATAAACGGAGCCCTGGTGACACAAAGGTTGAGAACTCAACTGCTAACCAAAAGGTCAGCAGTTCAAATCCACCAGCTGCTCCTTGGAAACCCTATGGGGCAGTTCTCCTCTGTCCTATAGGGTTGCTATGAGTCGGAATTGACTTGATGGCAATGGGTTTGGGTTTTGTTTTTTTTTTTTTGGTATGTCTAAAAATGAGCCATTTTACTTCAAAGTGAGTAATTATCTTGGACGTTTTGCTTTCTTTTTAACCAAGAATAGGCATGAAGTTATTTCTGTAAACCAGTTGCCCCTGCAGTTGATTCTGACTCCTGGCAGCCCCACGTGCATCGGAGTAGAACTGTGTTCTATAGGGTCTTCGATTGCTGATTTTTTCAGAAGTCGATCACCAGGCCTTTTTTCCGAGATGCTTTGAGTGAACCGGAACCTCCAACTTTTCGGTTAGGAGCCTAATGCGTTAACCGTTTGCCACCCAGGCACTCTTACTTCTGAAGCCCTTTAAAAAGCCCGTATTTCCTCAGCTTCACCTTTCCAACTATCTATGGATAGAGAACTGCTATCTTTGCTTTCCTTCCTCGTGCCCCCATCCTTCCCACACATTAGGATCATGGCTTGTTCTGAACTTTGGGATCACACTCCTGAGCCGTCACAGTTCTGGGGCTAGATCCACAGAGGACGTGAGGCACTTCTTTCTCGTGGCCAGGCTAGCTGTGGGTCATTACAAAACCTCTATTTACATAGTTAGTGTACCTAAGCTTACCTTTACCTAGCTAATAAAACTATACGGGAAGTGAGGTGCCCCAAAACTTTGGGTTTCATCTGGCTCCAGGAACACCAGGTTCTCCTCTTTGTCACAAGAATCAAGAGCAAGACTCTGGTAATTCAGAATGTACCAAGCTGCATTTGCTCCCATTCAACTGACAGACTGTTGACTAGAAACCAAACAGAACTCAGGATGTAAGTGGCTCCTCTTTGAGAATACCAAAAAGGCCAATGGTCCAGCTGCAAAGGGCAACGTAAACATCTGTAAGTCAGATGCCAACAAAGCAGTTATAAAATTAAGAACAAGCACTTGGGCGTTGCTTTCCAGCCACACATTATTTTTCACAAGGCGTCTCTGGGAAGGTTAGACTGTCATAGATTCAATTAGTATAATGGAACCGATTTTGCCAAGTGCATCTGAAGTTAGTAGAGCGCTCAGCCTTTCTCAGCTGAACCCTACCAACATGTGGACAGAACTCTGGTCTCTTAACGACAGTTTCAGGGAGAGTGAATGAATGTACCTGTCACCTGTGTGGTGGTAGGACCTGTGAGCACTTTCCATCCTTCCATCACTCCCAAAGTAATAAAATTTCTCAAGGCATAGGAGTTGGGATGTACAAAATATTTTTTTCCTAAAAAGCTAAAGGAGTGTGCAGATGATTGAAAATAAACTGTCAAGCTTTATGGTGTATCTCTGCTGCATTAATAAAGACAACAAAACCCTGAAAATATAACACCAGCAATGAATCTTTTCGCTCAAAAAAAAAAAAAAAGTTCCAGTTTTATTCTGAGGTTAAAAATACAACAAACAAACAAACAAAATCCAACGGTTATAACCTTTCACTGCCATTAAAGATTAAGACATCACAAAGAAAATGTGCTCTGGTTAATACGATTAACCTGTCTAAATTCAAAGTCCCATTTTTGTTACCCTGTGCTTTAACACAACATCTTCTGGCTATTTTAAACTGTAGAGTGGTGATTCTTGAACTATCTGGTCTCCGGATCCTTTTCTGCTTTTAAGAGCCCCAAAAGACCTTTATGTTTCTGTGGGTTACATATCAATAATTACTCTATTGAAAATTGAAATGGACAACTTTAAAAACTTTACTTATTAACGCATTAAAATAATAAACTTATTACATAATAGCATAAAATACTTTTATGAAAAATAAGTATATTTTCCAAAACGAACAAAAAAAGCTAATAAGAAGAGTGCCAATATTTTGCATTTTTGCAAATCTTTTTAATGTCTGGCTTAATAGAAAACAGATGGATTCTCATGTCTGCTTCCACATTCCGTCTGCTGTGTTATAGTCTTTTGGTTGAAGTACGTGAATAAAGTCTAGACTTACACAGATATCCAGCTGGAAAAAAGGAAAAGTATTTTAATAGCCTTTTCAGATAATTCTGGAAATTCTTCTTTGATACTACACCAAAAGTCAGCCAGTGGTAGTTTCTTGAAGTTGAGTTGCAGTATGTGAACCTACACTACTTGAGTAACTTTTTGTACTCTGCTAGTTCCTAATGCATTGGCGTCTTTTGTACTCTGAATGAATCTCTTATGCAGGCATGTTTCTGTAACATCATGCATTAGCTATTCGGAAACTATTGGTTCACTGAGTTAGGACACTTCCAGATGTTGACAAATTTCATCATACAATTTCAAATAATCACATTCATGAATATCACCACCTACATCACTGGAAAAGTCTTTTAAGTACTGGGAAGCTGTCAAGGGTATGGTGTTGGAACAAGTTTTCCAGAATTCTAATTTTTGCCTGAAAGCTCAAATTAATTGGCAATAAATGCCGTCAGTTGTTTTTCTTGAAATGATAGTCTCGCTTCAATCATTCTGGAGAAAATGTATGAGATATACCCAAGCTTGAATAACCGCAGTCATTTTAGTAAGTAAAATGGTATTCCATTAAAAAATCACCTAGTTCAGCTCTTAAACAATGGCACAAGTAGGTTTCCCTGGAGACACACATTACACTTTGATATGGAACAGAAGTGCTTTATGCGTACTTCACATTTTGTCATAAGGAATATTAAACAGACATATACTCAAGGGTCAAAATTTAATAAACTTAATAATATTTACTGCTTCATCAAGAACACTCTTAAATGAAGCTAGCTTTTTTTTTTTTTTTTAAACAGCAAGTGCACAGCAGTGAAGAACACAACGACAACCAGTACATTGTGGGACCACTGCCTTGATGTGAAGGAGCCCTGGTGGCACAGATTGGCAGTTTGAAACCACCAGCCGCTCCTCAGGAGAAAAATGCGGCAGTCTGCTTCTGTAAAGATTTACAGCCTTGGAAACCCCATGGGGACAGTTCTCTGTCCTACGGAGTTGCTATGAATCAGAATCCACTCGACAGCAGTGGGTTTTTATTTCCTTGGGACAGGTCTTACTTTGCACTGCGTAATTTGACGTTTTACCCACCATTGCCAACACATTGAAAAAGGCCAATACTACAATCTTAGTACTGTTACATAGACAGCTTTTTTCTCTCTCGGAATCCCTGAAAGGGTCTTGGGGACTCCCAGAGGCCCGCGGATCCCACTTGGAGAACCACTGCTGTAGAAGATGATAACTGTGTAAATCCAAACACTTTCTAATCTGTTCAAAGCTTGTGCCCTTATGGGGTTCAAGCCAAGATCTGAAAGGTTTATTTCTGTCTCCACCCTTCTGCCCTCTTCGCCTTAAAAAAAAGATTGTGGTAATTCAACATAAACAGTGCATACAGAACAAAGAAATTGCAGTACTCTTGATTTCGTCAGCAGTTTTCTCCCTAACCAAGAAAGTGACTCTAACAAGCCATTGGGAAAGCTATCATGAATTTAGGAAATACGACATGCTCATTCCCCCCCACCATCCCACCACACTCCCAACTCTCCCTAACCTTTTACTTTGGGGGGATTCTGGATGACTTCTTAGTGGAGTCCTCTGAAATAATTCGGTGCCCTAATTCAGCCACATGCAAATTAACGCTCCCCTAAAGAGGCCTGATTATAATTTCCAACCCTTGATGTCTACATAATCCCCTATAGTTCTTTAACTTCTTGCTTTCTAACTTATTTACCGATGCACTACTTTTGTCAGCTCAGTATAGCATCAATTAGTAACACAGTTGTGTTTATTAGGTCTCCCTAGAGCCTTGAGAAAGCTGCCTTGTATTTATTAATGGCTACACAGAGCACTACTACTTTTCAATAGCATTTAAAAATGAGTAAATTACTGAAGATAAACTATAAAAGAACTTCAAATTTCAAAGGCAAGGAAAAGAAAAAAAAGTACATTATTTCAAACCACCCATAATACTTGCATGGTTAATTTTATTTTCAATTTAATGTTGAGAGAGAGAGAAAAAGAAAAGTCAAATGCAGACTATCCTTCCTGTTTTGCTTCTGGTATTTTGGAGCACATACTGCTTGAGTTATAGAACTGAGGCGCAGATCTGGTGATTAACTAAGAGCTGGTCTAACAGGTCTAAATTTCATTATCACACACACCTGTTAAGTAAGGCACACCTGATTCAGCAAAAATCCACTCACAAGGTTCATTTAAAAAAATAAAATAAAAAGCAAGGGGGGTGGGGAAGGCATAACTCCACAGACTTGGGTCTAGTTTTATGTTTTCAAGCATAATTCCAAACAACCAATTTGAAATGTATCCAATTTGCACCATCTTGCTCTCTGAATAATTCCCTGTGCTCTATGAGGTGGTTAGCACTGCCCATACTGAGACAAAATTCTCTGCTCATGGAAACCAGAGAGACCAAACCCTTCTGCAATGAACTGTTTCTAGCCAAACTTCGAGTGATGGGGAGCAATTACAGTGCTCATGTGCCCTGCTTTTATATTCCTGGTCATTTATGAAATGAAGACGCTGATCTGCAAAAATCACTTTGCATTCATGAAAGGACTCTGGGAGTGCCCCCTGAGGATCTGGCCGTGAGGCAGAAACATACCTCAGTGCGCTTCCTTTGTCTTCTGCTCCCTCTTTGATGTGCAACTCACTGCTGGAGTAAGCTGTGATCGCTTTGATGTTCCACTCGAGACTTTATTGTTACTAGCATGCCTACAAGGAGAGCTGCCAGTCATTTCTTACATCTGAACAACCATGTTTCTTTACAGCACCTCTTTTACAAGCATCAATCCTTAAATACATGTTTTCACATTCCTGCTGATTACCACACTGTCCTTGTGGGGGGAGGGCTGTGCTCAAATATAACTACAGCACCCACATTTTCTGTAAACACCCTGAGGCATCATCAGATGGCTGGTAACCAACCTTCTCCAACAAAAGAAGCCTGAGTGCAAAACATATTTCTAGCAAATGAAAACATTCTGGAAACACTCAAGCCATCTTAACAGTCAAAACGAGTAGTTTAGCCAACATTTCCCCTGAGCAGCCACTGAAATCACATAGAAACTTACAAGCCACTTCAAAAGGGATACTGAACGCAACAGCAGCAGGGGGCTTAGAAAGTCTGCCAAAACTTGGAGACATCTTAACTCATCTTAAATAACTTTCTTTCTCTGTACTAGCGGAAGCAACACTTCTGTCCTACATGAGTTTGCTTATCATAGAAACATTGCTTTTGAAAATAGATTTCAACCAAATCAATTGTTTTGTTAAACAGTATCATTTTTCAGAAACTGCTTTATAATGAATGCAACTTAAGCTCAAGGAAGATGCTTCAGCTGCTAATCAAAGGGTCCACAGTTCGAACCTACCAACTGCTCCTGAAGAGAAAGATGTGGCAGTCTGCTCCCGTACAGATTGACAGCCTTGGAAGCCCTATGGCACAGTTCTACTCTGTTCTACAGGGTCACTCACTATGAGTTAGAATCGACTTGATGGCAACAGGTTTTTTTGTTTTGTTTTGTTTTTTAAGGCAAACAGGTGAATGTGTGTACAATGTGGGTACAATTTCCTAAATACATACATATGTATAAACTAGGCAACATGCTAACCTTTAAAGATCTCTGTGGAAAAAGTCACAGCTAATTTCATTTGCCAGCTCCCATCAGACACACTTTTCCAACTCCTTTACCACTTCCGGAACTGCTGGAAATGACCAAACTCCACTGGGAGATTCTACACAAAAAGGAAATAAAGTTGAGGGGCTTAAAAAAAAAAAAAAAAACAGCATACATGCCGGTTTTTAATGAACTGGTATCTTTCTCAATAAATGTTTCAGTGAAACCCAGTTCTTAGAGATAGCAGGTTACAAATCAGGAAGCAGAATATTTTTCATGATAAAGAGTTCAGTTATTATTTCCCTTTCATATGCTGGCAACACAGGAGATACATTGTTTCCGCTTACTAATAAACTGCAAGCAATCCATTAGGGCAGTCTCAGTTTCCTTGAGTTTCTGGCCTAGAATCTTTGGTAAGGAGTGAAACTGCTATGGTGTGCAACAGTTACGGCCACTTCAAGCAGCCCTCCCTGCCTCCAACCTCCTCAGTTTTAACTCAACCATCAAACGTGGAAAAGGCTTTGGGCTAGAACTTGACACAGTATGACTGTAATTTACCAGAACTAAGTCTGGGTACATTTATTAACAATATCAGTGAAAGCTTGCTTGTTCTTAAATAGTTGGCATAAAGGAATCTCTTTTTACCTTAAATTTTCACTTCCAAAAGGAACTGATTAGCTGATTGTAAGGCCTCTAGCAATTAAGGGGTTTAGACAGGGAATAAGGAAAATAAAAAGGTGTTTCCGTCTTCCAAGTCTTGAACAAAAAATCAGACTACTCTTTTATTAGAAACATGGTCATAGAATGGTAGAGCTAAAAAAGATCTTGAGGGCTATCAAGTCCAACCTTCTAATTTATAAACCAGGAAACTGAGCAACTGTGGTAACCTGACAGAAATCAACCAGCAGATTTGGGACCAGAGGCCACACTTCCTCCCATCCTGCATAACACTAACCATCAGTTGAAAAAAAGTCTCGGATTGGGTTCCACGATGTTGATCTCTGAGGCCATAAGCATTTCTATGCTGTTACATTGTTTTTATGTCAGACTAGCTCGTTACTATCTGTATCTATTCAGCTCATTTACCTTTACTTGGGCATTGCCTAGCTCTTCTCTCCAGAATGTACACTGCCAGAGATCAGAGACTCAGTCTCCGCGTAGTGTTCACTGCTGTACCCGAAGCCCCCGACATCACACCTGTCAGAGAACTGGACGTTTTATCACCGTTTTCCATAAAAGGAGCTGGAGTTGCTGTGTGGAAAGGGGCAGGCTCCTTTCCTCCATGTCAACCAGAGCAATTCCAATTATATCTGTTTTGTCAGATTAGACTCTAAACAGCATGAAGGCAGGGCTGTGCCTGCCTCTTCCAGGCTTCTGCACCACCAGTTTCCAGACATGACCAGACACAGGCCAGGGGTTCACTGCTTGTAAACAGGAAGCACTGACAAGCTTGCTGGGCCCTGGAACTTTTACTTTGTTGCTGAAAAAAGCAACATAGAAAAGACATCACTGTTTCAGCCCCAGCAGGCACTGACTCCCGAGGCACGATCCTCACCCTGCCCCCACTCAGTGGCCACAAGAGCGGCAAGACCTGGTCCCAGTGCACGTGGAACAGGAGAATGCATCCTGGTCTTGTTACATGCAGAGACCAGACCTCACCTGCAACGCTTCGTGCAGAAAAGGAATTGTGTTTGGAAAGAATCACAGGCGCCTTCAGCACCAAAACAGCCTTGGGGTTTTCTGTAGTTTGAACCATTTAAGAGTAAAAGATTTGGAGTCTACCCACTTCCTCCTACATGTTGGTTAATAGTTGGGTTGATGTAACCAGAGGAATCCCTGGGTGGTGCATGCAGTTGATGCGCTCGGCTGCTAACTGAAATGCTGCAGGTTCCATCCACCCAGAGATGCCTCAGAAGAAAGGCCGGGTGATCTACTTCTGAGAAAACAGACATTGAAAACCCTATGGACCACGGGTCTACTCTAACACACATGGGGTCTCCATGAGCCACAGCAACTGGTTTTAAGTAACTAGAAGCCCATCTCTACTCTAAATAGTGGCAGAAATTGCTAGTGTTTGCCACTCTTCCACTTGCAAAGGAGATTTAAGAGGACGTAAGGGAAACTTTTTTTTTTTTTTTAAGGGAAACTTACACTTACCCTAATATCATTTTCCTCTCCAAAACTTGCTTTCCTCGTTAGGAAAAGGAGACCAGAGTAGTGGCTCCAAAACCTGGCTGAGCTTCAGCGGTGGGGGCGTCCTGTCCAAGGCTGGACCCTTGGTCCACACGCCTGTTACCCTCGCCCCCCCCCCCCCGCCACAATATCCTTAAAGCAGTCTTCTCTGGCCAAGTGTGGCTGCTGATTTCTCAGTGAATTTTTAAAACGCTGATTCATGGCTTGAGACACTTGATTGGGAGAAAGGCATCTCAACTCTTTATAAAAGTACACGGGTGGCATTGAATAACCCAGCACACAGTAGACGCTTAAAAGGTGTTTCCTGAAATAAATTTATTTAATCATTTATACCACCCAGTGGTGTACAAAATATTTGAAGTGAAATGGACAAATAAGATGGGGGGGGGCAACAACAACTGAAAAATGAAAACAACATTCTGTGAAAAAGAGAATACTTCTCATGTGGTAAAAGGATCACACTTCTGGGTGGTGCAGTTTGACAAATACTTTGCTTCTACAACTAATCTGAAACTTAACCACAGGCTTCACTTCTGAACCACTCACTGTCTTGTTTCTATGATGCAAATGTTTAAACAGCAGGTTTTCTTTGCCTTTTTTTGTTTCTTCTTTCCTTGTTTTTCATGAAAAGTTGAGATTTCGTGTTTCTAGTAGGAACAAGCAAGCAGTATCATCCTTTAAAATCCTGGTGATGACCTGCCATTATCATTACTCTGGTTATTCTAGCTGTGATCAGGAGCCTTGGCTTCTTAAGCAACTGCAAAGTTCAGGTAAATTTGCATTCTCACAGTTCTGGGTAGCATCACCAACAAATGACATTTAAGGAAATAGGAAAATCAATACTTATTCCTCTGATTCCAATATAGAAGTCAGATTGCTTTATGAGTATTTCACACTTGATAAACCACCAAAATCCAAACCCATAATTCACTTGCGTTACCTGTTTACCCTAAAAATTACCTAAACAAATGCTTTCTCTACTTCATGCTGCGTTTTGAAGTATAAACTTTAATGTGTTTTAAAAATCTACATAAAATGCACCATTTTATTTGCCAAACTACATATACTCAAGGGAAACCAAAAGACCTACCCAAAATCTTCAGAAAGGAAGGGTTAATAGTTTCTGCATCCATACTTAAAACTGTTTCATTGCCAAGAAGTCTAAATGTCTTTTTTTGGGGAAAAAAAAAATCTGGATTTAAGAAGAAAAAAATAGTGGATTTAACTGATCAAAAAGATTGACAACTTTTGCTTAAAAATATGTATCAGGGTAAACCCAGCCCCATAATGGGATAAAATTAAGGTTTAAACTTTGACAAAAATACAGGATTACTGAATATTTCATAATAACCATCTATGGACGAATCAAACCTCATTTACACTTAACACGAAGCCAAACAGATTTTTATAAATTAGCTTTACCTTAAAATAAGTTTTTTAAAAAAAACTTTCTTCACTTCCAAGTAAGCTTTTGAAATCCAATACATACCACACAGTTATATTTCTCATTAAGCATGTGAAGTAATGAATTACACTCTTCAATCTGGAGGTAGAATGCCCCATAGCAACTGAGAACATAATTTCGACCTCTGACCTTCTCCACTAGCCTGATGGGAAATTCATTGGCACCATTATGGCTCTTAGCGTTTCGTGAGCCAGTAACCACTAGAGGGCAACCTTATCTCAGATCTGACACTGCAGAGAAACATCACGTAGAAGCTTCTAAGGTTCCTTTAATTTTGGCAATATCTTTGATTTTCCTGGATGTTTAGTAATCAACTTCCGCGTACTATAATTATTCCTAAACACGGTGAAATTCTACTTTCACAAGTTACGATGATATCAGAAAGACCTGTCACGAGACGGGTTCAAGATACAGCCAAGCTTATGTATCTTAAAAAATTTAAATTAAACTTTTTCACCTTGAAGTCATTTCTTCCTCTCTACTATGTGGTGAGTTAAGGGCTGAGTCAGCCATATCACAAGTGGCACTGGGCTTCCATTTTCAGCACCAAAATTTCAAGCAGGCCTAGAAAAACTTAAGTATGTTTGAGGAAGAAGCCCACAAAATGGTGGGAAGATGGTAAACCTCAGCGTAAGAACACCAAATGAACCATGAGCTAGATATAAGATGGAATGGAAAAGCACAGCAGAAGTAAAGGGTTAGGGGTGTGTTGTGTGTGTGTGTGGCGGGAGGGAGGGCCTTGTGTTTGTTACACACTGTCGTTCTTAGCTAGTTACCACTGGGTGGGCTCCAACTCAGGGAGGCCTTGTGTATAACAGAAGCAACTGTTGCCTAGTCCTGCGCTATTCTCCGTGATTTTTGATACATTTGATCCCATTGTTGAGTCAATTCATTTCACTGAGGGTTTTTATTCATTTTCACTGACCCTCTACTTTGTACATGCTGGTGGTCTTCAAATAACTGACCATCTTTCATTTGAAAGATGGATTAAATGTGTTCTGCACAGCCCCAACGGAAAAAAATCAGATTTAAATATAGCGGAGAGATTTGCGCTTGATATAAGATTAAAAAAGCAAAAATCTAAGATGGAATAAGCTACCTTTAAAGATAGTGAGTTTCCCATCATTGGGAGTGTTCAAGCATAACCAGCCAAACATTTGTCAGGAATGTTGTGGAGAGGGCCCAAATGCCAACGGGACATTTATCTGAACTTTTAAGGTTTCTTCTATCCGCAAGACTATGAAATAATGGACGTTCGCTCATTTGCTTTCAAATAAACACACCTCAATCCCTGCAGTCAGATAGGTAAGCATCCACTCAATGAGAAATGAGCTTTTGCAGATCTATCTACTTGGAAACTTATAAACAAAAAAACCCATTGCTGTCGAGTTGATTCCGACTCACAGCGACCCTACAGGAGACAGAATTGCTCCATACGGTTTCCAAGGCTGTTAATCTTTATGGAGGCAGACTGTCACATCTTTTTCCCGCGCAGTGGCTGGTGGGTTTGAACTGCCGACTTTTTGGTTAGCAGCCAAGCACTTAACCACTGCCCCACCAGGGCTCCTTGGGTGATTTTCTAAAAGACAACAATTTCCCATGTCTGTCTATAATCATGCCCCTTCGCTGTCATGGAAACAAACAGAACAGCACTCAAGAGTGCAAGGATTCTTGAGCTTTCTATTACGTGAAGCCGTATTTACATTAGAAGAGGCATTTGTGGACGCTCCCTTTCCCCCACAGACGAACAGGACATACGGAAAAACCTCCAGTTCGGTTCCATCATCATGGAGACGATGACACACGTCGGGTGGACTTCGTGGCATTCTGTATTCCTTAGGAGAGTAATGCCTCCATTTCATCCAGATCCTCTTAAAATAAGGGAGCTTAATGAAAATCATGGATGAAGAGAGCTAACGATAAGCAAGTAGGAATAACCCCATCTGTACCAAATTGATTTTATTAAATAGTAATTTACAGATATTAGGCTCAGCAAAGCATTCCATAATTGAATCTGTTTTTTTTTCCCTTATAAATGCCAGAGTTACAATTTCCACTAACTAGAGACAAAGTTATATCCAGGGCATTTTCACATCTTCCTTCCAGGGGAGGCAGCGTGAAGGAGGCAGAAATTAAGGGTTAGTCCTGGCTTCACCGCATCAGCTGGGAGAGCTTGGGTGTATCTCATCACCTCTGTGAGCCTCAGTTTCTTCAACTAAAAAACATGACCATGACTGTATCAATCAATGACTTTCCAGGGAGGATGAAATGTTTGTAAACTATAAAGTACAAAATAAATAGAGATTAACATCATCCCTCTATTTATTTATGAAACACCTACTCTGCTTCAGAGACAATAAAATCAAAAGCAAAAAAAAAAAAATCATTAGCAAACCTAAAGAGTAACTTGACTTAGTCCTTTTTATAACCAGGGCAAAGGTTTTAAAGTTATCACATCACCTGCTTATAATATAACGAGGGCGAACAAATCTCACCTAAAAAATGAAAGCCCAGAAACAGAAGATTTCAGCCGCCTTCTTGAATTTTGCCCACTGGCGAGTCTATGCTATTACCTATTTACGTTAGTCTTCCTATCTCTGGACATAGCACTCCGACAGTTTACAGAGAAAGCATGTTCTATCGTACTGCACACAATACTGGCAGATACAAAAAGTTCTGCATAGGTATCTCTCTGTCCATGACTCAAAAGGCTGGGGTAGACAGGAAATATCGTCAGTGGAAGACCTAGATGAGGAGAGAGAGGTTGTAAATGACTCCTTAAAGGGTCAATACGTGGCCTTTGAGGTAGTATCAAATGTCGTTTCACACTGGAATTGTCACTAGTGGATATCTTTAACATATCATTTTTTTTCCTTAACAGAGAAAAACATAAAAACAGTGTAATTACTGACTCTCAGTGTCTCATTATGGTTTTTAAATTACCAAATGTGAAATGTATTAAGGCAGCCTTGACTTCTTAGTAATAAATACGTGTGAACATGTGAAATGCATGCAGGAAACATTTCTATGACAAGATATTCTTATGAGATCTCTTTCATACAAAGGGCTTCATTGATAGCGAAAATAAAAGAGATTTTTAAGAATACTGAACATCTACCTCTGCAAACTGATCGATCTACCCAGCCGTCCAGTAAATGTTTCTCCCAGTGAATGGCCATTTCTAAATAATATTTTCTTAGGCACCCCAGAGCAAGTTACGAAGCGGCTGGGTGCTGTTGGCAGGTGCCTTGCAATTATCCACCGCGTGATCTCATCCACTTTACTGTACTTCACTTGGCTGGGAGGGAAAGATGTGAGAAAAAGGAGTCAGGTGAGAACTACTGATACATTTACTAGGTACATGAGAGACTAAGATTTAAATCACTTTTTTTTTTTTTTTAAAAAAAAAAGGACTATTTCTATTTAGAAATTGTATTTCATAACTGGGCAGCATTAAAGAAATTATATGGTCCTCAATTCAAATCGCCAGCAAATTGTTGCACTTGAGCATGGCGGTGCTTTGCATTTTGAGGCCATGACTGAACACAGAAACGCAAGAGGATGTCTGTGAAAATGGTGCTTTTCAAACACTCTCTACTTCATGGAGTGTCCAGGCTCCCCTCTCCCCCTGCGGACAAACCAATTCAGAGATCCTCTTTGTCTTGCCAGATAATGCTCTGCTCTGTGGTGGTGGCAATTTGGGTTTTCTCTTTTCAAGACCCAGCCATCACCTTTTTCCAATCCTATCCATCAAAGGTCACAAAAACGGGACAAAATTTCCAGTTAAGACATAACACTGAAACAGTTCTTAAAATGAGACCAGGAATAAAACTCAAATTTCATTTGGTAAAAAGGCCAAATTCTTAACAACTATAAAACCACATTGATTAGAGTTGGAAATACTACTAGTCACCAAGACATACAGTATTTTCGAAGTGGCAAGGTGTCTGGCATCTGTATATGAATCGTGTTGGGGGAAGAATCTATCCTGGGACAGAAATTGCTCTCACGCCTCCTTCACTCTCATACCTCCACTGACGTGAACGTGGGCTGACATGCCTACGAAGCAAAGGGATCCATCTACTGACACCGATGAAGTGACTGCGTTTTCCTTTAAACACTCAGCTGCCGTGTGACATGTGGCCAACGCACTTTTATGATGGGCAGAATGAGCGCTCCCCTGATTATGTTATCACTGGCCCTTTCCATTTGCCCAGGAAGCAATCCAAATGGTACTGCAATTTTGTTGTTAATTAAACAAAAACAAAACTGAAGAGGCTAGAGTTGCTGGAATGAAGGTTTATTACTTCTAAGCATGAAACCACTTTAAGCCTAAACTTAATTGACAACTAACGCAAAGGAAGGATTTGCTTCTTTGGTGAGTTCAAAAGGCCTGATTCAATCACGTTTTAAAAAAACGTAAGTAAATCAGCCAACGTTCCTCTTTTATGGCTGCTTGTTCTCTCCTCCCATGGAGAGAACACCAAAAGCCATACTGTAAACAGCATCTCTGTTTTGCATGAAAAACCTAACTATACAAACTCTGTGACACACGGAATCAATTGAACTATTAGAGCTGAGAGGCAGTAGGCAAGTATTTAATATGATTCTGAGCCAGTTTCCTCCCCTTAAATCTGATATGGAAACATGGACAGCATTCCTCATTTTCCCAGAAACTAGTCCTCTTCGGCTTAAATTGCACGGAAGCAAGATAATCCCATTAAAACAGATGATGCTACAGTGTTGGGAATGAAAGATTCTAATTGTCTAAATGTATTCTATTGCTTCTCTCCCTCTCAGGCAGCTGAGCTTATAGAAAAACTGTGTTGCCAACCAGTACTTCCGAGCTACTTTTCTCAAAGCTTAATACTCCAAATCTATTCTTTTATAGCATCCAGAGGTCACTCCAAGACAGATGTGTGGGCTAGAGCTTTGGGGTGTGTGTGTGTGTGTCACCTTAACAATTCTAATAGAAAGGGATAGTGCGGAACTTCACTTTCTTTGTACTACAACTACAAAACCAAAAGCCTATTTACTAGGAGACAGGAAAATTAAACTAAAATATCAAAACGTACTTTATTGTTTGGGAGTTACTGTTCAGTAGCAGAATTGTAGTTTAAAATGTCTTAGACACCACCCCCCCCATGTCAACAGAAATCAGAATAAATAAGATGGAAAAGGACCGGCATTATCATCTCCCAAAAGGCAAAATCTATTCCATAACTTTAAAAAAAAAGAAAAAACAGAAGTAAACGTCTTAACTGCAAAACTATTCTAGTCGCTTTACACTTGAAGGATTAAGAAAACGCAGGAAACAGCATAAAAGTTTTGTTGGGAGTAAAAGAACAAATTTATTTTATGTAAGAAGTCAGTAACGTTTTTCTTCCTAAAATGATTTTAAGTGCTTAAGAGCGTGGATCAGATAAGCTTTCTCTCTTTCACTCAATCAGTTGCATATTCTAAAAATGAGTAAATCCCATTTCTCGCATAGCACAGGGGAAAAGGTACGCAATTTGTTATGAGTACACCGTATAGAAAGACTTCGTCTCCGGCAGCTCATCTTAGCGTCCAGTACGTTTCGGCCTGTTAATTATTAATAAAAGAAATGCCACCCCATATCCAGTGAAGAAAGGCAAAGCTTGGTGATTCGAAAGTAAGCCCAACGGAGATACTAAACTGGCGTCCTTCCTCCCGGATTGCAACAAAACCCCAACCTAGCAAACGTTTAACGAGTGCTGGGCGCTCGCACGGGTGGACAGAACCCCCAAGCCGGTCTGGGTCTGCAGAAAGGCTGCCACATTAGGGGAGCCCTGTCCGCTGCAAACAGATGGGGCTCTAAATCCCCACGCCGAGCGGCCCGGCCTCGGAAGCCGCTCGGGCAGATTATCCACCAGGAACCTGCAGGCGCATCCGCAGGCAGCGTGCTCGCACCGGAGTTCCCCCGGGGCTGTTTGCAAGAGGCCTAAAAACGTGCCCAGGTTTCTTTTGGCGGCACAGACGACTTCTGCACACCTCTACACTTCGGCTTCCCCTTAGGAACTTCCCTGACTTGCCAAGACTTTTTTCCTCCTCACCTGGGAGAACCGAGAGTCAGTCCCTCCTGACATCCCGCCACCCGCCCGGCTAAGGAATCCCGGGCAGGGCGGAAGGTCGGGCGGGGAAGTTTGGCCGCGCGCAGGGCTGTCTGCGACTGACCCGCGCCCGTCGGCCCTCACCCCCGTCCCACCTCCACTTCTGCCCGCGAAGGCCGTGGCCAGGGAACTTGTCTCCCCGCCTCCACCAACAACCCAAAGTAGCCAAGAGAGGAGCGCTGAGGCTGCGGGCGCCTTGGCACACCCCGGCGCCCGCCTCGCTCCGGGCACGGGGCTTTTGGAAGTAGCCCGGAGGGACGCGGCCCGGACCGGTTGCTCCCGCGCTCGGGGCCGCCGGCCGCCAGGGGGGAGGGCGCGCAGCCCGGGGCGCTGACCGGTCCCGAGGATGACAACGCGTCCGCGCGCACGCACGGCCCGGCCGCCGCGCCTCCTGCCTAGGCCGGAGCGGTCCGGGTGCGGGCCCCGGGGCCGGCCGCGGGCGCCCGGGCCTCCCCCGAGCTCTCCAGCTCCTCCCCTCCCTTCCCGAAGCGCGGGACTCGCCGCAAACTTTCTGCCGGGAGCCTCGCCGGGTGTCAGGCGGCCCCGGGCGGCCGACAGGAGCCGGAGGGGCCGAGAAGGGTCCGGCCTCGCGCCTGTGCCTCGGCGGGGGGCCGGCCGACACAGCAGCGCGCTCAGGGGACGCCGCGGCGGTGGCCCAAGGCCCGGGGGCTCTGGCGCGCGGCCCGGCGCTACGTGCGCCCCGGCAGGCGCGCCCACCCCTCCCCCTGCGCACCGCCTCCCCGCCCCCCGAGCGGCCGCCCCCGGCCCCGCGGCGCCAGCTCACCTTTCATCGCTGCGATCACAAAATACATCATTTAAGCCGCGGTGCGGAGAGCGCAGGGAGAGCGGCTGGTCCGCGCCCGGAGCCCCTCTGCCGCCGCCGCGCCGCCGCCGCCTGAGCCACAGCAGCAGCTGCCGCAGCTGCCCGCCCGCCGAGAGCCATCCCGAGCCATAAGAGGCTCCATGTGACCGGCTGACATCACGGCCGCCGCTCTGTTTACACCGCGCCCCTCCGCTTCCTCCCCGGGCGGGAGGCGGGAGGCTGGAGCCCCGGCGCCGCGCCCCGTCCCGCCCCCGCGGGCAGGTGAGCGGCGGCGGCTTGGCGGGCCCACGGGGCCGGGCCCTGCCCTCCCGCGCCCCCGGCCCGCGCCGGGCTCCCGACCTCCTCCCCGCCCCCCAGAGCACCTGTGGCCACCCGGGCGCTTTCTGCGCGCAGCGCCCGGCGGAACGTGCGTTTGGCCACTTTCTCCCCCAAACCCTGGGGCGAGAGACTCGCTGCCCGACGCCACGCTCCCGCTCCCTCTTGGGGGCCCCCGGGGTGGGAGTAAGACAATTTGATGGCGGAAGAAAGAATTTGGTCTGGGGGTCTGCAGCCACCCGCATTTTCCAAGAGCGCCCAGCCGTACTTGGAGGCTACAGCCCCCTCTAGGGCCGTAAAGAACGAAGCCCCAGGGACTGGCTTGGCCTAGCGGGCAGTGCAGTGAGCTCCTCCTGAGACTTTCCGGAGAGACTCAGCCTGGGCCCTACGCTTGGTAACCCTCAGCAGACCAAATCTGAGGTCCGGGTTTATCCCCCAGGACCACCGATACCTCGAAGGCGAACAGAAAACTGTATGTGAATCACCCAGATGAATTCAGTCTCCAGTCATATTCCCAGTCTGTTCCATAGCCAGCATTCTCTCCAGAGAGCCCACCTACAAGTTAAAAAGGTTATAGTTTCCACATCCTAAAAAATGAGACCTTGTGGTACTCTGGCGGGGGAAGGCGGGGGCGGGGGAAGGTCTCTAAAGGTCAACTTTGTGAATTTTAACTTGCAACGAAGACAAAATTTCTCCAGACTTTAAAGCTTATTCCTTTTTACCGGTTTTATGGAAACTTAAATCATGTCATTACTTTTTTTACGGATGACTCTCTTTGCGATGAATTTCAGATGTTGCGTAGCCAGAGTCTGCGTTAGTGAACACTTTGGCAAGCACGACTACAGTACTGAGCACACAGACAAAATTCTCAAAAGTCAAATTTGCGTATCTGTTGCTCTTGCTTCAAGCAATTTCAATTCTGATTTCTGTTGGTCTTACGTGTCTGTTTACAACTTAAAGTATTAGACGGTTATTCATTGTAGCCTTCATGGTGATTAAACAGGGAGGGTTCTTGCCCCCCCCCCCCCATATAACTGAGTTGCCCTGGCCACTGGCTTAGGCCATAATTTAAAACACATGTAGGCAATCAGCACCACAGAGAATAAGGATTCATACACTCCCCACTGGCCCTCCTCAAGGCAGACTGTATTCTTTGAAATGTGTACACAGTGCTCTGACTTAGAAGATCAAAGTGCTCACCTTTACTTAAATCAAGGCATAGCTTTATAAAAGTGTGATTTTTAGATAAAGTATGCTAGTATAGTTTTTTTTTAGAACAATTTCCAAATAAAGCCACAAAAATAAGAAAGGACAAATTATAAAAGTGTGAAACCAAGACCTACCCATGTTAACTCTGCTGTCCAGCCATAGCGAAGTGGACAAGAGTTTCACATGGATCGACCATAGCCAGTGTGATGCTGACAATTATGAAATTAACTCACACCACACTCCCATGACGCAATTACATCTCCCAGTGGGACAACGCCTCTCGGTTACACTTAGGCCATCATACGTGTCAGGTTCTGATTTTCCTTGTGCTCACAACTATAAGAAAGAAAGGTCATGCCAAGTTATCCTGTAGGTAGGTCCCAGGTACGTGTTCCTTACACAGGTGAAGAACAGAAGAAGCCCAGAGACTGCACGCTCACAGCTACACTCTTCCACATTGACCTCAAATAAATCCAGTTGTGCAGTCCTGAGAATTCACAGCATTACCCTCAAACAGCATTCTGCTTTAGAAAAGAGTGCTTTATAAAACGAGCAAAGCCATTAGTGCTAGCCTGCACGTCAGTCATCTGACCCCAAGGTATAGCCTTACGTTGCTGTTAATCACTATTTCCAGACCATTTCCAATGAAATCAGTAATCAGGAATGACTTGTTACGTAACACGTACTCCTGCAATTACAAGTAGTGAAATCGTTCATCCTATAGATACGTCCCCCAACAGAAATATAATCTTATGATACTTATTTGAAATAGTCACACATTTGTTCAATAAGGACATTTCCAGGATAATGCAATACTGACCTTGACCTTTAAAAATGTATTTCATTCGCATCCTACAACTAATGAGCAACAGAAATTCAGATATTAAGTCTTAACCTTCCTGTGTGGCTGGATGCAATTTGTAATACATGCCTCTATTAAATGTCTTCAGCTTTTAACCCAGCGTATATTAATGTTCTTTATATTAACACAAAGCCCTTATGAAACTTTGAAAGCAAAAAAAGAGAGGCTGCTTTAAAAAAAAGAAAAACTCCCAAAATTTAATTTTTTTAAATAGAATTATAAGTCTCCAGCCAAATAAATCAGTCAGGAGTGAAAGGATTCACATCTCCCTCCAATACTATTGAATTAGAGCGTTAAATGATGCCCAGTTCAGTGCAAACTTCTACCCAACGTGTATTAAAATATAGGACTAGCTACTTGGATTATATTAAACAAATGCTTATGGAGTGCCTACTGTGTAGGAAAACACTGCCATAATACTCTTTCCATTTTTTTTTCTTTTTATCAAATATTCTGGGAAGAAAACCAAAACAAAACAAAAACCAAACCAAAAAAATAATACTGCTTACATGAAGATAATTAACCAAGATGGAAATTCTTTACCATGAATGGGATTATATGTTAATTCTGAACAGATATTTTTCTGTTGGCTAATCTCAGAAAAAGAAGACACACAGCATGCTTACGAACAAATGTAATTGCTCTCAGAATCCCTAGAGACGGCCAGAGCCCCACCTGGTGTTCCTGTGTGCCGAGTTTCATATTGGATCTGTCACTTAGCAAGGAAGTGGATAAACACTTCTGATGCCACGTTGTTCCAAAAGGCCCATGAGAAAAGCCTTGTGCATTTCTTCAGGGATCTAGACAGGAGTGTGATCAATAAACTGGTGCCAATGTTTCCACTCTCCGAGGTTAAGTAAAAAAATGACACTTGCCTTTGTGAGAGTACATTTGGTTTTTCACCACACAGGATCTGATCTCAGGGTATACCACCCTGAATAACACATGCGGTACTAGTGGGGAGAACGGCAGACTGGTGGATCCACAATCTTATCCCAAGTCTCCAGGCGGCCCCTAGTACAGAGATGATGTCAAAGCCTGCTGGTGCACGTGAGAGGGAGAATTCTGGCTGGCAGTTTTGTCTCACCAGGTTCTGCTTCTCTCTCCAGTGTGTGGCAGCTTGCTAATTCAATTAATTTCTTTCTAACTGAACAAGAAAGGGATCAGTGAAAGGTTAATGTGGTCCTAGGCAGCTTGACTCAGCTGAATCCTTAGCCACCATTACCAAAGTCTTGTGATCTTTAGGAGGTGGGCCATTTTGGTTGTCACAGAGCCAGGGGACCAGGTTTTCTATAGACCAAACTGGGTCAGACCCAGAGAGTTCTAAGTAAGGCTGCTTAGGAAGCTACTGAGAAGGCATAAATTTACCTTCAATAGCTCACAGTCTTGCTTAATTTTGATTCTGGAAGGAACCAACTCGTTGCTGTCCAGTTGATTCTGACTCATAACGACCCTATAGGACCGAGTAGAGCTGCCCCATAGGGTTTCAGGGAGTGGCTGGTAGATTCAAACTGCCAACCTTTTGGTTGACAGCCGAACGCTTAGCCACTGTGCCACTAAAAAAAAAAAAAAGAAAAAAAAAAAACCCAAACCCGTTGCCATCGAGCTGATTCCGACTTGTAGTGACCCTAAAGGACAGAGTAGAACTGCCCCATAGAGCTTCCAAGGAATGCCTGGTAGATTTGAACAGCTGACCTTTTGGTTGGCAGTCGTAGCTCTTAACCACTTTGCCACCAGAGTTTTCAGTGTCTCAGAAAATAACATTTGTAAATGGATTAATACTGGTGAGACCTGGAAACCAAAGAAGGTGACAGCCTGTAAACCCACTGCCACTGAGTCAATTTCTGCTTGTAACGACCTTATAAGAGGAACTAGAACTGCCCCATAGGGGTTCCAAGGTTGTAATCTTTACCGAAGCTGACTGCCATGTCTTTATCCTGTAGACTGGCTGGTGGTTTTGAACTGCCAACCTTTTGGTTCGAGCCGAGCACTTAACCACTGTGCCACTAGGGCTCCTTGAAAGTGACAGAGCACCCCTTATTTATGAGTGTCAAGGGGGAGGGTATGAGCAGATTCATTTTAAAATCATTCATTTGTGATTTCAAAAGAAATACAGCTATAGACTTAAATATACATGTATATATGTACACATATATTCTGGGAAACATGGTATTTTGGTGGCATGAGACATCTTCAATTTTATATCTATATATATAAACCATTGCCATTGAGTCGATTCCTACTCATAGCGACCCTATAGGACAGAGGAGAACTGCCCCATAGGGTTTCCAAGGAGGGTCTGGTGGGTTTGAACTGCTGACCTTTTGGTTAGCAGCCAGGCTCTTAACCACTACACCACCAGGGTTCCATTTCCCAATCTCTCTCTCTCTATATAAGTCTATCTATCTATCTATAATCAGTGTACCAACCACATTTACCTAGTGCTTATTATGTACCTGGTACTGTGCTACAAGCTGGAGAATTAAATAGGAACAACATAGCAGCCCTGATCTGGATATGCTCACTCATCAGCTGACCTTTGCTCTGAAAACCAAAGAAGGCAAGTTCCCTGCATCAGTCTGAACATCCGTAAAGGAGGGCAGTGTCCGGTTGCCCATTGAAAAGACATTTGCACAGCACTTTGCTGCTCATGGTTGATAGACGGCTGCGAATCATTAAGGTTGGCTATTAATGTAATGGGGTGTTGGAGGTGAAAGATTTGGCTGGATGGAGACAATGATGCAGGCATTCTGGGATTTCTGGCACCTTATAGTTTATATGCCTATTAGGAAATTTGGAGACATGGCACATGTTTTGTAACCTTCGCAGTGAGGAAAAGGGTGAAGTTAACAGGCATATAGAGCTGAGCAACCTCTACACAATAGGTAGGTAGCAGGTGCTTCACTATGCACGCACCTGCCGAAGCAGCGAAGAAAGAGGCCAGAGGACCTTCCATCCCTTTGTGTTCTCCTGGGTGTCCTCACCCTATTCCCGGTGTTGTCAATGGAGGAAGCAATTCAGGAAATCTTTTTTTTTTTTAATGAAGCGGGCAGGAGAAATAGAAGCGATCTTGGGACCCAGAGCCTTGGGCTCTAATCTCACACTGCCAGCAGCTTTCTATGTCATCTTGGGCAAGTGTTTCACCTCTCAGGGCATCAGATCCCTCACCTGTAGAGCTAGGGAGTGGGAACAGACCTCAAAGGCCTCATGCGAGTAGAAAATCCCATGGCAGCTTTCAGGATTACTTCCCATCCACTCTTCTGGAACACCTTTATCCCTTTCTCTCTACTCATCCATGTCTACTTACTTCTCCAAGGACCCTCTTGGTTTCATTGAGCTTTGTGGTATAGTAGAACAAGTTTGGGCATCAGATACAGCTGGCCTCAAAACCAACCTCCATCCTACCTGCTGGCTGAGTGATCTTGAGCAAACCCTTGTTTCTTCATACGTGAAATAAGAATAGTAGATCCTTGTAAGGCCACTGAGGTTAAATACCATAAAGAAAGGGCAGAATGGTCACCTCTTAATAGGATTTAGGACATGGAGGGGCCATAACTACTGCCACTCTCTGTATTGTTATACACACGGAGCTTGTGCTTGGCATGGAATTTTGGCCCTTAATAAAGATTTGTTGAAAAGAACATGTACATTTGCTAAGCTTTCCATAAATCTATATTTATTAAGCACCTGCTAAGTATCGGGGCTACAAAGATAAATAAGAATAACACTTTGGCCTAAGAGACTGCATGGCCTAGCAAGCTTTTTACGTCTTATTTCCTACAAGAGCAAGCAAGCTCTTTGAGGAGCAAGTTCATTTGTCCATCACCCACAAAATGAACGATGACTAAACATCTTTGTGCATTACACTCTGCTGGGGCAGGGAGAAGGAAGGACAAAGCTCAAGATGTCCGTCTTTCCCCCAAGGAGCTTGCAATCTGGTAGGAAAACAAACACGATGCTTATAGTGCAAAACAGAAAGTATGACACACACTCCAAGATTTCCAGAGATCAGGTACTATTTCAACCAAGGATAAGAGACATTACTTTGTGCAGGGTCAATCTTAAGCTTCATGAGAAGAAAGGCTTTATGGCTGAAGTACCATTTGAGCTAGACCTTGAAGGACAAATTGAATCTCAATGGAAGGAAATAGCAATGAAGGGCATTTTAGCAGGTTAGCAGGAAGGCAAAACACAGGAAAAGTACAGAGACACAAGATGCATTTCTCATTCAAGGTACGACCAGCAGTGGAGGTGTACGGGAGCATACAGGACAAAGCTCAAAATGTAGGTCGTAGCTATTTCTTCTGCGTGCCCTCCAAGTGCCTACTATGGAGCTCTGTAAGCTAGACAGTCGGTAAAATGATTTCTGAAATTAAAAATTGAGGGCAGAAGAAGGGAATTGTGCTTTAGAAAATAAATATCTTTTGCTGTATGCCTACTTCATAGTCTTATTGTAAGGATTAATAGTTGGTTTGATAGTCATAAAGTTAAATTACACTTAATAAAACACACAGAGCAAAACAGTTCCACATCACAGCACAGTAAGGAAGAATAAAAACTGGAAATAGGTGTTATTTCATCTGAGTGAAAAGCTAAGTGGAGCATTTTAGGGTGTACAAGATAAACTGAATGTTATTTGATTTTGTATCTCATCCATTTTGGTTCTGAAAATTATCTGAGAGAGTTCTATTAATATAGATGCTTCGTATATAGGCCATGTTTTATTTTTTAAAGACCTATCTTAAAAATATATTTTCTCAAATAATGGAGAAAAGATAAGCAGTTAGAGATGGTTTCCCCTGTTTTTGTCATGCATGATCAAGGACCATGGAGGACCATGGGCTTCCTTGGGAAATCCAAGTCTCCCGGCTACCAGAATTCCAGGCGCAAACACTGGCGTGCTTTTGCTTTCACAGAGAAAATATGTTTCTGTTCAGTCAAGCAAAGTAATCAATTATTCTGCATTATGAAATACTCATTTTATAACTATTGACATTTCAGACAGTTGTGCCACATGTCAATAGTGACTTTGATGCTCACACTTAAGCTTCAGTTTATAGGATGGGATTCATCTGGGCTGACAGTGTCTGATCAGAAGTCTATCTGCTCCCAGGACGGCATCTATTATTTACGTTCCATACTGCGCTGGGGAAGTGTGTTATGAGCACTAAAACAAGAATAGACTTGGGGATATTTTTCTCTTTTCGTAAATACGTTAAATTCTGAATATATTAGACTCGAACTAAGAAATAAGCAACATCCTTCCCTTGAATTAAAAGCCATTTTTACATTTTGTAAGATGGAGGTGGATATAATTAGGCATTCCATTCAGAGACTCCAAAATCCACTCTGTATTTTCAGCGTCAGTTAAAAATTGTGCCCCCGAAGGTAATCTTCCAAAATTGAAATGGTTTTACAATATTTATAGAATACGGTTGCTGCCACTTCTACTGCCTCTCCTGCTGGTTAACAATTCCTGGGGATTTACTCTGTGGCAGGCTCTTATTTTATGACCTTTTAATCATCTGATTCAGGCAGTAACACTCTACTTTTATTACCCCATTTTACTGGTGAGGAAACTGAAGCACAGAGAAGTTAGATAACTTGTTCAATAGCACAAGGCTGGAAAGTGGTCTAACTGGCATTCACATCTGTGTAAAGTGATTCTAGGGCATGCAACCTTAACCATTACGCTACCACTCACAAAAATGTTATTATTTTTTCCTTGAATTCAGCGCTACTAAGTATTTTGAAACCTTCAAACCGACTTCTCCAGTCATCAAAAATTACTACTCTAATAATATTTTGGCATGTGTGCAAGAAATTCTTTTATCACTAGTTCCTGTAATTGAGCAGGGTTAGCATGCATCATTATGAATTATTGCACAATTTAGTAAATTATCTAATTACTTACTAATGAAGAAACATACTGTACACGGTTATAATTATCCTGCTTGAAAACAATGTTGCTGTTTTTAAATTTAAGAAATCACTTGCTACACATTAAATTAACCCTTGAGGGGAGTTATTTTTGTATTTTGGAATAATCAAACACCTCTAAATATTGATAACAGGATGTCAGGTTGGAAGGCAAGGAAACGAAAAGTAGAAAAGCCAATGCTGGCATTTCCAAAAGACTCCAAGCAAATAACACATCTGCTGGAAGACCTAAAAAATAACAATTTCATAATTCATGCTATTCTACAGAAAAAGCACAAGGTAAAACCATTTACTATTTTTTAATTTTCCAAATTGTATCACTGTTGCCCTTTTCCTAAATAGATCTTGCAACATATGTCATATAATATAACATTTGGTTCACTTACTTTAATCACCCAACAAATGGCTTTGATAGCGTAATAATCTTAAGCAGAACCACTTAATTTTCAGTGTAGTTTGAGTAAATTGTTGTCGGCATTTATTGACTGTAGTGATAAATGGCCTTGTCATTTATACAAAGAGATAGTACATAGCCTCGAGATATTTTGACAACACATCAAGTAAAATACAGATAAGGCAATTTTCAGAATGTCATAATAAAAATGAGAAAGAGTGACTTGTTTATGTAAGTGATAGTACACATTATTGCGAAACTATTGATATGCATATTAAATATACATTGTAAAGGCTGAAGTACATTAATGGTCTCAGAAAGCCCAACTCTCCCATTATTCCAAAGGTTAAGTACATGTCATACTGTGAGACTTTCATAAACTAGAACATAATTGTGATTCAATTTAGAACATCTCTGCCCCTTGGCATATAACAGAGAAATGTGGCAAAGGAGTCTCTGGGTGGTGTAACTGTTTAACATGCTTGGCTGCTAACCAGAAGACTGGAAGTTTGAGTCCACCCAGAGACGCCTTGCAAGAAAGGCCTGGCAATCTAAGTCCGAAAAACCAACCATGGAAAACCATATGGATCACAGTTCTACTCTGATACACATGGGGTCACCATGAGTTGGAATCAACTTGAGGGCAAGGGGTATTTAATGTGGAAAAGGCATTATAAACAAGGAAGAGTGAAAAATGGAAATGATAGAGTTAAGAGACACTCAAAGAGGTCATGTGCTAGGTCTCCCTGGTCCCCAGGATGTGAGCAGTTAAACCTTCCCTGTCTGACCGTTGTCTACCCTGAAACAATTGTCTATAAGCAAGATGAGCGATATTACCAGGTTTGCTCTGTTGTCTTGTTTTCCCTCTTACCCCAATATCACACTGCCAATTAACTGATGACTTAAAATTAAACAAAAATTTTGTCCTCTTATAAGGAATGCCTATATTAGATTTATAGTATAGCTTGCAGATTTCAGCATTTGTTAAAAAAAAAAAAAATTAAGAAACTGTTTTCTGTTACCGTGTTAGATTTAGCCATTACAAAATAAAAGAAAACGTGTTTCATACGTTCAGCGCAACTGCTGTTCAATTTGTTTGTTGTTATTGTCAGATGACGTCAAACTTGATTCCAACTCATAGCGACCCTATGTACAACAGAACAAAACACTGCCCAGTCCTGTGCCATCCTCACAATCATTGTTGTGCTTGAGCCCATTGTCGCAGCCACTGTGTCAATCCATCTGATTGAGGGTCTTCCTCTTTGTGGATGACCCTCTACCAAGCATGATGTCGTTCTCCAGGGACTGATCCCCCCCTGATACGTCCAAACTACGGGAAACATAGTCTCGCCATCCTTGCTTCTAAGGAGCATTCTGGATGTACTTTTTCCAAGACAGATTTTTCATTCTTTTGGCAGTCCATGGTATATTCAATGTTCCTTGCCAATACCACAGTTCAAAGACATCAGTTCTTCTTCCGTCTTTCTTATTCGTTGTCCAGCTTTCGCATGCATATGAGGCAACTGGAAATGTCAGGAGCACCTTAGTTTTCAAGGTAACATCTTTGCTTTTCAACACTTTTAGGAGGTCTTTTGTAGCAACTCATTTTGTAGTGTAACAAATTACCACATAGCGTTTATTTTACACTAACAGTATTTTATCTGCTCAAACTTTAGTAAAACACATGGGGTGCTCTCTCTTTTAATGGCATTTGCAGCGGTTGCTGTGACTAAGTGGGAGAATTGAACTTTAGTTCATCCTTCAGACTTCACCTTTTTTTTTCCTTTTTTTTTAATTAAAATATAATTTATATAGCAAAATTCACTCTTTTTAGCGTACAGTACTTTGAGTTTCAGCAAAGACATTCAATGGTGCAACCACCAACACAATCAAGAAATAGAACAGTTCTACCCCTGCCCCGCAAATTACTCTGTGTTTCTCTGTAGTCAAGTTATCCCCCACACAAACACCTGGCTACTACTGATGTCTTCTCTCCATAGGATTTCGCCTTTAAAGAATTAATTTTAAATGGAATCATGTATTATGTAGTCTTTTGACTGTAATTTCTTCTACTTAGCATAATGCATTTGAGATTCATTCATGTTATCAGGCATATCAATAATTTTTTCCTTTTTATTGTTCAATAATATTCCATCCCACAGTTTGCTTATCCATCCCCCAACTGAAGACATTTGGGTTATTTCCATTTTTGGCAATTACAAATAAAGCTGCTATGAACATATGTATACAGGCTTTTGTGTGAACCCATTTCACTTGGGTAAATACCTAGGAATGGAACTGTTAGACAGTATGGGAAATGTAAGCTTGACTTTATAAAAAATGCCAAATTATTTTCCAAAATGGCCGTACCATTTTGCATTCCCATCAGCAATGTATGAGTGTTCCCATTGTTCCACATCCTTGTCAGCACTTGATATTGTCAGATATCTATCTGTCTGTCTATCTATTTTTCTAATTTTTTGCCATCCTAAGATCTCAATGTAAATGTTACTGCCTTCATGATGTCTTGACCAAACCCCTACTTTATAATATGTTAACTTTGGGCTCTCATTGGCATCCTGTTCTTCCTTTTCTGAAAACCTGATTCTTCAAACTGTTTTCTGTAATAATTTCTTATATTTTCTGTCTTCTTCACTTGACTGCCGTCTCTAAGCGGTAGGGAACACATCTGTCTTATTACCTTTGTGTCTCTTAGATCGCTAAGGCTTCGTACGGTTCCAAGCATATACAAGGTATTTGATAAATGTTTATTAAGTGAACAAAGATTTCTTTGAAAACAGGTCTGATGGAAAGAGCCCTGGATTTGGAGTTAGAAAATCAAGTTTCCCGTTCAAGTTCTAACACTTAGTGGCTGTGTGACTGTGGACAAGTTTTTTATATTCTTTGAGTCTCAGTTTCCTCACCTGCAACATTGGAAGAATAATGCCTATTTTTAAAGACCTTAAAAGTCAAAAAATACATGTAAAAACCACCAGTAGCCGGCACATGGTTGATACACAATAAGTAGTCATTGGATTAGGATGGTTTACTAACCACAACTTGTGTACTGTTGAGTCAGTTCCGGTTATGAGCTACAAATTCCTCCATGAACAAAATAATCCCACAGGAAAGCTGCAATGTACTTGGGATTCAAATCTATGAAAGACTTCTTATTAAGCTCTTTTACAATTTTTTTTTTTTTTTTTTAATCATAGCAAGCCTATAATATGACAGAGTAAAACTATTCCACAGGGTTCCCTAGGCTACAATGTTTATGGAATCAGATTGCTAGGTCTTTTCTCCCTCGAAGTCTCTGGTGGGTTCGAATGGCCAACCATTTACTTACCAGCCAAGCACTAACCATTGTGCAACCAGGGCTTCCAACCGCAACTAAACTTATAAATCCATAAGCAATACAAAAGATACTGGTGAATAGTAGGACCAATGAGTTTATTTAGCCATCCAGATAGTACCAGCTCTCCAAGTATTTACTGCACATACCCTGAGCACCCAGGTCAGAAAATTTTACACGTTAGAAGTAGATGTTCTTGCGCTGTAAACCTAGCCACACTCTTCAGTATGGAAGGTTATGTACGCTATCCACTATGACTATAAAAAAAAAACAAAACTATGTCTTCATAAAAACCGATGACTTATCTATCCTGTTCCAAAAATATTTCCCGAATGTTCAAAAGTGATTCTTCGATAACATGGTTAGAGTTTGTACTCTCTGGAAACAAGATTTTTTTTTTTTTTCTCTTTCAAACACTCCCAAAAAACAAAATTAATTCATAAACATATTATGATTCTGCCTGATACGCTTTCTCGCAAAGATCTACTGTGTTCATTACAATTCCAGGCCAATTAAAAAAAAATCAATAATTTCTATAAAATTCACTCCTTTTCTGTGTGTAACTAAAACTAACAAAAACCATCTAAATGCTAAACCACAAGGGAAAGAAGCTGCAGAGACAAGGCAATGGTTACCTTACTCAAAATTTACGCCTATGATTGCCTTACAAAATTATGATGCTCATAGGATAAGGTGGCATTATTGAGGATTACTGGCTTTTATTAGATGCAAAATATGATGACTCACAGACAAAGCAAGTTTATGGAAGGGACGGAGGGCGAGATATTAAGTTTGTGAATTTGATTACAAAGCAGCACGTAGAGGAAAACCCACAGAATCAATAATTATGATTCACACGGAACTCCCATTGTTTCCTAACTTATATTTATATTAGCTTTCTCGAGACAGCTTTTTTAAAACAATTAAATTCTTATAAGAAACCTGACAACAGGTCTAAATTAAAACTAAGGTTTAAAACACCATTTGCCGACAGGCCTCCTCCAAGTGTTTTCCACAGAGACACATCACTTCCGATTATTTCCAAGCTATGCTCAATGGTCTGGGACAGGGCCACTGAGCAGCTTGCCAGGGAACAGGAAAACATTATCACACCACTTCTCCAAATTTCTTCCCAGAACATGCAATATTTGGGATGTCTCTAATAGAATCAAGGCTTGTTTAAGAGCAAGTTAAGCTTTACTCTAAAGCTTCCAGTTTTAACTAGGGGGATGCTTGTAGCATATGGCAGCTGGACTCTGACTCATACAACCTTCAAATTCCGGCCAAAATGTCTGTCTCCTGAGATTGTGTCTGATACGCCTATGCACCCCTGGTGGGGCCCAGCAGGCACTCAATAAACGTTATTGTCGGAATGAACGAATGAATTAAAGGGTTTCTAATTATGAGCTACAAATTCCTTCATCAACAAAATAATCCCACAGGAAAGCTGCCACATACTTGGGATTCATATCTATGAAAAGAGTTTTATTTTAAGCTCTTTTATAATTTTTTAAAATTATTTATGTTCAACTTTGGTCTTTCCTGATTTTTCCTTTAAAACCAAGGTGTGAAAAGCACAGACAAATTTTCCAGAACATGAAAGACAACCATTGTTCCTAGAAAGTTGCATTCGTATGTCGTTCGAGCGTGGTAACTATTTTTAAATCTCAGTTAATCATCAGATATTTTTTCTGGGAGCAGAGTGTGGGGGAGGCACTAACTTCGAAAGGGAAAAAAAGAAATCCCACCTTTGCTTACACACCAAAGGTTATCACTAAGACTAGCAGAAGCTGCATGGTTTCCAGTACATTCACAGATGAGGCAAATGGTTAACTAAAGTAATGCTAAGTTAGAGCTGCTATGATAGAAGTGGAGCCCTGGCAGCACAGTGGTTAAGTGTTTGTGTGCTAACCAAAAGGCTGGCAGCTGGAGTCCACCGGCCGCTCCTTGGAAACGCGATGGAGCAGTTCTACTCTGCCCTGCAGGGTCGCTAAGAATTGGAATTGACCCGATGGCAACAGGTTTGGTTTTTTGTTTTTTTTTTTTTTTGATCACAGAAGTATAAATAATGGCTATAACACCTCTCACTTAGTGGCTCTGTGACTGGGGACTAGTTATTTATATTCTTTGAGCTTCATTTCCACACCTGCAAAACTGGAGAAATACTGGTAATACCTCTCTCCCAAGGCTTTTTTTTTTTAAAGACCTGAATAGTCAGACAAGGAAAGTTCAGACCATCAGTATTTAGCAGATGGTTGATACGCAACAGATAGTTAAGGACTAAAGGTCAGACCTCTCATTCGAAAGCCTGCATAAAATAAAATAAAAGAGAAAGAGAAAGACCCATGAAGATGCCACTAAAAATCCAAGAACTGAAGTTCATCTACGTACATAGAAATGCATTCCTCTGGCCTTCACTTTGGAACTGTTTACTCTTCTATAAGAGATAATTTTGACAACCTTGACCTCTGGTTTTCAGTATATAAAACATGTAACAAAGCTCAGTAGAAAGGAGCATAGAGTTCTGCTCACAAGAGCAAGGAGAAACAATAAAGATTGTGGGAAGAGATTTAAGAAAATGATAAAAGTTAGACATAAAAACGAAGAAAAGTATGGCACCATGGGGCCACTGAACGTAGGGTGAACACCCAGACGTGCCTTCCAAGCTCCTGAGGACTTCCTGTATCATTCATGCGTACTGGACACACCATAATAATTAATGTTTATAATGACTTGGAATCATTAAGAATGGATTAACCCATGAACTCTAAGAAGACAAGGACTTGCACAATATATTTTGAAAGGCTCCCCTCTCCCCAACCTCCAAATAAAGTAAAATAGATCAGGTACTTACAGTAGAGATATGCTCTAGAAAATTAATTTACATGGAACATCTTATTTTCCAGTATTTTTTATTTTACCTGTGAATGAGGCATTGCTATACATACCACAAGTGAGAAGCCTAATTATTTAAGGCCTTAAAATTATTGTCTTGGTTCCAGTTTTAGGAAGCCGTGCTCTGAAGCCTGTTAGAAAAATAAAAAGCCTTCCATAGTAGGGTAATTTTCTTTCTATACACGGGGTTTTCATTCAATTCTAATATTAGCCAAATACCAAAAATAAAATAAAGTAAAAGCTGCTCAAACGCACCTCTCCCACCTTTCTAAAGCTAGAATGTTTCTGTAAATTGCGACTTGAATTATGAGTGTTCAGGGCTGAGGTTTAAATGCGTATTATTATATTAAGATATTTGCTGCAATTGCTATTTATACAACAATATTTAACCTGCTGGAATTCTGGGGAAGGAAAGGTGAGCAGCTAAAGTAAACCTGATTTAAAAGAAATGAAAAACATAGGCACGGCTTGGCACTGTTTCATTTGGTGCAGGTGAAGTGACAAGTCTTTAAAAGTATGCTTTGCACATGCACACACAGGATACCAATTCCTTCTTCGTGGCTGCAACTATTCTTTTTAAAAACTGCTAGCCTGTTTCCAGGGCAGCAGCAAAACAGCCGTGAAAACGAGTTAATTTATTGGAGACGTGGAAGCTGCTGGCCCTCGGCCGCGGCCAGCCTGGATCCGCAGTGTGCCGACTCCACAATGGCAGGAAGGGAAGACCCTGAGATGGTCTCTGGGCTTCAGCCTAGACTTGGGAGGGGCGAGCCACTGTTGGGAATGTCCTGGGGGCTTAGATCCTTACAGGTTTCTGTCACTTTTACTCCACGTATTATTTAGACTGCAGAATAATACTTTCTGTATTAAAATCATCATGGCCACTTCCAAACTGTTACGAACATTTATACTTACTATGACTTTGTTGTTGTTGCTCACGAGAATGAAATTTAAAGGCTACAATTTGACACGTACAAAAGGCCTGGAAGACGGCAGGCAGGGTTCACTACCCCATCACAGATGGGCTACAGGAAGCTCGGAGAGGTTTGCTGACCTGGTCGGGGTCACACCACTAATGGTAGAACTGGGACTTGAACCAGGTTCTGACCCCCCATCTGGTACTCACTAAATGTTGCCTCATGCTAGATGTGGGAAGCTGATTTGCTGGTCTTTATGAACTTATATTCAGTATAAGGAAAGTTTTCACACTAGAGGGGTTTTTGAACGTGAAACACAAGGCTGCCTGACATTGCTTCCAGAGACTTTTATCACGCATTTTGTCTTCCTTTGTATCTGTCCGTTTTTATATCATCTATTCATTCCTGCCACAAGAGGTAATAATGTGTATGGCTCTTTGGCAATGTTCCATCAATGAACCAACAATTGGTTTTAATGAATTGGGTCTCATCATATTAACTCATAGGATACAGAGCATGCACCAACCCTGTTAAGTGGTTGTTTTTCATAGTTTCTAGTCCATTCATTCAGCCCGAGCTACACGGAGTGTTTGTGAGAAGCTCTGGTGCTGAGCATAACGTTGTCCTCAGGTATTAAAAATCTATTTTGAATTACATCTCTCTCTCTCTTTTGTCCTTTGGTTCTGTTTATCACTAATTTACTCAAACTTCTCTTGTACCTTTTAATATTCATTCAGACTCGGGAGAGGGGGTCCAGGCAGGGTATATCACATGTCTACCTACAGCGTGAAGAAGTAGTCCCTAGGACTAAGACCCCTGCTAACCTCCATCCACATTTAAGGGCTACTCACTGGGCATCTCTGCTTCACAGAACTTCACTCTTTCCACCCTTTGTGGGGTATGAAATACTGAATTAGTTCAGGAAAAAGTCATGGTAGGTTGAAGTGTATCTTTTTTTAAAAAAATATATTCTTGGCACTAGGGATTCTGAAATAAAACATGTGAAATATTTACTTTGGCAAAATAACATGCAATATTCATTTCAGGGATTTTACAGGGAACTATTTTTTTTTTTTTAAAGTGTGGTAGCCTTAGGGTTGAGTTATATAAAGTCGCGGGTAGAGATCCTGACAGGTCCAGAAATAAAATCCTCAAGGTCTTATTCCTATTCAGAGTTCTGACCATTCAGTTACACCTTAGGAAGAGAACATGTATATAATCTGTGGAAAATCCATAAGGTGGAAATGAGATGGCCTACCTTTCATCATCTGAGTTGATCAGAGGTGAAGCTATTTATAAAAATACCTGCCATAACAGAAACTGCTGTATCTCAATAAAAAGTGAGAAGACACAGAAGAGGTTGATAAAAACGAAATCATGATACACTAATCCTTATCCTATCCCCAAAGTGCTGGCCCAAAGAGGGGTCTCTACAATTGCATGATGAAAGCCTCCGAGCCTGGACTACCCACTGTGGAAGCCAGGCCCGAGAAGGGAGGGAATGGCCTCTTCGTCAGAGGCCGAATGGCTGGACTCTCTGAAATGAATAGATAACGCCATTGCAGAACAGAGGCTTGAGATGAAAGTGGAAGCCAGTGAAAACAGAAAGATGGAAGAAAACCATCAAAGTGGTGGAAAATAACAAAAGTCCAGGTTCTGGTGTGATCAGCACCCAAATGCTAAAACTGCAGTGTGAGAGAGGCGTTTGAAGCTGCTCAAGAGATTTAATACAACCTGGAATGGACAGAAATGGCCATCAAATAAAACAGAAGGGCCACTGAGAGACCTTAAGAAGGGCGGCCTAACGGAACATGAGCCCTGGAAAGAGCCCACTTTGCGATGATGTCCTTTTGAACATCTATATCATTGTAAAGTGCTGTTTAACACACACACACTCACTCACACACACACACGCTCTGGGGTCAGTGGAGAATTTTTATGGAAGCTGCTCATCAAAACTCTTAAATAATTCAAGGCAACGGCAACCCATCCGATCTTCTACTCTGAGGACCAGGAGCAAAGAACAGACACAGGTTTCATCAAAGCAGCCTCTAATCTTTCTAGCATATCGGCAATGTCCATCTCACCAGGGGTGACCTTCCAAGTGAACTTTGGGGGTGATGTGCTCTTTGGTTTTGTCTGGGTTGCAGTTTAATTCAGCAGGAAGCAGGCCGTGGCTGGGAACCAGAGCACAAAGGAAAGCACCGTAAGGATGTGAAAAACGTGGACTGATCGACAATAAGTGAGTTGAAATAAATGACTGCTGTTTTTTTTTTTTCTTTTTTATGAGACCAGCAGCATAAAAAAAAAAAATATGATGGGTTATCACTTTTAAGGCTCATTTTCCATTGCTGTTGCTAAGTTGGCAATGACAGAAACAGTACAATTGAGCAATAGCATCCAGATTAGAGGAAAAGAGACAGAGAAAAAAAAAATTAAAGGATTGAGCAGCTCTTTAAGACTGTGTCCAATCCCGAGCCACCATCTGAATACAAGCTTTAAAGTTCACTCAGGTACGATGTGGATAAATTTCATTGTGGAGACAAAATATATAGACTTAAAAAAAAAATTGCTCTGCTTTTATAGAGAGAATTGTCTATACCACCTCAGGATTCAGAGTGTTTTGGTTCAGGTAAGGTATAAAATCTTAAGACGACCAAAGTGATGTAAGTATTTGTGGTAGATAAAGCTAAGAAGTCATGTCACCTAAAGTTTATGGACCTGTTGTCTCTTCAGTGGTAGCCTTTAACTCAATTTCACACAGTAAGGAGGGAAGAGGTATCTCCCCAGTAGAGAGAGACACATCAAAGCGTATTTGCATAAAGAAGGTAAAGGAGTTTTCTCTTCTCACTCCATTACCTTCACTCTGTAGAGCTGGGTATTATACCTGCACCGGGGAAGGCAACATTCTTTACTCTTGAATGTGTTCAATCTCTCAGACCTCCAAAGATCTCCAAGGGACTCTCTATAACAGGAGTGCCTGAGGACCTGTTTTGATTTCTTCTGTGTCTAACTACCCTTGTCGTCCAGTTCCATATCACACTATGTTTCCATCACTGAACCTGCAACAGAACGGGGTATAGATGGAGGACCCAAGGGATTTAATGCACCACAGCTTTAGCCCTCCTCAAAGCCTTCTGTGAGTCTGGAACACTGGACTCCTATCAATATGAAAACGTATTTTCCATAATTCCATTCTTCGGTTTATTCTCTTTGTCCTTGTAGAAAACAAAACTGCCACCTTTCTCCATCTCAAACAACCTTAGGCTTGGTAAGAGAAATAGCATGGAGTCTTCTTTGCATGAAGCACCTAGTAGGTGCTCAATAAATAGCAGCCCAAAGGCAGGGCTCGTTTGCTCTGACAGTTGGCCGGAGACGAAAACTGCTTTGGGAAACATGATGAAGAGACCCGCCTTTCTGGCAGAGCCATGCTCACTCTTTCATCACTGTACTCAAAGATATTACTGATGTTGGTCCTCTGGTTTTGCTGCTTTTTTCCTCTGACTGGACTAACTGAGTCTACTCTGCTCACTAGCTGCCACTTCAGAATCCTGTCACGCAGCGGAAGGCCAAAGGACATTTTCCCCTAAGTCCTTTTAACTTCCTGGCTTTCCGTTTTTCAACCCCACATTAAAGGTGCTGATGTTTCATCCTAGTCCTACCCGCCAATGGGTGGCCTCAAGTTAGACTAGGCAGGGCTTCTATCGGCTCTTTCCCTGTTGGACACAGGGAGAAGGAACCCAGAAAAAATATTTCCTCAAGCTCATTTTGTAATTTTTCCCTTGGATGCTATCGCTGAAGCTCTGAGATCATTTATTAGGAAACAGACGCATTCAAAACTAACATACAACAGATGTCAACCTAGAGCCATGGTTGGCCAGCAAGATCTAGTTCTTGCAAGTTCTCAAAAATAATTTTTTCTCTTTGCTTGCCTTTTTATTTTTTCCCCTTCTTCCTTCTCACCCAACGCCCAGTTGTCTTATAATCCATTAAAGCCGGATGCACCAATTCTGTATCTTTTCCAAGACAAGCCCTGCCAACTTGAAAAACAAAAATGAACCTCCCCTAATTTTGGTGTGTTCCTCCAAGCCTCAGCTAACCCTGGGCAGAAACTGGTGGATGTGTGCCCAGTCGAAGCTTCAGTTACAGCCAATTTTTACCTGCTTTTGCGAACAATCCCCTGGTACGCTCTTGAATCCTTCTCGTTGGTATGTTGCCGGCCAGGCTTTGGCAAATCCAGGAGAAGGATGTTCTTTGCAGTTTGGCAGGGCAAGGCATTTGTCCTGAGGAAGACGGGCTTTAAGACGCCTCTGGCTCCCACAAGAACCTCTCTGATTTACCCTGTTCCCAGTGGTAAAGTATTTTCTGCCAACTTGAAATTAATTTATATTTTAAGAACTTTGAAATGACTAATTTCTGCTAAGATATGCAGGGCAGACTGGTTCTCTAGCATCTCCCTAGTGACTCCATCGGTGGTTCTTGGGAAGAGTTTATTGGACGGATTTTATTTTCGTACGGGATGACCTCACCAATCATTGTGCAAAACGCTCTTTCCTTAGTAGTTTTTTTTTTTTTCCTCTTATACTAAAATAACTGCAATTTTCCAAGAGCTTCCTAGGGAAGAAAAAGCTAATTGAGTTTTGCTTTCTTTAAGGCCACTGTTCAGAAATTATTTCAAAAAAAAATAATAATTCTACTTAAAAAATAAAACTGTAGGTGAAGGTGATTGTATCTTTCCAAAGTCAGTAAAAACAAATGTGTTGCATAAGTGATTTCAATCCATTGAAGAAAAACAGGTCAGATGTTAAAATACTAGGAAAATCAATTATGAGTAATAGGTCTCATGCTAACATGTATCACTCAAGCTGCCTGGCTCGTAATATTTGAATAAATTTGCATTTGTTTCATATTCTCTGGATGCTTACAATATACCAGGGTGTCACTGACCATAAAGTCTTCTCTGTCTCGTTTTCTTTGTTACATGTGCTCTGGGGTACCTTGGAAAGACACATGGAGTAACCCTTATTTCGTGAAGGTTTTTCTAGTCAAGTAGCAAATTGGAAAGAGCTTTGGAGTCAGGAAGACCCAACTTTGCACCTTGTTCTGTCACTCCTCAGCTGGGTAGGAGCTCCATTTTTCTGAGCTGGTTTCCTCATCTGTAAATAAGGGCAATGGTGCCTTCCAGAAAGGGTGGTTGTGAGATTTAAATAACTCACTGTAAGATTTAAAGAAAATAACTCATATGTCCACCAGGGTGCCAGGCTCGATGAATGTATCTTTCTGGTTTCTTCTGAAATGCCTAAAAATTATTGATATGTAAGAGAGAATAAAGGAACACCTGGGTGGCACAGATGGTTAACGTTGCCTGAAAGGTTGTCAGTTTGAGTCCACTGAGAAGCACCTCAGAAGGGAGGCCTGGTGATGTACTTCCGAAAGATCACAGCTGTTGAAAACCCTCTGGAGCACAGTTCTATTCCCAAACACATGGGGTTGCCATGGGGTGGAATTGACTCAACGGCAAGTGGTTTTTGGTTTAAGAAAGAATAATAATCACAAAATTAAAAATATGATGTCTGGTTTTGTGTCAGGAGTAGGGTTTACAAAGGTACCTGAAAAGGGAATGTAAAATAAAAAACTTTCTCCCTTTTGCTCTACCATTTAGTTAAGAGGGTACCCTCAGAATCTTGTGTCGATAACTCTTATGGGAAGCAGTTCCATGGGACAACAAATTTGCTACTGCAATCTTAGGCAAACAGGTGATGCCCAACAGGGGGAAATCGGAAGGCTGAAAAATCTCTGAAGAGCCAAATCGTTGTATCTTCTTGCTACCTGGGCTACACAGCCATATAGAAGAGTTTCCACCATATAATCTGCCGTGAAGAAGTACATCACCGTTACTATGACTGAAGAAACGTTAACCTGATGCACGTTCATGACGAAAGATGAAAAAGGAAAATGAAACATTTCTCTTAGTGAGAAAAACTAGTATGTTTTTTCTCTTTTATGATGCTCTTTATCATTCTTATAATGAGGTTTGGGCATTTGGGTGGAAAACAGGGAATTCTATGGTTGGAGATTCCTCCTTTTGGGTCAGTTGGCTGGATATTCAAGGTAAATATTTTAGGAATGTAGCTTAAATACAATTTGGCTTAATGGAGAGCTTTTTTCCCCTAACAGCACAGAGGGAATCAAGTGTCCACTGAATTGGAGAAGAGGAAGGAAGGACAGTTTTGGAAGGTGGCCAAGCAGATGAGGGGCGAAGGCTTGGTGGAAGTGGCTCTGGGTAGCAGCTGGAGGGTAAAGAGATGGTGGAAGAAATGGAAATGAGAAAGGCAACTAAGTAAAAATGCCACCCCGAGAGACTCAGGCTGTGTAGGGGGTGCATTAAGGGGTTGATTCTTTTGTCTTTGTGCGTGTGCACGCACGCGCGTGTGTGTATGTGTGTGCGTGCGTGTGTGTGTGTTTTCTTTAAGAAAAGAGTCCTCAATAAGGTGCATGGATAAACTCAGTGTACTTCAAGAAGGCTCTAAGAAAAGCATTCGAAAGTTTGGAAAGCAGCTCAGTGGCGATCTGGCTTGTCAAGGCATCATTTCTGCCTAGGTTTTTTTTTTTTTTTTTTTTTACGAACCTTAGAGAGACAGCATGGCACAGCAGAAAGAATAGGTTCAAGCCCGTCTCCGCCACATACTAGCCATGCGGGGTGGTCAAGTTGCTTAACATCTGAAACTCAGTTTTTTCAATCAAGAAACAGGGGCTACTTCATTTCCTCTGATAATGAGGCTTAAATGAGATTATAGTCACACATACACTGACATACATCTAAAATGCCTGGAACATAGTAAGCTCTCAAATAGTGTACACATTTTTGCAACGGAGCAGAAAAGATAAGAACTTGTATCCTAAGATAATAAGAAAATTAATAAATATTTATATAATTTAAACTTACGTGCACAAAAGGGACAACAGCAGCCTTCTTGGGCAGCCAAGGGTTTAAATAGCTGCCAGTAAGGATCAGGCAGCGCTGCCCGACAGGTCCCCATTCTGCTTTCTAGAATGTATTGCTGGATTACTGTATCATCCCGAGTTACCCATTCTAATGCTCTCGTGTTTCTTCCTTTTAAACCAAAAAAAAGGAAAAACAAAACATTGCCTTCGAGTCAATTCCAACTCAAAGTGACCCTATAGGACAGAGTAGAATGGCCCCATTGGTTTCTGAGGAGCAGCTGGTGAATTTGAACTGTCAACCTTTTGGTTAGCATCAGAGCTTTTAACCACTGCGTCACCAGGGCTCCTTCTTCATCTCAGGGCTGGAGAATTTGGCTGACTCCCGTATTTCCAATCCTGTTATACCCGCGTGCTGCCCTATTGGGGGTCAGGGGATACAGATAAAGGGGCATCAGGTGGCTTCCGTTCTCCATTGAGCCCTGAGACAGAAAGTTTCCAAGTCCTGAACGTTTGCCTATCTTATCTGGGAAGCTGGTATCAAGAAAGAATAACGCTGCAGCCAGTATCTCTGACCCTCACCTTGCAGCACATGTAAAATGAGAGAGGGAGGGTCAAGTCTCCACAAAGTCTTATAGAACAGGGATCCGAGGACTCATCAGAGCTCACAAGGTAGGTAACTTGGGGCTCCATCAGCAGCCAGGGACAAAAGGCAAATGATGGGATTCCAGTATACCCAGCAAAATCTAAGACAAGCAATCCCTGGTAGGTGGACAAAGAATGTGACTACAAGATAGCCAAGGTCTGGGCAAGCTCTCCCTGCCAATCCAGCTCATAAGGAAACTGTTTATGTTTTCTGTTTGCCAAAAAAACCTTTGTGTGTTGCTGAAACCTGTTTGTCCTGAACTCCTAACAATCAACACATGGCAGCCAGCTCTCCAGATGACAAGTTGTTTTGCTAATGAGTAAGGAAAGATGGGCCCTGCCACTGTGAAAACCCAGAGCTGCCTGGAAGTTTTTGGACCGGGGTTGAGAGGGCTGCTTTGGAAAGAAGTCTCCCTTCTCTCGCATGCTCCTTTTCCTTCACACGTGGGTAAACTTTAAGCACTATTGTTATGGACGTGTCTCATTTGGGTGAGCTGCATTTATTTTGTTCAGAAAGTGCCATTGCTCTGCGGAAGCAAGTGCATCTCATATGAACCTTCTAACATGAAGAGTAACAGTAAATACATTTAATATATGTATATGCTCACACATATAAACACTCTATACCCTGTTTGATGCGTGAGTTCATACAACCATACGCACATATGTGTTTGTGGCTTGGGTTTCAAGAGCAAGATGAATTGGAGAACATGTGAAATGACAGTGTTAAACAATTAAAGTGTTAATCAAATCCCACAAGGGTGTGTATTCCCCAGGGCGTGCTATGAAGTGTCTCCAGCTAGGAGATGAATGCTAGCACATGCGTCCTGCCTCTCCTCTCTCACCTCGTTGTCTATTAAAACCGGCTCTCACACTTGCCAGGCACCCTCCCAGTTAGATGCATGTGGACCATCTCTGGCTGGTGAGGATTGAGAAATTTTGACTTCTGTTTGTTGTTTCCTGGTATCTGTTGTCAACTGAAAGTTAGGAAATATCCCGTGTAGACCTAAGGAAGGTTCAGTCTGGAAGAGCAACTAGTGAGTGTTTGGGGCAGTCTCAAAGAATTCCAGTGGGCACAGGGCTTAAGAGATTCTGATCTTGTAACCAAAACAGTCCCCAAATAGATCAGAATTACAGTCCAGGAAAAGAGCTCGGGAAAGGAGGCTTGTAAGGTGAAAACAAACCGATTTTCCCTGGATAATCTTGCCCTTTAACAAATAAGAATGACCACACCTCCATTCCGTCCACGGTTTGGGCAAATCCAGGTTCAGTCCGACTAACTCAAAGGTTTGCTGAGTCAGTGACAAGACTGTAGGAAGCCCCCCTGTTCTCACCCAGGGTCATACATACCTGTGGAGGTAACTGGATGAGTTCTCAGGGAAAACTACTTGAAGGACCTTGACGGAGATGCTTTTACTGTGACAGACAAGTTCATATGCAAAGTAATGAATTTGGGGGAAGATTTCCACCATACAGAAAGTCCCCAGGTTACGAACATCCGATTGAGGGACAATTTCACCTTGCCTTTTAATGTTATGTAATTTGCCCTCACTTTGAAACGACTGAACCAACCCCTGCTCTCAACAAATTCTTCATCACGATCACCTTTGCTTGCTGCATGTGCAGCTTTTAAATCATTGAGAAGGCTTCGAGCCTTTTCCAGCACTAAAACCCACTGTTGTCGAGTTGATTCCAACTCTTAGGGACCTACAGGACAGAGTGGAACTGCCCCATAGGGTTTCCAAGGCTGTAAATCTTTACGGAAGCAGGCTGCCACATCTTTCTCCTCCGGAGCAGCTGGTGGGTTCAAACCACCAACCTTTTAGTTAGCAGCCCAGAGCTTTAACCACAGAACCACCCGGATTCCTTTCTTGAACTAAAGTAAGGCTAAATAAGAATGGTATGCACCTGTTCAAACTTACCTACAAATTTGACTAAAGGCAGGCTCAGGAATGGATCTCGTTCATAACTCGGAGAAGATCATGAATCGAGTGGACAGCAATAGGTGTGGTTTTGGTTTTGGCTTGGTTATACCTAGAATATAAGCCTCACAAGGCCAGATACCAGGCCTGTGATGTTTACTAGTACCTTCTCAGGTACAGGGCACCCAGCAATGCTCAATAAATGTGTCAAACGTTGACTAACTGGATCCATGGATTAGGAGGCAAGGTACAAACTTCATGCTGCGGTTACCCCACCAAGCTTGACCTCACAATAAAGTGATGTGGACACAACTTTTGCTTGTGTACTTATTCTCCAGGAGTTTTATGGGAGTCAGGATACATAGGTAATGTGTTCTCTGTACTTTAGCGATAAAAAGAACAATAACACACTTTCTCATTTCACGGTGGCAGTCATCTTTTCTGTGAGTTCTGCCTTAAAAAAAATCCTCTCCTCACACCCCGAAATAACCCTCCAAATCTCACTTCTTAACATTTCTATGTCATGGGAATGGACAATTCCTTTGGAAGTCTTGTCTTGCCATTTTCCCAAATCTTGCTAATCCACCGGGCTTAACACTCATGCAACCTTTTTTTTTTTTCCGTCTGTCCCATACCTCCTGCTGACACATGCCCAAAGGTGCTCAGCTTAAAAAGGGAGTGGTCTTCTAAAACATAAACTAGGTGTTCCCTGTTCAAATGAGAACTCAACAGACATTCTCATAAAGAATGCTGAAGCCTTTCCCTCAGCAGCTGTACAAAAGGTGAAAACTTGTTCCTAGCAAAGGAGGTTAGGCCGATGCATCCTACATGGATTTTCCCCTCTTACGCTTCACTAAACTCTAATTGCAATCTTGTTGGACATAAGCTGCTTACCACAATGTTTCATATGGAAAAGTGCACTCCAGAATTCAATATGCAGTGATGGTTTCTTTGGTTTAAAGTGTGATTATGGTCATTAGAACAACTACAAAAACTGACATGTCTTCAGTAGATCATCCTTCTTTGGAGACAGAGGCAAACCCTGATTCCTCCCATTATTGCAGACTGAATTTAGTTTTATGCGTGGTCAGCGGCCATTTCTGCTTCACTTGATCGATTTGGGGACAAAACATCTTGGGGCTACTGATAGGGCCGCCCAAGTTCCTAGATGCTGCGCCATAATGATTCCTTTTGGGTCCGGGCATAATCAGCAGGATGGGGGCGGGGGAGATTTTATTTTGCTTTGCTTGCCAACATTTCAAAATTTTATTGTGTAAGAATATAAGGAGCCCTGGTGGCACGGTGGTTGAAGCACTCAGCTGCTAGCTGAAAGGTGGGTGGTACGAATCCACCAGCCACTCCACGGGAGAAAGATGTGGCAGTCTGCTTCCGTAAAGATTTACAGCCTTGGAAACACTATGGGGCAGTTCTACTCTGTCCTTCAGGGTCACTAGGAGTTGGAGGTGACTTGCTGGCAATGGGTTTGGTTTTTTGGTTTGGAAGAATATCAGAACACATATGGAAACTGAGAAAGTCACCCAGAATCTTGGAACCTTAAACACAACTGTGTCCCTCTGTCTTGTGGCATTGAAATCTGTCTGCATACACTTTGGGGTTTGGTGTGTCCCTCAGTTTTTCGAGATGTTTAGTTCATCCTCATTTTGCTGGATTGCACCACAAGGATCACCCATCTTGATCACTTCAGTGTGGCCTACGGGTGGCAGAACTTTCCAACTACCCCAGATTTTAGGGCTTTAGGATTTTTGAGCCTAGAACCATGGACATTGCTTGAGGCACTTTCTACCGAAAGTGAATAGCACTTTGCCTGCGTTTGCTGGTCCCAAGGAACAAGAGGCCCTCATCTACAGGGCTGAGTCTGTGTCTCATTTATCTGAAGCTGGTGTGTTTTTCGAAGACCTGCATCTAAACCCTCTGGCCCTTCCCAACCATTCCTGCCTACAAGACTCCCTCTGTTTTCAACTCCTGAGAATATTTTGTCTACCTAAGTAAACTCGGCTGTGAACCAAGAGGTTGGAAGTTCGAGTCCACCCAGAGGCACCTGGCGATCTACTTCCAAAAAATAGCCACTGAAAACTCTATGGAGCACAGTTCTACTCTTACACACGAGTTTGCCATGAGTCGAAACCAATTCGGATAGCAACTGGCGGCCACCAGACTCTACTGTTTGTAGAAGGAGGAATATACCTTAGACTTGTCTAGAGGCCCCAGAATACCTAGGGCACAGCAAGTATCAATATGTATTTATATATTGATCCAGGTAATATTGTCGATGACGTAACTGCCAAATGGGAAAGTAAGTAAGTGAAAATGATGTAGGAAACGTGAAAGAGAAAATCTATACATCATGGTATTAGTTCAAACAAGGACAAGGACCTGGTCTTACCTTCTCAAGTTACTCAACCAATCTGTACTTCAATTTTCTCATCCAAAAATTGAGGTAATAATAGAACCTACTTAGTAGGCTGTTACGAGGATCAAATGGGTTCACATTTGTAAAGTGCTGAGAACAGTGCCAGGCATGTCACAAATGCTACATAAGCATTTGTTAAATAAAAATTATACAACCCGCTGTAATGCCAAACTTTACCACAGTACCTGCCACAGGGCAGGTGCTCAGTAAATGTTCAACTTAGTTGCTGCCTTCTGGTTTGTGGCACTTGAGCCAGCATGAGCCTGGGATAGTGGCAGCCAGGACCAAGGGGCTGGCTGGTGACCACGCCTTCCAGGAAGAAAACTACCTGGGAACAAAGCAAGCTCCTCACTCCAGTTCAAGCACCCTGGAAGTTACCAGGTCCTGCCACAAACTCAGTTCAGCGGGAGCACTCCTAGGGCTAAGACCTGTGGCTTTTGGGGTTAGCTGGAGGAGGAGCAGTAGCCATGTGTCCTGGCGCCTGGCCCGTGGAGTGGTGGAGGCAGAGATGGGGACAGCCTGGAGCTCCATCCCCACGCCTGGCCACCCAGAGCTGGTATGGAAAGTTACCACGCACGTGCAAACATGACAGTAAGGATGGAAAGCCCAGGGCTGCCAAGTGCTGGAATCCTGGGCTGCATTTCTTACGCTCACAGGCACGGCTCTTCTGAGTGTCTAGTCCACACACGTTCCCTGCACATAACTGTATTCTTTCATCAGTAACTATATTTTGGGGCAGAGGGAAGGGAAAAATTTTGAAGGAGTGGCACTAAGGCACGAGTCAAGATCCCAGCTTTGACTTCTTCTTGCCCTAAGACGTTCCTGAGATGAATGTATCATTTCACATACTATATTGTGTATCTCTGAACTTCTAGTAGATTTTTAAAAACAACCCAACTCTTTTATTAAGTTCAACTCACCAGAGGCTTCCATTTGCCTATCTGCTCATCGCTGAGTCGGAAATGACTCTACGGCACCTAACAACAGCAACAACAAAAACAAGCACCAACTGGAGGAGCCTGGTTGTGCAATGGTTAAGAGCTTGGCTGGTAACCAAAAGGTTGGCGGTTTAAACTTACCCAGCAGCTCCATGGGAGAAAAACCTGGTGATCTGCTCCCATTAAGATTACAGCCTAGGAACCTTGTGGGACTGTTCTTCTCTGTCATAGGGTCACTGTGAGTCGGAATCAACTGAATGGCACAAAACAACAATAAAACCAATTATCTGTCAACTGACCAACTGCGTTCTGGGACCTGAGAAGGTCACAGTCCAGTGTGGAGACTGTAAATTATTGCTGTATAATATGAAGGGCGACAGGGCAGAGAAACTGATTCCGCCAGGTGGGGAGAGCAGCCTGCACAGGCTTTCAGGGATTGTAGGGAGTCTTGCTTGAGGTAGGCTTTGAGGAGTGACTCCACCAAGGAGGTCACCAGGCGAACACGTAGCCTAACTAGGCTGTGGTACATCTATCATCTTTCTCTTACGCCTGCTTCTTCAAGTGAAGTTTTAAAAATACAAAAACAGTTTGTAGGATTGGACAACAGTATTGTATCAATATTGCATTCCCTGATTATGGTCTTTTTACTGTGATCAGGGAAGAGAAAGGTCAATTGGTCAACTCTGTTGTACTTGCTTATGATACATTTTTAAAAGGAAGAAACACAATTTAATGATAATCACAGCAGCTAACACTTACCACCTTGAAGACTAAGATTCACCTGACCCAAGCCATGATATTTTCAATTGCCTCATATGCATACAAAAGCTGGATGATGAATAAGGAAGACAAAAGAAGAATTGATGCCTCTGAATTATGGTGTTGGTGAAGAATATCGAATATACCATGGACTGCCAGAAGACTGAACAAGTCCTTCCTTCCTTCCTTTCTCCTTCCTTCCTTTTAGGAGAGGAGCAATAGAAGTGGTGTTTTGTCATATTTACATATCTTCTCACATAGAAAAAAACTAACAGAGACGCAGACCAGAGAGAATCTGAGTGACCTGAAGGCTGGAGTGTACCTCCCCTTGCACCCAGGGTCTGAGCCCCCAGTGTCATTTAACTCTTTAGCCACAGGTGTGGAAGAGGTACTTCTCTATTAGCTGCTTATACTCAGATGGTTATTCACTGGAAATGCATCTACAATAGATTAAAAAACTTGGAGTAACCAAAGGCTAGAAACTATGCTGGTTAGTTTGTATTCTCTTCCCAGTCACCTTTCAGACAATCTGGATAGGAAGTAGAGCATTCATGTGTCTGCATCATCTATCTATGTCCAAAGATGCCCTTGAGAGAGCCAAGGAAATGATGATTTAATATGGCGAAGTGCTTTGAGATTTCAAACAAAGAAGCTCTGTAAATACTGAGCATCATTGAGCACACTGACCTGGTATCATTCCCCTCAGTCTTATTAGGGCTTTGGAAAATTAATGAAGAAATGGGCTTTGGCATACTGGCAACGGCAATCACTTCTGGAGCGATGAAGAGACCCCCACGTTGGGGACCACAGGATTTGGTGAAAATACTGGCACAAGACCTACTTTTTCCTCTTTTGTAAATTAAAACTACCAAAGAGTGAAGCCTGTTGCAGTATAGAAAACAAAAAATGAAAAAGCTTTTTAAACCAAGCGTCCATGGAGAGAGGGCAAGTTATGGTGTGTGTGCACATGCCTGCAAAGAAGGTAGAGAAAGAGAAAGACAGACATTTAGAGAGACAGACAAACTGGACTACAGAAACATGCACATACAAACACAAGGCTTTTCCTACACTTGCTACAAAACCAAAACCACATTTTAAAATAAGAAATCATATGCATTCTAGGGTCACCATGAGTCGGAATCGACTCGACGGCAGCGGGTTTGGTTTTTTGGTTTATGCATTCTGTGTTGGTGACAGTGTAGTGGGCATGTAAACTGGAAAAACCTCTACAGAAGACTACAGTATCCAACGACATTACCAATGCACCTGCCCACTGACCTAACAATTCCCCTTCTAGGAATTATCCTGCACGTTAATTTGCACATGTTCAAAATGGTGTATATCCAAGGATATTCGTTGCAGTACTGTTTGTATTAGCCAAAACCAAGAAACGAATCCATTGCCATTGAGTTGCTACTGACTTATATCGACCCTAGAGGACAGAGTAGAACTGCCCCACTGAATTTCCAAGGGATGAGTCAGAACTGACTGGACGGTAACGGGTTCGGTTTGGTTTTATCTTCACGGAAGCAGACTTCCACAGCTTTCTCCTATGGAGCGGCTGGTGGATTCAAACTGCTGACTTTTTATTAGCAGAGGACTGGGAATACCTAAGCACTGATAAGTAAGTCGTGAACTGTCAAATAAATGCCAGGGTGTCCACAAAATAGAATCTCAGGGAGCTGTTAAATTTTTTTAGTTAAAAAATAAAAAGTAAATACAGGGGGAAAAAAATTGCCACAGCCAACCCAACCTTCAGCAACCACCACCCTGATCAGTCAGCAGCCATCTACATGGAGGCAACACCCTCCACCAGCAAAAAATTACAACTTGCTGAAGGTTCAGATGATGGTTAGCATTTTTTAGCAATAAAGTATTTTTTATTAAAAAAAAAAAAAAGAAAAAATCAGCTCTGTATGAACTGCTATGGAATGATCTCTAAAGATGTAATGTCAACTGACAAAATTCATGATGTATAACAATGTATACAAATACGCACACACATATACATATATATGAGGTTTTTGTGTGTGTGTGTGTGTATCAAGCCCTAGTGGCATAGTGCTTAAGAGCTTGGCTGCTAACCAAAAGGTCAGCAGCTCAAATCTACCAGCCGCTCCTTGGAAACCCTATGGAGCAGTTCTACTCTGTCCTACAGGATTGCTATGGCTATGAGTTGGAATTGACTTGATGACAACAGGTTTGGTGTTTTGGTATTATATGAAACATACTCAAACACACACACATCTCATGTTCCCTTTTCTATCTTTTGAATGTTGTATTATGTACCTACTCAAAAGAAGGGAATGAAATAATGCTAATTTGTGTGAAACTACCGATGAAATAGGAACGTAGAGGGATGAACTTTGTAACCCTCTCTGGGGATGGGGTAGACGAGCCGTGTCTTCACTGCTTGCGTGTTTCTCTCAATGTTCCCTCCTCACCAGGACCATGCCTTCCAGCACAGGGCCAAGGAGCCCAGGGTGAGCCAGGAATGCCCAGCCTGGCCCCTCCCTGCATCCATTAGTTCATGGCTAAAATTTGTGTGCCTCTGACTTCCCTAGCTCAACTCGGGTTGGGTCAGCCCAATGCTTGTTCTGGGCTAACCTTTCCCAAACTAGGAACCCCCTGAGCTATGCCAGGCCCCATCAAATGTGTACGTTGGTACGTGTGGGGCCTTTCCTGTTAGGCTGACAGGAGAAGCAATCTCTAGGGATTAGGGCCCCCTAGGCTATGGCCAAACATATTTGCTGCAACTCTGACCAAGGATAATTTTAAAATTGGATTTTTTCTGGTTGCAAGGAGCAAAGGCTCATCAAGCTAGGGGCTCCTTATTATGAGGATGCATGTGTGGCAATAAAGAGGGGCCAGGTTCCTATGGAGATAAAAAACAACATGAATGGAGTACTTAGCTACCCAGCATGGCGCTAAGTGGTTTGTGTCGATTATCTCATTTCAACTCCACCCTACACCCATGAGGCTGCCATGTTATTACCAAACTAAAACCAAACCTGTTGCCATCAAGTCAATTCTGACTCATAGCAACCCTATAGGAAAGAGTAGAACTGTGCCATAGGGTTTCCAAAGAGCAGCTGATGGATTTGAACTGCTGACTTTTTGGTCAGCAGCTGAGCTCTTAACCACATGTTATTACCACCCCCATTTTATCATGGATGACACTTGGGATTGTAGATGTCTGGTGCCACAGAGCAGCTGGGCCTTGTGGAAAAGGGATCTGGAGAACCTGCTTCTCTATTGGTCTCCCTCTCATCAGCAGCACACTGTTTGTCTCCTGGAGATGCTGTTCCTCCCTGTACATCTGCTTCTCTCTTCTAATATCAGTTGGCTGATTCTCTACCTATTAGGCTCACTCATTGATTCTTGCTTCCTTATAAATACCAGTTCCACATGGTCCTCTGACCCTCCTCCACCATATGGCTTCCTCTATACTTCCGTTGCCACTCCTAACAGCCTCCTTCTCTTCCGACCTCCAGTTCAAACCCCCATGCAAGAGAACTTGAGAGATCATCCTTCTGTTGGAGGCCAGCCACATCCCTGGACACTCCCTGTCCTGCGGGTTGTCTGTGCCAGGTCAGGTTCCCATTTTTTTTCATTCACCTGTGGCTGACGGGTGACGTAGTCCTCACAGGGTTAGTCTTTCCCTTCACTCATCCGGTATTTTTTAAGAACTGACTTTAGGCCAGGCATTGGGGTACTGGGGACACATCAACCAGCAGAACACAGTCTTTGCTTCCAGTGGAATTTTCCTTCCAGCTCTTTCACCTGGAGTTATGGGTGTGGGAAACATTTTGGCCTGTCCAGTTCAGACAAGGAGGCCTATGATTGACTGCTGGGCTCTTGCTCAGTCCCTAAGTCACCACCTCCTGTGGCCCTCTGCATTCTTGCCTCTTCCTGGTTATCCAGCCACCTCTGGAGACTGGGGCTGTGCCTCGTCCTGGTGGACTGTGGAGTCTGAGGTGGCCAAACAAATGTCTCCAACAGTTAGAAGGAGAACAATAGGAAGGGATTCTGGTGGATCTTCTCAGAGCCCCTGTGATCAGCTGTCATGGGCAGTAGGTCTCAGTCACAAATAACGAGGTGACTAACTATTCTACCATGACTGGTCTGCAAATACCCAAGATGTGTTCCTACCCTTTGCTTTCTCTCTTCCCCTCTTTCAATAACAAACTGCTTAAAGGGTTCCATGCCTTGTCAAATGCTGTTTTCCAGGCCTTAATTAACCTTTTCTAGGCTTGTCTTCCACATCCTTCAAACTTCTATTAATTTTTCAAAATCCAGCTCCAGGCATTGTCTTCTTTAATGAATCCTTCCCTAGATTCTTAGAGGCAACCATGGCCTTGTCTGGGCGCCTTTTGTACTTGATACATCTTTTTATTGTTGCCCTTATCATACTGTATTGCAAATACATATTTCTTCAGATGTCTGTCTCCTCTACTAAGAGTGTAAGCTCATTAAGGGCAGGGATGGTATCTTGCTTATTTATTTAAATTTAAATAAACTATTTTAGAATAGTTTTAGATTGACAGAAAGGTTTCGAAAACAGTACAGAAGAGTTCCTGTATACCCCTCACTGAGTCTTCCCCATCGTTAACATCTTGCATTACTATGGGACATTTGTTATAAGTAAGGAGTCAAGAGTGGTACACTGGCACTAACAAAGCTTATTCGGACTTCACTAGTTTTTCCATCCCAGGATTCCATCAAGGATACCACATGGCATTTAGTTGTCATGTCTCCTTGGCCTCCTCTGATTGGTGACAGTTTCTCAGACTTCCCTTGTTTTTGATGACCTTGAAAGTCTTGAGGAGGTCAGGTATGTCATAGAAGGTCCCTCAATTTGGATTTGTTTGGTGTTTTCCTCATGATTTAGACTTTTAAGCACCAGTACTTAGCTGGCATATACCACTTAGCATAGACCAGGCATTTGATTAATGTTTATTGAACTGAATAGAATTCAACAATTTTCTGAGCACCTTCAATATAAATAGAACCCTGAGAGTTGCCCTTGGAGAGACGAAATATAGAACTCAAGTCCTGTACAGATCCTCCACACAGCTGAATCACAAAAGACAGTATACAACTAAGTGTCAAGTAAGTGGGATCGAGAGAATGGCCTATGGCAGCTTAGGAGATGGATTAATCAGTGTGAGCGATCGAGGACAGCAGCTTCTCTGTGAAAGAAGGGACTGGAAAAGTGAGGAGGATTTGGAGAGGTCTTTGTCAGGTTCTCAAACACCCCACGCTCTTTCCTGACTTTGGACCTGTTCACAGCAGAGTCCTACATCTGAAAAGCATGTCCACCCCTCCCTTCTCACAGCTGGCTTCTTCTTCTTGATCCTTGACTTCCATGGGACCTTCACAGACCACATTATCTAAAACAGGCTCCACCTCTCCCTCTCTCACATCACCTTGTTTTTTTCTTCACGGCCCTTGACAAAATTTGTAATGTTCGAACAATTATTTCTTTATTGTGTAGCTCCCCCACTAGAGTCCAAACTCCTTGGAGGCAGGTTCTGTCTTTTTTATTCACCTTGGAAGAGCACATTACCTGTAACCTAGTAGGAACACATTAAATCGTTGAGTGAATGAATGGGCTGATTTTGGATGAGACTGACATGACACAGTGACAACAAGTGAGCAACGTCTTGCACTGAGATGGAGCAAGAGGGAAATGGGTAGGCAGATGGGATGCTGCCAGGTCATAAGACTGATTACAGTGGTGTCAGGTCATCCCAAACAGGGTGGCATAATTTGGGCAAAGGCCAGCAATGTACTAGGTGTGGGCCTCAGCAAGGTATAGGGCATCCAGTAATTTTCCATCTTGGGAAGGCCAACAAGGGTTCATAGGAGAAAGAATGGGGAATTAGGAATAGCTGGGGTCAAGGGAGGGGCAGGGGCTTTACAGATATCCTCAGAAATTACCACCGCGAGTGTATCCTGTGAATGAGAAGGAGTAATATAGAAGACCCTGGAAGACAAGGGTGGGGCCTAGTTTAAGAACCCTTGTGTGGGCACAGACCCAACATATCAAAGGGTCTTTAGTGAATGCTTCTGAATAAGAAAGGTAAAACGGTAGGTGAATACCTGTGATTTTAAAAATATCAGATGCTTTTGCTATAGTACTTCATCCTAGAAACCCACAGCCATCTTTGGGAGCATGAGGAAATCTAAAACAATACAATAAGGAACTTCAGGGCTCAGAATGGAAATGGCTCCATAGAAATTTTTAATCTTTTCCACCATGCTTTGCACGTGGTTACAAAGGACAAAATCAGGGTGTATGCTGCCTACCTTGAAAAGTGCATATTTTCCTGCCCAAGTTCAATTTTAAAATGCTGATTAAAAGGGCAGTGTTTTATACAGGTTCTGACTGGAAGAGCCCACTGGGAAAAGGCCTGGAGAGCATATGATAAACTCTGAGTCTGGAGTGTGATTTAGCGACAAAACAGTGGTAGATCTCATCTTTGTGTACACACATAAATAATTACGATTATTGAACTTGCTTATTTTTCATCCAGCCTGAGGAACAGCTTTGGAAAAGAAAGGTAATGGTGACCTGTGCCTGTGGAAGTCGAGGGGGACAGTCAGTGACACAGCTTAAGGGGCTCCTGGGAAGACCAAGTACCTGGTCCAACCGACCTTCCTGTGACAAGGTAGGTGATAGGCAGAAGAAGCACAATGACTGCACTGATAAAGCTAAAGGTCAGAACAAAGGATCAAAGAATGGGTCCTCATTATTTCAAATCTATAGCCTTTGAAGCCCCAGCAGGTAAGTGGTTGAGTCCTGTTCACAGACTTGTGTGTAACTCAGGAATTCTTTCTCCCTCTGTACCTGCATAGAGATTTAGGGCTCAAAGGGGCCACTGGTGTCATCCTGTCCAATCCCTGCATTTGATAGAGAAGGAAGTTGACATCCAGAGGACAACATTGCTGCCCAAAGTCACCAGGTAGATGGTGTCCGAGCCAGGGTGAGCCTTTCTAACACACCTTTCCTTTTACAATCCCAAGCAGCCCACCGGGGATCTCCATAAGTGACTGACCACCAAAATTGGCTCCAATTCCACATTTTGAGTTCCACTTCCTGCGTATTTGAATGTATGAGCATTGTTCACCATCTTTTTTCTCATATTACTTTTGCGACAACCTTAAGGTGGTAAAGAAAAAAAAAAAAAAAAGCTTAACCACATTAATGAAATACATACCAGGTATCTGACCTGGCTCCTACTTCCCTGCTAATCTCCAAACCATAAGCAAACCTATTGCCGGGGAATGGATTCCGACTCACAGCGATCCTATAGGACAGAGTCGAACTGCCCTCATGGGGTTTTCAGGGAGCGACTGGTGGATTCAAACTGCCAACATTTTGGTTAGCAGCCATAGCCCGCCACAGCTCTTAACCACTGTGCCACCAAGGCTCCAGCTGATATCAATTCATTTCTCTAACAGAAAATAGGTGTCAATTTTGTAGATGGAAAGTAATGTCCCTGTAAATATCAGCGAGGAGGTTGCTAGTCCTACCTGACAGTTTTATTATTACTTTTGTATCCAGCTCAGGTAAGGAACTCCACATTTACCAGCAGCATGGTGGTGCAAAATATGGAGTTTCTAACTTTTCTGTTAGTGTTAACATCAGAGGGTAAAGCAAGAATGGAAGGAACAGGTATGCTGGCAGCACGCCGAGTACAGCCCAGGGCACCTCACAGGACCCTGGCTTTCCTCCTCACTTCCCAGCACAGACTTTCAGGTCCTAACACATCACCGTAGGTTGGAGGGGATTGCTGTGCGGCAGTGGAACAGCCCGCTCACAGGTGGGCAGCTGAGGTGACTTGGCAGAGCCCGCTTGTCAACACTGGTCTTCAGCGCACTCACAAGGTAAGCCAAGTGGAGGGAAGTTAACTTGTTTGGCTCTTCTCCTGATTTAATGGAAGGTTATGATTTTGTAAGAACTCTATAAACTGAACATTTCACATTTGGACAAGAAAACTAGATAACACAAACACGACAAAAAGAGTATTTCATTCGTAGCTATGTATGTGAATTTCATGAATAGCCACTTCTGTCTTGAGACCACTTCAACTTATGCTTCATAACCTGCATATTTTCTAAAGGGTCACATAGTGTTGGGTCTAGAATTGTCAGATAAAATAGAAGACATCCAGTTAAAGCTGAATTTCACGTTAACAATAAATACTTTTTTAGTATAAGCATATTCCAAATATTGCATGGGACATACTTATACTAAAAACTTACTCACTGTAAATGGACATAGGGCCCATTAACCAGCCAGTTAATTTATTATTCAGATAATTCTTCCTCTGCTTCCTTAAAGTGGCTTAACTTTAGCAGCCCCATTTGAGAATGGGGGCCCTAGTGGCACAGTGGTTAAAGCTTGGCTGCTAACCAAAAGGTCGACAATTTCCGTGGAAACCCTATGGAGCAGTTCTACTCTGTTCTATACGGTTGCTATGAGTTGGAATGGACTTGATGGCAACAGGTTTGGTTTTTTTTTTTGGTTACTAAAGAGTGAAGGAGCCCTGGTGGTGCAGTGGTTAAGTGCCCCATTGCTAACCAAAAGGTTGGCTGTTCGAACGCATTAGCTGCTCTGCAGGAGAAAGCTGTGGCAGTCTGCTTCTACAGAGATTACAGACAGCTTTGGAAACCTTATGGGGCAGTTCTACCCTGTCCTACAGGGTCTCTAGGAGTCGGAATCAACTCAACGGCAAAGGGTTTGGTTTTTGGGTCTTAGAGAATGAGGAGGGAAATATAGCTCAAGTGCACTGGGCATCCTACTTACTATCACCTGAGGTGCATGATTCGGTGAGGAGAAATTTGATACTTTTGGCAAAAAAGATGGTGATTATGTTTTCTTCCTATTAGCATGTAGACAGAATTATCCATAGACTGATAGCTTCCAGGGCTTAGAGTTTGCATACCAGTAAAATGCAGAAAGAAAAGAAAAGGTAAAACTGTGAGGAGATCAACATAGTGTTGCCAAGTCTAAATGCAATTAGAAAAAAAAAAAAAAAGAACCCACAGCTACCTTTGTCAATTACTATTAATTCAGAAAAGAAAATAACCTAATACCCTAGAAGTGGGAGGAATACACTCTCAGTATAAAGAGCAACACTTCTTAAATAAAGCTGGCAGTGTTGCAGGGTGCTGTCCTTGTTGTTGTGAAAACTTTGTCACAATCTGGCATTGGACCTGAGATTTGAGAATGCCCAGGTCAGATTCTGCCACAGTAAAAAAACAAAACAAAAAAAACCCCACTGCCATAGAGTTGATTCCAACTCATACCAACTCTATAGCAGCACATGCAAAATGTCAATAGCAATCTCGTAGATTGTCCAGGTTTGTGCTGGCAGGAGACATTCACAGGTCACCTTCTAGTAAAGGAAAGCGAAGGGGAACACAAGCCAGTTTGAATTTTGATGGCCTTAAATTAATATTATCTAACGTAAGTATTTTATTTCTGAGATGCTTATTATTTGCATGGGTGTATAATGTGACCTCTCAAATCATAAGGCACATGGTTTAATATAATACATAGAAAATCTTTTTCTAAACTTCCTTTGGAGCACAGCCCAATCTCAGAACTCGTTCTCTCTCTGTATAAAATGAATGCTTTGGGAATTGGATTACATGACATCGAACTTGAATAACCCCCTTCCCAAGAAAGTTCAGAGGTCTTTGAAACGACAGGTAATTAAGCCTCCTGGCTCCTGTGTGCTGGCAGAATGTGTGACCCCAGCTGAGACTGTTTGGGTATTTGCCAAAAGGAAGGTATAGTTGGTAGCAATGCTTGGAGACTATGTCTACGAGTTCAGGTTTTCTATCACCCATTTACACAAGGGAAAACTGTCGTATGAAAGAGGAGAATTGCCTGAACTTGCTGAGTAATTAATAGAAACCATGATTAAAATCAATGGCCCAACCCAAATCTTGTACGGAGTTTCTTCTATCCTCTTCCTGCCTGAGAAACACATATAAAGATTTTAACCAGAGAAACTCTTCTTTAAATAGGACTGAAATTCAATGTCATATGCTGCAGAGAGATTCAAGGCATTGTTCACCAATGATCTCTAAAAGCTCTTTTCTTCTTCCCATGTCTGTGAAGAGTACTCCCAGCTTTTCACAGTGATAATCTCTCGGTTAGGGCAGTTCGGGAGGGGGCTCTTTATCTTTGTTTTTTCTATAATGATGGAGTTTTAAAATAATTGTAATTGTTTATTACTTCTAGAAAAAGTAAAAAAAATAAAGATGGGAAGTCCATGCACTGCCTTTAAAAATCACTTCAACCTGGATTTCAGAGTGGCCATTTAACATCTCCTTTTAAAAAAAAAAAAAAAAAATTTTTTTTTTTTGTACCTAAGTGCTACAGCTGCTAACCAAAAGACTGGCAGTTCAAATCCATCAGGCGCTCCTTGGAAACTCTGTGGGGCAGTTCTACTCTGTCCTGTAGGGTTTCTATGAGTCGGAATTGACTCGATGGCAAACGGTTTGGTTTCTTTTTCTTTAATGTAATTGTACCCTCTCATGGTCCTCTCCCTAACTTACCTTCGACGGCCTGAGAAATTCAGTAAAACCAGTTGCTGTCGACTAGGACTCATGATGACCCCCACGTGTGTGAGAGCAGAACTGTGCTCCATAGGGTTTTTTTTTTTTTTTAATTAACTTTTATTAAGCTTCAAGTGAACATTTACAATTCCAATCAGTCTGTCACATGTAAGTTTACATACATCTTACTCCCTTCTCCCACTTGCTCTCCCCCTATTGAGTCAGCCCTTTCAGTCTCTCTTTTCGTGCCAATTTTGCCATCTTCCCTCTCTCTCTATCTTCCCATCCCCCCTCCAGTCAAGAGTTGCCAACACACTCTCCAGTGTCCACCTGATTTAATTAGCTCACTCTTCATCAGCATCTCTCTCCCCCCCGCTGACCAGTCCCTTTCATGTCTGATGAGTTGTCTTCGGGGATGGTTTCTGTTCTGTGCCAACAGAAGGTCTGGGGAGCATTGCCGCCGGGATTCCTCTAGTCGCAGTCAGACCATTAAGTATGGTCTTTTTATGAGAATTTGGGGTCTGTATCCCACTGATCTCCTGCTCCCTCAGGAGTTCTCTGTTGTGCTCCCTGACAGGGCAGTCATCGATTGTGGCCGGGCACCAACTAGTTCTTCTGGTCTCAGGATGATGTAGGTCTCTGGTTCATGTGCCCCTTTCTGTCTCTTGGGTTCTTTTTTTTTTAATAACTTTTATTAAGCTTCAAGTGAACGTTTACAAATCCAATCAGTCTGTCACATATAAGTTTACATACATCTACTCCCTACTCCCACTTGCTCTCCCCCTCTTGAGTCAGCCCTTTCAGTCTCTCCTTTCTTGACAATTTTGCCATCTTCCCTCTCTCTCTATCCTCCCATCCCCCCTCCAGACAAGAGTTGCCAACACAATCTCAAGTGTCCACCTGATATAATTAGCTCACTCTTCATCAGCGTCTCTCTCCCACCCGCTGACCAGTCCCTTTCATTTCTGATGAGTTGTCTTCGGGGATGGTTCCTGTCCTGTGTCAACTGAAGGTCTGGGGAGCATGGCCGCCGGGATTCCTCCAGTCTCAGTCAGACCATTAAGTTTGGTCTTTTTATGAGAATTTGGGGTCTGTATCCCACTGATCTCCTGCTCCCTCAGGGGTCCTCTTTTGTGCTCCCTGTCAGGGCAGTCATCGATTGTGGCCGGGCACCAACTAGTTCTTCTGGTCTCAGGATGATGTAGGTCTCTGGTTCATGTGGCCCTTTCTGTCTCTTGGCCTCTTAGTTGTCGTGTGGCCTTGGTGTTCTTCATTTTCCTTTGCTCCAGGTGGGTTGAGACCAATTGCTGCATCTTAGATGTCCGCTTGTTAGCATTTAAGACCCCAGACGCCATATTTCAAAGTGGGATACAGAATGATTTCATAATAGAATTATTTTGCCAATTGACTTAGAAGTCCCTGCAAACCATGTTCCCCAGACCCCCGCACTTGCTCCGCTGACCTTTGAAGCATTCATTTTATCCCGGAAACTTCTTTGCTTTTGGTCCAGTCCAATTGAGCTGACCTTCCATGTATTGAGTGTTGTCTTTCCCTTCACCCAAAGCAGTTCTTATCTACTGATTGATCAATAAAAAACCCTCTCCCTCCCTCCCCTCTTTGTAACCACAAAAGTATGTGTTCTTCTCAGTTTTTTCTATTTCTCAAGATCTTATAATAGTGGTCTTATACAATATTTGTCCTTTTGCCTCTGACTCATTTTGCTCAGCATAATGCCTTCCAGGTTCCTCCATGTTATGAAATGTTTCAGAGATTCGTCACTGTTCTTTATCGATGCGTAGTATTCCATTGTGTGAATATACCACAATTTATTTACCCATTCATCCGTTGACGGACACCTTGGTTGCTTCCAACTTTTTGCTATTGTAAACAGAGCTGCAATAAACATGGTGTGCATATATCTGTTTGTGTGAAGGCTCTTGTTCCATAGGGTTTTTGATGGCTGATTTTTCAGAAGTAGATCACCAAGTCTTTCTTCTGAGGTGCCTTGAACCTGGGTGGACTTGAACCTCCAACATTTTGGTTAGCAGCTGAGCATGTTAACCATTTGTGTGGGTATTCTAGACATTTGTCTCTGTGGGAAGCAGTGCTGCTTTTTTTTTTTTTTCCCAACCTCTCAAAATTCCAGCTCTCCTGGAATTACTACAGCTCAGGTATTTCACCACCAGCCCCCACCCCCCAGCCCTATTTAATATCAGCTTGTTTTTATTCTTCTCTCTCTGTTGTTTGCCTTACTAATTCTGACATGATTTTTTTTTTTTTTTTCAGGCCCAACTGAATAGAAGAGAGAGATTTTTGGCTTTGATTTCAGAATGACGTTTCACAGAAAGTCAGCTCTCGTTCCAGGTACTTGATAAACATCTCACTCACTAATTTCTCATCATTTCTAAGCAATTAACATTTTGGTTAGCAAGTCCAGAATCTTTCAGACACTGTTTGCCTCCTACACCACAAGTAAGTTAATGAAACCCACAGAATGTGGCCTGGCCCTCCGCTTTCCTTTAATGGTTTCTGTCACTTGGGCCAGATGGCTGCCGTGACTCTGCATGTCGTGAGCTGCCTGGGGGCAAGCAGGAGAATGCAAATGACTGGCCCTTACATTGCAATTTAAGGATAGCTGTTAGGTGCTACTCTTCCCACATAAATCCGTTCCTAACCTCCAAGTTTGAGGAGAATGTGCTATTTTAGCATATTTTTAGTGGTGAGAACATTAAACCTTGTGGTGATGGTGGCATATTGCTGAATTATGTGTTTTGGTCCGACTAGAGTAAATGAGAAAGTTTTTTTTTTTTTGTGGGGAGAGGGGAAGAAAGGGAGCTTTGGACACAGGGAAGACTAGAGAGATGAAAAGGTAGATGTTGGCAATTCCTGAGTTCTAGGTATTAAAAAAGAAGAGCCCTGGTGGTACAGTGGTTAATTACCTGGCTGCTAATGGAAAGTCCACTCCGCATGAGAAAAGACCTGGCAATCTGCTCCCATAAAGTTTACAGCCTGGAAAGCCCTCTAGGGCAGTTCTACTCTGTCCTTTAAGGTTGCTGCCAGGCGAAATCAACTTGATGGCACACAACAACAGGTATTACAAAAAATAGCCAAAATTTATAATAATTGAACTGTAAGGAGTTTTATTCATTAACAAGGTGTTTCTTGCCAGGCATATTCAAAATCCCTGCACCCAGATTTTAATTGTATTTGTCTCTATTGCAGTAAAGCATGTTTTCTACCATCAGAATGGAACTACGAGATTTAAAGGGAAAAGAACACATTAAGAGGCTTTTTCTAAGAGCATTCAAGTCTTGGTGGATAGAGGAGCACTCATCCAAGGATGCTCTGTGGCATTACAGAAATGAATCAGACATTCAGGATCTCCATTTCCTTAGAAACAGAGACATGCTTAAGGTAAACAAATTGGACAAAGTATATTCTACATTTTGCTTTCAACATGAAACCAAAAAAAAAAAAAAAAAAAATCTGCACTCTGCACTTGGCTGAGGGATACCCTGAGCCTGTTCGTCATCCACCCTCTGTCCAAGTGCACTCTGGGTATGACTAAATAACGTTTCGGTTCCTGTATTTTCAGATCTGGCTTTCTCTGTGGCGGTGATGGCAGGAGTGGTCATGGTGTTTGGTGCCATAAGAGTTACCTTTTCAAGGCACCAAAACCTTTCTTTGGGTTAAATATTTTGCTCTTTCTGTCTCAAATGTGCTTCCTGGGGAAGTAGGTTCTGCGCATGTCCGGAAGCATTCTACAAGAACAAGAGTTGGACAAGCACAGAAACTACTCCTTCCAACCATATAGGAAATCCCAGTTTTTCTTCTCTTGAGGCTTATCTTCTCAGGCTTAAAAGGTGAAAATAATCCTATCTGCCTTCTCTTGGAAAGGAGTAGGGATATGCGCCTCATATGCCTAACTTTTATTTAGATCAAGTGTGGAAGACAGGAAGAAAACAGAAGGGGAAACTAAACCCTTAGGAAGATGAAGAAGAGAAAATAGCTACCCCCCTAAACTCACCTAGCAGTCTGCCCTCTGGAGTAAACTGACTGTGCTTGAAAGTATCCAAATATCCCAATCTAAGACTCTTAAAGGAAGACGATGCCTGTCATTGTGGTTTTTTTTTTTAAATTGTAGTAGTTCATTTTTTTTTCCTTTCTTTTTAAATGATTCTGAAGTAACACATGTATACAGTAGAAAACTTGCAATTTAGAAACACATTAAAAGAAGCATGGAAGACATCACCTATAATCCTCTTAGCCAAATGCAAACCCTGTTAACATCTAGGAATGGTTCCTTGCAGTGTTTTTTCATATGCTTTTTTAATGTTTACGTAACAGACAGCATTTGTATACAGAATTTAACATACTATTTTTGTTCTGTTCAACCAATCAAAAATAGTTTCTGATACCATTATGAATTCTTTATCATTTTAATGGCATTATAATATTCCATCAGGTGACTATACAATAATTTATTAATTTTCCTACTGCTGGGAATTTAGGGCTTTTCCCATGTAACCATTATAAATAGTACTTAAATAAACATGCTTTTTGTCTGTATACATCTTAGTCAGCATTTCAAAGTATTGTCTTACTACAGGTATAATCTGCTGGAAGTAGAATTACTAGATCAGAGATTATTGTCATTTTTAAGGACTTAAATATATATGATCAGGAAGGTTGTATCAATTTATACCAACACAGTGTATGAATATCTTTCTGAAGCTCTGACTGCATTGATTAATGTCATTTAAAAATTTTGATATTTTGTTAGGTTATTTAACTTTGCATTCACTCATGAGGGTGAAAATTATTTACAGACTAATCAGCTATTTGTATTTTCTCTTCTATGAACTGTCAGTTTATCACCTTTATTTTGTCACTAATTTATTCTAATACTTTATATATTAAGGTTATTAACTTTTTGTGTCATAATTATTGAAAACATATTTCTTTTTATGTTTTGTTTGTTCTCTGTCTATAATAATTTTTGACATGCAGAAATTTTATATTTCTCTATACTCCAATTTATTGACCATTTATTCTGTGGATTCTTCCATCGTTTTAAAGTATAGAAAGTCCTCAACCATCTAGACTAGATAAATATGCAGACATGTATTCTTCTTCTTGTCTAATTCATTTTTCCAAAAAAAAAAAATTAATCTATCTGGAACTCAATTTGTCATGTGCTACAAGCAAAATGTATTTTTCCCTGATAAGATAACAATGATCCTGGCAATGCTGTTGACTGCTCCCTTCCCTACAACTCTTCCATGTATTCTGTGCACACATGTGCAAGACCATTCTGTATGTGCAAGATTACATTTTAGGGTTTTTCCTCTATATTTTCTGGATCTCTTTGGCTATTCTTTTACCAGTAGTTTATCCACCCCCAGGACTTTTTTTTTTTCCTTCCCCTGTGTAATTCCTTTAGTTACTATTACACTGGATTCTTGCAACTTAAAAAATAGCCAAGATAATGTACAAAGAAGGCTGTCGAAGATTACTGGAGAAAGAGAATGTCCCTTTCAAGGTCTTAGGTGAAAATGTGAAAGGTTAGTTCTTTTTATGTGTACGTTATCTAGTGCTGCTATAACAGAAATACCACAAGTGGATGGCTTTAACAAAGAGAAAGTTATTCTCTCACAGTCTAGGAGGCTAGAAGTCTGAATTCAGGGTGCTAGCTCCAGAGGAAGGCTTTCTCTCTCTCTGTTGGCTCTGAGGGAAGGCCCTTGTCGTCAGCCTTCCCCTTGTCTAGGAGCTTCTCAGCGCAGCGACCCTGGATCCAAAGGACATGCTATTCTCCTGGCTTTTGTTTGTTGGTAGTACGAGGTCCCCCATCTTTCTGCTCCATGCTTTCTGTTACGTCTCAAAAGAGATTGACTTAAAACACAACCTAATCTCATAGATTGAGTCCTCCCTCATTAACATAACTGCCTCTAATCCTGCCTCATTAATGTCATAGAGGTAGGATTTACACATAGGAAAATCACATCAGATCACAAAATGGAGGATAATCACACACTACTGGGAATCATTGACTAGCCAAGTTGGCACACATTTTTTGGGGACACAATTCAATCCATAACAGTGGCGTTCATCCTATAACACAGAAAATCAAAAAGGACTTTCCTAGTTTCTCGATAGTCACAGCAACACTCAGATAAAGAAGAATTAGATATGTATTGTTCATTTTTCAAAAATTTCCGGTGAGGAAATTGAGACAGTTAATGTTAAAAGATCATCTCTACTTTGTCTTCGAGGGCACCAGGAAAAGATCTCAATCCACGTACATATAGAAAATTTCCAGAAACTGTCACAGAATAAAAAACGAGAGGAAGTAATACTTAGGATGGACCTGTTAGAGTTCTACAATACTTAGGATGGTCCCGTTAGAGTTCTACAAAGTACATGCCAAAAAATTCTGCTTTGTTGTTAAGAAGACTTGTCAGCAGTGGGTATCTTAGGGTGTGGGGTTACAGGTGACTTTTTTCTTTTTATTTAAGTATATTTTCGATTTTTTTCAAAATTGCATATTTTTTTTTTTAAAATAACTTCGTTAATTAAATTCTGGAATACAGTATTCGTAAATTTAGTCTCAAGAAGTGCAATGTCACAAAAAAAGGGATTTTCTATTTCTTCACCTCTTACACAGCAACAGTAAAACTCATTAGAAGCGATTTTGTGAAAATGAGACAGGACATTTCTAAACCAAATGCTTTGCCTCTGAATAAAGATTTAACCCAAAATGAGGTTGGGGACTGGAAAAAGGTATGAAAAAAATGAAAAATAATCTCTTAAAATTGCTATTTCTAAAGTGAATAGGAATTCTTCTGCAATAGCTTTTTTTTTTTTTTTTCCTCTTGACCACCAAGGATTGATACATCTTACAAGTTAAAACATCAAGGCTCTAAGTAAGTACTCAATGGATAAATTATTATTATTTTTCTGGTAAATTCCTTTTTTGTAAAACAAATGGCACTACTTTTACTGTCTTGAAGATCCCCACTTTTCTTTAATGGTCTCTACCTTCCTCTTTTCTTAGCTCTCCTTAATTGTTCTGCTTTTCATTAGTAGATCATTCTCCCTGGCTGGCCAACAGTGATGGGGGTCAGAGTCATGGACAGTATACTCTATCTGGTTTAATCTGGGTCGAGAAAAGCTAAATGGTGCCTCTTCCTCGAATTAGTCACTTTAAGCAGAGGGGATAGTCAGCCTCCGGGGAGTAAGCACCTGAGAATATCTGCTGCAACTTTCAGCCTCCCCAAAAAGCAAGTTTATCTTTGCTCTTAATCCATAAGCAGCCTGTTGTATTTCTTTTCCATGTCACATTGAAAAGAAATAAAAACCAAGCCCCGTACATATCAATTAAATGCATAAACAATTAGGTAGTAGTTCATTTCCCCCTTAAACTTTTCATGCTTGTTTTCCTTTCTTAGAATAACCCTTTAATGCCATCAAAGCACTGATAGTGCCAGCATCTCTTCCTTCCAGGGGTGTGGGGCAGGGGGTGGGGGAGCGTTCGGCACATAACGTCTCTGGTCTACGACAGACGTCCACGTGATTTCTTGGAACAAGACTTCCAGTGGCTAACCCTGTGAGGAAGAGGAAATTTCCTTTCACTCAAATACTGTCAGGGCCAATGTGCCTTACAAGAGATTGGCTGTGAGATTCTGAATATTGAAATGGTAAAAAAAAATCGAGCTGGACAGATCCTTGCCACCACTTTTTCTGCTAAATATAGATACGTTGTCATCTGGTCGCAGGAGCCATTTCCAGCTACAGCTCCTTGAGAAGGGAGACGGCACCCAGGCTCATGTTAAACTGCAGAGAGCTGAGCTGACCCTGACTTGGGGATTGTGAGGAGAAAGGGAAGGGGCTAGGAAGGAAAACAAGTCTTAGTTGTAGTTAAATATAATGATACTGGGGCATCCGTAGTTAACGATAACATTTGCTTAAAATATTATTAGGCATCATAACTTGGAAGAAAGGGTATTTAGAAAGAACCCTGTTCCCTGAGTCTGTCTCTGCTCAGAGTTGCTCTTCCACCATTTTAGAAAGCCATGTTCAGCAGTAGAGTTCTTGCCTCCCATGTGGGAGACCTGGGTTCAATTCCCAGCCAATGTACTTCATGCACAGCCACTGCCTGTCTGTCAATGGAGACGTGAGTGTTGCTGTGATGCTGAGCAGGTTTCATTGGCACTTCCAGACTAAGATGGACTAGGAAGAAAGACCTGGCTATCTACTTCCCCAAATCAACCAATGAAAACCCAGTGGATTATAACAGAATATTGTCCGATCGGCAACTGATCATGAGGATGGCACAAGACCAGGCAGCATTTTGTTCTTTTGTGCCTGTACAGGGTTGCCATGAGTCAGGGCCAACTCAACTAACAGCAACTAACAACAACACAGTGCAGAGAGAGATGATAAGACATGGACTCCAGTAGTCCTGGGTTTGAATTCCACGTACCCTCTGTTTGATTTGGGGTTAAACTTTTCTGAGCCTTAAAAAAAAAACAAACAACAAAAAAACAAACCCATTGCTACTGAGTCAGTTCCAACCATACCAACCCTATAGGACAGAGAAGAACTGCTCCATAGGGTTTCCAAGGAGTGGCTGGTGGATTTGAACTGCTAACCTTTTGGTTGGTAGTGGTAGCTCTTAACCACTCCTCCACCAGGGCTCCTTCCGAGCCCTTATATATAAAATGCAGGTAAAATACCATTTCTCTCATAGAGTTATTAGGATTAATATTAGATTAAAGTACACGGCACTGCTAAGGACTGAACATTGGTTGGCATGGTTCCCCGTTTAGGTGAGTCATTTAAGTTCTCTGGACACCAATGTTTTCTCTGTTAGCAAGTCTGTTGGTTCTGCTTCTGAGCTGTATCCAGAATGCATCCACGTCTTTCTATTCCCACTGCTGGCATGCCAGCACAAGCCACTGTCATCTTTTGCCTGGACCATTGCAATAGCTTCCTAACTGGCTTCCCTCCTTCCACTCTTAAATTCTGGAAAATCCATCTCTGCACAGCAGCCAGAGAGAACTTTTTTTTTTTAATGATTTTTATTGTGCTTTAAGTGCAAGTTTACAAATCAAGTCAGTCTGTCTCCTTTCGTGATGGTTTTGCCAGTTTCTAACCCTCTCTACCCTCCCATCTCCCCTCCAGACAGGAGATGCCAACACAGTCTCAAGTGTCCACCTAATACAAGTAGCTCACTCTTCATCAGCATCTCTCTCCAAACCATTGTCCAGTCCCTTCCATGGCTGATGAGTTGTCTTTGGGAATGGTTCCTGTCCTGGGCCAACAGAAGGTTTGGGGACCATGACCACCAGGATTCTTCTAGTCTCAGTCAGACCATTAAGTCTGGTCTTTTTATGAGAATTTGGGGTCTGCATCCCACTGGTCTCCTGCTCCCTCAGGGGTTCTCTGTTGTGCTCCCTGCCAGGGCAGTCATCGGTTGTGGCCGGGCACCATTTAGTTCTTCTGGTCTCAGGATGATGTAAGTCTCTAGTTCATGTGGCCCTTTCTGTCTCTTGGGCTCATAGTTATCGTGTGACCTTGGTGTTCTTCATTGTCCTTTGATCCAGGTGGGTTGAGACTCATTGATGCATCTTAGATGGCCGCTTGTTAGCATTTAAGACCCCAGACGCCACATTTCAAAGTGGGATGCAGAATGTTTTCATAATAGAATTATTTTGCCAATTGACTTAGAAGTCCCCTTAAGCCATAGTCCCCAAACCCCTGCCCTTGAACTGCTGACCTTCGAAGCATTCAGTTTATTCTGGAAGCTTCTTTGCTTTTGGTCCAGTCCAGTTGAGCTGACCTTCCTTGTATTGAGTATTGTCCTTACCTTCACCTAAAGTAGTTCTTACCTACGAACTAATCAGTAAATAACCCTCTCCCACGCTCCCTCTCCCCTCGTAACCACAAAAGTATGTGTTCTTCTCAGTTTATACTATTTCTCAAGATCTTATAATAGTGGTCTTACACAATATTTGTCCTTTTGCATCTGACTAATTTCACTCAACAAAATGCCTTCGAGGTTCCTCCATGTTATGAAATGTTTCACAGATTCGTCACTGTTCTTTATCGATGCGTAGTATTCCATTGTGTGAATATACCATAATTTATTTAACCATTCATCCGTCGAGAGACACCTGGTTGCTTCCAGCTTTTTGCTATTGTAAACAGAGCTGCAATAAACATGGGTGTGCATATATCTGTTCGTGTAAAGGCTCTTATTTCTTTAGGGTGTATTCCGAGGAGTGGGATTTCTGGGTTGTATGGTAGTTCTATTTCTAACTTTTTGAGAAAACGCCAGATAGATTTCCAAAGTGGTTGTACCATTTTATATTCCCACCAGCAGTGCAGAGAGAACTTTTTAAAAATGTAAATCAAATTATGCCATTCCCCCGCCCTCCAAAGGCTTCTTACTGCACTTAATATAAAATCCAAATTCAAAACCAACCTCTGAGGTCCCATACAGTCCAGCCCCTGCCTACCTCTTTTACTTCATCAGCTATTGCTTCCTCCTTTTATGAATATTTTCTGGGCTCAGTGGCCTTCTCTAAGTTCCAAAAACACACCATGCTTATTTCGACCTCATGGTCTTTGCATTTGCTATTTCCATGGCTTGGATGAAGATCCTTCCGTATTCTCTTGTGGCTGAAATATTCTTAAGAGTTAGCTCTCAGCTCAAATGTTTCTCCTAAAATTTGTCTTCCCCGGCCTACTCACTCTCTACCACAGCCCTATGTTAACGTTTAACTTTCTTAATAGCACCTATCGCTACCTGAAATTACCTCACGCTTTGCTTAGCTGCTGATTTTCTATTTCCTCCACAAAAATGTAAGCTCCATGAAAGAAGGAGGCTGTATCATTCACCCCGAAGCAAGCCTAGAGTGTCCCTGGGTGGAGCAAATGCTTTGTACTTAACTGCTAAACTAAAGCTTGCAGGTTCTAACCCACTCAATTGCAACACCAAAGAAAGGCCTGGTGATCTGCTTCTGTAAAGATTACAGCCAAGAAAACACTGTGGAGCAATTCTACTCTGTAACACATTGATTCAACGGCAACGGGTTTCAAAGCATTTCAGTAATTCTAGAATAGTGCTTGTGAAGGGTAGGCACTCAGTATTTGGTGGATGAATTCTGAATAAATACGTAAAAAGGGGTAATAATATCATATCTTCCTGCAAGTTGTTGACTGGATTTGAAAAGCTTTTGATGTTCTTTCCATTTCTAACAGTTCTATGATTTCTTGAACTAACAGAAAGTCTGAATCTCTGAATGATCTTAAAGAAATGCAGTTTTAAAATTTTCAAATCCTTACATTAAGCAATTCATATTAGGTTAACAAAGATACGCCAGATATAGGCATTTTGGAAATCTGCTTTAATAAGTTAAAAAAGACGCAAAATTTGCAGGTCAAGTATGTGTATGTGAAGAGATCCTTCTCATATATTTTAAAATTTTGTCCCTTTAAGAAGCATTTTAGGTTCTCTGAGCGATCCTATTTACAGTTTGCTTAGCAAACCCTTTTGTCACAGATCGTGAAAAGGAATCTGGCCCCTCAGCATAACACACCTGCTGAAAGAAACACCCAGGTAAGCTCAGTTCTTCGGCTCAGGGAGCCATCCGCTCCGCTCTGGTCTTAAAGGTCAGGCGATTTCTGAGGCTGCGCTTTCAGGAGGACACTGTGCCAGACTGGATCACATCCCCAAGAAGGAACTGGAAACGGTGTTAGGAGAAACAACAGGAAAACAAAACCAAACCAATCAGAATGCCTAACTTAAGGGGGAAGAGACTGAAGACCTGCTACCGGTTGTGGTGGAGTTGATCCCGACTCGTGGTGACCCCATGTGCGGAGAATGGAACTGTGCCAGACGGTTTTCCTGGCTGTGACCTTTTGGGAGCAGATGGCTAGGCCTTTCTTCTGAGGCACCTCTGAATGGGTTCAAACCTCCAACCTTTCAGTTAGTAGTCGAGTGCTTAACCGTGTGCGCCACCCAGGGACTCCTGTAGACTGGCTAGTTACTCTCAAATATTTGAAGATTTCTCGTGAAAAAGCAGGTTCTGTGCTCTTCCGTGGGACAAATCTGGAACTGATCAGTGGAAGCTACTGGGAGGCAGATTTTGACTGAGTAAATGGAGGGGATTTCTAAGAGTCTGACTTGGTACCTAGGCAAAGGCCTGCTTGGAAATACAGTGAGCAGCTTCGAGCAGTCAGCAGTGTCCTACAAGGGCCGTCCTTCTTGGGCAGCGTGAACGCTGGCAAGCCCTCACTGAAACCCTTTCACACATTCTAGGCCATCTAGCATTCTAGGCCCTAATCGAATGTGATTTGCCTCCCACAGCACTCCTCCTGGCGTGTAATGTGTGGAATATATGATGTGTGTGCTGCTGCTAATGACACGGGCCTGGAAAACTCTGAATTTCAAAAGCTGAGCTAGAATCTCATAGATCCACGGGTTTATATTCTGACCTGGAAGCTAACTGCTGGTTATTTCCTACCCAGGAGATTTCTAATCTGGAAGCCTGAAGCTGGCTACTTCTTGCTGAATAATAGTTTGTGTTCCAAGAATAACCCTGGGTTTATGGATAGAGGATAAGGCTGGAGAGTTTACAAGTTGAATTAGATTTCCTTTTCATGTGTAGCCTAAGATATATCTGTTATTTTCTACCTCTCCCTTCTGGCAGGGGCGGCTGGTAACTCTGGGCAGAAACTGACCCTCTTCAGCGACACCCCCCAGCCTGACCCCTCTTTTCTCCTTCTTTCCTTCCTTTGCCTTTCATTAAAATCTCTAGAAGCCTTTGAATGCTTAGCATGAAAATGAGCCCATTTTATTTTTGGAACCCACAGAGGCAGGCCTGAGGGAAGTTATTGTGTTGCTTTTAGCAACTAAACAAAAAGGTGTGAAATCCTTTGCTGGCTGTTCTAGAATGGGAAAAAATAAATAAATAAACTGAGGAGGGAGGTTCAGGACAGTGTGTGGCAGCTTGGACGGAACCTCGGAACCTCGTGATGGGGGTTTCTCTTAGGCTCATTAGTAACCAGAGTGGCTTTGGGGACATCTGTGCCTTTCTCTTACCTTCCCTGGAAGTTACGAGAACGGCACAGGAAGCCCCTGGATTGTTTTTTTTAATGATTCACTTTGAAATACTATTTCCATGTTGCTTTGAAAAGGACTTGGGGAGGGGACTGGTTGGAGAAGATGAGTTTGAAAAAGGATTTGGGGATGGGATCCAGTTCACACAGTATCCCTCTTAAAACCCTTCGTGACATTCCCTGTTGGGGTTGGGGTGGAGGGAAGGAGGGGACCATTCCACTAAAGTTTCAGGGACCAGAATGCCCAGCTAACAGTGCTGTGGATATGAGTCTTTAACACAAACCTGGAATGATTTAAACATGGAACAGTGCTAAGAGACAAAGACCTCTCGTGAAGCTAGACGTTTTCTCCTCTAACTGATGGCATTCGTTGGAGTTCATCTTCTGTTTTGGGGGGGCTGAGGGCCCCCCAGATCCTTCTCTTCTCGGGAAAAGAATCATACTTACAAATGCGTCTTCATTTGCAAGGACAACTTCTTTTTCAACTGGCACCTTTGATACAAGATTCTTTTTTATTTTTGTAATTAAGGGATTTTTTTTTTTTTAATTATGGGATCTTTTTAAAACTACAAGATGCTTAAAACATACAGAAAAATGCAGAGACTGAGTAGATGCAGATCCTTATTCCCAGGACTTCAAGGTTGTTTACATTCTGACCAAACTGCTTGAGCGCTTTTAAATGGAAATTAAATGCTACAGCTGTGCCTCTCCAGTACCTGGTTCTTTCTTCTTTCCTCCAGAAAGGCAAGCCCTGTTCCGTGGCTGGCGTGTGTCTGTCCTTCCATCCTGGGCCTCCATGCAGGCCAGAACAAACAGCTTCTTGCTTAATGAACGTGGCCTTCTGAGGACTTGGACAACTTGGCTTCAGTGGCTGATAGGCATCGCCGTTCAGTGGACAGTCACTGGAGTTGTCTTATTAGGTGGCTAAAACCCATTGCCGTAGAGTCAATTCCAATTCTAGCAACCCTATAGGACAGAGTAGAACTACCCCATAGGGTTTCCAAGGCTGTGACTCTTTACGGAGGCAGACTACCATATCTTTCTCCAGCAGAGTGGCTGGTGGGCTTGAACCACTGACTTTTTGCTTAGCAGCCGAGCACTTAACCTTTGCGCAACCAGGGCTCCTATTAGGTGGCTAAGCCAGCTTTTATTTAGCATTCAAGGCCAGAATCAGAGTCTAACAAAACTGCCAGGGTAAGACAAAACCCTTTTAAAGCACGATTTGATTGATAAATTATCCATAGAACAAATAATACTGGTTGCCCATTGTTGTCAGGGACTATGCTATATGCTGATGTATGATAACTCATAAGACACAAGTAGAAATTAAAACCACTATAATACCAAAATTTCTCCTCGAAAGGGAACTATCTTGGCTTAGGAAAATTCCATCTGAAGGTCAGACCTTGAGGATATGGGTGACTAGAGCCCAGAGACAACTCAACTGAAGCCCAGCTACAACTCAGTTGAGCTGAGCAGAATTGTGGGGTGAGGGAGGTGGAAGGAGAGGAGGAGGAAGAGGAGAAATAACTAGGAGTCTCAGGGTGGGAGAGAGAGAAGACGGATGGCAGAGGAAAGAGGAAAAGGGAGGAAGACATGCAGTCAGTGGCTGTAGCGAAACATCTATGGTGGTACAGCTGCTGGAGGGCACGGTCAACGAGCTCCCTAAGGATCAACTTGAAGTTTCTTGTGTTTCTGTGAAAGGAATCCATTGTTTGCTACCCCTCACCCCTCCCAACAAAATCTGCAATGAAATAGATTTTCCTTCCTTTTTTATCAAGTAAGGAGGTGATTTTTATATATGGTTCATGTGGCATGAAACTTAGGTAACCCTTGGGATTTGATCAGACAATTGATAAACTGAAATGAATCCGTGAAAGCGGAAATTCAGAGTCAGAGGTGACCATGAAAACGCAGCCCTGGTACCTCTCTCATCTCTCAAACCTAGGAGTTCTTGGAAATCCTGGCCAGGGTTTGGAAGCATAGGGCACGCGGTCAGGGGTGCTGAGGGCCATCTCAAAGGAAGAGAGAGCTTATCTGACATTGGAGTTGAGAGCTGAGCTTTTTATTTCAGTTTTATACTGTAGGTTGTAGGGACCATGTTTTGAACCTGGGGTTGGATTCTGAAGTCATGACTTCTCAGACCTCTGCCGTAGCTGCCCACACACTCTTCTCCCTTGTCTCCAACTAACACACTCCTACTCCTCTTTTTAGATTCTATTTGAGTGTCGCCTTATCTGTAGTGACTTCTTTGCTCCCCTAAAGGAACATTTTCTTCTTCTGAACTCCGTTATCTCCTGTAAAGGTTTCTATTAGAGCGCTTAGCACACAGTACGCACTGTATTGAACCTTAATACAACAGGGTAGACCTCACGGTACTCACTTTTGTATCCCCAGTGCCTAGCAAGACATATGGTGCCTTTGCCAAATAAAACCTGGGTATGATTTATGTGAGTAATAACCACCACCTGTTGTCAGTTTGTCCTACTGTGGCGGCTTGCATACAATGCTGGAAGCTATGCGCAGGTATTTCAAATACCAGCAGGGTCACCAATGGTGGACAGGTTTCTGCAGCACTTCAAGACTAAGACAGACTAGGAAGAAAGGCCAGGTGATCTACTTCGGAAAATTAGACAATGAAAAGCCCTATTGTCTGATACAGTGCTGGAAGATGAGCCCCTACGTTGGAAGGCACTACACAAAACCTACAACAATGGACTCAAACATTCCAACGACTGTGAAGACAGCACAGTACTGAGAAGCGTTTTCTTCTATTCTATATGGGGTCGCCATGAGTCAGAGCCAACTTGATGGCAGCTAGCAATACAGAAGTAATAAAGGGACGCTTACAAGTGAATGCACGGCTTCAGAAAGAGCCCAAGTCCAAGCCCCCAAATGGTGATACCACCGTCCCCTACTAGTTTTGTTATTAGTTCCCTTCTGTCTTGCCCCTTGTTCCTATTTTGAATAAGAACTCATTGCTCCCCAGAAGTAAAAGCAATGCGATAGTCATTTGTTTGTTTATTTACTCCCAGCACCAAGAGCCAGGGTGACGAGGCTGCATTGCACATGGGGCGTGGGCATCAGAAACTGGAAAGTCTCACCCTGCCCAGCCTGTCTGGTTCGTATGCTTGGGCAAGTCTCATAGCTCCTGGGAGACTCTGCTTCCTCACCCAGTGGGAATGACTGGCTTCACAGGTGGCTGTAAATCTTAATTAAGGATTGAGAAGGAGGCAGAAAACGCAAAGTGCTGCATACACACAAATGATTTTCTTCCCATATTTATTTTTGGGCTCAGTAGCCTATGGTAGGAAGTGTTTATGATCTGGAAGAAGAATACTGCAGGAAACTGAGTTACCTATTCTCATTCCAAAATGGGGGGCTTGGTGTGGACTGGGAAATGGACCACATGTAGTTATTTCTTTAGTAAGTTCTGTGGCACTTGCTATAACTTGCTGTGTGTGGCTGGCTAGAATTTGATCTCAGTTTCCTCGAGGACAGGACTTTCTCTGTGGTTCCTTCGTGGCCAGATGTCCCGTGATACCTTAAGCTTCTATCTCAGTCCCTAGACCCTCAGACCAAGTTAGAAACAAGGATGGTGGATGATACACAAGTTTATGAACAGACCTATGAAGGTTGGTCCCCAGGCGCAGAGAAGATGGACTCATGACGCCTTGCCCAGGGGACACTCCAACTCTGACTGGCCAGGGAATACCTACTTCTCTTCTGAGCACTTGGTGGTTTCAGTCGGTGCCTGATTATTGCCCGAGGCTGCAACTTCGTGGCTAAGGGTTTGTTGAACAAATTGAGCAAAAGGATGAGGCAAGAGTGAGGAGATGAGACAGGAAAACAAACCAAAACAGTGGGCTGAGTTACTGCTTTGAAAAGCCTTATTACTATTATTACTCTTTTTTTTTTTTTTTTTTTAAATCACAGAGGCTGCCCTGCCACTGAAAATAGTCAAGGACCAGAGAAGTTCAGAAAGAGAGAAGAGCCGAACGCCTCATACACAAACCAAACCAAACCTGTTGCTGTTCAGCCAACTCCAACTCATACAGGCCCTACAGGACAGAGTAGAACTGCCCCATAGTGTTTCCAAGGAGCAGCTGGTGGATTTGAACTGCCGATCTCTTGGTTAGCAGCCAAACACTTAACCTCTGTGCCACCAGGGGAGGTACTCAAAAATGTCGTGTGAAGTGTCTGTGGTCAAGAGATGAACACAGGCCAGGGGAAGCCATTACTTAGATAGAGCCTCCTTGACACTCCCAGTGGGCAGGACCAAGGTATTGCCCGCATACTGCTGTCTTCAGAATCCGTGGCTTCACACCCAGAGGCAGTTGGGTCAGACATAGGGATCAGATGAGGAGGATGAAGAGTGAGCAGCTATTACAGGTTGCCCGCCCAGGTGTGGCAGTGGTAGTGGAAAGGTATGAGGCCACCAAGGCTTATATAACTCCCTAGTTGGTGGAGGATGGAGAACACAGGCCAAAGCAGAGGATGTAATACTTATTTTGATTGGCAAATTTAACATAAGGCAGCGGATGGAGGAGGGACAGAGAGGGAGAGAATAGGCTTTTGAAAGCATGGTGGTGTCTCATTTGTATGCAAGTGATCAAAAAGGGCCTTCCAAATACAGTTTTGAAGAAGGTACAGATACATGGAAAATCAGATATGCAATAAACTACATGCTACTTCAAATATATAGAAACATTCAAAGAAGTTTGGTGTTCGTAGAATATAAAGTATATCCTAGTTACATCAATATCGGATGTACTGCTAGTACCATTTCTCAACTTCATTGAAAAGTCACTTAAAAATGCAAAAAAAATTTGGAATCATAACATTCACTGCCCATAGATAATTTGCTTGGGAAACTATGGTTTTGGGGAATGCTTGACAGAGTTTACTTTCCAACCAAAGAGTATAACTAGTCTCCCAGATGTCTACAGGACAATTTTCTATAGAACCACTACTATAGAAAACTGTCACATGCCATGGATGTGTATATATACACGTGTCTTACATTGTATATATACACGTGTCTTACATTTTATACAACATATCTTACATTTATATATACATATCTTACATGTATATGTATCTTACATGTATATATGTATCTTACATGTATATGCATGTATCTTACATTGTATATGTATCTTACATTGTGTATATATATGTATTTTACATTGTATACGTATATGTGTCTTACATTGTGTGTGTGTATATATGTATCTTACATTGTATAAATATAATATATATGCATCTTACATTTTACATTGTATATATAGATAATATATCTTGCATTGTATATATCCAAAACCCACTGCCGTTGAGTCAATTCTGACTCATAGTGACCCTATAGGACAGAGTAGAACTGCACCATAGAGTTTCCAAGGAGCGCCTGGCGGATTCGAACTGCCAACCTCTTGGTTAGCAGCCACAGCACTTAACCATTATGCCACCAGGGTTTCCATTGTATATATAGATAATATATATCTTATATTGTATATATATAATATATATGTATCTTACATTGTATATATGTAATAATATATAATATGTACCTTACATTGTATATATATTATATATATCTTACATTGTAGATATATATAATATATATGTATCTTACATTGTATATATATATATGGAGGATGGAGAAGCAACGCCAGATAATTTCAGCACTTAAGTTGCCACTTAACCACCCAGCTGTTAAAGGCATTCAAATGGACTGTTAGCTACCAAATAGAGGTTTCTCAATCTACATCCCATTCTGAGGTCAGCTCTCATCACAGGTGCACTTGGCCAGGAGGCACTCGTAATCTCAGAAGCAGATACGGCTGCCAAGTTCAAGTTGCGATGATTCTGAACATAGTATAACATCCCCACTCCAAGCCAGAGCCCATAACTCTTGCGACTGTTCAGATGAGGGCTCTTCTTGGTACCACTCTGACTCACCCACACTGGCTAGAGTAAGGCAGCAGGTGAAAGACTTAAGTGTCACTAAGTTGGTTTCCAGTTGCTTCCAGGAAGAAAAGAAAAAAAAAAACCATGGCATATAAGACTCTTGCTTCTGAAACCTGGCACATTTTCCACTGTGCTCACAGGCCGCGGAGAGAAGAGCTGACCACACTGTCATGCCCTGATGTGCTGTGTCCCACACTTTCAGGGGTTCTGAGACATACAGAAACCTGGGGACGTGAGCGTTTTGGAGACGAGGTATAGGAAAGGCACTCTACAAGCATCTGAAACCTCTGCCAAACACTTCAGCCCTGACATGCCACTTCTTAGCACTTCCAACTTCAAAACATCGCTTTAGGAGCTATCAATCAATTCAATATTATACACTGGTTTTACGGTGTTGATACATATCTACCAGAAAGGAGGCCAAGAGGAAGGAACCACCTCCTTCAATATCTTCTGCAAATGGTCTGCCAGCTCCTGGCCGTAGCCACCCCCCCCCCGCCCCCGCCACTTTGCCTCAGGGTGATTACTCGCTGCATTGTTTTTGAGCACCTGTCTAATTTGGATCCTGCATCCATGGGGCTGGGTGAACACTAAAGTCCCATGAATATTAAAATAATAAACAACAGTGCTCATTACCAATAGGCTCCTGAGAAAACAACAACATAGCAAACTCACCTGACCTTGGCCTTTGTTTCTTTGGTAACTGAAAGCTCAAAATGCTATTTTGACATTTTTGCATAGATCAAATCTTCAATGTAAAAATAAATCTAGAAACATTCTGTTCACACATTTTAGGTGTATGCACTCAAGGACACACTCCCAGAGGTGAGCCTGAGTCATGGTAACTGGCCACGTCCTTTATCTGCTGGGTCCTAGGAGTTAGAGAGCTTTACATCTATGACGAAATGGCTTTCAGGAGTGGGTATCCCCAAATTCAGAACACAAGCATACTAACTGAGAAAAAGTGTTTTGTTTTTCAACCAAGAAACCAACAGCCATGGATCAAAAGGCCTGAAAAGGAGTTGAGCTACCACAAAACAAATATTCAACCTGTTTCAGGAAGTTTAGAGAGGATCAAAGAAATCTTACTCTGTTGAAGTTGTTGGAGAACATTTACCCTGACTTCAGCCTCAGCTACTATTTGTGCTGCTGGCTTCTATACATCAACCTCAGAAGGGCATTCCAACTTCAGGGACTCAAAAAGTATCTTCAGAGGAGGCCAAAAATCCCCCCATGGAAGGGGGAGAGGAGGAATGCACTCTGATTTGGATTTATTTCCAAACACTGTTCAAACCACCGTTTTGCCCTTGAGGCAAGGATATCTCAGAAACTGGAGAGAAAGATTCCACAGAGAGAGGGTGAGAAAGCTTTCTCATGGTATGAACAGGGCTGTGAGGAGAACTCCTCTCCTTGTGGGATGAAACCAGGAAACAAGAGAGCCTATGTGTGGAGCCCCAGTGAAGGCATCTACTGGCAAGGAGTTTGCAATTTCTCCCCGGAGTCCCTGGGGCAGGAGAGTTTGTTACATGGTTGAATTTTCAAGGAAATTATCTCTCAGAATAAAATAGGAGCTATGCCAACCCCTTATAAGCCCTATCCTTGTTTTATAAAATGATTGCTTTTCAATTCTTGGCTGCCCCTCACTCTCATAACAATGCTTTGGATGGATTAGAAAACTGAGGCAGAGAGACTAAAGAACAGGTCTGAAGTTATACAATGAATATGCAGAAAACCTAAGATAGAAACTTGGGTCTTTCTGCCTCTAATGCCTGAACTCTTTCCAACATGCCACACTGTCTCCCAAAGACATCCTTCTGGCCAACCAATATTATCATCCGTGGAAAGTGCGGAAAATGAAAGATTTTTGACTGGGGAGAGGGAATGGGGTGGAGGGCAATGTTACCACCGTGGTAACATCTTTTCATGGAAATATACAGAGTTTTCCTCTTCTACCTACCTACTTGTTGGAACTTGCAGGTGAAATTGAAGTCACACCCTATACATGGTGCAAGTCCACGTCAGAGAAGCAAGAGACAAGACCGCTGCTGTCTTCAAAAGGGTCAAACCTGAAGGCCGTATGCACCTCAACTCAAATGCCCCATGCTCCTGGGCTCTGGAGAGGGCCTCGATCGAGGACTAGCCACGCTTCAGAGCATTCCCGTTTAGGTGTCTCTCACTACGTCCACACCCGGCTATATAAATATTCCCTCAGCTCTCTCTGCAGCTCATACGAAGTCTTCTGTCTTTGCCAAACAACTTCCCCTTAGAGATCCTTTGCAGACTTTCATGCTTTTTCTTCATTAGGATATAATAGATTTTGGTTACACAAAATATGCAACTATTCTATGGTACAAAACCAATCCATGTCCCGCTCCACCCCTGCCCCCCCATGACACCAGAATTCTCAAGTGTATGAGGCTGCTGAGAGATTTCCCACTAAAAGTCGCAGCTTTCTGCATTTCCCCTCCCCCTCCCCCATCTTTTTTGAACTTGGTACATGTCCATAAAGTTGACGATCCCTGTCAGAGTTTTGAACAGCCATTTTAGTCACCTAAATCTGAGAGAGATAAACTTACAGTCCACTTTAGGTTTATGTGGGGAACCATAAATATCAGGCTTGAGCCCTGAGGGCTAGAGTTTCACGGGCCATTAAGCATGTCGCAGGTGGAAAGCTGTCAATGGCTGGGATTTGAGCTACACTGAGATAAACACAGTCAGCCTGACTTAAGAGAGTATAGCCCTGATTGTAGGGAGTGTCCTTGTACCCCGTTCCCTCCCTCCTGTCACCAGTTCTCCCCTCCATCCTCTGAACACAACCTGCCTCCTTCCCTACTTGTTAGGTCTTTAGGACTTTTCCCCCGTGCTCGATAAAACAAACAGAAAACCCAACTGTCGTCACCTTGACCCCAAATCATGAGGACCCCATGTGAGTCAGAGTAAAACTGCGCTCCTAGGATTCTCGATAGCTGATTTTTTGGAAGTAGATCACCAGGCCTTTTTTCCAAGGCACCTCTGGGTTGACTTGAACCTCCAACCTTTCTTTAGTAGCTGAGTGTGCTAACTGTTTGCACCACTCAGAGACTCTCCATGCTAGATAGTAGAGTACCTTCCTCTTATCTAGAGCAAAAGTCTCAGTGACATATGGAAAGAATAGGAGGTTTGTAGTGAGCCAGACCTGGATTTAAATCCTGGTTTAGCCGTTTAGTAGCTATGAAATAATGTACGAGTTACTTATGTAATCTTAGCTCCAGTTTTTGCAATTGTAAAATTATTAAAGATAATAGTATAAGGAAGGTATAACTAGGACCAATGGATGGAAATTATAGGGAGGTAGATTCCCTGCTCAGTAGACAGAAGAACTTGCTAAAAGCCATATTGGAGCAAAAGAGAATGAAGAATACCAAAGACACAAGGTAATTACGAGCCCAAGAGACAGAAAGGGCGATATAAATCAAAGACTACATCAGCCTGAGACCAGAAGAACTAGATGGTGCCCAGCTACAACTGATGACTACCCTGACAGGGAACACAACGCAGAATCCCTGAAGGAGCAGGACAGCAGTGGGATGCAGACCCCAAATTCTCATAAAAAGACCAGACTTAACGGTCTGACAGAGACTAGAAGGACCCCGGAGGTCATGGTCCCCACACCTTCTGTTAGCTCAAGTCTGGAACCATTCCCAAAGCCAACTCTTCAGACAGGGATTGGACTAGACTATAAGACAGTAAATGATACTGATGAGGAGTGAGCTTCTTGGCTCACGTAGACACATGAGACTATGCGGGCAGCTCCTGTCTGTAGGGGAGATGCGAAGGCAGAGGGGGACAGAAGCTGGCTGAATGGACATGGGAATACAGGGTGGAGAGAAGGAGTGTGCTGTCTCATTGAGGGGGAGAGCAATTAGGAGTATATAGCAAGGTATATATAAGTTTTTGTATGAGAGACTAACTTGATTTGTAAACTTTCACTTAAAGCACAATTAAAAAAAAAAAGAAAAAGAACAGGCTTCCTTGACAAGAAATGAAGGAGTGAATACCCTCTACTGGAGGCACTTGTACAGAAGCTGGTGGCTTCTGGGAGTAGATGGGAATTCGGGGTACTGCAAAGATCCCTGCTAATCTTGAATTACATGATCCTATGATTTGCTTATATGTCTTTCCAGAAAAGCCCAGATAAATCCTTTCAAAATCTCCAACAGGGAAAAAAAGCAAAATGATATTTTTTCTCATTTTCATTTTTCTTCAAGAAAACTAATCCTTCCCACATTTTTTTCCCCTCCACTCAATTAGTAGAGAATCACATTTCCACCGAGTGCACAGAACGCGTTTAACCATTTTGAAACACTTAACATTTAATACAAACCACCTGGCCGTTAAGTTTTAATTACTTCCCATTACACAAATAGTTCCATTTTTAGAAAAATCAAAATGCTCCATGCTGCCTCTTGCTCCCCTTTTCCCCATTGTTTCTCTGACGGCTAGCAGCTCTCTCCCATCCTGCTCTCTCCCTGTCTGAGCCCAGGGCACCTGCCAGTAAAGGTGACAGCAGACTTTGGTGCTGACACAGGCATCCAGCCACAGAGTTCACCTCATAATCACCAGAGTTCAGTCAGTAAGCCTGATCCGAGCGTCACTGGGCTTTTTACCTGAGATGTTATGCTGTGGGCTTCCTTTTCTACAGGTGATAAACTGCTTTGAGAGTGAATTCTTTAGCTTGCTAGAGGAAACGACCTATGAACCCGCAGACAATTCCCAACCGACCGGGCAAAGCCAAAGCCCGTTACAGTGCTTGAGTTTGCTTGGAAAATTGGACACCATGTTTGGATGCAGGATCATCCTTTGGGCAGTGAGTGTGTGTGTGTGTGTGTGTGTGTGTCTGAACGTGCTCATGGTGTGAAATACATCTTAAGCGTACCTTATAAAACAGCACTTTCTGTTTGGCCAAAGTGAATATCAAGGGCAGCCTTAAACAGGAGGAGGGTCACAGGAGATGAGAAGGGGCATCACACATCACACAGCAACAGGTGAGAGGAATGCTACAACTAAGATTGCCATCCTAACCCGCATCATAAAATGACTACATTATTGACTACACAGCTATCAGCCAGGCTTGTGCTTGTACCCATGTGGTCTTATTTATTCCACAAGGTGCTGTACCATTATTCCCATTTTACAGATGATGCTTAGAAAGGTTAAATAACCTGTCTACAGCCACATGACTCCTAGGTAGAGCTGCAATTTGAGCTCAATTCTTGTGCTTCTGGGCTTTTTATGACTGTCCTGTTTTGGTGGCTTTCTCAGTACAGTGCCTCTCAGCCACCACCCCCCCCCTTTTTAAATTTTTTATCTTATTGTGTTTTTGGTGAAAGTTTACACAGGAAATTAAGTTTTTGTTTAACAATTTCTATACTTATTTGTTCAGTGACATGGGCTACATTCTTCACAATATATCAGCATTCTCGTTATTTCCATTTTGGTTGTTCTGTTTCCATTAATCTAGCTTCCTTGTCCCCCCTTGCCTTCTCACCTTTGGTCTAGGGAAAATATTTACCACTTGGTTTCATTTAGATGAATATTTTGATTTTGAAGAGCACAGCACTCATGGGCGAGATTATTTATTTTATGAGCCAATCTATCATTTGTCTGACAGGTGACCTTTGGGAGTGGTTTGAGTTCTAAGTTTAAAGTGTATCTTAGGGTGGCAGTCTGGGGGGTTCATCTAAACTCTACTGGTCCAGTAACTCTGTTTTTTTTTTTTTTTTTTTCTTTTTTAGGAATTTGAGTTTCGTTCTCTATTTTTGTCCCATTCTGTCTTTGATCATCTACCAAGTCCCTGGTCAGAACCATTGGATGTGGTAGCCAGGCACCATCTAGTTCTTCTGGTCCAGAGGTAGGCAATGTCATTGTTCATGTAGACTGTTGGTTCTGCAGACTAGTCCCCAGATGCTACTCACAAAACTAGGATGTAGAACATTGTCTTTGAGGACTACATTATATCAGGCCCTGTTTTAGTCACTTTCTCTCATTTCTTATTTCTGATACCTTATATTCTATTATTTGTGACTGGATTCTTTCACCTCCAAGGTAGTTCTCTTACTTGCCTAAAATTATAATTTATGTTTCAGATACCCTAGGGTGTCATTTTTTTTACATTTTGAGTTTTCAAAACTACAAGGAACTTCGGAGACAATCAAAACCTCAACAGGAACCTCTGTAGCCAATACTTAGGATGAAGAAATGGCTCCTAGTTCTCTCCCACGAAAACTGCCTCTCTGGAGAGCTGGGATTTGGAATATCTGTTATTTTAATCAAAAAAGCTGCTGAATAAAAAAATTCTTGACTAAAATTTCTTACTGGCTAAGGACAGAAAAGTCTGATTTCTTCCCATTTGCCAAAAAAAGTCAACTATTTTCCTACTGAAATATGGACAATGTGAGCATTCAGATCTACACCTAGACATGTTCAATGGTATAGCTGACTTTCTGCTTTCAAGATAAAGCTTTATAAGTGGAAGATTTGTTTAACCTTGATATAATTTGAATTTAACAGATATATTTTCTCCATTTTCTACTCTGTCCTATACGGTCACTATGAGTCAGAATCGACTCGACGGCAGTGGGTGGGTACTTTCTCCGTATTTTAATTTTACAAATTTATTTCCACTGAAACTATACAGCTGGAATAAAGCATCAGAAGACAAACAAGCAGGCAAGCAAGTAGACAAACAGAAAACCTACCTCCTTTCTTCCTTGCTATGAAACTAGAACCTATGTTCTCTGAGCTTCGAAATGCTGTGTATCTTGTTGTGGTAGGCTGAACAATGCCTGCCTGTCCCACCCTCAAAAGATGTCCACATCTTAATTACTGGAATCCGTGAAAATGTTGCCTTAGTTGGAAACCCTATGGAACAGTTCTATTCTGCACACATGGGGTTGACATGAGTCAGAATCAACTTGACACCAACCAACAACAACAACATTGCAAAAGGGACTTTGTGATTACTTTAAAGATTTTGAGGTGGGGAGATGATCCTGGATTATTCATGCAGGCCTAACGTAATCACAAGGGTCCTTTGCGGACGGAGGCAAGAGGGTCAAAGACACAGAAGGTGATGTGAAGATGGAAGCAGAAGGACAGAGACAGACTGGAGATGCTACACTGCTGGCTCCAAAGATGACGAAGTGGCCACAGGCCAAAGAATGCAAGGGACCCCTAAAAGCTGGAAAAGGCAGGACACATATTCTCCCCTGAATACCTCCAGAAAGGACCAACCCTCCTGAAACCTTGATTTTAGCCCCATAAAACTGATTTCGGACTTCTGACCTCCAGAACTGCGAGAGAAAAAATTTGTGCTGTTTCAAGCCATGTGACGAGTGGTGATTTGTTATAGAAACAGTAGAAAACTCATACCCTTGGTTACTGTTCACTGCATTTTCTAGTGTTTAACACTAGTGCTGAGTGTATAACATGGACTCATAAATTAATATTTACCGAATGAATTGAAAATGTAAAAGAAGGAAATCATGAGAATGGAAAATACCAAATTCACGGCAACCTTACTGGTTTAAAATTTTTCCTATTTCTGAGGATGAGAAGCACATTTACTCAAGGCTCAGCTGGGAGTAGAGTTACTTGGGTATCTGTGGTGAAGCTTTGTATCAGCTCTTCATGCCTAGTAAACTATTTTTCTGGGGGCAGGTAGAGTAGACCACAGGGCATGATAAACAGCATTTCAGAGGCCAATTCCTTTAAGAACATGTATTTAGTGCTTTCAGGTACACAGAGCACCAGGGAGACAGGGATGAAGATGGGGCAGTGTTAATACTGTACAGTACAACTAGCAAATACCAGCATATTGAAGAATGCCTAGTACCTACTAAAACCCAAAAAACCCCTTGCTGTTGAAATGATTCCGACTCATAGAGACCCTACAGGAAACAGAGGAGAACTGCCCCATAGGGTTTCTAAGGAGCAGCAGGTAGATTCGAATGGCTGACCTTTTCGTTAGCAGCCATAGCTCTTAACCACTATACCACCAGGGTTTCCATGTATATGTATATACACACACACATATAAATTATAAGACAAATTAAACAGAGAAAAGCTCCACAAAAGAGGTATAGATCAAAAAGAAATCTTTAAATCCTTGACTCCTGAGATTTTTTTTTCATTTTTTACAATAATACTCAAACTTGTGAACTAGTGAACTTCCTCCTTTTTGCATGATTCCTCGAAACCAAGTACTTGGAATATAACTAAGTTAAGGATTTCACAACACATGCTATTTGAGTATCCGATTTGAAAAAATAAAGGACAGAGCCAGACCACATGGTGCTTGTTGGACAGGGTCTTCTGGGCAGGTATCTCCCCATCTGCCCAGGCAAGCCAAATTAAATGAGGCATTGAGTCAAAAAGGAAGGAGTAGAGAATACATCCTCTGACCACCATGTCAGGAGGCCCAAGAGGCTTTCTCCTCTCCCTAAAAATACTGCACTCAGGCTGGGATAGGTAGAGGAAAGCCCTTGGTTTGGGGCCAACTACAAAGTATTAGCAAGAAGGGATTATTACCCACGAGGGACTCTCTTCTTGGTGTAATCAGAGAATAGAAAGACCAATGAATAGTGGGATTTGTGAGGAATGTGGGTCATGTGTCTGCGGCACTAGTTGCTTAAAGAATTGGCTGTGTGGGTTGGCACATGGCACCGTGAATATTATCCACTGCCATCGAGTGATTCTGGCTCATAGCCACCCTATAGAACACGGTAGTACTGCCCATAGGGTTTCCAAGGCTGTAATCTTTATGGAAGCTGACTTCCACACCTTTTGCCTATGGAGCAGCTGGTGGGTTCGAACCACCAAACTTTCAGTTAGTAGCTGAGTGCTTAACCACTACACCACCAGAGCTCCTTCAGTGAATATTAGCAAACACAAATCTCCAAAGTTTTCTGAACAAAGTAAAAGACCTCATCTACAAATCCCCAAGGTGGAGATCGGCTCACGGAAGAAGCCCTGGGTGAGCTCCAAAGCTACCTCTGTAACTCCTCTTCCGTCTTCTCCCCGCCTCCCCCTCCCACTTCTCTAGTTTTGGGATATGGGCATCTTAGAGGGTCTAACTGCAGCTTAGAAAGCCTCTGCCAAACCCCCAGAGGAAACAGGCACTCTCCATTACAACTGCCAACCAGGAACCCACAAGTAGCTTTGGACAATGGGACAAACCACATTTTCATGAACTTATCCAAGGAAGTGGATTCTTTTGCCTACGGAGGACTAGCGGAATTACTTTTCAGCCAGATTGTGCCGCATTTGGGGGGCCCAGGAAAGGAACTAACCTCCGTGGGTAGACAACAAAACTAATTCTTGAGAAGCTGAGCTAAAGTGAGGACTTTTTAAAAACATCTCCTTGGGAGCCTGATAGTGAAACAAAGTACATTGCAATCATAGATTCCACTACAGGATTATGGTACTTTATCTTGAGTTCTAAATAAGTTCAGTAGATCTCTTTTAGAAAGTATAAAGTTCAAGAAAAAAGCAAATGACAAAGTAAGCTTTTTTGAAGCCTCAGGATTAAATATACCTCGGACACAGACAGAAAGCTACCTTTTTCCACTGGACTTCCATGTACCTCAGCCCAGAACGCTCTCTCAGCTCTTTCTTCACCTTCCTTCATCCTCTGAAATATTACTTAGCCATCTTTCCATTCGCAGTGACTTCCAGAAGTCCCCAATGGGGGTGGGCGCTATGTCATTTCTTCCCCTAACACCTGTATCCCAGGCACTTATTGGAGCATTTGTGTACTTCTGTATCTATCACCCTTTCTCCAGAAAAGAGGGCTAGGGCTTCCATCTGCTCTTTCTTTATCCTCAGTGCCTTCCACCTACTAGGAGGTCAGTAAGGTCAGGAGGTTTAGTGAACGAATAAATGAAATCGGTGGGTCCCTGGGTGGCACAAACAGTTTGTGCTTGACAACTAACTGAAAGCTTGGTGGTTTGAATCCACCCAGTGGCTCTGCGGAAGGAAAGTCCTGGCAGTTGACTTCCATTTTACAACGTAGGGCTTCCTAGGCTGTAATCTTTATGGGAGCAGATCGCTAGGTCTTTTCTACCACGGAGCAGTTGGTGGGTTTGAACGGCAGGCCTTTTGGTTAGCAGCTGAGTGCTTAATCATTGCACTACCAAGGCTTAGCTATAAAATTATAGCCATTGAAAACCGTATGGAGCTCAGCTCTACTTTGAGACATATGGGGTCACCATGAGTCAGAACTGACGTGAGGGCAACAGGTTTTTTCTTTCTTTTTCTTGGTATTTCTTGAGCACCAACAGAATCCAGAGTTCTGAGCACTGGCCAGAAGAAAGAGAACCAAACTCTGCAGCTGGCCCCCTCCATAAATCACACGAACAGGCAAGCCCTCCAGTCTGTATTTCTATTTTCCCATCTGTGTGTATAGCTGTATTTTTAGGAATCAAAGCATTGCTCTTCGTAAAACTCTTGAAAAGACTGGGTAAAGATGGTTTTAGAAATGGCAACCAGATCCTCCATCTCAATGAGCTGCTATCAAGCACAGTGCAAAGGAAGTAAACTTTTAGCAGTGAAGTTTCTGTTTAAAGCATTTTAGCTACAAATGCTAAACAGACCCATTTTTTTCCCCCCATTTGAAGAAAAACCTCCCTATTTCAATTGTTATGCTGGAAATTTCAGCTTAAACTACAAAGCCCTTCAGGAAGACGTTATAGAAGTGGATAAGGGTCCTTACGGGGCTACCTGCCCCAATGTTTCCTCCTTCAGCCTAGATCGTCATTTAAGGCTATTAACCTGCCCCTGATGGAAAGTCCACAAAGCCAGAGGAGGAAAAACACGCCGTGAACCTGCTGCAGGAGTGTTAATAAGTACAAAATGAAAAATGATCACTTCTGGGACTTATCACACAACTTGGAAATGGTGTTTAGTAAAAGCAAAGATAATTTGGGGCCACACTACTCAGAAGGAACATCTGACATGCAGTCACTGGTCTGGATTTAGAAAACTGCTTCGATCCCCAGAGAGTAGATTGTTAATGAGTATTTCAAAGGACAAGATGGAGGGAGCATGACAGAGTTGAAAAGGGCACTGGTTTAGAAGGGTTCCAGTCTTGCTGCACTTCTGTAGATAGCCACTGATTTGAAGGAGACACTTCCTACTTCCCTGCATAAATATCCTCACCTCTAATGTGGGAGGTGGAGCCCTGGTAGCACAGTAGTTAAATGTTCTGCCGCCAACCAAAAGGTCGGCAGTTCGAATCCACCAGCCACTCCTTCAAACTCTATGAGGCAGTTCTACTCTGTCCTATAGAGTCGCTATTAATCAGCATCAAATCAACAGCAATGGATTTGATTTTTTTATTTGACTATGAGAGGTGGGGCCCCCCAGGTTAACTCTCTGACTCCTTTCTCCTCCCCAGTCTGGGCCTTTATGACCACGATAACATTGAAAAGATTTAAAAACAAGACAAACTACAGATCACATCATCTTCCTACCTGAACTGAAGGCGAAGGAACCTTATTATGAAAGGACATTTTTCTTACTTGTAGGCTAACAATCCACGCACAATTTATACAGCAAGGCATAGATTTTATATAGTTTAAGAGATGGCTATCAACTTCCTGAATTTGATATTCTCATCTTTGTTATCTCATTCTCACTAAATACTAATTACTCAAAGCAGTCAAACACCCAATGTAAAAATAATCATTTTATAAATCACAGACAACAAGGAGGTGAAATAAAAGCTAACGTATATATAAAAACTGATACAAAAATTGAATAGTATAATATGTCTCCATGTACCCACCCCTGGCAAAAATAATCATCAATATTTTGCCATTCTGGTTCACCTATTCCCAGCCCCACCTCAACATACTTGTTTTCTGGATTATTTTAAGGTAAATCTCAGACATATTGTCATTTCGCCCATAATTACTTTAGTCTTTATCTCTAACAAATATTTTCAAAAACTATCATGTTATTATTACAACAGACGATATTTAAAAATAACTCCTTAATATCATCTAAAGTACCAGCTCATATTCCATTTCCTCGGTTGTCTACAACGTGTCTTTTATTCAGTTTTTGGCTGAATCAGAATCTAACCAAGGTAAGAGGTGAAGTAGATTTCATCCAATTCATAATCCTTTGTTCTTTAAAATATTTCTTTTAGAAGCTAACATTACTTAGACACAATGTCTCTGGACGAGAGAGTGTGAAGGCCAGCCTCACAGCTGCTCAATATTTCACTGTTTGAAATGTCTGACTCTATGAATCTGATATAAAGTTTCAGGACTAATAACAAGTAATTCTCACACTTTTCCCAAAAGCATCAACTATTTAGGCAACTGTAACTACACGCTTTAAAGATATTTTGTTAAACTTTACCACATTCCCAGGAAGAGTACATCCTACAGAGCCTCACAGCCTATTTTACCCTTAGAAAAGCAGAATTTTCTAGACCACAGCGCGGCCCCATAGCAGACATAGCTTTGCTGTCATCAGGTGCTGTCAAGTCGATCTGGAATCGTCTCAACCACACGTGACAGAGTAGAACTGCCCCACGGAGTTTCTTTGGCTGTAATCTTTAGGGGAGCAGATCACTAGGTGTTTCTCCTGTGGAGCTGCGGGGTGGGTTTGAACTGCCAACCTTTAGGTTAGTAGCCAATCACTTAACTGTTTGTGCCATCTGGCCCATTGCTGTCGTGTTGATTCCACCTTATAGTGACCCTGAGGACAGGGTAGAACTATCCCCATAGTGTTTCCAAGGAGTGGCTGGTGGATTCGAACTGCTGACCTTTTGGTTAGTAGCTGAGCTCTTAACCACTGGGCCACCAGGGCTCCTTAAATGTGGCTTTACCTGCACTTAAAAAACAAAAAAAAGAGAAATCTGACTGAGCATGACTGCGAGGCCATCTTTGTAAACAGTGCTGAGAGCCCTAAACGGTCTCAGGTTTTTGGGAAGGAGGAAGCCAAACAGCTTCTTCATTCAGCTTCCGCGAGGCCTCTCTGGTAACACACAGGCGCTGCTGTGACTCATCACTAGAAATACTGTTTTATAACACCAGTCTGTGTTTTGTAACACACACAGAAAGAAAAAAATAAAAGGAGACTATTTAGAAACCAAAACCAAGCCTGGAATCTGGGCACTGGTATCAAGATCTGAAGATGTCACAGGAGGGCCTATTTCACCCAGAGACGGTAGGCAAGGCCTCCTCCCTTCCCTTGGTAAGACCTGGAGGCTCCCTGCCTGCTCCTCCTGCCACAGGAGTGGCAACCATGAATTTCATTTTCTTAAAACAGAAGCATTTTCAGACTTGTGTTTTCCTGGACAGCTGCCTGGTGGCTGTAATACATAATAAGGGTGTGTAATTGACAGTAATGTGAATCACCCACTGAAATTCTGGCGAAAAAAAAAAAAAAAATTCCGGAGTTATATTTTTCCAGGAAAAAAATTAACGAGCAGATTCATCCTGTTCATTGAAAATAGCAATTACTTTACATTTCAGCTCATTAGCTACCTTTCTATACGAAATCACTGTAATTTGGGCAAACCATCAGCATGTGTTATAAAGAAGTGGTGCAGTTGCACAATGCACGTGAACGGATGGGCTGGGTCAGACACAATCTGTGGAAATGATAAATTTAGATGAGTTACTTGATACAGCAGGCACGGGATTCCTCTCCCAAGAGTTAGTTACAGGAGACTGTCCTATCAGTGATTTTGCCGCTTGAAAAGCTGCTATCAGCTAGGACTTGGTGATTATTATGGTAATACCCAGGGCAGACCCATCAAGGGGCCATTGATACCCATGCACAGCTTCAGAATCCCTTTCACAGGGTCTCAGACTCAGGGATCTCGAGATGAATGGCCGGGGACTTTCCCAGGTACAGTCTGTTGGGGCCGTGGAAGCTTTTAGAGTAGGTTAAGGGTTTCTCCACTCTATTAATTCTCTTTGAATAAGGGAAAGAATAATCTGAATTAACTGTACTGTCAGCCTGAAAGGGCGCCCTCTTTTCCAGGGCAGAGGTACAGAAACTAAACCCTAGAGAAGCCATGGAAGATTTCATTCCATTTAGATAAGCCGTGATTCCATCTGAGCTCCAGGGGTTCAGATATTAGTCTGAACCTCCAGCATCTGTGGAACTGCAATGCCTTTGTTCAGATCTGCAAGGTGTCCACGGCTTCTGATCCCAGAGGGGTTTAGGGGTATTCTGAACTGTGGCAATCCCAGGAACACATTAAGAGAAACTCGGGGCTTTAGAACGTTGGTGTGGTGTTGGAGAGATGTGTTTTGAACCAAGGCAGAAAGAGTGGAAACACTGAACTCCTTTCCAAATAGATAATATCTGTGAAGACAGTTTGGATTTATGTTTCTCATATTGGGATTTCCCATTCTTAGAAGTACAGCTGAAGTCCAAGTTCACTAAATTAGAGGTTGCATAGCGATTTGAGAAATGAAACTAAAATTGATTCCGTGCTTTATCACCAATCATTACTGAGAAGCTGTCCAAGACAGGTATTAAACCAGCTGCCATTGAGTCGGCGCTGACTCATGGAGACCCCATATGTGTCAGAGTGGAACAGTGCTCCCTAGGGTTTTTAATGGCTGCTTTTTCAGAGGGAGGCTGCCAGACCTTTCTTCCAAGGTACGCCTGAGTGGACTTGAACCTCCAACCTTTTGGCTAACAGCTAAGCACTTTAACCGTCTGCGCCTCCCAGGGCCTTTGGGTGTTAGGAACTTGTTTTTTAGTATTACAACAGTTGGGGTATGGGATTATAAACTATTGATGGCTCACATCTCTGACAGCCACCAGTAATCTTCCACTTAATTCTGAATTCATTTGCAAGTAATTGCTAACAGGAAAAATGAGGGTTAAGTCTCATAAACCACTAAAAAACGGGACTTATTATGCATATAAATAGACCCTGCGAAATATTTCAGATACTGTATCTCAACTACAAGACAGGAGTGGATTGTCAAAATTTGAAATGTAATATGTAACATGTCTAACTAATTCTTTGCAGGCATCTCTTTGTTCTTATGTGGATACATTTTACATGAGCCCACATAGGTGGAAACGTGTTACTTGTTTATTTTTTAACTAAGAAAAATGTGTTAACTCTCTGGAATGTCCATGTGTGGAAAAATAAAACATTATATGGAACTGCACACACATATGATTTATAATGCACATATCCAGGACCAGAAATCCTAACGAAGAACCTTATTCAACAGAAATTTTTTTTTACTTCAGCATTTGCAATTCTGGTATACCGTAATGCTGAGACCAAGCATATATTTCATTAGTTTAAATCCTAGCTAAGCAATAAAATGTGTGTCATTTTAAATAAAGAAAACATGTTTTTCACAAAAGTTAAATTTAATGTCCATTTTTGGCCCCCTGTAGTGGATGCTGTGGTGTGTGACCCAGATGCCTTCCTTTAGGACTGAGGTCCTCATTTCCCCTCCCGCCCAGAGTATTTGCTGCCAATGGCTCACAGCTGGGTGGTTCCCCAAGAATTGTCCTTGGCTAAAGGGAGTTGCCTTGCCCAAGGTTACGTTCCTCTCTGAGGGCAGCTAGCACCCAATGGCTGAACGATGCAGGATAAAAGATCCATCTCCCTTGCCTTGACTTGGTACACCCCTGACGGCCCATGCCAGCTTCTCATCTCCCCGCAGCATCTGCTGAAGTCTATGCCGCACCTGCACGGCAGCTCGGTTTCTCCTTCTGCCCACGTCAGCTTCCCTCATCCTCCTAGGTGTGGTTCCTAAGAGCACGCCCCGTGAACCTTTCTGCCTGCAAATCTTAAGAATCTCAGACTACTTTGGGAAGTCAACCTAAGACATCCATTTTACTTAAAAGATAACGCTAGAGGAGTGACTAGTTGGGAATAACGATGAATTTCAGATGAGAATATGGTAGAACTTCATGTTATTCAGCGTGAGGCAGGCCCACTGTAGCCTTCATGCAGAGAGAAACATGATTCCACAAGTTTTATAGGTTTGCCAGTGCAGTGAGCTCACTTAACGCCCCTATTGTGGTTGTTGGGTGCCATCAAGTTGATTCCAACTCATAGCGGCCTCACATAACAGAGAGGAACCATAGGATTCTCTTGGCTGTAGTCTTTACGGAAGTAGATCTCCAGGTCTTTCTCCTGTGGAACTGCTGGGTGAGTTCAAACCGCCTACATTTTGTTTATCAGCCGAGTGCTTAACCGTTGCACCACCAGGGCTCCTTAATGCTCATATACAACATGAGAAACTTTGTGATGAGGCTTTACTATTGTATTACTATAGAAGAGTTGAGTATAGTGCATAGACCCTTTGGCCATATGCAGACTGTGAGAAACTGGCTCTTCCGTGGATCGGGGGCGTATGAGCCCAGTGCTCAGAATTCTTTCTGTAAGTGAGACTCTAAGATGGAATGAGGAAGAATACACTGACCACTGAAGGGTAGTTTAAGTACTAGGAGGCTCTGAGAGTGGGGCCCAGAGTGGTCACATTGTTCTTCAGAAATCCCACCTGAGAGAAACATGTCAATAGACTCTCAGGTAAAGCAATTTAGGGCAATAAAAACATATTCTTCTAAATGATACTGTTCCCTGAGTGGCTCCCATAATGAAAAGGAGAACATGTTTTTGTCTCTCAAATCACCCCAATTATATGCAGGGTTAGGTAACTTCCACAAATCAGGCCATGAAAATTCTTTGATTAGACAGAACATTTTTTTTTCTTTTTTTTTTTTGGTTGCGGGGGGAGGTGCGTGGAGGGCGGCAGACGATGACGTGGGTGAGTCTTTGGTTTACCAGATTCCTCTTTTCCAACCTAGAAACCATAGGCCGACCTGCCTTCTAGGACAGTTTCTACTTTGACCCCACTTCACTCTGCAAAACTGCCACACAAAACGAAGACAGCTCCTGTCTCTGTGTTTTAAAGACTCCCACCTGAGAACGAAAAGGATGCAAGAGAGGCTACAGGAGATGGCTTTTCTATCAAAAAATCAACTTCAGAGTCCCAAAGGATTGTATACTGCATCCTGTTCCCATTTAGCTTGCTAATACATTCCTCATGAGAGAGGAATCATTGTCAAGCTGAGAAAACTAGGATTTAAATTTCACATGAAGAGGTGGACTTTCCGTTAGAGGCAAACATTCACTCTCCTCCTACAACAATTCCGATGTGCTTTTTGACCTTGGAAGGAAAAAAAATCAGTATTAAGATAGAATTGGTTAGGTCATCGCCTAAGGAGGCATAAAAGGCCACCAGGAAATAAATTAAAATTAAAATAGATTCTCTTATTGGGTCACATCTCATCCTCTCATTTGTAAGCGAGGTTTCCACTCCAGGAGCTGATACTGCAGGGGCTAATTCTGCTCCTCTTGTTTTGACGCAAGAAAAAGTTACAAACACAGGCAGGGTGGAAGCAGCAAATAAAGCTTAAAAGACAGAGAAGTCCAAGGGAACAGAAGCCATGGCTGTGAGGTGACAGTAGTTCTGAAATCATGGGCGCCTGCTAAGGAAACAGACGGACATTCCACAACAGATAAGTGCAGCAAGGTCACGTGTTCTGGTTTTGGACAAAAAATGTCTTTTTTTTTTTCAGAATTTACTCTAAGGTTCAGTAAGTAATACCGATCTGGGATTATCGGAGCATCTACTTCAGAAATTGCTTAACATTTTTGGATCGTTTTTACTCTAGAGACTGGAATACAGGATCTATCCCTTAATAGAATACACTTCGCATTCTTAGGTAGAGCAATTCTCTTCTCTAGTTGGTAGTTTTCTGCTTTTGCATTTAGATAGACGCCAATAGTAACTGAAAATGCCCCTGTCCCTTTTACTGTATAGATGGGATCATTTGATTCATGGGAACCTTATACTGATAATGCAAACAAATGGTCTTTAAGGGGGTCACTCAGAAAAATAACATATTCTACATTTTAGAGAGATATACAGGTATTTTTGAACATCCCGGATGATTTTCTGCCTTAAATCTTATAAACTGCTACAGGAAACTTTAAAGCAATCAGTTCTAAAAGTGAGAATCAAAATAATATGGTCAATTGCCAGACATCAAGAGCCCTTTGATCTAAAGTGTCTCTTTCTAAAATAATATGGTACAAATCTTACACTATCGTTTCAAATAATAAATATCTGTTCTTTCTTGTAGCTGTTAACAAAGAAAAAATCATTTTCTCCCAGACTCAAATGTATAAGAAGAGGGTCTGGTTACAAAACTGTGTAGGTACACACACTGCACACACACTTATTTAAAATTCACAGAGATTAATTAAACACATAGTAAATACCATTCATTCTGCTAAATTCGAGGGATAAAAGATAAGAAATGCCAATGTGGGGAGACAAAGCTACGTAAACAACTACTGTTCTCCAATATATTTTCTGGACCGTGGGCATAACAGTGTGCTGTGGGGCAGAGAAGCTGCATCAATTAATCTAGCACCGTGGAGACAAAGAAGGCTTTGCAAGAGAGATGCCATTTGTGTTGGTCTTTGACAGAGCAGTAAGACTTCTATCGGTGCAAAAGTTGTCGAAGGACATTCCAGGACCAACAAGATGCAGCAGAAGCAAAGGCGCTGAGGCAAGCCCATGCAGAGTGTCTTCTATAAACTGGTCATTGAGGATGGCAAAAACTGCCTGCCCTGGTACGAGCTGTGGGAAGGGTAGTGGAAAGATCAAGACCATATTGTGAAGGACCTTGAGTGCTTTGCAAAGTAGTGTGGACACTTAAGGCAATGTAATGCCATAGAAGATTTATTATTGTTGTAGTGTGTCAAAAAGTCAATTCTGCCTCATAGCAACCCTATACGACAGAGTAGAACTGTCCCATAGGGTTTCTTAGACTACAATCTTGGCAGGAGCAGATCACCAGTTCTTTTCTCCCTTGGAGCTGCTGGTGCGTTCGAACTGCCAACCTTTCTGGTTAGCAGCCAAATGCTTAACCGTTGTGCCACAAGGGTTCCTTACAAGATTTACTAAGGAGGTAGAATAAGAAGATCCTGCTGACAGTGCCATTCCACAGCTGGCTATAGTTTTTCTTTTTTATTTAGGAGGCAGGGAGCAGGGATTGCTGAATACGGGGGAATGTTTTCTAACATACCTGGTCTCAGAGGACAGAATTTAGCCAAGGCATGTTCTTAGCACAGCCCTAGCACACAGTAATTCTTAGCACAACCAGGGAAGACTGATGCCTCCACTAAAGATTCTCAATGGCTTCTCTTATTGTTGGTGTTCTTTTGAACTCATGCTGCAAAGTAAAAGGAGTGCCAACCCACATCCTGAGCACTCTGCTCTGCAGATTTACTGCCTGACAAGCCTTAAAGTTAGAACATAAATATTTCAAGCTGAATCTGTCACTAACAACTTCATATGGTTTGTTGTCTCCTGAGTCGCTGGTTGAGAATGCCTGGCCACTGGGAGCCCAAGTCTGAGGCAGATTCGCCAACGATGAGCCTTACTGAAAGCTGCTTTATCATCTCCAGTGTTAAACATGCCAACATATTTAAGTATTTTCAAGCCAAGAAGCCAAGCTGATGATCGTGGACAAAAGCAAAACAAAACAAAGCCCTCTTTTTTTCCCTTCTAATCACCTTTTTTTTTTTTTTTTAAATCACCTATGCTTATGAGAAGGCTTTGAATTTATAGAGTGCACGGCTAGCAAAGAGTGTGATACTCATTTTTTATCATTTGATTCCTCCTCATGACAGTCCCCTGTGGCAAGAAAGAGATTAGTTTGCAGGTCGGAGAAATCCAGGACCAAAGAGATATAATAATTGGAAATCATTGTTTGGATGGAGTCGGGGGCAGAGTCAGCAATCGCATTGCTTGGCCCTTTCTCTCACAGGGGAGCCCGACAGCCTCGTTTCCACGGCAGACAGAAATGTCCTCAATCCATGTCCCGAGCCCGTGTAACAAGCTAAACTACCAGTCATGCCTTGCACAGGGCTTTAAGCAACATAATCAACTGGAGAGGGACTTGTGTCAGTTAGACTTTGTCTCCTTAAAAATCAAGAGTAACAGTGGAGAGAGAGAGAAGTTTTTAACAAGGAGGAAAACCCTAGACAGTTGTCTCTAAGATTCTTCACCACGGCTTCAAGGACAACCAGGGAAAGAGCTGCTATTTGAGGCAACTTCATTATAAAATCATTTTTAATAAGCAATCTTAACAAAGAGAGGGAATACTCTTGTGGAGAAAGCCTCCAGGGACCCAGAGGCTGCCCAGTTAAGTTATTAGGAAGTTCTACACAAGGGACCAAACAGCTATTTCATTGCCTCGAGGGACAGAGTTTAGTTTTCGCCTGTTCTCTAGAGGCACTGGTGTTAGCCTGCCTACTAACAGCAGAGACTGGTAACAATCAATTATCCCGACGCCCCAGCTTGGCGAGGGAAAGCGAATTTTCAGTTTTGCCGACACAAAAAGACATAGCGTAAGAAAGAGATAAATTAAGGCGATGTGGTTCATTATACCGAAGACTTTTATGAACGTGCAGCCAACGAAAAGGCCTCTTGTGGATGCTGGCTTTCTTTAAGTGAAATAATAGAAGTCTTTCTTGGAAAATTAAGAAATACCAAGGAAGAGTAAAGGAAACGTAACTGCCCTTTTACTGTGCTCTCCAGCCACGTGAGGGAAATGTCATTGCGCTGATGAAGACATAATCAATGCAGTTTACCTTGCCTGCCTAAGATGTGAGCAAGACTTGGCATTTGAGGTTCAAATTTTTACAAAGCTATTTGTGGCTGAGTTAAAAACTGTCGGGAAGACACAGGCTCCTTGTGTTTCACGGTAGCCTCCAGCCAATTAGCAGCGCTCAAGTAAGAAAGCAAGGAGAACCATTTGCCACACAATCCTAAGTGAACATGTGTTTTTCAAGTTTCACTGCTTATTCCATGTCTCTGATTTAATGAAGTGGCAAGAATTGGTCTTACAATTAGGCCTTAAAACCATGGAGATAGAGAAAAAGGACTCTTTCTCTTTAATAATAATCAGAACAGTCTTCCCTTGAAGGACTCTATCTTTCCTGCTCAACAAACATTTTTTTTTCTACATTAGTCGACCACATGAAAGGCCAGAGATGAACTCTTATCAGAGGACAAGAATTTTGTCGGGGTTTCAGAGATGGGACTAACACACGCAGCATCTGATTCATATAATGCCGACCACATGACAGCGGCAGTAAAAACATTGTTTGCAGGTCACTGTGTTTTTCACACACATCCTATGGCTCCCTATTGGTTACGGGATAAAGCCAAAACCTGCTCCGCTCTTCATGTCCTCCGTTCCCCTCGTTACTGCTCTACTCCAGTCAGACAGGTCTATGCTGTCATGCCCTGAATTCTTCATCAATCTACCTGATCACCTGGTCCTCACTACCCTTGCAGATTAAGCTCAGCAAGCTCCCGAGTTCCTGTCCAGGGAGGTCTCCCGGAAACCGCCAACTCGTATAGCATGGAAACAGATGACCTAGCTAGAATCACAGCCCTGCATTTTCCTTCATCACTATAAATCCTTCATCACTATAAATTCCCCAAGTGGGTCTGTCCTTTCTCCACAAACACAGACTAAACTATGGAGAGTGAGGATTACAAGCTAAACTTTTTATACAACACCGTGGCTAATACAGAGTTAGGCAGAGAGTTTTTCGCTGCTGTTGAGTGGTTCCAGCTCACGGTGACCCCATGTGTGCACAGTAGATCTGTGCTCCGTAGGGATTTCAAGGCTGTGACCTTTTGGAAGCAGATCACCAGGACTGCCTTCCAAAGCGCCTCCGAGTGGGCTTGAACTGCCAACCTTTTGGCTAGTAGTCAAGACCCTAACAGTTGTGCTACCCAGACAGGCAGAGACGAGGAGGTTAAAAAGTATTAACTAATAAAGTCTGTCTGACTTCCAGCTCTATCCTATCTTCTTTCTACAGGACTTGCTGCAATCTATATTCCAGCCTTCCCCCCTAAAATCTCATTATTACATGTGTCTGGATTATCTGGCATATAAACTCCTCCCCCTCCCTGCAAAAAAGAAAGTAAAAAAAAAAAAAAGAATTACCTTATGTTTACACAAATAATGCTGCTGTGCCTTTTTTTTTTTACATGTTGCTGTAAAAAAAATTAGCATAGTGAGCTTATGAAAATACCACAAGGAGGGGAGCAGGAAGGATACTGCCCTTAGCAAACAAACATAGAAGGCACCCACCATTTGCATACAAATACAGTAAATCCTTGACACTGAATCCAAAATCTTAATCTAGAACAGCACTTTCTCTCGTTTTCAGCTCCTCAATATGCTTGCTAATTGTTATTCTTGGATGTTAACTGTTTAAGACATTAGAAAGCAAAACCCAAAAACCTATGGCCATTGAGTCGATTCCAACTCATAGCGACCCTATAGGACAGAGCAGAACTGCCTCATACGGTTTCCAAGGAGTGCCTGGTGGATTTGAACTGCCAACCTTTTGGTTAGTAGCCACAGCTCTTAACCACTACGCCACCAGGAGCTGAAGTAAATAAATGCCCAAAAGATGAATAAGGTAAAACAGGGAAAGAGCTTGCGCTCCTGTACAGGAAAAGTATTGGCTCAGAGGTGAGTCGGATGGGTGGGATCTTGGGAAGTCATTGGAAAAAGGCTAATTGAACAGTTTGGACAGGAAAGCCTTAGTCACTATAATATGCAGATAAACCCATTGCCATCGAGTCCATTCTGACTTATAGCCACCCTATAGGACAGAGTAGAACTGCCCCATAGGGTTCCAAGGAATGGCTGGTAGATTCGAACTGCTGACCTTTTGGATAGCAGCCAAGCTCTTAACCACTGCGCCATCAGGGCTCCAATATGCAGATATGAACATCAGTTAGAGTCGAAGGGCCCTGTGACTACAAAACACTTAACTCCCTGGCAGGCAATTGATAACGTTTCCCCTTGGAATAAGCACCAATTTTCTCGCATTTCAAACACTAGGGCATCTCTGCTTCTCCTAAGTTTCTGTTCTTTTGGATGCAGATGCCAACAAATATAGAACCTGATGTAACTGTAAATCCAATTCTAAATTCAGATACGCTCGAGCATGCACAAAACCTAGATGTTTCTCTCTCTCTTTTTTTTTTCCATAATTTTTATTGTGCTTTAAGTGCAAGTTTACAAATCAAGTCAGTCTCTCACACAAAAACTTATATACACCTTGCTACACACTCCCAGTTACTCTCCGCCTAATGAGACAGCCCGCTCCCTCCATCCACTCTCTCTTTTCATTTAACTCTCTTATACATCCCTTTGATACGTATTCTCTAGGCATTCTTTTAGCTTTCAGGGTTTTGTTCGTTTGTTTCGGGTTAGGTTTCAGGGAAACCACAGTCTCCTGACTTAGACTACCACTTAGCGGCAATTAAAGTTACCCATGAATTATCAAGGTGACCTGACAAAGGAATAATGTGGCATTTCATGATAAATGGCATTAACCCAGACACCCAAAAAATGGGTTGTCTGCTAAAGACTCTGTTTTAGTGGAAAATGGGTTCATGGCATAAGAAATACATATTATTACTACTGTGGAGAACACAACTGCCTTAGAAGCTTAACTAACTACTTTGGACGATTTCTTTTTTTATTACGGAATCAGTTGTGTTGTGTGAACAATGATGTTAAATGTATGCCAGCTCTTTGGTGAATGAGGTTAGATTGTCAAAAAGTAAGTAATAGTTGCAAGGTAAAAGTAAACCTGAGTCAACTGTAGGACTCACTATGTTGCACTTAGCTTTTTTCCTGTACTACAGAGAGGAGGACCACTGGAAAGAACAAAGTTCATTTTGGAAGGTTTCAGGCCCTGTAGACTGGCTTTGCATCCTGGTTTCACCACATAGTAGCTAGTTGTAGGACGCTGGGCCTCAGTTGTCATCTCCAGAATGGGGATAGTAGCGATACCCACCTCCAAGATGGTGGTAAAGATTAAATAAATAAATAAATAAATACTCGTAAAATGCCTAGAAGAGTGCCTGGCCCTTGCGAAGTGGTCAGTAACTACTAGTTAATGTTGATTTTGGAGATAATGGAGTATGTTACTTACAGAAGTCAAGCTACTCTATTTTGAGTCCTGGCTGTGTCCCTTACTAGCTGGGAGATTTTGTAAGTTATTTCACTTCTCTAAGCTAAGGCGCTCTGGAGGTGCAGTGGTTATGCACTTGGTTGCTAACCAGAAGGTCTGCGGTTTGAACTCACCAGCTGCTCCGTGGGAGAAAGATGTGGCAGTCTGCTTCTGTAAAGATTTACAGCCTTGGAAACTCTACGGGGCACTTCTGCTCTGTCCTACAGGGTCACTATGAGTTGGCAATGGTTTTAACTGATCTTTCAGATAATCCTATACATGTAAAATGGGGGTGCAAGTAGTCTGTATCTCATGGGGTTGATAAGAATATTAATACAAATACAGATAGACGGACATACAGGTATATTGTTCAGCACAATGCCCAGAGTGTCAGGCTCACTCAGTAGGGAGTAATCGCTGCATCATCTAGTACTTCTACTATTACTATCGGCTTATTATTGTAATTATTGAGCTAGAAGTAGTAGAATTCTTGTAATAGACATCTAACCCACAACACCCATTGCTGTCAAGTTGATTCCGACTCATAGTGACCAACAGGACAGAGCAGAACTGCCCCATAGCATTTCCAAGGAGTGCCTGGTAGATTCGAACTGCCAACCTTCTGGTTAGTACCTGTAGCTCCTAACCACTGTGCCACCAGGGCTCCACAATAGCCCTTTTTTAAAGATTAACACTATTATACAAAGTTTATTAAATATGTAATAAACCTGTCAAGTACACACAAGTACCTGGTAGCCTAGGCATTTTTGTTTTGTCCCCCAGTAGTGATCATGGATTTTAAAGAGTCAGTCACAGGCTCAACACACCCTTTTGAGCCTATGTTATGAACGAGAACACAAAAAATGCTTGTCCAAATTCAATTCATGAACCGGAGGTCTGCTAACTGAGCAAACTTGAATCAGCTGGATTCTCTGACAGAAACACTTTGCTAATACTATTTTTCTGTGGAATTCGCAGATCCCCACTATGAACCAGGGTTTTAAAGACTACACAAATCGTCTACCTTGGAAGAACTGACAGGCAGGGCCGCATGCAGTCCACTTATATCTTAATACGATGAGGCAGAAGAATCCTGCTAAGCTTATGAGGGCTTGACTCTAGGTACGTAGGCTGAGTCTAAGCAAGGCAGATGTTTCCAGAAAGTAAGGAGGGTTTTTCATTTCCTCAGACTGGTTGATCTTGAAGGAATTAAATAGGTGTCACTTTGGGTGAAAATGGTTGGATATCAGCAGCAGGGACAGTTTTAGCTCCTAAGGTTAAACTGTATGTTCGCGTCATGGCTTCAGAATCCAGGATGGTCTCCCTAATTCTCTTCTCCTCTTCCACACTTCCACTGTATTCTGCTTTCCAGTTATGAGCTCGATCTTCTGGCATTTGCATTTTCAGATTATTTTCGTGACTATGCCCCCCGCCCTTAGTCCCCACCTTCACCTAGTCTATAAGGTCCTCGAGGGCAAAGAACTCATCAGCACACAGTGGGTCCTCAATAAACAGCTGTTTGTTGATTAACCTTCTGAGAGGTCAGCCCTTCAATTCTAGTCATGTCCCATTGTCAGCAAGCTTAATGTCTGGGATGTCCAGTAGCCTTAACAAGCTGAGAAATGGCTCCTCGAGACCCTTCGGGAGCACTGGGTTAGCTCTACCCCAGCTTGTCAATGGGTACAGGGGAATCTGGCTGAAGTTCTCCCAAAAGAACTTCAACATTGCTTCTTCTCACGTCTGTCCTAATGAAACACTCTGCCAGCAACTGAAATTACAATCACCGTGAGTCACACCATGAATCACATGGGTTGCCATGGCAACCTATTAACTATATAACCAAAAGCACCTTCCATTAGCTTTGCCAAGAATGGTTCCCAAGTTTTCCTGGCCTGTGAAAATAACGTGGGTGAGCCCCAAGTTTGGGGTTGCTAAGAGTCTACAATCAAAAAGAATGGCCTCAAGGAAAGGAAAAGAAAACGAATAAGAAAATAAGGTTATTCTAGTTCTTGGCCTCTCCTGAGTACATGGCAGCAATTGTGACAAATTGTTGGGTTGGTTTTGTGATATCAACAAATGCCTAAGGAGAGGGGGTTGAGGCCTCAAAACTAATTTTCTCTAAGTCAAATTCAAAAGCACGTCTCTAGAGGTGAAAAATGAATACATTAACCTATTCCACTTTAAATGACTACAATGAACATATTTTTTTTTAATGGATGTGGATTATTTCTCCAAGAAATAGTCTCATCTGTGCTAAAATATGTTTACTGTTGAGAATTAAAGTCTCCTTATAACAAGTATAGTGTTTTATTTTATATTTCAGGTATTATCCAGCTGCAACTAAACATTTGAGAAATGCATTAAATTATCTTTTAGTAACTTTTCATGCTAAAATTAAAATGTTTTGGAAAGTTTGGAAAAATATTTTATCTTGTTATTTATTGGGGAAAACAGACGTGCTCAAATTGGGATTAAACTGACACAGTTGCCTGGCTGCTGGCTGACTAATCTGCAATTTCTTCACTTTGAAGGGTCTAACCCTGAGTACAGAGGAAAGCAGGGTAGGCTGAACAGGAGGAATAAAGAATACAAACAAGAATGAGAGCAGGAAGAAGCTGCAAGGGTCTGTTGTACCTGGAAACAATCCAGGGGCCTAGTAGATATCTTCTGGGCCTACCTTGTGGTGGCTGTCTGATATATTCCCTAAGTTATGACTCTATGATGCTAAACTTCCCAGTAGCTGAAAGTAGCTAAGATAATTGGTTGTATTTTCCACCTCCATATTTGCCATCTTCTAACATCTTCGAGCCTGCAGAACCATCCAAGTAGAATTAGATCAAGAAGTCAGGAATAAATGACCAGTTGTCCTTGGCAAATAAAAACCAAGACAGCAACTGCTTCCAAGAAAAAGATACTTAACCACACAATACTATTTCAGCAGGAGAGAGGCAAGAACAAACTTGTGAAACATCAAAGCAAAAGCAGTCTTGAAGGTGTTCAACCAAATACATGCGCTAATCCACATGAAAATGAAATTCTATGCCACAGTGTAAAATTTATCTAATATGTTCCTGTCCCACAAGCAAAATCTTCCTTTTATGTTCACACACAGAAACCAACAGCAGTATTTCCTATCAGCAATTGAAAACAGCACAAATGTAAGAATTGCTTGACCAACATGGACACGATTTCCTACTACGGGTCCCAAAGCTTTGTCTTCTCCACCGGCCAACTAAAGTTAAAGACAAACACTTAAGGTACCCTTCTCCAGAACTCTGCTTCTGAGTTCCCTAGGGATAGTGCTCATGGACTACTTTGAAGCTAACAATCAGATATTTTTCCCCCATGGGGATTTCTGTCTTAACTCTCCCAATTTTTTTTTTTTTTAAAAGAAGCAATACTTGTGCTTTCCAGATAATAAGGTGGCCTAAAATGTTATCAGGTGTCACAACTGTTCAGGTTAATTTTGTAGTTCTTGCACTTCTGACTGGTGTACCTGTGAGCTCACACTCTGGTCTGATAATGTATTCTGCCACTGTACATGTTAATTTGTAGGTTGAGCAATCTCTCTGTGAGGGCAGTTAGGAAACGCAGGTTGAAACTGCTAACGTGGGGCGACTTCGGCTGTCAATGATTATGTAGTCAAGTCTTGACCATGGTTTCCAGAGCCCTGGCTAAAAATGGAAGTCATCAGACAGTACAGAAATGAATTCATACACCTCACTGAGAGTGAAACTTTTTGAAGAATCGATGTCAGGATGATTTAAGAGGAGCTGGCATTTAACATCTTAAGAAAACTTATAGGCAAGTTAGGACAGTTCCCTTTTCAAGAAAAATCTGACAGATACTAAAGAAGAAGTCATTTGGATGACTTATTAGAGGAAGAACTGATTGATTTTCTTCTTCCCCACAAGTTGTGGGCCCTATAGAGATGCTAAGATCAGAAATATGATGGCTTGTCTGCTGAGTTGGGTGACAAAAACAATCTCCACGTTTAAGTGGCACAGAGGGTTTTCACTAACACTCACAATTTGGACAATTTAATTTCTCTTTGGCATGTGCAAACTTCTGTGCACACTGTCTATTCTAGTGCCATTCTTCCCAACTTGACATAGGGCCATTTTCCTTTGAACCCTCTCCCCCAACTCATGAAATTAAAAAAAAAAAACAACAACAGAAGAATGAGGTGGTCTCTGATGTAGATCTTTCTGTCAATTTAATATGTGAACTACATAAAAGGAGCATTATTTTAAGTCCTTCTACATTTACTTTTGCTTAATGCCGAAGAGTTTTCCTGCTGGTTTTCATAGCTAGAAAGACATTCCAAGTCCACCTACTCTGGCTGTATCTTGATTTTGTTTCAAAGCAAGTATAGCTGATGGGATTGTTTAAGCCTTTGCTGAAAGAGTGATATTATGATTATATTTCCTGTTACTGGAACTCTATCTTTCCTCACTAGCCACCACCCTTATATTGTCATCTAAATTATTCCATGGATTTAACTCCCAATGCAGATTACTGTTTCTGCAATAGGCCAGTGAAATTATCCTCAGGGATGATACCCCTTGAAGGTCCTTATTGATGGACTGGCTATATATTAGCTCACATCAGTGGTCTCTGTCTTAGGTTATCTTATTAGCTGACGAGCATTCTGCACATCTGGTGGAGCTGAACTAGTGGTTTGGTCCACTTATCCATGAGTCAAGTCTTATGCAGATAGCTTTCTGTGTATTGCCAGGTGGACAAAAGTCCAGACCCCACGCCACCATAAACAGTGGGTGTGACCATCAGCGCCTGTTCGGGAGAGTTCCAGGACTGAGCTAGCAGAAAGACTGAATTACTTACCACCTCTAGAGTGGGTCCCTCCAGGCCAGGGACGCGCTCAGGGGCAAGGCTGTGCAAGGAAGCGCTCTGTACCATGCCTGCCCTGCGGATATACAGAGGACTTCAGTCTCCCGCACCGTCAATCTCTCAGTCATCATGAGCTCAAATATGCACCGACAACAGCAAGAACAACAACAACGACGACGACAAAACAACCCCCAAGAAGCTAAGGACCACAGTCTACCCTGGTGGAGGGACAGCCAACTAGGCATTGAGAGACGGGGTTGCTCCTTATCACATGTCTATTATGAGCCTGATCTTTTTGTCTTTCCTCAAACAAACATTCCATTGGAGCCTGTGGGAGAGGCATGTGGAAAGAGACTGCAGGACTGGGCCCTAAAAGTCAGGCAACTTCTCACTGAATTTGATGGGTTGTTTTTTTTTTTTTGCTTTTGCTTTTTCTGTTTGTTTTCTACAAACAGAGATGGACAGACAGACAAACCCAAGAGCAGATTACAAGAATCAACGGAGGCACTAGCTGAACTACTTTACACAGATTTCTTTTTCCCAAGAGTTTCACATGAAATCAAAACCTTTAAAGGTATGATTAGGAGAAATCTGGAGATATGTCTTGGTTGGTCCTAAATTGTACTGTAAATAGGTCCATTGCTGACCTTATAAGGACGCCCAAACACATCTCAGAGGTAGCACAGTATATACCTGTGGTCTAACGTAACTATCGCATTCTAATGACACCATTAATTCAAAGTCTAAATGATGTGACGGCTGAGTACAGCAGAAGCTGACTGTCCGCACCAGTGACATTTGTTTCATCCTGTTCAAGGCACAGCGCATCACTGCTCCAACTGCAGATCACAGCACCTCACACTGACGTGAGTTTGCAGACTTAGGGTGTGCTTGGAATGAAGGCAATGGATGGAGGCAGCTGAACCTGAGAAGTGGGAATGGATACAGAGCGTAAATCCATCACACATTTCCACATCCAACTACCAATGCCATTTTACCAGGGCCTCCTAGGCCATGCCATGGTTGAGTGACAGCACCTGAGTTTCCAGTCAGTGTCTTTGCTCCACAGACACAGTACAAGACGGCCTAATCTGTGAACTAGTGGTGAAGGAAAAGGAGAGCAGAGTTTAAAAGGAATCAAGGGGATGTTTCCTAGAGACATACCAACTCTTCTAAGAAGGATCTAGAATGAGTCATTGATCAGTACATAATTGATCCTCCAGTTAGATTTCATGATTTTTCTAAATATTAATGGCTTCGAACACTAGAATTCATCCAAATATGTCTTAGCTCTCTCTTCAACACACACTCAGATACAAACAGGTGGAGATGTACCACTTCCGACCACTACAGGTTGAAAAATACGACCTCTGTTGACCATGGATCACAGCTGAAACATTAGTTTATACTTGAAGGGTCACAGCAGCCAGACATATGTGAATTCCAACTCTTCAAAAAACTTTGGACAAAAAAAAGAGAAATGCATTACTTACATGTATGAGTCTTCTTCGTTACTGAGATTCCTAGAAGAGAAGAAACAATGACAAAGGTCAGAAAGTGGCCCGTGTGTGCTTCTCTGCTTGTACATTATTCACAGTGTACGTGGGAGTGCATTTCAGTCACATGGCGACAGAGAGGCAAGATTAGCTTGAATCCTGTGTGATGGCATCACTGGCTCCATCCAAAGCAGTGCACACTGAGTGATGGTGACACTGAGCGCTGCCTAGGGCTTAAGAGGTTCTGTGGTAAAAGGAAGTAGCATAGACAGTAATTAACCAGAACCCAACCCATTGTCATCAAGTTGATTCCGACTCATAGCAACCCTACAGGACAGAGTAAAACTGCCCCATAGGGTTTCTGAGGCTGTAATCTTTATGGAAGCAGACTGCCACATTTTTCTCCCATGCAGCGGCTGACAGGTTCGAACCGCAGACCTTTCAGTTAGCAGCCAAGCACTTACTTATCCACTACGCCATCATGGCTCCTTAAACAGTAATTACACAGGATGAGAGAAGACTCTTTTTTTTTATTTTTTAATTCTAAGTAGGGGAGATAAGCATGTTTATAGGCACACTGGGAAAGATTCAAGGCACAGGAGAGTGATGCCAACCTCTTCAGACAAGACTCTGAGCAACAGAGCAATTCATTTGCTATGGGCATTGACTCTGTGTTTGCTTTTTAATGAAAACGACCCTTTCTGCTCACATGAAGCGTAACTTCACGGTGAAGGAAAACATCCACAAAATGGACCTATCTGTCCACACTTGTTAAGGTCAGAAGCGAACGATGGCTACTTCTCTGAAAATGGCACCAAAATGAACATAAACTGTACAAAAACACGAGGAGTTCATGAGTCAGCACTCTTGACGTTTCCAAGGTGGTCTGCAGACGGCAGGTGACAAACGGAACTAAGCAATATTCAGCACACAAGACCATCCAGAGAAAAAAGAACACATGCTTCAGCGCAAACAGTACCATCTCCATGCCAGAAGCCCTACATTTTGAACTCTTTATGCGTCATTCTTCTCGGGGGACATTCTTGAGACGGAATAGACTCAGAGTAACGAAGCTACTGGAAACATTTAGCCTGTGACTAACAACTGTGGTAAAACCTTGATTTTTTTTTTTCAAGTTATTAATGAGAACTATTTAACCCTGCTCTGGAAAGTAAAAGTTGTTTAAGAAAATTTGGCACCCACATCAGACCTATTACTTAGCTATAGAACATGTGGTACTGTGAAGAATCCGCTATGAAAATCCACAGTAGACATTTAAAAAAAAAAAAAAAAGTTAATTCAAAGTTGTGCTCCAAGACCAAAATCACACACTTGTTCCCCCACAACTTTCCAAAGGACCTGCTTAGGGACACTGAAATGACATAGCCCAAGTCAAATTCATTTTTCCCCCTTTCTATTGAGGAAAACAAAACTATTGTTTTTCTTCGCATTTGAGCTGGCTTTGCAACGTGAGGTTAGAACCTTCTGCAAAGATCCTTGAAGGCTGTCTCACACAGGAACTACAAAAGCAGTCTAGAATTTTTTTTTTTTTTAAATAACCTTTATCACGGGAAGGGAAGTTCCCCAAACAGCTACAGTGAAGAAAGTTTAACATTTGAATACAATTTGCAACTCTAGCTCAGGACACCAGGACCAATAAATTGATACATTAGTGCTCTTTCAGCATTATGAGAGTCCTATGTGTACTTTCCTCAGGAAATAATGCTTTCTGTAAAATCACCTCGAAGAGAAAGCGCTTATGCTGCCACTCCTGATTATTCAGAACCTCCACACAATTGGATTTAACACAGCCCAAAACAGACCGATCTATATTCGCTGAGTATGGAGCTATTTTCCCCTGACATCCAAAGGCCTGATGAGAATACCACTGCCTTGACTTTTCTACTTAAATCTATTATACAGCGGCAGGCAGCGTTCTCATCAACTGTTTTCACGATGATTACACTGATAATAGATTCTGAAAATCTTTCCAGGGAAGCTGCCTGGTCTTCGAGGGGACAGAAGCAGGTACAGAGCTAAAACTCCTACCATCTCCCGCCTAAAGCAGAGCCAGGGCAACAGCCCAAACCCTCCGTTTTTGTTTAACTGCCAGTTAACCATTGATATAAACCATGACGGCTATGCCTACATTGGGAAGGCCAGACTTAGCAGATAAAGTATAGAAAAAACAAAAAAACCCCACCAAACCCATTGCCATTGAGTCAATTCCTATTCAATAGTGACCTTATAGAACAGAGTAGAACTGTCCCCATAGGGTTTCCAAGGAGCAGCTGGTGGGCTAGAACTGCCCACTTATTGGTTAACAGCCAAACACTTAACCACTGTGCCACCAGGGCTCCACAAAGTACAGGGCATCTTGTTAAATTTTAATTTCAGATACTAAAAAGTAACCTATTTGAAATTCAAATTTAAATCTGCAACCTTTATCTGTCAACCTTAACCTATGTAAGTATAATATAAATTATATCTATTATATACAATGAAAAAAAATTTTTTTTTACAATGAAGGATTTACCAATTAATAAATACATTTTATGAAGCCACGCTTAAAAGACACACCCCATAGAAGTAATCTTTTTTTAAAAAAGTGAATTAATAACTTAATTGTGTGGCTGAGCCCCGGTAGCCCACTGGTTAAGAGCTTGGCTGCTAACCAAAAAGATCGGCAGTTCGAATCCACCAGCCGCTCCTTGGAAACCTTATACGCAGTTCTACTCTGTTCCATAGGGTCGCTATGAGTCAGAATCAACTCGACAACAACGAGTTTTGATTTGTTTTCTGGTTTAATTATGTGGCACAGTAGTTAAGTGCTTGGCTGTTAGCCGAAAGGTTGACAGTTTGAACCCATCAGTCTTTCTGCAGGAGAAAGATGTGGCAGTCTGCTTCCATACAGATACAGCCTAGGAAACCCTATGGGGCAGTTCTAGTCTGTCCTATAGGGTCACTATGAGTTGGAACAGACTCAACGGCGATGGGTGATTGTGGCAATACAACTGTGCCTAACATTAAAATTTTTGTTTTACCAAATATCAGTTGTGAAGACAGAATTTTACACAAAAACAGTACAAACACCCAAAAGGAAAACTTAACGGAACAACCAGAAAATTTCCTGGAATCCCTTCCCTCTTTCTTTCCATGAAAAGGAACAATGGTGGTCATGCTGACAGCTTGGATTTGTTCAATTCCTCTCTTTATAGAAGCTCTAGTGTCCTCATAAGGTCCCTGGGTGGGACAAATGGCTGGAAGCTGAAAGGCTGGTGGTTTGAATCTACCCAGCAGCACTGTGAAAGAAGCTGAGCAATCTGCTTCTGAAAAACCCACAGCCAAGAAAGCCTTATAGGGCAGTTGTACTCTGTAACATATGGGGTCGCCATGAATGAGAACTCAATGGTGCAGGACGACAAAATACATCATAGTAACTGACGCCATAGAAATACTTGAAAAAAATCAGAAAAAATTTTTTTCATGCCACGGATGGGGAAACTGAAGTTCAGAGAAGTTTAGTTAGCACAAATAAGCATTTCTTTGTGTAAAATTAATATTGGACTTGAAAAGCATCCATGGTAAGTCTTTAAAAACTCTGCTACACATAGTACCTCTCAAAAATGTAAATACTCAAAAAATGACTTATCCCTTGGTAAATACTCAAAAAAAGGACGTCCTCCTTGGAGTAAGCAGACTGCTCTGTGCATAACTGAAACCCACAGAAGCCTGTTCCACAGCCTTTTCTAAACCAGGAAGCATATCGAGTTTGGGTGAAAGATTTACTCAAACAGATTCAAATGCAAACACACAGGAACAATATCCAAACCAAACCAAATCCGTTGCCACCAACTCGCGACGACCCCATGTGTTAGACAGCAGAGCTGATCCATAGGGATTTCTTGCTGTAATCTTGTGGGCTCAGATCACCAGGCCTTTCTTTCACAGCGCCATGGTTGGTTTTGAACTGACAACTTTTAGGTCAGTAATGGAGCCACCCAGAGACCTTATAGAAACAATTTTGCTGTTAGGTGCCATTGAGTCGATTTTGACACACAGGGACCCCATGTTACTGACTAGAACTGTCCCATCGGATTTTCTAGGCTGTAGTCTTTCTGGGAGCAGATCCCCAGGCCCTTTTCCTGTGGAGCCACGGAGTAGGTTCAAACTGCCAACATTTTGGTTAGCAGGTGAGCACCTAACTGTCGCACCACCAGGACTCCTTCCTATTAGAAGATCGTATTGGGTTTAACCCCAAGAAGAAAGAGAGCATTCTGCCAGCAACTCAGCTGCTTAAATTACCTACTCTTGTGCCCACTAGGCCTTGACTCACAGTAGGCACTTGAGCCCTGGACCCCTACCAGCAGCCATTTCCTCCCCTGTAAATGGGGTGCGGTGGGGCAGGAGGGTCTTCCCTCATATTTCCTGGAGGTTGCTGGAACCCCGTCTCTCTCACCACAGGGCTCATCCTCCGTGAGATGACAGCAGTCAGACACTGCCAATTTTTGTCCTAATTTGGAATGCGAAAGGCCTTCAGAAAAACAAAACAAAACAAAAACAACCTTACCCAACCCTAGGTGCTACTAGCAGCAGCTTTGAATTGAGGTTTTTTTTTTGGAGAATTGGGTTTTCTAAAGATACATTATGATGGATATTTGGAAAGCTAATAGCTCTAATCCTACTAAGGAGTAGAAAAAATACACTTTCTAAAAGCAGCTTTTTGTGTGTGTGTGTGTGCTTTAGGTGAAAGTTTATAGCTCAAGTTAGTTTCTCATACAAAAATGTATACACACATTGTTATGTGACCCTAGTTGCTCTCCCTATAATGTGACAGCACACTCCCCCTCTCCACCCCGAATTTCCCGTGTCCATCCAACCGGCTCCTGTCCCTTTCTGCCTTCTCATCTCGCCTCTGGACAGGAGCTGCCCGTTTTGTCTCGTGTATCTACTTGAACTAAGAAGCACACTCTTCACGAGTATTGTTTTATGTCTTATGGTCCAGTCTATTCTTTGTCTGAAGAGTTGGCTTCAGGAATGGTTTTAGTTCTCAGTTAATAGACAGTCCAGGGGCCTTGTCTTCTGGGGTTCCTCCAGTCTCAGTCAAACCATTAAGTCTGGTCTTTTTACTAGAATTTGGGTTCTGCATCCCACTCTTCTCCTGCTCCTTCAGGGACTCTCTGCTGTGTTTCCTGTCAGGGAGGTCATTGGTGGTAGTGGGGCACCATCTAGTTCTTCTGGTCTCAGGCTGATGGAGTCTCTGGTTTATGTGGCCCTTTCTGTTTCTTAGGCTCATATTTTCCTTGTGTCTTTGGTGTTCTTCATTCTCCTTTGCTCCAGGTGGGTTGGGGCAAATTGACGGATCTTAGATGGCCGCTTGCTAGCTTTTGAGACCCCAGACACCACTCACCAAAATGGGATGCAGAACATTTTCTTAAAAAACCTTGTTATGCCAATTGACCGAGATGTCCCCTGAAACCATGGTCCCCAGACCTCCACCCCTGCTACACTGTCCCTCAAAGTGTTTGGTTGTGTTCAGGGAACTTCTTAGCTAAAAGTAGCTTTTAAGATAACTGGATCTGGAGTTGTGCTTATTTGAACTTGTGTTCTTTGCCTATCCACTTGCCTATCTGTTGGCTGAGTGACCCTGGGTAAGTTACTTAACTTCTCTGGGCCTTAATTTCCTGGTTTTAAAAATTGTATATAATCATAATATCTCAATAGGCTGTTCTGAAAATTAAAGTGAAATGAGGATATGTAAAGAGCTTTACAAACTGGGAAGTATGATATAAATGTTAATTATTTACTTTGGTAAAGAGTGGGCAGACCTCACACTTTGGGTGGACTTGAACCACCGGCCTTGCAGTTAGCAGCTGAGCATGTTAACTGTCTGCACCACACAGGGATGCTAGGAGTCTTGTTTCCAGACCAATTGTTCTAACTCGCTTATGTTCTGATATTTGATGGAGGAGGGCATGAGACAGACAGCCAAGGTCCTAAAAGCAAGTCTCTGTTCTAGACCCAGGACTCTCTAAAGCCAAGAGAAGGTACTTGCTTACTAGCAACTCACTGCATTGTCCAAGTGGGTGCTGACTGGCATGGTAAAGGACTTGGATCTCTGCCACCAAAGGGTGTCAACCCAAGTCCAGCTGTTGTGAAGGTTTGATTCACTTCCAGATGACATGGAAGAACACCAAGATCCTTTCCCACAGGTTCTTAAACAGGCCACTGAGCAGGATAATGTTCTCTGCAAAGATCAGGACTTCATGGAGCTGTGGGGGGACAGTGGGGTGGAACCAACGTTCTAAAATCAAGGCACACGCAGACACCAAGACAAAGGTGAACTCGCTGAATGACCTGGGCAAGTCATTTAACTTTTCTGGGCCTTAGTTTTTTCATCTGTAGAATGAGAGTGTTGAACTACGTGGTTTCTTATTTTCGCTTCCAGCTCATTGATCAGTGGCTCCTTGCCCTGCTGCTGAGCTATCAAACCGAACCTCCTCTTTGTAAGCAACAGGTTGCCAGACCTGTTTCTCACTGTGAAAAATTTGATGCATCTCACAGTCGAAGGTAACCCCCTGAAACTTCTTTTTGCCTTTAAAACCAAAGAAAAAAGAAAGCAGTACCTACAAAAGGTTGTATAAGATATACTTCTCTTGGGTGATCTTTTAAAATTAACTGGGCTAGAGGAAAATGGTACCTTTTGATAAAATTGTTAGACTCCATACACACACACACACACACACACACACACACACACACACACATTTCCAGGTAACGCTTTGGAGTAATTTCTAACTTGACAATACAACAGCCATTTTAAACTGCCAGTTAATACCCTTAAAACCAAGAGAAAATATTCCCACAAACACTCCTCCAAACAGGGCTACCAGGGCTGCGGGACTGCCTGACTCTCTTTAGCTGACCGTACTTCAAAGCAAAGTGAAGGAAATGTCATGAAAATACCACAAATTTATCACTGTCATGGTTATCAGCAGGGAAAAGTTTCAGATTTAGAGCTATCACAGCGCAGAGCACTTTAGGAATAAAATCTGGTATTTCCAATCATTGCCAAATCTTGGACAAATTAACGTCCTTGATGGACTTCTTATAGTCTCTTGGTTTCTAGGCAATTGTCTGGGTACAGCATTTATTTTAACCTCTTTTTTTTGTAAGAGATGGCATCTTTCCTCCTCCCCAGATGTGCCAATCACTAAAAAACATTTCCAAAGGACCTGCATTCTATACCAGTCTCTAGCTACAGAGATGCCCCTTTGCTACTTTGCCAACGTTCAGCCTGTTTGCCTTCTCTCGTCCTGTCTCACAAGGCAGTAACAACTGTTACAATACAGATATTTTAAATGTGGATTAGATCTGTGTGAAAATCAAAAACAAAAGAGAAAAACAAACAAAAAAAAACCCTAAAATCAAACGCAGGGAGCCCTTGTGACACAGTGGTTAAGTGCTTGGCTGCTAACTGAAAGGTCGGTGGTTTGAGCCCACCAGCTGCTTTGTGGGAGAAAGATGCAGTAAAGTTTTTTCTTTCTTTTTTAATATGTCAATACTTCCACATTTCAAATGAATGCCTGTAGTGGGGGAGGGGAGGTGCCATAAATGATGATTAAGAAAGTCTTTAATTTCTTCCTGATTATCTGAAAAACAGTTATTTGATGACTGTGTAGGAGCTAAGCAATTTTCCTTGAACATGCTGCTGTGACTCAGGTTATTCTCGGCAAAAATAAAGGCATTTATTCTAATTCTTAAAGCATACATGATATATATTAATATAGCTGAACGGATATGTAATCAATGAAACACTATTTTTTTAAAAAAGTCTTTAATTGGCTCAAATCATGACTCTACAGTAGCCTTATACATCAACTCTTTGTTTAATTCTTAACCCTCCAGAGAGAAGGCCTTCAAAAGATTTACTCTCCCTTCTCATAAGGAGAATGAATGAGTTGAATGAGATGCCCACATTCAGGCTGTGAGGTCTTGGACAAATGCCTTAACCTCTCTGAGCCTCCGTTTCTCAACCATAAAATGGGGGTAACATTCTCAGTACTAGGTTTATGGTAGACTTTCATAAGGTGATCTACTGGTAAAACCTAGCATAGGGCCTCTTTTCTACTAAGGACTTTTCTAATTACATACGCTTTGCATCAGATAAACAGAGACCTATCCCTTGGACAGGCACAGGCATGCATATGGATGCTCTTGGTAAAGAGGTGGACGATGCAGTAAGTTGGTGTTGGAGAGCTCAGGACCGAACTTCAAAATAAAATCTGGAACCCTCACCCACCTTTGTGCCACATCACACACAAGCAGAGTCCAAAGGCTCCAGTTTCCTGGGCTTCCTTCCTTTACTTCCTTCTTACTTGGTCACTTGTGAGGAGCTAGCCCTTAAAAGAGCAATTCATATGCAGCTTGTGAACGCCAGCTAAAAACTGAGGCCCAATGTTTAGACTCTGTTTTCTGAATGGCTAACAATTGTTTCACAAAGAAGGCTATCACTTCACACCAACCCTGCGTCCCCCTCCTCCTCAATCCTGTGATGTCCCAAGAGCTCCCTCCATTCTACACAGTCAGGGCGAAAATAGATGCAGGAGGCGGATCAGGAACACAGCCCGAGTGGGGCCTCGCCAAACAAAATGATGTTACAAAACAATGTCCTTGTCTAGGACAAAAGAACTATTAATGATAATCAGTACGTATTACTGAAAGTGCTCCAAGTAATCTCTGGACTTTGTTTCAAAAATTCTTAATGGACGCTAATGCTTAGAGTTCACTCAAAAGAGAAATAAATTATGTGCCAGGGTTGCAGGGACCAAGGACAACACAGAGACGGCATCAAAGCATTAGCGATCCTATGACAATCAAGCATTTTGTAATTGCATAAAAAGCCTTTAAAAATCATTTAGAAATACTAATTATGAACATAAATAATGCTTTAATGTGAGGTTTCCTTTATGTTGGATTTGAGACGAGGTTGAGTTGTTTGGGTAATAATATTTCAGCTCTTTTACCAACCAAGGTGCTTTATACACCATTAAAAACATTCCATTTTAGTGTAAAAAATGGTTATGAGAATGGATAAGAGGAATTTTTTTTTTCCTGTTTTTTGAATTAAAACATTTTTTTTCTGTGTGTGATTGCCCTCCAACTCTAGGTCAAATTTCCTGACGTTTATGTCCAGAAATATCTTTTAATTTTGGACAGGCAGGCCAGAGCTATACTCTCTTTCAAGTCCTGCCTTTATCTTTTACAAAACAGTTCCAAGGACAAAGCTTCATTCTGGGTTCTCCAGAAAAGGCTACATAAAGAGACCATCGTCTATCTGTGAAGCAATCTTGAGGCTAACCCTGTTTGGGAAATATCCATCCTCTCTCTCAGAGATTACTAGTTGATGCCTTAGGAAAAGCCGACACCTAAGGAGGGCAGTTTCTCCTGTTGTCAGTTGCTGATGCCAAACACGTGATTAGTACTGAGGTACTATAAGAATAATAAGAATCTTCGTTCTTTCAAACTGATTTCCTTTTATCGGGGCTCTATATTGAAAATAGAGCTACCCATTAGATTTAAATTTGATTTTGGAGCTCTGGCCAAAGGTGTGAACTGATAACGATCAACACTTCCACACTAGCCTTCTGGAACTGAGTAGTTTTACCTTATAAGTAAGTAATTCAAGTCAGGTAAAAATCAGCAGGTTTCACCATACTTTTCCAGGAAATGCTTTATGTACCTCCAAAACCTGTTGAAATGGTTTATCTTTTCCACTAATATGGGTAGGTACCGTCTTGGACTGTCTGCAGGTGACCTGCCTATAGGCTGTCAAACATGGGGTTATAGCTATGATCCCCCAAATCAAAGCTAACAGAACTATTTTATGAGAATGACCCAAAAATTATGGAGGTGCAGGCCCCAAAGCAAGTCAGGCACTATTGACACTTTGAATATATGCAGGAGCCCTGGTGGCACAGTGGCTAAGTGTTTGGCTGCTAACTAAAAGGTTGGCAGTTCGAATCCATCAGGAGCTCCTTGGAAACCCTATGGGGCAGTTCTACTCTGTCCTATAGGGTCGCTATGAGTAGGAGTAGAAACTGACTTGATGGAGACGGGTTTGGTTTTTGGATATCTCTATGCTAACATCTGTCTGTCAGTTTGTTGTACTGTGCTGGCTTGCATATTGCTGTGATGCTGAAAGCTATGCTACTGGTATTTCAAATACAAGCAGGGTCACCCATGATGGGCAGGTTTCAGTGGAGCTTCTAGACTAGAAACAAACCCCTGGTGATCTGCTTCCAAAAATTAGCCAATGAAAACCCTATGGATCACTGAATATTGTCTGAGACTTTGACTTGCTTACTGGAGGAGGACATCATGTTTGGTGAGGTAGAGGGCTAGTAAGGGACTTTGAGATGGATTGGCACAGTAGCCACAATGGTGGACTTGAACATTCTGGCGATCATGAGGATGATGCAGGACTGGGCAACATTTTGTTCAGTTGACTAGACGGCAGCTATCAATCTATGTCTACATGCATATATTAGATTGCATACACCCGTTAAAAAACCCATTGCCGTCAAGTTGATTCCAACTCATAGCAACCCTATAGGGCAGAGTAGAACTGCCCCATAGGGTTTTCAAGGCTATAATCCTTATGAAAGCAGACTACCACATCTTTCTCCCATGGAGAGACTGTTGGGTTCAAACTGTCAACCTCTCAATTAACAGCCAAACACTTATTTTAGACAACCTAATAATACCTCATGCAGTAAGGATCCTGGTCAGCATACAAGGTCAAAACAAGAAAGACAGATGAAATCTTGACCTGGTCTGTGTTGTGTGTGGCGTTGAGTTGATTCCAACTCATAGCAATCACAGAGGACAGCGTAGAACTGCTCCATAGGACTTCCATGACTGTAATCTTTATGAAAGCAGGCTGTCACATCTTTCTCCTGCAGATAGGCTGGTGGATTTGAACTGCTGACCTTTCGGTTAACAGTCTAGTGCTTAACCACTGTGCCACCAGGGCTCCTTGACCTAGTCTGAAGTCACCAGAAGCAAAGATATACTAGTTATGACAAAGGAGGAAACAATCCCATGGGTTCATTCATGTCCCGAATCATCTAGAAAGGAGAAAGAATCTGCCGAAGTGGAAAGAGTGGGAATTTGGTTCTAAATTTGGAGGAAATTAGCTCCACATCCAACCCAGGATGAAAGTAAAAGCCCCATGATCCAATGGGATACCAAACAAAAATTAAAGGTGGAGAGGCAACTCCAGTTATTCTTGAACATACAGGACAGCAATGATATGTAAAGGATTTCTAAAAATGTCAAAACTTTGTTATCATCTTGAAGAAGAAAGGTGAAAACACTGATTAAATCCACTACTTGTAGCTCATTACTCTCCACTGATGACAGAATTTTAGGCAGTTTGTCTGGATTCGCCTCTGCTGGGTGGCAGTTTATGAAAGAAAAGGAGTCATCAAGGTATTTATTTTGCATTCACAGAATTTATCAAGAATAGGGTAATTATTAGATGTGTAACCTATTTTCCCATAAGAGGGTTAGAGTCAGAAAGCCTAAATTCTAGGCTCGGTCACTTGCCAGCTGTATGAATTTGGGGTAATCTCTCTGAGCCTTAGTTTCCTCATCTCTAAAAGGGATCTAATATTTTCTTCTTTCATCTGGTGATACCACCACCAGATGTGTGGCCTTAGAAAGTAATCATGGGTGTATATCAGGTATTCATCAAAGCATTGTTTGTATCAGCAAAACATTATGGAGAAAACCATTCAAATGTCAACAGTGGAAGAAGAGTTAAGTAAACCCTCTATGTCTATGTAATAGGATAGGGCCCTGGGTGGCGCAAATGGTTTGCACTTGACTACTAACCCAAAGGTTGGCCGCTCGATCCCACTCAGCAGTGCTGTGGAAAAAAGTCTGGCAATTTGCTCCAGTGAAGATTGAAGCTAAGACAGGCTTACCAAACAGGTCTACTCTGTAACACATGGGGTTGCTATGAGTCGGAACCAACCTGACAGCAAAGGGTTTGGTTTACCATCACTAAAATAATAAAAAAAACTAACTGCAGAGAAAAATATTTTAGCCATGTTAAGAGAAACAAAAATTCAAAGCACCAAAGTATAGTTTATGATCTTATTTCTGTCAAAAAGAAATATTAAATAAACATGTATATATGAAAAAAAAAGAAAATATATACCAAATTGATGATAGAGGTTGTCTCCAGGTGGAGGAATTATGGATGGTTTTTAAATTTATTTTGTCTATATTTTCTAAAATATCTGTAACAAAACTGTATAGATAACGTTTTAATAATAAGAACAAAGGGAAGTTAACATTAAAATATCTAGCTCACAGGGCTGCTGTGGTGATAAAATGGAAACATTGACTTCATATCAGTTTTGATGTCACAAACATTATCTCGCTGTGACCATTAGGAGACCCAGTTTCCTATAGTGACCACTCACTGCAATGCACTTTCGGGGGACTCCTATTTGAAGTCTGAAGTGTAAGGGTGATGGCTTAGCTGGCAACTTTCAAGAGGGCCCCGTGGTGATGTACCATCTGATAGTACTTTAAAAAACAGGAATCGAGCACCTAATCAATATGCTGAACAAAGCCTGAAAAATAAGTCTTATTATAGTTCAATGTATCTTACAGCATGCTCTAGAATATAGGGAGAGACCTAAAGGCTGATGTTAGACAATGTTTGACTCCTGAGAAGACAGCTGCCCTTCAGCTACCAAACAGAAGTTTGGTTTATGCTGATGATTGCAGGACATGACTATGCTGTCAGCGCCTACCAGCAACAAGGCCCAAAAAGGGCTTGTGGAGACTCCTGCAGTGCGGTGCAGCCTGAGAGGCTGTCTTAGTTATCTAGTGCTGCTATAACAGAAATACCACAAATGGATGTCTTTAACAAAGAGAAATTTATTCTCTCATAGACTAGGAGGCCAGAAGTCCCAATTCAGGGTGCCAGCTCCAGGGGAAGGCTTTCTCTGTTGGCTCTGAGGGATGGTCCTTGTCATCAATCTTCTCTGGTCGAGGAGCTCCTCAACACAGGGACCCCAGGTCCAAAGGACAAGCTATTCTCCTGGCTCTTGTTTCTTGGTGGGATGAGGTCCCCCTGTCTCTCTGCTCGCTTCTTTCTTTTCTATCTCAAAAGAGACTGACTTAAAACACAACCTAATCTTGTAGATTGAGCCCTGCCTCATTAACATAACTGTTGCTAATCCCACATTGTTAATATCACTGACGTAGGATTTACAACACAGAGGAAAATCACATCAGATGACAAAATAGTGGACAATCGCACAATACTGGGAATCATCGCCTAACCAAGTTGACACATATTTTGCGGGGACACAACTCAATCCATGACAGAGACTGATCACAAACCCCTCAAGGCACAAGTGAGCCCTTGAGTCAGTCTCTCAAGAAATCTCCAGGGGTTGGTGCCATGCAATGCAAAAGAGCACCTTCTTTGGAGACAGAAAGACCCAGACTGGAGACCTCCTTCACCATCGACCAGTCATTTCATTTTAGGCAAATTACTTAGCCTGAGCCTCAGTTTCAATTTCTGTGTGGTGGAGGTAAGAATTCCTTCTCTACACTGTTGTTGTGATCATCAAATGATATGGATAGTACAAAGCTGAAAGCTGTCACCAGTCATTGAATTCCACCACCTAAGCAACATATGTTTCAGTGATCACTGATAGGAAAGGGAAGGGAAAAAAATCCAAAATGCCCACATGGCATTAAGGTGGCATACTGGTTAAGAACTCAGCTGTTAACCAAAAAATGGCAGTTCATACCCACCAGCCGCTCCTTGGAAACCCTATGGTGCAGTTCTACTCTATCCTATAGGGTCACCATGAGTTGGAATCAACTCGATGGCAAGAGGTTTGGTTTGGTTTGAAGCTTCAGAACAAACTGTGGGCTCTTCTTTGATTGCTGTATCTTGTTATAATTTGTTTGATTTCAAATAATACAGCACTCCTTAAATTCTTGTTTCGTCTTAAGAAGGTCCAGGACATTTTATGAACTTAAGGTATCTGATAATACTCTAAAATCTTCCCAAAACAGGATGTAGCAGATTTCTAGCTGCCTCTCCAAAGCCATGCTCCCGTTCTTCCCTGTCAGTCAAGTTTTAGGTGGGCACACAGCCGCCCAGCTAGGGACTACGTTTCCTAGAGTCCCTTGGAGCTGGTTATGCCTGCAAGACCACGTTATAATCTATAAAATGTGAGCAGAGGGGACATGTGTACCTTCCACATCACTTAAAAGGAAACTGCTTGCTCTGGATATCCTCTCCTCCCCTTCCATGGGTTGGGACTTGAAGAAGGTCACGAGCCAGCTCCAAACATGGGGCAATGCACTTGTTAGAGTCAGCAAGCACTCAGGTAGGACCCTGGGCCCTGGATGACCTCATAGCTAGGGCTTTCCTGGGCACCTCCACTATCTAGAACACCACAGGAGAGAAGAGCAAAGCCCTGCCTCATGTAAGCCACTGTGCTCTCAAGTCTCTGCTGCAGCAGCTGAGCACTTACCCTAATAAACGCACACGTTAGGAACTGAACTCTAGTTTATAGCTTACATCACCAAATGTGACACCTGGAAGTCTCAAGAAACTGTACCTCTCCGTGACAGAGGAAAGAAAACTGATGCTCAGGGGGATTAGATGACTGATTGCCAATTTTCCAGCCAATTACAGGCCTGTCAGAGAGCAGAAGGAATCCCTGGATGGTGCAAACGGTTAACATGCTCAGCTGCTAACCAAAAGGTTAGAGGTTCACGTCTGCTCAGAAGTACCTCAGAAGAAAGACCTGATGAACTACATCCAGAAAATCAGCCACTGAAAACCCTCTGGGCGCAGTTCTGCTCTGACACAGACGGTCAACACGAGTCGGAATCGACTCGACGGCAACCAGCTGAGAGCAGAACGAGACTCTGAAGGATCCGAGCCCCGGGGCTGTGTTCAAGTCTCCCTGTTAACATATAGGGCATTTCACCTGGATCCATGAACAGTTTTACCAGCAGCATTTAGAAGCTTCCTTTAAGCCAGAGTGGCTTTTTAAACTGTACATGAGATCACGTTAGCCCCTGCTCAGACTCCTTCCATGGCTCAGAAGATCCTACGCCACCCAGCCTACTTTGCTCTTCTTCCTGGTGTTCTCTTCCCTCTGTCCCATCTGTCCTGCTCTTCTACAATGGTCTTCTTAAAGTTTATATATAGCTCCAAGCTTATTCTCTCTGTGTGTCCTTTGCACTCAGAATCCTCCCTGCCTGGTTCAACTTCCCTCCAGATCTCTCCAGGTCTCTTCACCTCCTTTCAGATTTCTGCTCAACTCTCACCTCCTCCCAGAAGGCTTCTCGACCAGCTTCCTAGTAATGTGCTCCTGGCCCCATTTCCTCACTCTGTTTTACCTTTAGCCACAGTATTGCTTTCCCCCTGACAGTCTGTTATAAAGCCATCGGATATTTCCCCAACAATGTCAGGTCCCTAAAGGCAGGGACTTTGTGTGCCTGGTTTACCGCTGGATTTTTTGGTGTCTAGAACGTAGGAGGAGCTCAAAAAATGTTTTGTTAAAGAATGAATGAAGATGGCTCCCAAGAGTCATGCATCTAGTTAATACCTGTGACCTAAAGCCTGGTCTTCTGGAAGTATGCAGAGAACACGACAGCAACACAGCTGGGGAGACAAGTGGGCAGTGAGGTGACTTGGGGGTGAGTGTAAAGAGGTTCGCGTGGACGCAGAGAGACTGGAGAAGCCCATACAAATAAAGGGGAGAGAACACACGCTAACCCCAAGATCCAAAGGAAGGGCCAGGCAGAAAAAAAATAAAAGTTAAAATGGTGCTTTTAAACACTTCTGATAAAATCAGTTTGGTCATTACTAGAGCTGAACACGGGGCAAGTATGCCCCATCTGTTAAAAAGATCTTTATGGTCTTGTTAACGGATCCCCAACACAGAAGCTGTAAAGGCTATAACCCAGCTTGTAAAGCTAATCTCATATCGGGTCTGGGATAATAAAAAACCTACAGGAAAACTCCCACTTAACCATATGTGATAGCATTGCTCTCTGCAAGAAGGCTTGTGTGTTTTCTCACACACAGCAATTCAGAATAGCTTCACTCTCCCATTTCTGACATGCAGAAAGCTATCTTACAAACAATGACATCAGTACTCAAGATTCTTAGATATAACAGCCTCAAGGTTAACTTGAGTTTAGCAATTTCCCTCCTATTCCAAATGACGTTAAAATAAAAATCAGGATGCCACTGAATTATGCTGGGACCAAGAGGAAATACTGATTTGGCAGAACACTCTTTGCCAACCTCAGCATTGGTTTTTTTTTTTTTTTTTTGCGATAACTCTGTCTCATATTTGCACGCCCCCATTTTAAATTCTTGATATGCCATTATTAGTATCATTACTATTATTATTTGATATATGAGGTTGGGGTCAGTTTTCTTAAATAAAGTAACAGCATCTTCTCTTGCTTCTTCTGGACCACACAGGCAGGTCTACGGGGTGGTACTGAGAGGGAAGACGAGTTTATGCCACAGAACATGTGTGGAAAACAACACAAAATAACAATCACAAAACTTTTCTGAGCGGCCTTGAAAAACAGACCAAGGGAGAATGTGGGTGCAACAGTATTTAATTTCAAGAAATTTGTAGGGACAAAATGATAGGCTGTCTGGGATTTGATTTAAAATGCTTTAGTAAAGCCAACAGGGATCGAGGAAGGGCGTATGGCCGGACCTTGGTGAGTGTTGAATCTTTGTGTTGGGTATACAGGAGCTTGCTGGGCTGTTTTCTCCACTGGCATGGATGTTTGAAAATTTCATTAAAAAAAGGGAAAGCTTTAAATTGGTAGGAAAACTTTAAAAAGAGCCTGTCCCTCACGTAGCGTGTATGAGTGATTCTGCTTGCAGCTGACGTTGGTGTTACTCACTGGAGTAGGTCTTAATGCATTTGAGAGCAGATACCTTCCAGAACACATGTATATATAAATACATAATACAAGTATTCATTCGTTTATTCCATCTTATTTACGATGAAACATATTTTATCTCTCCCCCCCCCAAAAAAAATTGTTATTTGCAATAAGGCCTTAATCTTTCCAACCACAGCTTTATCAACCACCATACATTTTAGGACTGTAACCTCATTGGTTGATGGAAGTATTGGCATTTGTTAACATTGAATGAAGTGAGCACACGGCAGAAGACAGATCAGAAGACTTGGATTCTGAGTCCCTCCTCTCCCTACCTTTTTACTGCAGCTTTACAGGTCTGCCCTCCTGGACAGTCTTTTGCTAGGTCTCCCCTGTTCTCAGCTGCACAGGTTTTATTGGCAGGGATTAGGAACCCCATTGGTGGCATAGGAAACAACCAAAAAAAAAAAACAAAAAAAAACCTTGCTGTCGAGTCAATTCCGACTCAGCAAATAATAGCTGCTCTTAAAAGTGGGCCAGCTTTACTACAGAGAAATGTAACCAGAAGTATACGAAGCCCCCTAGCCAATGATCACTAACAAGAAGCTGAGAAATCATGGGTACTCTCTGTTTTTTAAAATAATTTGTTATTTTTGTTAAAAGTATACACAGCAAAATACACACCAACTCAACAATTTCTACACGTGCAGTCAGGGACATTGATGATATTTTTATGCAACCATGCTTACCCTCCTTTTCCAAGCTGCTCCTCTCCATTAACATAAGCTCATTATTCCCTAGGTTTCCTATCTAACCTTTCAAGTTGCTGTTGTCAGTTTGATCCCATATAGATAGGTCTTTAAGAGAGCACACCACTCAAGGGAGACATTCTTTACTAATGAACTAAGCTATTGTTTGGTTTAAAGAAAACTTCAGGGGATATTTTGGGTTTAAGGCTTAAAGATGATCTCAGGGCAATAGTTTTGGGGGGTTCAACCAGACTCAATGGCTCCAGAAAGTCTGGGTTCCGCAAGAATTTGAAACCTGTTCCATATTTCCCCCCTTTTGATCAGATTCTTCTATAGGATCTTTGATCAAAACATTCAATAATGGTAAATGGCTACGCTCTTTGCTGGCTATTTTAAGGCAGGTGTTAGTCTCCAACTGGCAATTCAGTCCCGTGTAGATGGTTTCAGTTCAGAATTCCATACAGAAATCTTCTCCTTATTCAAACAAGAAGTAGGATTTTCTCATCGTTCCCCACCCCTGCCCTGAGTTCTACATTTTAAACTCATTTAAAGATTTTCAAGTCCAATTTGCATTTAACCGTTATAATGATGCATTCATTGCTGTATAGGTGACAGCATGTTTTCAGTCCACTTTCTTATTTTTCATCTTCCTCTGTGAATTAGGTAGTGAAGATGTTGGTAAAAGATTTTCCAGCGAGGAGACAGTGTCAGAAAGGCGGAGAGCATGTTCAAGTGCTTTGGTGTGGCAGAGCTGGGGCCAGAACTCAACAATATCACTTTTTTAGTGGTCATTGTAGTTATTTCCTCCTCCCCCTCAATACCTGGCTGGATCCTTTAAATGCTCCTCCCTCATCCACGCCAGAAGCCAAAGACATCAGACAAAAAGCACTGGGGAGGAACGTCTGAACCCTGGCTCAAAGAGTTCCTGTGATCTCCCCTCCCTTCTACCAGCCTTGAACTTTTTTACCAGTAGGCTCTCCTAGCTTTGCAACTCAGGTGCCCTTCTCGTTTTGTACACTTTGGATTCGAGATGGTTTACTGCTGTACAGGTAACTGCCCCTTGGCTCTACCCTCTGAACTAGTGGGCAAGAGGTGCCCAGGACTGGAGAGGCTTCGCCCAAACTTCCAGGACATTTCTTGATATTGTGATAGTACATGGACACTTAAGATATTACATGACGTGGATTAACTCTGCCCCACTTAGCTAGGTGCCCCATGTTTGGCCTTTCACCCACACATTGTGAAAACAGCACTCTCAATGTCTTCATGGACTTGGAAATTATCCCACATCCGGTGAGGTAGCTTTATCCCATCAAACCTATTACCGTCTAGTTCGAATTCCAACTTGTAGCAACTGTATAGAACAGAGTAGAGGTACGCCATAGGGTTTCCAAGGCTGTAAATCTTTCCGCAAGCAGATTGCCACGTTTCTTTCATAGAGTGGTTGGTGAGTTTAAACCGCCAACCTTTCAGTTAGCAGCCAAGTGCTTAGCCACTGTGCCACCAGGGCTCCTTGAGCTCTATAATTTCAGAGCTGGCACTAAATTAGTCCCAGAATCTCCCTATGGACAGGTCTACAGAGCCAAAGGAAGCTTGAAACTACTTGAACATTTCATTAATGGACAATATGTGGACAACCTGATTTTGCAGCTCAAAATAAAATTTGTTCAAGTATGACAACTCAGATTTGCCAACTATGTTGTTGTTGTTGTATGCCATTGAGTCAATTTTGACTCGTAGTGGCCCTATATTACAGACTAGAACTGCCCCATAGAGTTTCCTAGGCTGCAGTCTTTATGGGAGCAGATTGCCAGGTCTTTTCTCTCATGGAGCCACTGGTGGGTTTGAACAGCTGACCTTTGCTGCCAATTTACTTCGTAATTATTTGTTTCCATCCTGACCCAAGTTAGCCAGGCCCCGTGTTAGGTAATGAGGATATAATAGTGAACAAGACAGAAATGGTCTCTGTACTTGTGGAGCTTAAGGGAAAAGCCTACAGCATAAGAATATCAGTCAAAGCCTCAACTGGTAGCCCAAATTCCATTCTGGCCCCACATTTTGCAGTAGTCCCACCCATGTTCCTAGAACTCATTTTCTCTCCCTCAGGAAGCCGAAACACTGTTCTTCGCATGACTGAACTTCAAGAGCAAAACGTGTTTTGAGGGCACTGGAAAAATGCAGGTTTTCTTAGTCATCTAGTGCTGCCATAAGAGCAATACCACAAGCAGATGGTTTTAACAAAGAGAAATTTATCCTCTCACAGTATAGGAGGCTAGAAGTCGGAATTCAGGGAGCCAGCGCCAGGGGAAGGCCTTCTCTCTGTGCTGGCTCTCGGGGAAGGTCCTTGTCATCAATCTTCCCCTGGTCTAGGAGCTTCTCAGTGTAGGGACCCCGGGTCCAAAGAACGTGCTCTGTTCCTAGGACTAACTCTTAGTGGTAATAAGGTCCCCCACACCTCTCTAATTGCTTCTATCTTTTATATCTCAAAAGAGATTGACTCAAAAGACAACTTAATCCTGTAGATGGAGTCCTGCCTCATTAACATAACTGCCCCTAATCCTGCCTCATTAACATCATAGAGGTTAGGATTTAACACACAGGATAATTATATTAGATCACAAGTTGACACATATTTTTTGGGGACACAATTCAATCCATAACACAGGTTATACTACTTTCTTTTTTTTTTTTTTGTTCATGTAGAAATACTTAGCCCAACCCCTTGCACCAACCCATTCTCTTTTAGACTGTGGTCACTAGAGGCACTGCTGACCTTTTTTTTTAAAGCTACTGATATATACCCAAGCAGTCCCTGGGTGGCGCAAATGGCTAAGTGTGTGACTACCAGTCGAAAGGTCGGCAGCTCAAACCCACCCAAGCGTCTCAGAAGACAGGTGGGCAACCTGCTTCCGAAAGGTCACAGCCTTGAAAACCCATTGGAGCAGTTCTACTCTGCACACATGGGGTCACCATGAGTCGGAATTGACTCCATGGCAACTAACAACAACAACATCTATCGAAGTATATATGGGACAGGGATCACTTCCTGCATAAATAGTTTCCCCTCCAAACATCTTAATTTTGTACATGCATTTCAAAAGTTCCTGATACATGATCTACATATTTTCATATAATGTTTCGTACTGCTATACACACAAGGCTTTCACTGGCTAATTCTCTTCAGAAGTAGATCACAGGATCCTTCCTAGTCTGTCTTAGTCTGCAGGCTCAGCTGAAACCTGTTTGCCACGGGTGACCTTGCTCGTATGTGAATACCAGTGGCATAGCTTCCTGCATCACAGCAATACACAAGCCCCCACAGTACAACAAACTGACAGACACGTGTTGACCATCAACACCCATGGAAGCAGCAGTCAAGAAATCAAAAGATGCACTGCATTGAGCAAATAGGCTGCAAAAGACCTCTTTAAAGTGTTGAAAAGCAAAGATGTCACCTTGAGGACTAAGGTGCACCTGACCCAAGTCATGGTATTTTCAATTGCATCAGATGCATGCCAAAGCTGGACGATGGGTAAGAAGACTGAAGAAGTGACACCTTTGAATTGCAGTGTTGTCAAAGAATATCACATATACCACGGACTGCCAAAAGAATGAACAACTGTGCCTTAGAAGTGCAGCCAGGATGCTCCTTAGGACTGACACCCTTTGGACATATGATCAGGAGGGATCAGTCCCTGGAGAGGGACATCACGCTTGGTAAGACAGAGGGTCAGCAAAAAAGAGGAAGACCCTCAATGAGATGGACTGACAAAGGGGTTGCGACAATGGGCTCAAGCATAGCAACAATTCTGAGAATGGTGACGAACCGGGCAGTGTTTTGTTCTGTTGTGCATAGGGTCGCTGTGAGTCAAAACCAACTCGATGGTACCTAACAACAAGGACAACTGCTATATTATGAGGATGTGGTTGTCGAGTGCCATTGAGTTCAAGTCATAGAGACCCCATGCGACACAGAACCGTCCCACAGTGTTTGCCAGGCTGTAATTTTTACAGGACTGACTCGCCAGGTCTCTCTCCTGAGGAGCCACTGGGTGGGTTCTAACCGCCAACATTCTGACTAGCAGCTAAGCACCACCAGGGCTCCTTATATGATGAAGCTAACTGATCCTATTACTCTTTTTATTATTATTATTATTTTTTATTGTGCTTTAGGTGAAAACTTGCAGAGCAATTTAGTTTCCCATCTGACAGAACATAAAGTGTTCCAGGACATTGGCTGCATTCCACTCAATGTGTCAGCGCTCTCCCCATTTCTGCTCTGGGTTCCCTGTTTCCTTTCATCCATGTTTATTACCGCTTTCTGCCTTCTCATCTTTGCTTTTGGGCAACTGTTGTCCTTCAATCTCATATAATTGATTGTTCTAAGGAACACGTTCCTCTCAGGTGTTGTTTTTTGTTTTATGGGCCTGTCTATTGTTTGGTTGAGAGGTGGTCTCCAGGAATGGCTTCAGTGCCAGATCAGAAGAGTGTTTTAGGGCCATAGTCTTGGGGGTTCCTCTAGTCTCTGTTACACCAACAGTCTGGTCTTTTTTGTGAATTCGATTTATTGTTCCACATTTTTCTCCCATTCTGTCCGGGACCCTCTGTTGTGATCCCAGTCAGAATGGTTGGTAGTGGTAGCCAGGCACCATCTAGTTCTTCTAGTCTTGGGGTTGCGTAGGCAGTGATTCATGCGGTCCTTTAGTCCTTTGGACTAATTGAGCCATTGAATCTTTGGTTTTCTTCACTCTGCTTTGCTCCAGACAGAAAGACACCAATAGTTGCATCTTAGATGACTGCTCAGAAGCTTTTAAGACCCCAGATGCTACACACCAAAGTAGAATGCAGAATATTGTCTTTATGAACTATGTTGTGCCAATTGAAGTAGATGCCCCCCAAATCTATGGTTCTTTGCTTTCAAGCCTGGGAACTTTGTCCTGCGAGGTCTTTGGTTATGTCTAGGAAGTTTCCATGCCTGTGCCCCTTGTGTGCTCTGTTGTCTGTATTAATATACATGCAGCATCTACAAACATGTATGTAGAAATATCCACCACCAAACTTATATCTGCAGGTGGGTGTGCTCCCTTATACCTTCCCACACCTCTTTAGCATACCTATCTACCTATGTGTCCATTCGTAGATTATTGTTTGTGAATATGGCTGTTGCAGGATTATCTATGTTATAGCAACCGTTGTAGTTGCCCTTTTTTCTTGTGTTCCTCTCAGTGTCTCTCTTTGCCTTGGTTATGTTGTATTGGCTTCCTCCATATTGTGCATTGCCTTTCTCTTCACCAGTATTAACATGCATTTTCTATCTAGTTACTAATTTTTCCTCCCTCCCCATCCTATTACTCTTTATTCACATAAATGAAACTTGTGCCTCAGTTTCCAAGGTAACAGAACAAATAAAACAAGCCATTCCTCCTCCTGATTCCAATACTGTTAAAAGATCAGATTGCTTTGAACTCTGTCAACAGGAATCTCTCAGCCAACTCAACGCTCTTTCTGATTTTTCATCTTTTCTCCCAACAGTTTCCCTTCTTGTCGCTTTTTGAGGGTTCTTTAAATATAGGTAGAAAAAGTATACAGATGAAGAAAGTAAACTTTCAGGATGTTGGTTCCAGCAAAAGAAGGTGAAATTGACTTATCAGAGTGAATGAGACTCAGTCAGGAGCAGAAATTGCAGAGGGAATCTGCTTTAGACAGTGAGTCTGGTACAAAGTACTTCTCTGACCACCATCTGAGGATAAACCACCAAGCCGCAAAGAATCTCTCCATCATGCATGAGCTGACGGAAGTCTTATTATTATCATGTATTATGCTGAAAGTCTAAGCCTTACTCTAAGCTATCATTTTGTAAAGTTTTAACAAGGACAGTAAAATACTGCCACAGAGGCACTGTCAACTTTTCCATGAGCACCACCTTACCCTCATGGTGACATTCAAAGTACAGAGTCTCCTTCATCGAAAGGAGCTGCCCTATCGGCTTGCTAATGGAAACAATTCATTTAATCTGCACGGGAAGTCCAGCCAAGGAGCGGAGCAATATGTATGGGATCCAGGGAAAATCAGTCCTCCCAGCTGGCCTCGCCTGCCATTTGATTCATTGACAAGAGTTCCACTTTCTTTTTGCTTAGGCTGACTTATGGGGGGGCGGGGGGGAGGGCGGGGGGAAGGACATTCCAGTAAAATTAAGTTAACTATTAGCCAAATTCCCTCAAGCTGCTAGCTTGGATTCTATAACAACTCCCTAATATCAGAAGGTGGGAGAGAGATGTGGCAGTCTGCTCCTGTAAAGGTTTTACCCACCCACTGCTGTCGAGTCAATTCCGACTCATAGTGGCCCTATAGGACAGAGTAGAACTGCCCCATAGAGTTTCCAAGGAGCACCTGGTGGATTGGAACTGCTGACCTCTTGGTTAGCAGCTATAGCACTTAACCACTACGCCACCAGGGTTTCTCCTGTAAAGATTACAACCGTGGAAATCCTATGGGGTGTTTCTATTCTGTCCTATAGGTTGCTATGAATCAGAATTGACTCGATGGCAGTGGGTAATACCAGAAGCTAAGGAACAGGATGCCAGCACTTTCTGTGATTCTATATAGCTCCAATGCCTCTGCCACTTCTCCCAGCCCGCCCCACCCCCACAGCTGCCTTTGACGGTCTAGGTAGCTCATATTCCCCGTCTATTTTAATTATGTGGGGTGCTTCTGCTCACACTGCACTGTATCCTGGCTTCATAAAATCCCCATTTACATGGCCCTTGCTTGCTGCCTTTGAACCACTCACCATATAACAGTAGCAGAGCCAAAATTCTAGGAACAGCACCTGCGGTCATTAATGTATTAAACCGTCGTTCTGAAATGACTAAAGGCATTATTTCTGCTGCGGAGGAAAATGCTGAGGTGAAGCGAGAGCAAAGGGAAAAGACCTGGTTTTCCTAAAATGGATACAGCCTCGGAGGCATTCATATTCCCGAAGACAGTTGCGATTCTTCTGATCAGTTTTCAAATCAATTTAATAAGCGTGAGATGGCCCACTTATTAAACCGATATAATAGGTAAATATTGTTGGCATTTAGAATGAGCAACTAAAACAGGAAAACTGTTTGCTGAAGTCTAAAGGATTTTTACGGGGAACAAAAAGTGGGAGTGCTGACTTTTTTTTCAAGGAGGTTTGTACGCTCTGCTCTCGCTCTTGACTGGCTGACCCAATAAGTAGGGAAGAGAGAAAACACTTCTGATTTTCAGCTCTAAAAGCAACTCCATCTGGTACGGATTTTATTGCCTTTTGTAGCGTTCTGAGTAATATCTGCACTGCAAATTTTACCTCTACTTATGACTTTCATATCATATAACTAAATGTCAAGCCAGTTAGAACAATAAACATCTAGAACGAAGAGCTACATAAACCCCCAACATAATGGTTTGTCAGAAGACCGCAAGCCCAGTTAGATGCTGTAAGTCCCACACAGCTGCCCAAATGAAATTTCCCTTCCCCCTCGTCTCCCAAGGCCGGTGAGTACAGCCCAGATCCTAAATATGACTTTCTAAGGATCCTTCCTGAGGAGTCCTGGCGGTGCAACTGTTAAGTGCTGGGCTGCTAAACAAAAGGTTGGTGCCTGGAACCCATCAGCCACTCCATGGGAGAAAAGGCCTGGTGATCTGCTCCCACAAAGATTATAGCCTAGGAAACCCAATGGGGCAGTTCTACTCTGTCACATGGGGTTGCTATGAGTTGAAATAGACGTCACCTAACACATAGGGGAGGATGACTCAGTAAGCAAGGTAAGCATGGGCTTACTTGTTTACTTACTAATCTGGAGCGCACAATTGTGTTATTTGCTTACCCAGCCATTCTCCCCTGTCAGAAACTGTACATTTGAAGAGAGGCTTTGATTCCCTAGGAAGGTGCTGTGGGATTGGGAGAGAGAGAGACGCTAGTCATACCTGGAAACAGGAACCTTGATGTGAGCAAACGTGAAATTGTTCACTTCAGGTGATTTGGTAAACAAGGTAAGCACGGTGCTTACCTTCCCTATTGGATAATCTGCCTCCATTAACATGTAACATAACAAGGTTCCTTCCAGTGTTGATGTTAAAAGCAAGTATCTACTCGTTCTATTGCCTTAACCTACAGAAGCTTCCACAGCTGCTACTTCCTTCCAGAAAAGCTGGCTGACTCAGGTTCACGTTCTGCTCCCAAACTTTGGAGACTTCAGGGCCACTGGCACATCAACAGGAATTCTGCCTGTCCTGGATAAAATAAGGCCTGCTCTCGTGTTCATGAAATCAGGCCCGTTGCTCCTCAGTAGATTCTGTGGTCTAGGGTGACCCTGAAGAGAAATAAATTTCGAATTTTTATACTTTCCTGAAATTTCTTGTTATTTTCGTTATTTCAAAATTCAGGGCTTTATAATAAATTTATAGGGTGCCTGGGGGGATACCGTTCATATTATATGGTATCTCATTCACAGTTCCTCCAGGACAGAAGCACAAGAGTTACACCTCTCAGTCAGCCAACAACACTCTCCCTTGCGGAGTTCCTGTATAATCAGGACAAACGAGGCTCCTGTGGGGACTCCACACACACGTATAATATAAAAGCCCATAAAGTGAAAATAATGCCTCTCCACTCCTGAGGCAGGACCAGCTAGGTAAGCTGGAAAATGTTCCACTGTTCGCAGTCATGAAGTGGCGATGTATTTTATTGTAAAAATTGGTATAAAGCAGCAATTTTTACAGGCTCAGTACTTAAATTGAAGTATCACCCCTTCTTTCTTCCCAGAAATCTCAGCAGCCACAATCTCGTTCCAAGGAGGGGAGACGAGGTGGGAGCAGTGCCCAGGGCGCAGGCAATAATTTAAACACAATAAAAAGCCTGACTAACAGCTGGTTGCTTTTGGTTATTACCATCGCCTGTCAATTCTAAGCAATGTCAGTGGTAAAATATTCCTGCCCCCATTTGCTGTGCCCCAGCGCCAGCATTCCAATACCTTTCCTAAAAAGAACACGTCATCATTTTTAATAACACAAGTAATACCTGTTCACTGCAGAAAATCTAGAAAAAAACATGATTTTTTTTTTTTTTAATTTTAAGGAATTACAATTCCTACTTAATCCCAGCACTTATTGGTAATTATAGCCCTTTATGCCATTTCCATTTTGGGGAGGTTATTAAAATAATTCTACCTTATACAGCTTTGTTACATACATCTTTTTTTGGCCTATGTGATTTTTTAAAAAGCACATTCCTAAAAGTTCAATTTTTAAAAAGATCGAATACGTATCATCAAAATGTCCTCTAGAAAGTCTTTATCAATTTACAATTCCTACTGAAGTGTACAGAGCCCTGGTGGTGCAGTGGTTAAGAGCTACAGCTATTAATCAAAAGGTCAGCAATTCCAATCCACCAGCCGCTCCTTGGAAACTCTATGGGACAGATCTACTCTGTCCTACAGGGTCGCTATGAGTCGGAATTGACTGAACGGCAAAGGGTTTGATGCAGCTTGGTATGGTAGAGTGTACCCTCACCGACACTAATCATTATCATGGAAGATAAATCCTGATTATTAATTGACTGAACAGGTATCCTCTTTTAATTTCCATTTCTTTGTTTACCTATGAGGTTGTTTTGTCTATATTTGTTGACTTTTAGATTTCCTTTTGATAACTGCCTGTTCATAAACTTTGCTCATTTTGGCATCATGGCGTTAGTTTAGTCTCTTACTAATTTAAAAGAATTCTGTATATATGATCACGTGTTGCATTTTTCTTCTTTTTTTTTTTCAGTTTTTTCCTTTAAACTTTTGTTTAGGTTGTTTTTTCATTTACGCATATTTAAAATTTTCAAAGTGGTGGAATCAAATCTGGTTGTCTTTTATTTATGGTTTATGTCTTTTTTTGCATGCCTTTGTCTATAAAAACTTTATAAGGGCTTTGTCTATTCCAAAAGAAAATTTTTTTATGATTTTATTTTTTATATTTAATTAAAAAATTCAAGTGGAATTTACCTAGACACACTTTTCTCTTTTTATTTAGCTTAGCTTGTAGATAAATTATTCCACTGAACTTCTTGAGATCTGAGTCCAAACAATACACTAACTGTCTCGTGAACTTCTTTGCCCTCCTCTCAAGCAAGCTATGTCGCTGTGTCTGTCACGTCACAAAAAATCAGGGCTATCAGGAGGCTTAGAGCTAAATTCTAGTCCAAAAACTTTACGTGTAGAATTTGCGCTGGCTCACACTTTCTTTAGAAAATGAGGCCAAACAATAAAATTGGGAACATCCAGTTCTGAAATTTGTTACCAATAGATAAGTCTGAGCGTGATTCTTGACTTCTTTGTAAAATGGGGATTACAATAAAGAAATCAAAGAAATGTGGCACTGATGTTTAACACTAGCTACAACAGGTCGCTGGCATGATAGAATGTTCCCATTTCTATCTTTGGTAGGTTTAGTAATTGCCTGTAACAAAAATTACTAGCTATAGTTTAATATTTACCAACGGTTTTCCAAGCTGGGCTGATTCTATAAAAAAGGTCGCGTGGGTCATGTACCCACATGTGCTGAGATTAGAGTTACATTCCAGAAGCAAGAGGCCTCCATTCATTGATCTCAAACACGGTGAACAGAACACACTGCTGCACTCCCAACGCCATTCCACTCCCAGGTCTGCTTTTTGTCCAGGAGGAAAGCTGGAGGGCAGAAGAGACGGGAAGGACACTGCAAAGAGCTGCCCTGCCCAGACAGGGGAACTGTGCTCATGAGGAGGGGTAGGAGACAGGGAAGCGCATACTTTCTGAAAAAACTGGAGCAGGAGAAGAATATGCACACTGGCCATCAGACGGCCTTTCGAATAACAACGTACCACTCTATTCAAAAGTGTCTAAAATAAAACAACCCTTCCATATGACTCCTTTTTGCCAGGACAATTGCCAGCAAAGAGGTGTTGCAGAACATGGTTTTCAGCAGCAAAGGATTCCTTGAATTGGAGGTAACAGTTACTGCGAGGGAAGGGGAGCCGGGTAGCTGGCCTTCGTTCCTATCCTGAAAACCCTTAGCTTTGCAGAAACTGGAGGAAGCAGACAACGTGAAGATTTTATGGGAAATCTTTCCTTCTGCTCACAGGGCGTAGGATTCCAAGGGGTACTTTGAATTCACTCTTTAACGATACGGAATTGAGTATAAGCTACATTCATTCTCTACATTGTGAGGGAAAAAGAACAGCCCTGTAGGTAAAGCAAGAAAAAATAAAACCAGGAATCTCTTTCCTGATGCTGTCCTCAGCAATAAAGGCCTCCCCCGCATAACGCTGTATTCAGGGTACTGAGGAAATCAGTGAGGGCCTGCTGCTACTGAGTGCATTCCTACCATGGCGGCCCCATGTATGTCAGAGAAGAACTGTGCTCCACAGGGTTCTCAGTGACTGATGCTTCAGAAGTGGATGGCCAGGACTTTCTTCCGAGGTGCCTCTGCATAGACTCAAACCTCCAACCTTTCATTTAGCAGCTGAGCACATTAACTGTTAGCACCACCCAGGACTCCAAGTAACGAAGAATGGCACCTGGTTTCTCAGCCTTGGCAGCACTCCAAATGTTCCATGTTCTCAAACACCTCTGAGACCTTCAGCCTTCTGTTTCCTCTGCCAGGAATGCTCTTGGCTTTACTGGGCTAATTTCCACTCAGCCCTTGAGACTCAGTGCAGCCTGTGTTGGTTGTCTCTCCTTGGTGCACACATAATCAGGCCTGCTGTGGTCCACTGTGCAGCTTGCTCACAGCCAAGGGCATGGGTGAAGGGAGAGGTGGGGACATGCTCCATTTATACAGTATGCCAGGTATGGGTCTGCATCCACCCCCAGGAAAGGCACCTTCTCTAAGTCACCCAGAAGTGGCTCCCTCTCCTCCCTCTGGCCATTCTTGCAGTAGCCATCATGTTGTGTTATTTTTGTCTGTCTGTACACACACCCTCTGTCCCCATCATCCTCCTTCCCAAAGGACATAAAACTTCACTCCTTGAAATTAAAGGCAGGGACAATATCTTTTATCTCTGGATCCTAAGCCCCTGCTATTGTATCTGGCAACAAGTATCTGGCCCCTTGGAACGTATCTGTGGAGTATTTGCTGAATTAATCAAATGTCTTCAAGATCCTTGCAGCTCTACGTGAGCATCTTATCTTCCTAGAAGTACTGTCACCAATAATACCAAGGTTCATATGTTAAATGTCTGGAGAGGGTTGCCTACATGAACCACAGGGGTCTGAGTGGATCGAGGAAGTCAGGGAAAGCTTCATGGAGGAAATGAGATCATATCACCAACTCTCAGGGTCTCACAGAGAAACTTCTGATCAGCGGTTCTCTATGTGTAGGGTAACCTAACCAGTGGATAAAGCCTTTAGAACTCACCAAGGTGCTGCCGCCTCTCTCCCCTTCATTCACTCATTCACACAACAGTCCCCGGGTGGTGCAAACAGTTAACACGTTCGGCTGATAACCAAAAGGCTCTAGGTTTGAGTCCACCCAGAGACACTTTGAAAGGCTTGGTGATCTCCTTCCAAAAAGGCAGCCATTGAAAGCCCTGTGGAGCACAGTTCTACTCTGGCATGCATGGGGTCCCCACAAGTCAGAATTGGATTTTCAGTTTTTGGGTTTTAAAGCTCTGCGCCTGCCCAGGCCCTCCTGGAAGAATGTGCTGGGAGGCGTGCCTGATCCTGACTCATGCGCTTTGATTTCTCATGGTCTTGTCCTTGGTTCCCAGATTGTTTTTGTAAGAGAAAAGGATGGGCCCTCCTCCATCCGTATCGCTGACATGCTCGCCACTGACCTCGGAAGGCTGGCGGGAAGACTGATGAGGCAGTGTTTCAAAAGGACTCTGAGATTAGCCGGGACCACCTCACCCATCTCTGACTCCTCAAAGGCCCTGGAATAACGTAAGGCAACAGCAACTTCTCAGAAAGGTCACATTTCCACGACTCCCTCGGAGCCCTGAGGAGCACTTAATTTACCAACTAACATGCAGGAAAACCTTTAAAAGAGTCTTAACAGGCTGGTGGGGGCTAAGGACAAGGTCCCTGTGATGGAGGGAGTTTAGGGCTGCACCCAAGAGCACAGGCAGATGTATTGAGTCTGATGCTGGGATCAACACTTACCAGTGGTAGGATATCGGACAAGTCACCCTTTCAAAGTCTCAGTTTCCTCAACTATAAAACTAGGATAGTGTTGGTATCCATCTAATGGGATTGTAAATTAGGATTCAATAATCTCGTGTATGCAGACCACTCAGCATTGACTGGCATGAAATGAACTCCTTTAGGGGTACTGGGATAACCTTAAGGAGTTACATGACTTATAAAATAGTATTAATATTATCTAACATGGAAGATTTTTATAAGGGTTAGCTAAGGCAACGCGTGCACATGGGTGCCATTAACCAAAAAACCCATTGCCATCGAGTTGATTCCAGCTCATAGCGACCCTATAGGACAGGGTAGAACTGCCCATAGGCTTTCCAAGGCTGTAAGTCTTTATAAAAGCAGACTGCTGTATCTTTCTCCCGTGGAGCGGCTGGTGGGTTCAAACTGCTGACCTTTTTTTTTTAGCAGCGAAGCACTTAACCACTATGCTACCAGGGCCATAGAACCCATTGCCCTTGAGTTGATGCCGACCCATAGCAACCCTATAGGACAAAGTAGAACTGCCCCATAGGGTTTCCAAGTGGTGGATTTGAACTGCTGACCTTTTGGTTAGCAGCCTGAGCTTTTAATCACTGTGCCACCAGGGCTCCACTTTGGTCCCTCAAGATCACTGGAAGGAGATTTTCCTATAGTGCTATGTTTAGAATTCAAGCCCTGAGACCGAGGTTAACTCAGTTTCTCTGGGAGAAAGCCCTCTCCATCCATGGTCACCTGGCTTGGAATGGCCCTTTCTCTCTTGCCATTTCATTCAAAATATCTGTGGCAGTGCTGTGGAATATCCCAATATGTCCTCTCGACCTCTATCCATAAACAGCCATTCTCACAATGAGATGTTCCGAGTTTAGGAGCCTTGCTATTTTCAACAAAGAATTAATTGCAAAGTAATTAAGTTTAGAGCAGGGGAATAGATGAACCCTGTCTATCCCACAGGGACAGCGGGGACAGTGACAGAAGGAAGCAAGGTGACGATGCCGTAAATTAACACGCGCAAGCGCACACATACACACATACGCCCCCCACGCACATGCACACACACATGCATGAACACACATGTGCACACAAACATGTACACGTGCACACCCACACGCACACCCACGTGCACATGTGAACACATATGCACACATGTGCACACACACACGCACACACAAGCACGTACACAGAATCTCTTTTCTGAAGCACGCAAAGAAACCTCCCATCACTTACATTGACAAGATAAATCTAAGCTGCTTAAAGAAGCACTTAATTTTGTTCTTATTAAGCGACGGGGCTAAAGGCTTTACCCTCAGCATCCCTGGGAGTGGTGTTAGGTTTTCACCTTGGAAAGTTCTCTGAGGCCCTAAGCCCACCAACAAATATAGCACTAACACTTGTTATAGGAACATGAGTCTGAAAGCCGGCTGCATCGTGGCCACAGTCCCACTTGGCTCCAGTTTCCTCAGTGAACACAGAACCAGGAGGGTACAAGCACTCGCACCCTCCCCATGTCTTAAAGCACAAAGTTTGCAATTAATCAACAGTGGATATTGGGGGGGGGGTGGGTTAGATGGGGACAGTCACAAGCGTTTTACCGCTAGAGCTTTACTGAAGGATTAATCCGCTTACTGGCGATTAGGCCGGTGGTGCCTCCCCGACATTTTCTCCAGTTGTTTCAGGGACCAAGAAGGTGCCAGCTCACCTCACGCATCCTTTCTGATGGACATGAATGGAGAAGATACTGGAGAAGTGTTGGTGGGTAGTTGCAGGTGTATGCCCACAATCTGTGTTTTCATTAAAGGAGTACTGTGTTGAATACCACATGGTCAAGTCTAGAAACACAATACCTGAGGTTTAAGAAAGATTTAGCATTTGAACGAAAGAAAGAGAGAGAGAGAGGGAGAGGGAGGGAGGGGAAGAGGGAGAGAGAGAGGGAGGGAAGGAAATGAAGAAGGAAGGAAAGAAGAATTCCTGGAAGGAAGGAGGGAAGGAAGGAAGGAAGCCAGTGTAGAAGGACATACATCAAAATTTTAACAGTGACTGTGTCTAGTATATTTTCCTCCTTTCTATCTTTATGTCTTTTTCAAATGTTATTACAATGAGTATTGTTTTACTTTTTGAAATCAATGAAATCAAAATCAGTGAACTTGATTTTAATGATTTACTGAAAGCTCTTTTTAAAAAACATCAATTCCAGTGAAACAGGCTTTAAAAGCCCTCACTGCCCTTAAGGACTTTTACCTCGAACTCTAGGCCACACAGCTGTGACAAAATTGGGTGACCCTAAGCTTGAAGGGACAAAGTATAAAATCAATATTTTTTTCCAAAACACGTACAGTTGGAGACTTCTCTATGTTTTTCATGGTTTCAGGTTGGAGAGGCATTGGTGGGAGTGGTCTTATCCGTGTGTGGGTGCACAGAGAGGAGGGTGTTGCCATCTCCTTTCATCATACCCATCCTGAGAGCAAGCACAGCCCACAAACCCAGCTGTCACTCTGCCTGGGTGGCTCCCCAGAGATGCTGCAGGCACACTTTTACAGGGTGGGGCTAAAGAGGCTGAGATGCAAGAAACACAAACCATCCGAGGACTGTCTGGCAAAGTGTTCTGCTGTCTCCTCTCTCCCTGCCTCTACCCTCCACAGGAGTTGACTGGATTTCCCTTAGATATCCAGAGAGAAGCATTAACCTTTCCGTAAAATAAAAGTTTGAAAAAGATGGCTAAGAATTCAATGGAAAGAACGAGGTAGTAGAACCAAAGCTGCTGTTATTTCAGAGACATAATCTAGGTCGGACAGGTGCCAATTCACAGAGACTATACCGGAGACACTTGTTGGCCTTGTTGCTTACTGATGAAGTTCAACACCATGGTTACCTTTCCATATTCTGCAACATTGGCTTGAAGTACTCCACAGTGACTGTCCCTGAGTCATGTCGCTCTGGATGGTGGATGAGTCCGCACACGATACCGCATGGGTCCCAACGCTGACCTACGTTACGTTTTACTGCGAATGAGCTTGCTGGATTAAGGGCTTAAGTGCAAGAGCCTCCACCTGAGATTGCCAGAGGCTGGCAATGTACTCGGGGCGTCTGCAGAAACGTTCCAGATACTTGCTGGGAGTTTTCTTCTCTATAATTCACTCAAAGACCCACTGCCAGGTCCCAAGCTTGTTTCTACTTTGCATTTTTTTTGCTTTCCTCCTAGCTAGATTCTCATTCCCATTGGGGTACTTTTGTGGCAGGGAAAAAAAAAAAAAAAAGGAAGAAAGAAAAAGTGAGCAGTTCCTTACCTACCCCGGGAAGAAACGGAGGCAGTTTGCACCTCACTGTATTAAAAAAAAAAAAAAAAAAGTATTAAGTTGTCCAAAACTCAGGGTGTGTCAAACTGGTTTCGTGTGAAGACTGGCCTTGCATTAAATGCCAGATAAGGAATTTTGACACAATCCGGAAAACGAGGCGAGCTATAAAATGAACACGGGTTTGAGTTTGCCCTGACGTTTCTGTGGACTGGAGTTTGGGTTTAAAATTTTCCACTCGTAACTTGCATTATCGATTTGTAAAATATTACCACAAGTATGTGTATAATGATGGCCCTGTGACTTCTGAGCAGCTACTTAACTACAATGTGATTTAATCAAAGGATTCAACAATTGTAGGGGCAAAAGGCCATGAAATGAACAGACTTAGAAATGTAGAGCGGTCTTTACCATGTCATTATCCTGAAGGAGACAAGGGCATTTCATAAAAACAGAGGGAAGGTGATAGCAGTGTCTAATTTCTCTGATGACTGACTACGTCCTTAAAAACAAGCTTCTGCAGTTATTATCGTTAGAATTCCACCCCATTCTCTTTTGCCCACCACAACCAAGGGGCCTTTTCTTTCTTTCTTTTCTTTTTTTTTAAAGTGTATGTTGTATTCTATAGACTGTAAGAATCAGGAACGCTGGGAGATAATTTCTCTAAAGGGAAGCATTATCTATTTGCTTAATGATCCTACAAGAGCTAATAAGTACCATCCCTCTTAGAAATAATAATACTTTGCTTTTACATAGAATCTCTCTCCAAGGAGAGCAAAGTATAATACAGATACTATCTAATTAATCCTCCTAGGGTCCCCAGGTGAAGGGAGGTAACAGGTATTATGAACATTCATCAGCACGATCAACATGTCTCAGGTGAGGAAACGGAGCTCAATAAAGTAGGCTAAGAAGGGTAACTGCCTAGTTATTTAGGCTAGGTCTGCATGAACTCAGGAGTCCCTGGGTGGCGCCAATGGTTCACACGCGTAGCTGCTAACCGGAAGGTTGGCAGCTGGAGTTCATCCGGGGGTGCCTTGGAAGAGACGCCTGGCAATCTACTTTTGAAAAATCAGCCACTGAAACCCTATGGAGCAGAGTTCTACTCTGACATACACGGGTTTGCCGTGAGTTGGAATCACTCCATGGCAGCTGGTATGATATGGTATGCATGATCTCATAACACCTAATCCATTTAGTGAAAAGAAGAATCAGTCAAACTAGATTAAAAAACCAAACCCCTTGCCATTGAGTCAACTCTGGATTATAGCAACCCTTACAGGACAGAGTAGAACTGCCCCATAGGGTTTCTAAGGAGCGGCTGGTGGATTTAAACTGCTGACTTTTTTGGTTAACAGCCAAACTCTTAACCACTGTGCCACCAGGACTCCATCAAGTCAGGTACTCGTTGCTGTAAGAGCAAACTAACAAAATGGTCTGGCTGAATGTTTTGTCTTTTCTGCCAGTTGTGCTCATATACCATTGCATTGCATTGGGTAAATCTGCTGCAAAGGACCTCTTTAAAGTGTTGAAGAGCAAAGATGTCACCTCAAAGACTAAGGTGGACCTGACCCAAGCCATGGTATTTTCAGTAGCATCATATGCATGTGAAAGCTGGACAATGAATAAGGAAGACCGAAGAAGAATTGACGCCTTTGAATTGTGGTGTTGGCGAAGAATATTGAATATACCACGGACTGCCAAAAGAATGAACAAATCTGTCTTGGAAGAAGTACAACCAGAATGCTCCTTAGAAGCAAGGATGGTGAGACTGCGTCTTACATACTTTGGACGTGTTGTCAGGAGGGCTCCGTCCCTGGAGAAGGACATCATGCTTGGCAGAGTACAGGGTCAGCAGAAAAGAGGGAGACCCTCAATGAGGTGGATTGACACAGTGGCTGCAATGATAGGCTCAAGCATAACAACGATTGTGAGGATGGCTCAGGACCGGGCAGTGTTTCGTTCTGTTGAGCATGGGGTCGCTATGAGTTGGAACTGACTCGATGGCACCTAACAACAACAACAAACCATGAGCCTCAATGGAAGCGCCCTGAAAGGACCTGACTCTGGGCCTGCTGGGCTCTTCAGAAGGCAAAAGTGGACAGCAGGGATGGTGTGGATAGCTCAGTTTTTCCATTTGCCAGGGACTTAGTACCCTCAGACAGCACAGCAGCCATGTGGCTATGACTTTCTTGCTCACTGTCCTTGTAACTTCAGTTGACTAAGGCTGTGCCCCTTTCCTCCCTAAGCTGGGTTTGTGTGTGTGTATGATTATTATTATTTTGGTAGTGTGGTAAGAATGGCTCTTGGAGCTTGAATAATCTGGTTTGGAAGCCCCTATCTATTAAATCAGGAGCCCTGGTGGTGCAGTGGTTTAAGTGCTTGGCTGCTAACCAGGTTAGCAGTTTGAACCCACCAGCTGCTCAGTGGGAGAAAGATGTGGCAGTTGCTTCCGTAAAGATTACAGCCTTGGAAACCCTATGGGGCAGTTCTACTCTGTCCTGTAGGGTCACTATGGGTCGGATTTGACTCAATGGCAGTGGTTTTTTTTTTTTTTATCTATTAAATTAGAGTCCCTAGGTGATACAAATTGTTAAGCGCTTGACTACCAGCTGAACCCACCCAGGGGTGCATCAGAAGACAAACCTAATGATCTGCTTCCAAAAGGTCACAGCCTTGAAAACCTGACAGAGTCTTACTCGGCACATTTGGAGTCACCATGAGTCAGAATCGACTTGATGGCACCACCACCAATCTATTAAATCAATAGCAGACACACTACAAGGCTCCATCTCTTGTACCCAGAGAGAATCTCAATTTGGGAGTCCTGGGACATGTTTATTCTACTGCTTTGAGTCCTGCTCCATTTATTTGAAAACATTCCATGGACAGAAGTCAGCTTCCCGTTGTTTCAATTGTCACTAGAGACAGGAGTCTATATCAGCGTCCTGATCAATACCTGATGAACAGGAAGGGGGTGCTTCTGCAAAGCTCTAACACAAAAGCCGAAGTAGCGCTTCCTAAATGCCAGACTCTTTTAGTGCCTGGCTCTCTGGGGAATTAGGGCTTGGCTAAAACCACTTCCCAAAAAGGAAAAACCCCCATGAGAAAATTCAGTCAAATTAATAAACTATTTGCTTCTGATGTGAGCTACATTTTCAACACGTTGCAATAGCAAATAGTTTTTGATTCTTACTAACCTAGCTTTGGAGAAGTTGTTACTGTCATTCAAACACTAAAAAAAAAAAAAAAAGCATGAATAATGTCACTTGCTTACAAATGGAGGTATAGGACATGCCGAGAAGGAAGATATCACTTTGCTCAGCCTTGGAAGGCAACAGGTCAACTGGATGGTCCTCAGCTTGTCACTGTCGTCGGAGGGTCTCAGTGTGCCACTAGAGCATCTACTGAAGCTGCTCAGAAGACAGGTTAGCTTACCGCTGGGCACTGCAAAAGGAAGGCTTCTCACCCAGCCCCCTGGACTCACCCCAGCTTGCCCCTCATACAAGCAAGAAAAATTCCCTTAAGCATCCATGATCTTCTGTTGCTTGAAAACTCAACTGGCCCCTCAGATCACCCCCTGTCCTCGCCTCCCTGTAAGTCCTCTTTTAATATCCTCCTTGGCTCCTTCTTCTCCCACAACTCTCCTTTCCGTCCATGAAGTTTCTGTTGTGCCCAGTTCTTTGCCTTTGCACTGGCCATTCCCCCAGCCTGGACCATCTAGTCTTTTCCTCCTTTAACACTGGGTGCCCACACTAATTTCTCCCAGCTCTGCTCTTCACCCCAATCACCTCAGCAGCCCTCGAGGATTTACATAGAGCTCCTTATTGCAAACATACTTGATCTCATGTTTATCACCCATTTGCATAGATTTTTATGGATGTTTGCTTCGCTTGCTCTTTGCGAACAAACTCTTGAAGCCTTGGACTGAGGATTAAAGTTTAGGTTTCTTGAGGGTAGAGAGCCTCTGATTAGGGCCTTATGAACTTCCCCATGGTGACCAGAAGAGCATGCTGGCCACAGGGGAGCCCTCTGTATTGTCTGTGTTGACTGTCCAACTGGGACTTTCCTAGTTACCGATCTTTTAAAAACAAAAAAACAAAATGTCACCAATGCCCCATCCCAGCGGCATTCAGCTGTGGCGTAGCATTAGCAGATGAGACTCTCCAGCGTTTTATGCATGTGTGTGTCCCAAGGTGGGTGGGAAAAAAACTTGGAAATAGCTTCTATTGTATAAAGGATGATGAAGGAATTTTCCATACTATTTGCACACAAATTCTCTCACTTAACTGCCCAGACTCTCCATAGAAATTCTGACATCTTTCCCTCCCTCCCAGCTCCTTTCTATTCCCTACATGTTCACCCGGTGGTTCCCAGGGTATAACAGCAATAGTGCGGCTAAGTCTGTTTGGTATTAAAGTTAGAAGTATTTATATCTTGGAGCTCAGGCTTGTTTATGCAGTAGAATTCTGAGAAGGAAGTCATCCCGAGATCTGTCCCTTAACAGGGCATCCAGGGGTCAGGCTGAAAACAAGTACTGATGATAAGGTACAACCCCATACTCTACAACAGAGCTTACTACAAGCTTCAACTATCACAGACCATGCAGAAAACAGACCCTGATGCAGTTGCCAGGTCAGCTAGCAAAGGGCATGTGGGCTACAGACATGATTATCCCAGGGCAGTTCTTGAAGATCTGTGGAATGGGGATGGAGGGTGTCTTAGTCATCTGATGCTGCTATTTCAAAAATACCACAAGTAGATGGCTTTAACAAAGAGAAAATTTTTCTCTGCTGTCTAGTAGGCTACAAGTCCAAATTCAGGGCATCAGCTCCAGGGGAAGGCTTTCTCTCTGTCAGCTCTGGAGGAAGGTCCTTGTCGTTAGTCTTCCTTTGGTCTGGGAGCAACTCAGCACAGGAACCTCAGGTCCAAAGGATGTGCTTTGCTCCAAGCACTGCTTTCTTGGTGGGATGAGGTCCCTCTGTCGCTCTGCTCGCTTCTCTCTTTTATATCTCAAAAGAGATTGGCTTAAGACACTACCTAACCTCATAGATCTCATCAGTATAATTGCTGCTAATCCATTTTATTATGTCATAGTGATAGAATTTACAACATATAGGGAAATCACATCAGAAGATAAAATGGTATAACTGCTATAACTGAGGAATGGCCACATTTAGGGGCTAGGGCCTGGTGGTTTTGGTGGGGAGGGAATAAGCAGCTTAAACTACTAGCTAAACGTCCTGTGTTCGCTAAGTGGGGCCTGTTTATCTCACTATCGTTGTCTCAGGAACACTTCAGGGCCTCTGGCCTCATAGCATGGAGACCAGGTTCCAATGCTGGCTCTGCCATTCTGGACAAAGCCCTACCTTGCTTTGCACTTGGACTTGGGGTGATAGGCTCCTCCTTACATTAAGAATTAGCCCAAAATTAGAACAGATAATCCTACCACTGTAAGTGTTCAAGCAGATCATAGGCTGAGATTCATCTAGGATGTGCTGCAGGAAACTGGTGTGGGGGCCTGGGGTCTGGAGAACGGGATGTTCAAGCCTCTACCAAGGGAAAGGCCATGAGATTGGGAGCAGGCTGTGAATGGGCTGGGTGGCCTTCACTTGACATGTGTTGATTGACATTCTCATTACTGAAGCCCAATGCCATCCTTGAGAAGTGGGAAGACCACGGTGGGCCTTCTGTGATGCCTCTAAAACGCAAGGTTCTTCTCCCAGCTCGAGGACGTGAAGCTGCAGGAGGGTCCTGTATGAAGAATCCCAGGCAGCGTGTCCACCCTCTGTGCTCCAAGGCACGTATACAGTCGTGGACCTGCAGACACTAGAGCAGAAAGGGGCCCCAGAGATGGGCCATCCAACTCCCTCAACATAAAGGTAGGAAGCCGTCGATGGCAGTGAGACAGGAAGTTCCTTGCTGGCCATACTGGCAGGAAGTGGTGTGCTGAGACTAGAATTCCAGGGCCCCTTTTCCTCCACCTTGCCAGAGATTCTCTAGCCTCACACTTCCCCGCAGACCAATTTGGGTAAATTTATTCCAGAATAGGTTTTGTCCCCTGTATGGCCTCCTGAAGATGGTCTGCTCCTGGCCTTGTGTGTCTCCTAGCACAGCCTCTGGCCCTCGAGGCCACGTATATCTCTTACTTCACCTGGAATTAAAGTCAGTAATGTACATGTCTCACTCTCACATCCACGCAGCTCGCTTAGCTGGCCCGGGACTACAGTAGATCTTTCTTAACTACTGACTTTTTTTTTCCCACCCAAAGAGCTGCCAGCATAGAGCAGGTAATCAATGCATATTTATTAAATAAATGAGTATGTAATGAAGAAGTGTCAAAAAGTTGCTTACAGTACTCAAGAAGATGGACAACTTCAGACAGCAGTAAATTAGAAGCCAATTTCAATAAGGACTAATGTAAGGTGATTCTTCTTCCTCATGACTGTGCCTTACCTTCCAGGACCACATACACCACGAACCAGAAGGGTTTATTTTTAGAGAATGATTCTAAAGTTGAAAAGGAGGTTAGACTGAAAGTTTCCTATCTCGTGAGAAACACCCTCTAAAGAACCAGATGCTGCCGAGTCGGCTCTGACTCATGGCAGCCCCGTGTGTGTCAGAGTGGGACTGTGCTCCATAGGGTTTTCAATGGATGGTTTTTTGGAAGTAGATCACTTGAAATTTCTTCTGAGGTGCCTCTGGGTGGGACTCAAACCTCCCACCTTTTGCTTAGCAGCCGAGCACTCTGTTTATACCACCCAAGGACTATCAAATCACCTTCTAATGGTGGCTAACTGGTTCTGTTCCCTTGTTATTTCCCATTGTTTTCTGACTCTGCTCTGCCTCCGCTGGCCTTCATGTCCTCTAGCTCACAGGCTATGGTGAGATGATTGTTCCTTTAGAGCAGATGGTTCCACCTCTGATTTATCTTCCCTGTTTTTCAAAAGCTTCCAACAGCGCATCCATGGCTTACTAGAAAAATCCAAAGTTTTAAACACCTTTACTGAAACAAATTACATGATAAAAACCATCAAATTCCTCAGCCTTCCCACGCTCACCCTCAAGATGCTATAAATTACAATAGCATTTGTTTGAATTCTCTTTTTTTCTGCAACAGTACAATAAAACTATTTTGTGATATGTAATCCAATAATACATTGATAGTTTTTTTTGAAATTATATATAAAATGTCAATGAAGTGTATTTTTCTTCTGTGAATATTAGAAGTGATGTTTGTTATCTTAGAGAAAGTGGCTGACATTTTCAAACGGAATGATACCCTAAATAGGACATGTTGAAAATATCATTGTGTTGATTTAGGGCAGGGCTTTGAACTGGTTTGAACTGGTTGAGTCATGGCCGATGCAGCGAAACTGAAACAGACTTGAAGTTTTAAAAAAATTGGGGGGATCTAGAACAATAACCAGAACGGGAGATATTATGGGTTGAAGCCCTGGAACGGGAGACTCGGAAGAGGCGTAGTGAGCCCTTTCAGGAGCTTCATGTGTGAGACTGGATTACTGCAGGACTGTGGAGAGAACACACATTCCAAGCAGCACAGCTGGCTGCCATCTTTAAGCAGGGCACCCCTGTGTCTGACTCTGCTCAAAATCCAAGGGGAGAGACTATTGGTTGCTATGGAATGCATATGTTGCCCTTGTTTTCTAAGAGGCGGATTAAGTTTCCGGCAATTCTTAGACTTGTAATTTTTCCTGTTCCAGTTATCGTTCTGGTTCATCCAAATTTTGAAAATTCGGGTCTGTTCTGGTTAAACAGGGATGAACTGGTTTGAAACCCTGATTTAAGGATGAAGACTTATTGCAGAGGATACACACCAGTGGTTCCCAGCATGTTCTGTTTGCAAGTGATTGTCTAGCCTTTTCAAAAAATTGAATTACATTACATTTAAATGTCCAGATGTTTCCTTTCAAGACATATATAGTTTACATATAGATATGATGTATGTATCTTATATATATATATTTCTCTTTAACAGAAAATATGGCAACGTAAATCCTATGTTCTTGCATTGTACAACCGTACCATTAACCAACTCATTCTGAATATTTCTGACTGCAAGGTTGGAGGTTCAAGTTCACCCTGAGCTGCCTCAGAAGAAAGGCCTGTGGTCTACTTCCAAAAAATCAGCTACTGAAAACCCATGGAACAGAGTTTGACTCCGACACGCATGCGGTCACCGTGACTCGGAACCACCTCGACAGCACCAGTTTGCTCTGTCCCACCGTCAGGGTGGACAATCTGAACTAGGGTGGAGTGGTACAGAAGCAACAGTTTATGTTACATTAATCAGCAAGGCAAACAGATTTTTCATTTCCTTTAACGTTTTTCAGACTGTGGGTAGGGCTCCACTGGCAATAAAAGATCACACCAAATTGTTCTAAATTATATATAGGAAGATTATAGTTATTAATACAATCATCTTTCCATAGGAAAATGGATGTGATAAATCCAGGAATCCATGCCAGAGGAGCCCAGAAATTTCACCCTTATAACGGTATCCAGCTACACCGGGGTCTCAAGTCATTCCCTCTGGTCACAGCAACTAGGCTGAAGAGGCCATTTGGTTGAAGGCAATGGTTTCTTGGCTCCTCCTACCTCCCTTTCCCCACTGAAGAAACCAATGGCGCCTTTTTATCAGTTTGGCAAAAAGACAAAGGCAATCTTTAATTCAGTACTTAAAATTCTTGGTTCCTACTGTCAGTGTTCCCAGTTTCAGGGAATGCCGAGTGGATATTTGAGGAGCTTTGTGAAACTGAGACTGAGCAGTGGCAATGAGGGGGAAAGATCCAAAATCCAAAGAACCTATTAAAATATACTCCTACATATAGTCCACCTTCCTCGCTGCCCTCTCCTCCCCAACCGAGGCAAGGTCAGCCCTTAGGAATATTTCCATGGGAGGGAGGCCATGGAGTGTCCTCAGTTTGTCTGTGTCCAAACCCCAATTCACACTAACTAGCTGCGTGGACTTGGGTAGTCACCAAACGTCTCCATGCGCTGTTGTTGTCAGGAGGCCTTGGAGTCAATTTTTGACAGAGTAGAACTGCCCCATAGGGTTTTCTTGGCTGTAATCTTTACAGAGGCAGATTGCTAGGTCTTTCACCCACGAAGCCTTTGGGTTAGCAGCTGAGTGCTCAACCACTGTGCCACCACCAGGGTGTCTTTCCATGCCCTGTTGTTGTTTGGTGCCATCGAGTTGGTTCTGACTCATAGTGACCCTATATGACAGAGTGGAACTTCCCCATAGTGTTTCCAAGGAGCGCCTGGTGGATTTGAACTACTGACCTTTTGGTTAGCAGCCGTGCTCTTAACCACTATGCCATCAGGGCTCCTTCCATGCTCTAAAATATCAAAACCAAACCTGCTGCCATCGAGTCAATTCTGACTCATAGCAACCCTACAGGACAGAGGAAAACTGCCCCATACGGTTTCTAAGGAGCGCATGGTGGATTCAAACTGCTGACCTTTTAGTTGGTAGCCATAGCTCTTAACCACCACACCACCAAGGTTTCCTTCATGCCCTAGTCTCTACATTAATAATAGGCAGGTTAATAACAGTATTTTTAGTACTAGTGCCTGGCACACAGGAAGGGCTCAGTGAGTATACATTGCCATTATCACTTTAATTTTTTAAAGAAAAGCACCTGTTTCTAAGACATGACTCGTATCTACGATAACCAGGACTCATAGAGTAGTGGCTGCCAGTTGGCAGACCATTTCTCCCAAGCTTTTCAGGCCGAGATTTCATAGGGTCATAAAGCAGAGTCCTATAACCATCTCAACATTTCAGTTGGCATAGGTGGGCCCTGCAGAACCCCGAGAGCAACTGAATGAATATCTGCTCAGCTGTCTCTTTTTAAGAAGGATTTTTCTTTTCACATAGACAATTTGTGTTTATGGGAAATCTGGGTTGTTAAAAATGGTCTTGTGCCGTCTCATTCTGGTAACTGACGTGGTGTGTGACCAGATAGAAAAAGAGACCATTCTACTCACCACACTAGAAATGTGGTCCCATTATTTGTAAATGTGCAATGGAACCCTTAAACTGGAAGTCCACAGACCAAAAAAAAAAAAAAAAAAAAAAAGCCAAACCCGTCGCCATCGAGTCGATTTCTACTTACTGAACCCTATAGGACAGAGTAGAACTGCCCCATAGAGTTCCCAAGGAGCGCCTGGTGGATTAGAACTGCCGACCTTTCGGCTAGCAGGTGTAGCACTAAATCACTACGCTGCCAGCGCTTCTAATTGCCATCCAATCCTTGAGAGGTGCTGGGAGGTGAACAAAATCTCCTAATTAGTCAGGGGCAGGAGTGGGATGAGAATTCAAGTCTTTTGACTTCCTGTCAAACCAGATTTTCATTTCGCCAAGCTACCTCTGGTAGCTGGGTTGGCCGACTATGCTGTTGGAAGGTGTTAGGCCTTGCAGGACTCTTCAATTTTAGCCCTTTCTTGAGATACAGGATCAGCTCTACAACTATACAAAAATTATACTCCTTCTCTAGCAGGCTCTGTGCATGTGGGCCTCGGCCATGCCTCCCAATGTATAATTATTTTTACTGGCAGACCTACAAGGAACAGGAATCCAACCTAGAAAGACAAAGAGAAAAGGAAAGGAGAAGAAAAGAGGGGGTGGGGGGAGGAGAATTTCAGTTGAGGTGGAAGTTGAAAACATCAACTGCTTTGAACCTTCTTTCAAGGAAGTGATACGGCACAGCCAGCTGTAAAACACCTTCCTCTGTTGCTAGCCTTCTTCTAAAGCTTCCCAGCAACAGGTGGGTGGTAAGTCTCACAAGTTTCAGCAAAGAACTTCACATGGTACCTACTGGCAGCCTGGAAAGAGCTTCCTTGGAGATCGTCAAAGGAGGGTACACGAAGCCTGGGCAAACACAGGTATTAAACCCACAGCTTCAGTCATTCTTTAAGCTTTGTGTTCACATAAATTGTGCAAGTTGTTCTACATGTTGGAAAACAACCAAACCCAAATCATCATGTTTAGACAGGGACTATGATGAAAACATCATTGGGCTTCCTTTAACTTTGCAAACAGGGCCCACCCAATGGTCGCTTCTCACAAACATGTAGACTAGCTTTCGCCCAGCTGTGGCATGCAGGTGCCCAGTCATGGTTTAGTAGGCCAGAAGCAGTCTAAAAAAGTTGGGGAAGAGAACGACCCATTTCCTAGTTCAAGCCACCCATCTTAAGAGTCACAGTTTGAAGAAATTCTGTTACAGTCTTTTTTTTTTTTTTTTTAATAAAAAAATTCTGATTCTTCCTCTCAGCCTAATGTAGGAGAACTGCCCTTACACAGAAACCATCTTAGGCTACACTAGAACTACTCAGTCAGCATCTTTAATTATCATTTCCCACAAGGCTCCAGGCCCGTGCTTCTCAACGGTTAATGTGCATACGAATTGCCTGGGGATCTCGTTAAAAATGTAGATTCTGATTTAGTAAGTCTGGGGTGGGGCCTGAGAGCCTACGTTTCTTACAAATTCCCAGGCGATGCCAAAACTTCTGGTCCATGGACTAAACCTTGCGTAACAAGGTGCCCACCCAAGCCCACTTAACGTTGTTCCTGCCAGGGCAAGAAACCGGCCACAGACAGTTGTAGCTGGGAGAGCAGGCTTCTAGGAGCGGCCACGTTCCCTGTGAATCTTCCCTTGCTCAGCTAGGTCCTATTCTACCATTTTCCTTCCCTCTCTTCTGGACGTGCTTGCACTTGCTAGCCTAAAGGATGCAGCCTGTTGCCCTGGTGCAAGGAGAGGAACATGCAAACTTGAGTTTGGATCTCAGCAACACCACTTACTAGCCAGGTGAGTCTCAGCTCCAAGCCACCTTTATAAAATGGGGCTAGGAATACGAATCCATGAGTTTATTATCGTGGATAAATGAAAGAATGTAAAGTACCCAGCACAGTGCCTGGCACATTAGAGATTCAACAAACATCAGCCCCTCTCCTCTTTCCTTTAAAGCAGTGTCCAGAATCGGTGCTTCATGCACGGCCTGAGCAGCATAGGTGCAAACAGGGGGCGGGGCTTGAAATACCTAGAGCACGTTATCCAGGTCTGCCCATGATGTTAGGAGCTGGAAGCGAGGTGGAAGCACTGGCGCAAACTTCCTCTCTTGGCAGTGGCTTGTAAAACCTCTAAGTTCACTGTCTTCATCGTCCCTCCTAAATTGGCACCTTTTGGCCTTTGTCAATTAATTCACCAGTACATTTTTACTGAATCACTGTTATGTGCCAGACGCTGAACCAAGTATCTAGATAAACCCTCCAAATGCAGCCAGCTTCCAGATTAGTTGGTTTTTAGGTAGAAAAACATCTGAGTAATCGATCAACATTTTGCATTTTCATTCTAACGTTTGGCATTCTGTGGATGGGACCTTCATGTCAATAAAGTTAGGTCAACATGGTGAAGTTGGCATTGTGAAAATTAGTTCGCCATACAGGTAAAAAGAGGCTGTGGTCTGTACATCACGAGACAGAGTTTCTATTTCTATCCTCTTTATCTGTTAGTCCTTCTAGGGTGCTCAGGCTTCTCGCCCGCCCCTGACATGCATTCACACGCAGCCACGGCTCCTGCAGACTTCCTCAAGCTCTTTCTCCTGGTGGAATTCCGTGAAAGTGACAGCAGAAAAGGAAAGACATTCACCTAGAAAAAGGCGACCTCACTTTTAAAAACTAGTCCAATAAAGGAAAAAAAAAGTTAGATTTACAAATTGAGTAGGAAAAACCACTTTAGAAGAGGGTTTTCCGGGTAAATATGAATGAAAGATAATTGTTTTTGGTTTAATCACATTGAAATGAATAATGGTCATTTGCTAAATTTGGCTTTCCCATTACAATGGTCACCAAATAGCCTTTAAAAAGATAACCAGAGCCAAGCAGGGGAGGGAAAACTTTCTGCAACAAAACTCAGCTAGCAGGAGACTCACCTGAACAGCCACATCCTGGCCTCTTTCGAGCCCCAAGTATAAAGCTTGGCAGAAAGCAGATGAAGAAGTCATTAATGTGTGGAGAAGGTATTTCTCAAAGGCACACCAAGACCGAGTGCCTTTCACTAAGGAAAATCTAAAGGAATTGTATAAATATTTACCGGAAGAAAACAGTAAGTTCTGTCTCAAAGCTGAAGCATTTCTGCAACAGATACAGGGCTCTGTACTGTTACCTAAGCAAAGTTTCTGTTTAGTCCAGGCCTCAGATCAATTCTGAAAGTGAAGTCTAGAGGTCAGAAGTCAAGGACTGGTCTTTCTTGTAACCAGGAGTGTGTGTGTGGCGGGCTGGGGGGGAGTTTGTGGGCGGGGTGAGACATCTCCAAGTGGATGGATGGTTAGCAACCATATATCAAAGCTGCTAAAAGACCTCAGAAAAACATTGAATCATAACTGAACAGTTTTCATATCTTGTTCGGATCCTCATTCGAACAAATAAATGCATGTTTGAAAATGGACTGAATATTATGTAATATTAAAGAATTGTTGATTTTTAGACTTGATAATGACAGTCTGGTTATATAACAGATTTTCTAAATGTGTAGGTTAAAGTATTTCATGGTTAAATTATATGACGTCTGAGATTTTCTCTACAATACTTCAGCAAAATGAAAAAGTGTGTGTTGGGGGGTGTGGGGAGGAGTTAGATGAAACAACAGTGGTCAAATGTTGACGGTCATTGAAGCTGCAGGAATCCATTGTTCTCTCAGCTCTTGAGTATGTTGGGAAATGTTCACAATAAAAGTTAAAAAAAAAAAAAAAAAGAATCCAACTGCAAATAAACAGGGTTTCTTTAAAAAGCACTGAAAATAGTTTACACAACAATACCGCCTTGTGCAGTAGAATGCAGGGAATAGGTGCAAAAACCCAGAGCAATCATTAATGACCAGTCCTGTGTGCATTCCGTGAGGTAGAAGCAGCTGTCATAGACATCTTAATTTACAGAGCTGGGGTTTGGAGAATCATGGCGCTGCACGGAGCTCCTTCCTGCTGCTGTGCCACAGAACTGGTGCATATCAGACCCGTAAATTTTTAAACACAGCTTTCATGTTTTTGAGAGCTGGAACACCTTTGAAAAGTCAGCTTGTTAGACAATCCACCTTGCAGACTCTGACTTTAAGAACTGGTAGAGGTGCTTGGGTAGGAGCAAAATTGATTTGGGGGTGGGGGTGGGGTTCAGAGGTAAAATAAATGTTTTGTATGCTTAAGGAGAAGCAGCCAACCTCACTCCGCCTACACGGGGCATAGCTCCATTCCAGCAGCACCTTTCAGAACTGCCAACATCACCGCCTTGCTAGAGAGGCATGGAGAGTCTACAAGGTCCCCCACACCCCTTTACTGTTCCTCCCTACTCTCTATCAAAAGAAATAGAAAAAGGTCCCATTTTGAAGGGGAAGAGCACTAACATAGGAAACGAGAGTCCAGGGTCTAGCTCCCCTCCTACTGCGTGTTGGTGTAAACCAATGGCTCTGTCTTGGGTGTCTCTTCTGTGACAAGGGAAATGTCACTCCCCTGAAGGTCTCTTTAATCCCTTCTGGCCCTAAGACACCTGAGTTTGTGGGTTGTGATTTGTACCACAGCGAGTCTGAGGTCTCCACACCCCCACTGCCCCAGAGCTAGATGGCACCCAAGTACTACTATTTGGGTTGCAAAGTTTAATGTGAGCAGAATAGGGCAGAAGATAACCAACACAATCTAGGTCAACAACTTAAAATCCAGACTCTCCAATCAATAAGACCTAACAGGGCCCCAGTCACCTTTTATCCATAGTAAATTGAACAACCCCCATTGGTGGCTGCCTCCGTTCATGGCGTGCTTATGCCCTCCCCACTTCCCTCAGGAGCTCTGTATTTGTACCCGAAGGAGTATCGGAGGCTGAGAATGGGTGTGCAACCTGAAGAATGTGATCAACGGCACCGAATTCTACATGTGGAAATTGTCGAACTGGTGTATGTTCTGCTGTGTGTATTCTCGACAACGACAAAAATCAAATAAATTTAAGAAAAAGAAAAAGAAAAAGAAGTGAGTATCTCGGGATTCTCTACACTGATGGCTCCCCATGAACTTAAGCACACTTGAATGTGGGCTGAACTTGAGAAGCGAAGCTTGCTGGCAGCACAGAGCAAGGGCTCCTATTAATTTCCTGAATTGATCCTGGCAATATTATTACCCTGCCCAGGAACGAACAGTGCTTTACTCACAGTATCAGATTTGAATTTTTTCAAACCAAACTCTTTATTGCCCGTAAGAATGACTAACAGCCTTAGCCGTAATTTCCCAGAGTTTGTGGGTATGATTTCTACAGCTTTCCCTGCATCTGAAGCTGCCATCTTTCGTCCGGGGGCTGGCTAGGGTTTCCAACACAATTTAACCAAAACCCCCGGGTGGCTCTGTGGTACTCTTGAACTTGCTTCCTCCCGCCCCCACACCTCAGAGTCTCCCCGAATACTGCTTTCCCCACGCTGCACACCATCAATCAAACAAACTGAGAAAAGGCAGAAACCTCAGTTCTCAACTGCAATCAGTACAGCCACCTTTCCTGGGGTAGTGCTGCCTTCATTTTGAAGGTCACAGAATGAGTCAGGGGCAGCAGAGAGAACAAGGGGCTGTGGGTTCTTTGTATCTCTGAGAGATTGGCCGAGACAGAAAAATCACCTCAGGAAGCTGGACTAATTGCCAGAGGGAGGACAAAGGAACAGAATTTCTGAATTATGGAACTCGTCTTGTTCTTAACATACAGGCACAAGAGGTAGACAAAGAAATATGCTTGGTGTAAATTCTAACTCACACACACACAAAAAACCAAACCCGTTACCGTTGAGTCGATTCCGATTCATAGCAACCCCACAGGACATAGTAGAACTGCCCCATAGAATTTCCAAGGAACGCCTGATAGATTTGAACTGCCAGCCTTTTGGTTAGCAGCCGTAGCTCTTAACCAGTATGCCACCAGGTTTTCCAATTCACAAATAGATAAGAGAAAATTGAAACGACCATAGCCAAGCACCTATCTAAAGAGAGCAAGTCCATGCTTCTGTTGTCATAATAGTGTTATTTATGAACCTATGTACACCATTTAAGTATATATTTATGTATTCAGACCAACCAGATTAATCAAATACCACTACATACAATCCGTAGTATGAGGTGCTATGGGGAAGGCAGGTAAGAATATCGTCCAAGGTCCAAGAACGTGGTAAACGGTTATTTCTTAAGCACCAGTAAACAAACTGTTTTTCTAGTAGGAAACAAATAAGTGCTGAAGACCTTATTTACACTACGTAAAACAAGGCTCTTTAAACAAACCAGATATATGAAACCTTTATATGTGAAGTACTTCCAAAACAGACAGAAATCAGAGACCAGTCTTCCTTATTAAAACAAAAGACAAACCCTTGCAGTTTGAATGAAGATTATTTCTGTAAAGGGAAAACTCCAGGGTAAGAAGCCTCACTCTAGGGGGCCATTGCCTTATAAGCTGCTGATCTATTTTACTGAAGAATTCCACAGAAGGTTCATACCTAGCTCTTTGGAAACACGCCAATTGTTTAAACAAACAATGCCTATATTCATATGCGTGCTAAATCATTTTGTCATGGATTTAACCCAGCCGAGTCTAAATGACCACAATTAGTGAAATTATACCAACACCTTTTCTACTGAAAACCTGTGAAAGAAAATCCATTAGTTTGTGTCATCGCCATTTATTCCTGACCTTCCCCCCACTTGACTTCATCCTCTATCCTTTCGGTTTGCCAAGTACTATTTATTTTATTAAGTTTTGAATTCCAAGAAACCTTCTCTGTGTTATCGACATATGGTACACCATCCACAGAAGTGCCTGAAATTATCTACATATCATTAAAGAACTGAGATTCTGTTCCTGCTAGCGAAACTGAAGAGGAAGTAAAATCACAAAGGTAACCTAACCAACTGAGATGCAACTGAAATAGTAGGCCCCTCCTCTCACCCACCGCACTGTTTCCTAGAACTTTTATCCATAAATATGTACAAATAGAGTGTTTCTGTCCAGCCTTATTCGTGCAGAGGACTTACCTCCTTCTGGCTCTGATTAACCCCTGACGGACCTGTATCACCCACATGCAGAGGGCTGATGAAACCAGCAGAAAGTTGTTTTTCTGAAGAATCAGAGAGCTCTTGGCTTGCTGTTGGTGCTCTTATGACCTCTCAGCCCTCTTGGACTCTAGGCCCTGCCTACCTAGGAATGTCACCCCCATCTCCTCCTCCCTGGGTTAGCTGACTTCTCTGGACTAGCTTCCATGTCAGACTGGACCTGTTATATGCCAGATCCCTCAAGCATGGCTGGACTCTGGTCTTTCCTGGCCAGCCATGCCCCCCTGTCATCCAAGAGAGAATGCTGGAAAGGAGGACCACACCCTCGGCCCATGGGGACCTTCTCATTCTCGTGAACATTCCTAACATGAGACATGATGGCCCTCCTTCCCATTTCTTGTCCTCCCCATTCCAGCTTTCACAAACAATGAGAAGTGGTCAGGGTATAGTGAGATGTAGAGCCAAAGGAAGGCTGCCCATGAACATGTTACCAGGAGTGTGTGCTATCCGTAGAGTTTAACTTCTCATCATGTCTTTGCAGAGGGAATAAACTACCTTGCACAAAGCGCTGAGCTGTCTGAGTTACCTGTCCTAAGGTCAGACTGCTGAGTTCTTTAAGGGTGTGCAGATATAACTGAACCCCACTTTTTTCAATAATAAATCACATTATAATAATACACAAAATTTTCTTAGCATACAGAATGCTATATACGTTGTCAAGCAACTTAATGCCCCTGACTAGGTTTTATGAAAAGTCTAATAATTATATGTAAATAAAGGGCTTAATACGTGAAGTTTTAGTAAACAGCAGTGACTCTTGGGAACATATTATGAAAGGTCTGCTCCAAAAAGAGAAAAAGGAAGATCACTTGTTACCTCAAAACTGGTTGAGATTGACAAATGTGACCCTATCAAATATTTTCACAAAAGGAAACGGCTATTTTCTTTGAAGATTTGTAGAAAGATACCTTCCTTAGATCGGGAGAGAAAAAAAGCAAAGGAGACGGTAAATTAGACCGGGTTGAGCACTCTCTCAGTGAAATGGTTTGAAAAACTGAACTCCCCTAGACAAAACAAATGAAGAACTCTTCGCTGAAGTTTTTGCACCAAAACAAATAAGGGATGAGCTCACGAGAAGCTATTGGGATTAGAGTTACGAGTTTAGGCAGGACTATACTTAACACCAGAGCCCTGGCTGCTAACCAAAAGATCGGCAGTTTGAAGCCACCAGCCACTCCTTGGAAACCCTATGGGGCAGTTCTACTTTTGTCCTATAGGGTTGCTATATGTTGGAATCAACTCGACAATAATGGGTTTGGTTTTGGGTTGGTTTATACCTAATACCATACATCCTTCCATCCGTCCATCCACCCACCCACCCACCTACCTATCCATCCATGTGTTCAAATAACAAATCAAGAAGTATTTATTGAGTGCTCACTATATGCAAGAGCCTGTTCTTGAGGCTTGGGGCATAGAAGAAGGTACAAGGCAAGCTCTCAGTCCACAGGAGGGTGAGAGGGAGGCAACAGTTTGTTGATGTGCAGAGGTGTAGGGCTCTTCTCACCCACACCAGAGACTAGGTGGGTTTATCTATATAGCAAAGGTAATTCTGGAGTCCTTGACCTTGTCTTAGAGAGGCCAAGTACTTATGGACAGGTGTTAATTCTCCTAAGGCTTAGCAAATGTGCAGAATCTGACAGCATGCAATTTATATACTTACTTTACATCTGGCTTCATTTTATTATTCCTACTCTTGTTTTCTCTCTCCCCTGATTTATTCCCTAAATTTTATCTTGTGTACTGTATGTATGAGTATAAGCCACCTCAAGTCCTTTTGGGAAATAGAGAGGAATAAATTCTTTAAAAGACAAACACAATCACCCTACTACATCATATAAAAACAATAAAAAAAATACTAATTTTCATTATCAAACATGTTGGGCATCATTCCAAGTACTTTACATGTATTTTCACAATAATTTTTCATAACAATTCTTTGAGACCATTGCAATTATTATCCCTATTTTATAGGTGAGGAAAATGGAGCAACGGAGTTTATGTGACTTGCCTAAGATCACATGGCTAGTAAGTGGGGAGCCAGGATTTGAACCCACACACCTTGCTTGCAGAAGGGTTCCTTATGATTTATCCAGGTATTCTAGTGCTCTAGTTTTCCTGATGGGACAGAAGCCCATTGCTTACCCGGTCCGACTTACCAGGCTTCCCGTATTGTTTGATTTTAGGACTCTTATACTGTGCCCAGTCTAGTCTTGGGGACCTTTTCAATTGTTGGCTCTGTCTTCTCTGTGACCATCCCCGATCCTGTGGCCAGGTTAGTAGGAGTCTCACACCTGTTCACCTGTAGCTGCGGAGGGTGAGCTTCTAGAGGACAGGGCTGTGCACCTTCTCATTTTCAAGAGGCCGGTGCCTGGCAGCATGCACGACCCGTAGCAGGTGCTTAATACAGGTGTGGGTTGACTGAATGAATGAGTGCCTCATGGCTTTCCCAGGAACACTGTACCTGGGGCTTGTGGCCACCCTCCCAGAGAGGCACGTCCAAGTCCTGGCTCCCTGCACCCCACACTGGTTCCTTTATGATGGCTCTACAGCCTCACTTGTCTGTATTTGGATAGTTCTACCTGTCTAGGTGATATTTCCAAAATTAAACAAGTATTATTCCGTAAATTGTAAAGCAGGTACATTCAGGTTTTACCAAAAGAAAGCAAGCACATTTTGTGAGGAAAAAAAAAAGGTCTTTCTGATTAGTGATTTTAAAATTGACTTGATTTCAATCTCATTTACCATATTGAAGAGTGGAGTGGGCGCTTTTAATTATCTAATGAGTTCAGGCATCTCAATGTCTTCTTCCCCTGAGCCACCTCAGAGCAATGCAGCAGCACCAAGGCCCTCCTTCTCCTTCCTGCTCTGACGTGGTCTCTCCCCTCTTTCAGCTTCTATGTGCTCGTTACCTGGGCTATTGACTTGACAATTAATCAAGCTTTATTTAGTGATATACATATGTTTGTGTCCAACTGTTATTTAGCTCTTGCATTATTAATCCATGGTCCCCAGGTGTCTGTCTCCTGTGAAACTTTCTTCACAAGAGACATTATGACTTGTGCCTCATGGAATCCTTCACAGAGTCCAGTCACTCAAGAGTTGGCTCCATGGTAGCTTGGGAAAGACCATGGAATTTCTTAAAAGATTATGTCACTCAAAGAAAGTGAATATAAATGTCCTCCACGACTGGGTCACTCAGATGTGGAATGGAAGAGGGCTGTACAGAGCAGTCCCCAGGCAGACCAGATCAAACGCTAATGGCAGAAAGGCAGGGGTGAAGAGGTGGTCGGTGGTGGTGATTGGTGGGAGAGACGCACAACATTTCTTGAATGGCCATATATACTGGGCACTGGGCTAAACATTGGACACACTTAATTTCATTTCATCATCACAGTGACCCTCAGATGTTGACCTCATGCCCTTCCCCCTTTTACTCATGGTTAAAGCTCAGAGAATTTAAGTAGCTCGGCCAAGGTCACACAGCTAGTAGGTGGTGGGATTGGGGAAGAACTCCAGATTTATCTAATTCCAAAATGATACTTTTTCCTCTGTACTGCTTCCCAGAGTCACTTTCACTATTAAATGCCTGTACTGGCTAGAATCCCCCCCGTAGGCTCAGAATGAAGGCAATAAAGGTTAATGAGAGGCCTGGTTGGCAAGTCTAATAAACGAACACATTTAGGACCAATAAGGAAAGCAAGTTTAAATGTCTAAGTTTCTGGTTGTATTGGGATTGAAAAAAAACGAAGAAGGCAAATAAGTTCTAAGCAGGTCACTAGTGGCCAGTTTTCAGCACCTACTCTGTGCAAGAGGGGTCCTGGGTAGTGCAAATAGTTAAGCACTTGACTATTAGCTGAATGGCTGCCAATGCGAATCCACCCAGAGGCACCTGGGAAGATAGGCCTTGTGATGTGCTTCTGAAAGGTCACAGTCTTGGAAATCCTACGGAGCAGTTCTACTCTGCACATATAGGGTGGTGATGAGTCACAACCCACTTGAGGGTAACCAACAACAACAACAACAACCCTATGCAAAGCAATCTGCTGCAGCACAGAGCTCAAACAGGGCTGCCACAAGGTCACATTACCCAGCTACCAGCTTACTCTCAAGCCAGCTGAGCCAGAAGGGCTCATTTTTCCCTTCATTCCTCGCTTGGAAGTCAGCATCCAATCATCTCTTTAAAGACCAATGGAAGGAAGTTGCCCAGCCTCGCCGTGCAGGCCGGGTGGGGACGCAGCTGCGTGGGGCTCCCGTGGGGCGGCAGACGCGCCGCAGTGTCTGCGGATGGTGGGTGTTTGGGGAGACAAACCAGACTTCAGGCAAGCAGGGGGTTAATAGCTCATAAAATAAAACCCTCTAACACAAAAATGTTATTTTAATTGTATTACATTGAGGAGCCCTGAGGGTCGTGGGGTAGATAATCAAAAAGGACAAGGAGGAAATTAAAAAAGGGAAGAAGGCAATCAAAAAGGCCATTTAGGAGAGCCCCTTAATCCTCCATAGAAAGAACACTAATTATACTACAGAATCTCCTTATAATTAACCCTGATATAAAGTGTTTTTTTGGGCAGTAATAACTTTCACATTCACAATCGTTTTGATCACTAACACTTCTGAATGCTTCATAAACAACAGCCCGCACCAGCCGGTGGGTTCTCTTCTCCTTCCAGCCTCACCGCCACACTGCCGTTCACCACCCAACACGCATTCCCCAACACGCATCACCCAACACACAGCCATTTCTGCCCTCAGCACACTCGGCTGCTCCTGTGAACTCAGCCGCTGCTTTCATTTTTTGTTCTGGCAGGAGCAGCTCGAGATGCCACCACGCTCGTGCCTCCACTCCACTTCTCTGTAATCGCTTCCCTATGCTCGGCTTGAGCTTCTAGTATGACTTGGAATATCCTATAGTTACAAACCCACTGAATTCCCAACATACCTTCCTTAGCTAGCAGACCCCCACTGAGATGCTCTACAGCCTAGGCCACTGGGCACACATTGCTGTAATAGCTCTTAGCATTTCCAGACAAAATCAAGGATTCAGACAGGCTCTGCCCAAATCCTGTCCAAAACGAGAGCCAAACATTCCTCTCCCTGACAGCTGATCCCTTCTGAACCAAAACTCCAAATCGTCAATTAGAAAAGTTCAAGGGCAAAATAGAGCAGGGTAAAGAATGCTAGCAGCTAGATGCTTCGTGATGCTTTGTATCAGTGGGACAAAGATGCCAAGGAAGGGCAACAGGGACCCACACTGCGAGGGGAGAAGGGCCTGGAGAGGGTTGTTTGCAACTTTTTTTAATGGCATGAAAGTGGAAAGAATCTGCTCCTGTCCTTATGTGAACCAGCCATCACTCTCATCCCACTCAGTAAGAGAAAGAGCAGGACCTCAGATCCCACCAGATCCCTGGGGAGATAGTCTTAACAGGGCGCCTGCCTGCCAAGCGAAACCCTAGGCGAGGTTCACAGACACTTGAGACATTCACAGCACTCTGACGGTATTCGTTCCTTCTTTGAATGCACTCCTGGGCCTGGCGTCATCTCCTCCCAACAAATCTGCAGCAAATATTTGAAAGGTCTGCTCTCACAATGGGCTGCAACCCCACTCTCACTCAGAGATTGGGAAACCGAGGTTTGTGAGACACGGAGCCCGGCGTTCTTCCTCTGTGTCAAGGGGGTGAATGCCAAAGGAATTTTTCTATCCTTTCTTGTACTCTACCAGAACTAAAACCTTAGTTCTACTTCCCATCTGGGTGATTATTCTTTACAAAGAATTTAATAAGATAACAAAATACTCTCTTTTGATTTTTAAGCCAGAAGGCAAAACAGAGACAAATGTTCTTCTACTATTCATCAGAATCAATTAAGGGTCCACGATACGTCTACCCCTTCAGATCCAGGCCATATGGAGGGGGAGTAGACTCTTTGTGTTTGTGTAGGGTCTAGGTTGCTCCTATTCAATTACCTATTTTGTTGAACAGGAGGTTATAGTTCATCAACACAGGCAAATATAGGAAACTATTTCATCTGCAGGGGTTCTTTTCGACAGGACCTTGTCTATAGTGTAAGGAAGGTCCCTGGATGATGCAAGTGGTTTTGCACTTGTGTACTAACCTAAGGGTCGATGGTTTGGACCCACACAGTGGTACCACAGAAAAAGGCCTGATAATCTGCTGCCATAACGATTACAAGCAAGAGAGCCCTGTGGAACAGCCCTGCTGTGTAACACGGGGTTGCCAGGTGTCAGAATCAACTCAATAGCGACGGGTCTGGGGTTTCTGGCTTGTCTACAGTACCTTGCGTAAGGTAGGTCTGTCCTAAGCCAATGTCCTGTGCCAAGAAATGGCACCTAATCCATCCCAGCTGGACTGTAATAGTTTATGCAGCTCCTGCTTCATTTGTTCCTCTCCCTGTACATTAAACTTAAAAAGTAAAATTTTTGTTTTATTTTTAATATTTTATTTTTGTTGTTGTTGTGGAGAATACACAGAGCAGAATGTACACCAATTCAACAATTTCTACACGTACAATTCAGTGACATTGAATACGTTCTTCAAGTTGTGCACCCATTCTCACCCTCCCATTACGAATTGTTCCTTCCCCATTGATATAAACTCTCTGTCCTCCTAAATTTCCTATCTACTCTTTTAAGTTGCTGTTGGAGCCCTGGTGGTGCAGTGGTTAAAAGTTCGGCTGCTAACCGAAAGGTTGGCAGTTCAGATCCACCAGCCGCTCCTTGGAAACCCTGTGGGGCAGTTCTACTCTGTCCTATAGAGCTGCTATGAGTTGGAATCAACTTGATGGCGATGAGTCTGGTTGGGTTTTTTGGTTGTCAGCTTGATTCCATATAGGTAGTTCTTAAAAGGGTAAAAGGTAAAATCTAATCCAACCTGCATTTAGTATACTCAGGGATAGGGCTAGGAATATAGTATTTTCTAACAGTCTACCTCTCTGCTTTAAGGGTAGTTGTGAACAATAGATTTAGTTCAGATATTTTAAAAACTTGCTAAATTCCCGCTTTTGCAGCTCCATCTGTGGAAGCAGCAGCACTGCCTTGTGGAACCAAGGCAGAGAGTGGTCCTTCTTGTCACCTGTCGCTCCTTACCTTCACCTCTTGCCATGCTGAAACACAACCTTGACCAAGAGTAAACAGCCAAGGTTCGGTAAAACATTTAAGAAGTCGAGCGTGGTATCATTTTCAAATACCCGATGGTTCCACCTCAGGCTCCAAGCATCCTAACTTTCTTCCGTTGACCATAGGAGCGGACTGGAGGTAGATGATACTGGAAGACATTCCTCATTATAAAAGAAGGTGGCTTCCCTCTCACATGTCATGTTGTGCACTGGACCCTTGAAGATGACTGTTAGCAGCTGAAGACTGTGGGCTTATCAAGGACCAAAGGAAAAGCCATTCTTGTCACTCTGAATTACTGAACTCGGCCCAATGGCTTTAAACTTTTATGATCTGATTTCTTTTACTGTTGTCTTCCGTTTCATTTAGATTATTCTTTCTTTAAATTACAAAAGTAATACACGCTGGCTGTAAAAAGCTAAAAACTACAGTTGTATGGAGAGTAAAAATCGAAAGGCCCCTTTCCCTCTCTTACCTCCTACTCTCTAATCCCTCTTCTCTCTTTCGAGGTAAAACTTTAATGTAACTTCTTCTAGACTAATTTAAATATGCTTTAAATATATGTTTAAATATTTATGTGTAAATATGTATGTGTAAATTATATATATGTGTGTGTGTTCACTTATATTTTCCTTTGAACATTATTCTGTGATTATTTTACTTAATAATACATCATGGATTGGTTTCCAAGTCACTATATCTATAGTTGCACCATTCTTTCTAACTCTGTGTAGTATTACCTAGAATAAGTATAAAGGTGTATTACGGTCTGAATTTTTACGTCGCAACAAAATCTAAGTCAGCTACTCTTATCTAGAAAAGGAATACTTCTTTTGACAGAAAGACCAGAGGAAAAACAGTATTTTCATTGCTTCTTGATAATAGTCTGGCATATACAGAAGTTAATTCAGTAAGGAGAGGGGCAGCCACCTTGCCAGGGAAGGAGTCCAGCATTTTTACCTCAAGGAACTTGAGAACTCTGATGGACCATATGGGGTGAGTACTATCCGCGATGGTCTGGTGAATAAGGTCACTGAAGAGAGTGCCAAGAAAAGGGTCATTCCCCAAACCTCCAAAGAGCACAGCTGAATTTCACCAATTGAAATTCATTCCTTTGGTCTAAACATGGCCAACTCTAAGCATTCTCTTTAAAAATGCATTATGTTTTAGGAGTGAGCAACAACTTTGCTGGGTGTTTTTCTTCTTCCCAGAGAGCATGATTCAATCTGAGCATTTCTGGTGGGAGAGGATTCTAGAACTAAGGTGTGTGGGTGGGTGGGGGGGAAGGGGCAAGAAAAAAGGAGCATGAGGAAAGCAGAGAACAGAAAAACAAAATAAACAAACAAACAAACAGTAATGGTCCCAAATCTGAAGCATCAGTCACCTGCTCAGAGCTGGCCCCAACTGCCAACGGCAAAAGCTAATTTCAATTTAGGTTAATAAAAAAAATTTTTTAAAAGGTGGCTGGTTTCTTCTGTTCATTAGAGCAGAGAAGGCAAGTACAGCAAGACTGTCAATGTCCCGAGCGCCGTGTTTATGGCAGACATCACTAATCGATTGCGGTATTCTTTCCCACTGAGCCAGGGCTTCTGTACTCACCCCTGTAGGCAGCCACTACCATTTGACTGTAGTTGGTACTCAAAATGAAATCCAGTTTGTCATTCAGTCACTGGAGTCATCGTCTCCACCGTTACCAACCACAGGTTTGAATTTCACAAGTAGACGTGAATTGCATAAGCTTAAAGTAGCTGCTGAGGTTTTTCCTCAGCCAAGTCTGCAGAGAGGGTGACAGATGCCAGGGAAAGCAGGCGGTTTTTCTTAGCTAATAAATTTGGATCGGTCCACATCAGACCGGAAGCTCGGTAAGGGCAAAGGCTTTGTTCCCCAGAGCCCAAGCCAATAGCAGGAGCTGAGTTGAGTGACAGTCATATCAGCTGTACAACGGACAGTTAGTATACAGACATTTGGTAGACAGATTTCTCAAGAGTTAATAAGAAAAGTTTGCCTTAAAACATCCTATTTGAATAGCACAGCCTCTGCCCATGCGCCCCCAAATTAAATGTCTTTAAAAGGGTGTGTTATCTAAAAGTAAGGTTGACAGGGTGGTGCAAACAGTTTGTCATCAGCTGTGATCCAAAAGGTTGGCAGTTCAAACCCACCCAGCAGCTCTGTTGAAAGAAAAAGGCCCGTCAATTTGCTTCTGTGAAGACTGCAGCCAAGAAAATCCTATGGGGAGGTTCTACTCTGTAACACAAGGGGTTGCCATGAGTCAGAATCAACTCAACAACAACCATCTAGAAGTACGATGTGATGTTTTAAAATATGGTAACCATCAAGGAAAACAGAAATTGAATTTAATAGGAAGAGAACCTGAGTGTCAAACTGTTGGGTTATATAAGATGCAACCGTAGGTGCGGGTGAGCCAGGACCTTCCAGATTCCGGAGAGGCAGGCCGCTAAAGGAGCTGCAAAGTCAAGATGTCTGCACAAAATTCAGGCCAGAGCTCGTTTTCTCCCTGAGCTAAGTCTTCAGCAAACGGCCAGTTTCTGAAGCCAAGGGCACACTGAAGAATCTCCCCCACATTTCAGAACACTTTCTTGCAGTTTTAGTACAGAAATGGTCATAGCCAAAAAATTAAGCAAAGAAAATAAAAAGCACTTGGTTCAGCTGTGTCAGAGGGAGGTCAAGCAAGCCTTTCCAGCTTATCCGAGGTGTGACATTTGCTCTCTCTCTCACTTACACACATCCACACACGCCCACATACACACATACTCATATACACATCCACCCTCACAATCCACTCACACCTGTACCCACACCCTCACACACATCCACTCACACCTACACACACTCACATTCACACATATGCATACAAATACACAGCCCCACATGTATACCTATGTACATCCACACCCACCCACACACATCCACTCACACCTACACACTCTCACATTCATACATATACATACAACCACACACACTCACATCATACCTACTCACACACATCCACTCACACCTACACACTCACATTCACACATACACATACACACACTCACTCGCATGCATACCTACTCACACAAATCCACTCACACCTACACACTCACACATATACATACAAACACATACACCCACACACACCCACTCACACCTATACACACATTCACACATATACATACACACACCCACATGTATACCTCCTCACACCCACATACACCCATACACATCCACTCACACCTACACACTCTCACATTCACACATATACACACACACCCACATGCATAGCTATCACACCCACATACACACACATACCCACTCACACCTGTACACATTCACATTCACACACATACATACACACACCCACATACACCCACGCACATCCACTCACACCTACACACATTGACACATATATATTCACACCCATACACACCCACACACATCCACTCACACGCCTACGTAAGTCACTTACATACACTGTACTGTTATCAGCTTCCAGAGAAGCAGACTCAGATATTGTCTCCCCCACCCCCACCATGCCATTTTCCTTCTAAACAAAAATGACTCTCTGTTGATGGAAATCTCCTGCCCCTAAATGGACAGTCTCGTACACACCAAGTGCCAGGGGCTATGTGGAAAACAGGCGCACACCTGCTCTGCTGCTGGCCCTTTTATTGCTGAGATGGTGTATTGGCCTGTTCCTCTTGAGGAATTCTGGCTTAGAACTTTTATAAGTAGGAGACTCAATTATGCTTCTCATGAGGTCCCTAAATTTGGCAATGGAGCTAAACAAGGAAATACGTTAGTCAATGTCCTTCTCAATCCCCTCCCCAACTCACTTCTCAATCTTTTTTTCCCCCTGTTTTTGGGGGTGATTTTTTTTTTTACGGGTTGATTTTTTTTTTTATGGGTTTCTTTGAATTAGTAGCAGCAGCAACCATAAACTAGGCACCATATTGAGACAGGAAAGAGGAGAAGTGAAGAAACTAATGCCAAATTTAAATACTCAGGGTGTGACTACAAAAAAACCAAAAACCACCAGACCCATTGAGTTGATTCTGACTCGTATTGACCCTTTAGGACAGAGTAGAATTGCCCCATAGGGTTTCCAAGGAGCAGCTGGTAGATTCGAACTGCTGAGCTTTTAACCACTGCGCCACCTGATAAGCAAGTAAGCGTCCTGTGTGGGCCAAGCCAACCTACTTCATGTGAATTCTCCTGAAGAGTGAGCAGTGTTATGGTAAGATATCAAAGAAAGAACACATTAGGATACAGAAAATATTTAAGCTTTGACTAAAATGAAAGTATTAATACTGTAAATATTGAGGAATATAGAGGGCGTTCCCTAAAAATGAGTACTAAGAAGGAAAGAATACCATGGCCTGAAAGTTAAACTGTGTGATCCCACTAAAGGGTCATGGCAGAGATGTGAAGTTACCTGATGGAGTCTTCTGGGAGACAACATTTGACTGGAGCCTGCCTGGAGATACAAACACATCAAGAGAAGGTATGATAATCAAATCTGGCCATGGAAACAGAGAGAAAGCAGAGTCATGGAGACAACCACGGGCAATGCCCTTCTCAGGAATCGTGGTGCAGTGGTTCAGAGCTATGGCTGCTAACCAAAAGGTTGGCAGTTTGAATCTACCAGGTGCTCTTTGGAAACCCTATGGGGCAATTCTACTCTGTCCTGTAGATGGCAACAGGTTTGGTTTTTTGGTTTTACAGACCCAATCAGCTGTTCCCACCAGCAGGGAAGTTGAGTTTCCTAATTCAATCCAACTATCTGCACGTGAGTGAGGTGTTGGAGTAGAGGGGGACAGGGAGAGTAAGAAGAGAATGATGGAGAGAAGGAGAAAAGAGGAAAGGGGGAAAGCAGAGGGGGCAAGGCAGAAAGGAAGACTGAGATGGGTGGGGAGACTGCTGATCCTTCAGTGAGCCTCAGTTCTCAAGCCCCTCAGAGATAAGCATCTCCCTGGGTTTGGTAAGATTTTTAGAGTTTAATTATAGCTATTGTTTATTCAGGGAGCCCTACTGGTACAGAGCTGGACTGCTGGACTGCTAACCAAAAGGCGGGCAGTTCAAATCCACCAGCCGCTCCTTGAAAAGGTTCTACCCTGTCCTATAGGGTCACTATGAGTTGGAATTGACTTGATAGCAATGGGTTTGGTTTTTTCAGGTTTTACTGTTCATTCAACATGATCCCTAAACCAATGTTCTCAAAGTGTGGTCCTTGGGCCAGCAGCATCAGCATCATCTGGGAACTTGTTAGAAATGGAAACTTGGGTCCCACCCCAAACCTACTGAATCAGAAACTCTGGGGTGGAGCCCGGCGAGTAGTGTTTTAACAAGCTCTCTCACTGATTCTCATGCATGATAAAGTTTAAGAACCACTGCCTTAAACGCAAGCCAACTACTGCCACTGCTGAAATAGCCGGAGAAATAAACACAGTAGCATTTTGGTTTACACCTCAGTTTTGGGAGTCTGGGGGATTTAAGTCTGTCTTCACATTTCTGAATATTGCAAATACAAGCATTTAAGCCCATGGAGCTGAAATCTGGTCCTGTCAATGGAGAGTCATCAAGATAATGGCCCCCTGTTGTGCTTCCTAGAACTACTGGCCTCTCCACGTGATGGCTGGGTCTTACTCCATTTTCACTTACTTTCAGAAAAGTAGGTTTCTCTGATTTTAAGGATTCCACAGCTAAGTAACATCCTGTATAGAGGACTCCTGTTCCCTTCCAAGAGTCCCTTCAGCACTCATCCTACTCCTGCAGTCACTTTGAGGTGACAGATTGGACGAGAAATCTCTGTAATACTTTTGGCAATGGCTAATTAAATTGTATTCCTGCATTACCAATACTTCGATCTGGTGTCTGTTTCTATCCTGCTTTTATTGTTTCACTGTCTCTGCTATGTGCACTCAGACTGACTTGCAGACAACAGTAGGCAGCACAGTTGGGTATAAAAGAGAGTTATTTAATGGTGCTATTTAAGGTGTGCACCTTAGACATGCAGTTTACAAAAGCAATTTCCTGTGAGGTATAAAGCAGTCGAGGGCAAAACAACATTCACTGACATCTCTTTAGAGGGGAGAAAGAAGCTGAGTCACTGAGCCTGCAATTCAAGAGGAGGCAAATATATCACAGAACAAAGACTAAATCTCCACCCTGGGTCACAGGACATCTGCCTCAGAGATGTTCCCCAACACAGAAAGATTTGTTGCTTGTGATAAAAGACATCTGTCACAAGACATACTGAACAAAGCATCATCTGACCCCTAACTAAACATAGCTTGCTTTATAAAAAGTTATTTTTTTATATAATATTGCCAAACACTATTTCTGTAGCTTTTTTTAAGGAGAGGCCAGTTAGTGTTATTGAATCTGTGCAGGTATCGTTCTAATCTTCGCCTGGGAAAGCACATGGCACCTACACCCTAATTGCCTAATTTGTTACTTGTTATTCTTGGGGACAGAAACTAGTGCTATTTTACTAAAACTAAACTAGTTTACATTATTGAGTATCCATTATCTTTAGGATTCCTGGTGGTGCAACGGCTAAGAGCTCAGCTGCGAACCAAGAGGTCACAGTTTCCAATTCACCAGACGCTCCTTGGAAAACCTATGGGTGAGTTCTACTCTGTCCTATAGGGTGGCTATGAGTAGGAATCAACTGATGCCATGGGTTTTCTTACCTTTAGAACCGTGGTAAGCATACTAAGGGAAAAAGAAAAAGACACGTATCACTCTGGCTTCCAGCAGAGCCTAGGTAAGCAGGGGTTCGATACTGAAATGTTTGCATTGAGAGAAGCCCGTGTGAGTCGTAAAGCTTCACAGGGAAGTTTGGGAGGGAACATAAAGAAAGCACTACAATGAATTCAAGACTCAATACTTTTTAAGATAAAATTCAATCCCTCACTTCCCTTCGGGATTAGATACTGGGAAGCAGCAAAGTGTCACCAGTGGGAAGACAAGGTTGGCGCACCAGTAGAGACAGATGTAAAGACTTGATCGCCCAAGCCCAACTTAATCCTCCAGTCCCAGTTCCAAACACACCATAGATTAGGTGCATCGGTGCTCTTCACAACAGTGTATTATCTATCGTGTTTCAGCTGTCACCTCCCCTAATTATCTGGCTCACCTGTCACCCCTAAGAAGTCATCTAGAGATTAAACAGATGCTATCAGACGTGATGCAGTGATTAAGAACTCCGCTGCTAACTGAAAGGTCTGCAGTTTGAATCCATCAGCTGCTCCTAGGAAACCCTATGGGGCCACTTTACTCTGTCTACAGGGTCACTATGAGTCAGAATCGACTGGATGACAACAGGTTTTTGTTTTTATAGGATGTAGGGATGGAGTCTGGGTGGGGGTGACGGAGGTCTGTAGGTGCGGAGAGGTGGAGAGAAGAGGGAGGCGACCTCACTGCTGGCGAAGTGTAGGGCCCAGATTCAGTCTTCTGCTTCTTTCCCTGCTCCCCGAGCATCCTGGAATGACACTCTCTGGTTGGGCTAAGGACTTCCACAGTGGTAATCTCCACTGGTGCGGGGAACTGAGCAGATGGCAGGGGGGCTAGCAGCATGACAGGTGGTCAAGGTTATTAAGGACAATATTGCAAAGCAACACCCTCTGTCTCCCTCCTCCAGCTACAGGGCTCCTCTGATCATTGCCAGCTGGAGGAGGGAGACAGAGGGGGTTATGTTTTGCACTTAGTAATATTGGAATCAGGACTCTTACACTCAGAGGAAAACCTTTGCAAATGCCAGCACTCGGTTTAAGACTTCTGGCATTAGTTTCTCAGTTCATGAACTCTGATTTGGTATTCTCTGATTTGAACAAACTCTCATTTGACCTTCTTCTCTTCCTTCCTGAAGGATAATTGCGCTTAGGTATGATGATTTCTGGAGCACCTCTGAGGAACTGTGGGTCTGTTTCTGAGGCACTTTCTTCTGAGTATTACAATGCTATGTGGGCCTGCGTCAGCTCCCCTAGGTGAATCATTGCGTTCTCCACTGGGTCCAGCACAGAGACTTGGATAAGGAAGTGGCCAATAAATATGCATTGGCCAAAGGAACAGAGCAGAGCACAGTCGGGCTCTCCCCACCTTCCCACAGTCTAAAGACAGGTCTCAGGAAGCCTTTAGGAACCACTACCACCGCGCCCTTGCCCCACCCTACCTGCGCAGATGCCTCTAAATGCCTCAGCACCCAAAGGCGCGTTCAGGCCTGAGCCCTGCGGTGCCTTTACCCAGGACCACTGTGCTACAGACAAATAGCTGCACATCACTAGAGGGAACTCCAATGAGTTGGCTAGGGAGCGGTCAATTAGCATAAACCGGAGCAGGCACAACCGTGGAGACCATGTTGTCGTTAACGCAGCACGGTCTCCTGGCCAAACTGCATACCTCCCTCCTGGGAAGGTGTTGGTATCAACTCTCCACTGTTTCTGGGAAAGGAGGTTCTATAACTTCAGGTGGCCAGGCCTTTGGCTTAAAATTCACTATGTCCCTTAGTCACTACAGGATGGTGTTTTCTTCTACTTATGAGCAACAAAGACCAATTGAAGGGTCATGTGTCCTTGGAACTGCAGCATCGGCATCACCTGGGAACTAGGTAGGAATGCAGATCTCGGGGCCCCATCTGGGACCTACTGAATCAGATACTCCAAGGGTGGGGCCCAGCAATCTGTTTTAACAGGGCTTCCAAGCGATTCTGATATTAGAATTTGAGAACCAGTGGTCTACAGAACAAGGCGCACTGGTGGTACAGTGGTTAAGTGCTTGGCTGCTAACCAAAAGGTTGGCAATTCGAATCCACCAGCTGCTCCACAGGAGAAAGATGTGGCAGTCTGCTTCTGTACAGATTACAGCCTTGGAAACCCTATGGGGCAGCTCTACTCTGTCCTACAAGGTTGCTATGAGTTGGAATCGACTCTATGGCAGTGGGTTTGGTTTTGGTCTATAGGACAGAGACTACCAGGGTCATGCTTACCTGTCAGTTGTCAATTTACAATCACCTTTTATTTGCCTGAGAATTCTTCTCTTTATTGCTGCTCGTCAGGAAGAGACCCTTCACTTGAATTCCATGGCATGTGGGAGTCCACAGCCTGAGAGGACAGGAGGCACTGTTCACAGGCCACCAGGCTCCGGCCATTCTACTTGGAAGAACTATATGCAAAATCCTAATTAATGAATTTGTCAAGAGCTACTCCCCTTTGTGTGGAGTTTAGCAGAGACTTCGGTGACAGCCGCCCACTTTTATGGATTCTAACTGAGTAATTAATAGGGGAGTTACAAGTGCAAGTGAAGTGCATATTATTGCTACTGGATTGGGCCATAAATATGTAATACAGCTTATGAAAGTGAACAGGAAGAGTCGGTTGAAAAGAAAGACCTATCGGGAGCTGAATCAGGGAGCCCAGAGTTAAGTTTCTAAGTTCTAGCTCCTCATTTTAACGAAGTGCCACCTGGGACGCGCAGAGACAGTGGTGGATTCTCTTTTACTTCAGGCTTCAGCTGTATCAGAATGGGGACAAGCTACAAAATCAGGACATTCTTGAGACTATCCTCCTCCCACAGAAATCAAAAATGGAAACAGCTCCTCAAAATGCCCAAGGTAAGGAGGAAGGAAGGAGCCCTGGTGCCACAATGGTTCAGCCCTCAGCTGCTAACTGAAATGTAGATGGTTTGAACACACCAGCCACTCAACGGGAGAAAAGACCTGGCAATCTGCTCCCTTAAAGATTCCGGTTGCCGTTGAATCAATTCCGATTCACAGCGACCGCACAGGACAGAGCAGAACTGCCCCATAGGGTTTCCAAGGCTGTAACTGTTAGGGAAGCAGACTGCCACATCTTCCTTCCACGGAGCAGCTGGTAGGTTCAAACTGGCAACCTTTCGGTTAGCAGCCAAGCGCTTAACCACTGCGCCACCAGGGCTCCTTCCCTTAAAGATTACAGCCTAGGAAACCCTGGAGGACAGTTCTGTTCTGTCCTATAGGGTCTGTGTGAGTTGGGACCGACTCAACAGCACACAATAACAGCAACAACAAGGAGGGAGGACAAGTTATCAGCAAAGCTGGAGGATATCTTACAACCAGTTATACAAACGATCCAATGTGTTATTTTTTATTTTTATTTTTGGTACCTCCTAGATTAACGCCTCCCTTGACCCCAAATTTTGCAGCTGCTCTAGTAACAGGGAGGCTTCTCGCCTGTCCATCATCAAGCCAAGCCCTCAGGACCGCATTATGTCTTTCAAAGACCCTGGTCACTTTTGCCTCCAGGAGCCCCTTCCCCCATTAAAAAAAAAAAAAAATATATATATCAAAAATTATATTTTATGACTATGTTGATGTAAAAACAAATATAATCCAGGCTGGATTTCATTATTATATATTCATTATTATTATTATTATATCCATTTTTCTTCTGATTTTAAAAGAAATTAAAATTGAAACATTTTCCTAGGCCCCTAGGCCCCGTGTCTAACTGTCGGCAGCCCTGTAAAGCCTTTTCCAGGATCCTAAGGCAAGATGAACGTCTGCAGTCTCCAGAAGCATTAGACATAAAATGAAGGCCCAAGAGATGGAAGAGGGTGTTACGGATTGAACGGTGTCCTTCAAAAGATATGTTGAAGTCAGTCCAAGTCCTGGTATCTGTGAACTGGAACTTGTTTGGAAATAGGGTCTTTAAAGATGTTCTCAGTTAACATGAGGTCATACTTGAGCAGGGCGGGTCCTAATCCAACCTGAGTGAGGTCCCTCGGAGAAAGAGAACCGATGGCCATGTGAAGACTAATCTACATACCAAGAAACTACCAGAGGCTGGGAGAGACAAGAAAGGATCTTTCCGTAGAAGCTTCAGAGAAAGCATGACCCCACAGGCACCCCCGATTTAGACTGCTGGCCTTGAGAACTGTCAGACAATAAATTTCAGTTCACATAAGCCACCCCGTTTGTAGTATTCTGTTATGGCAGCGCTAGGAATAGGAATGTAAGATGGAGGGAGAAGCTTCTTTTTGTTTTGTTTTGTTGTTAAAGAAAATACTTCAGGATTGAAAAACACTTCAAGGAAGATGTTAGGTGGACAAACTCAGTCTGGAGGACGTCTAACTTCCCTCCGTGCTCAGCTTCCTACAAGTACCGTGTGGGGCAGGGCTTTATCCCCACCCTGCTACGTGACCTCCTGGGCGCCCAGCACAGAGCAAGCCTTTCTCCACTCCAGCATTTCCAGTCTACACATTTTCTGCTTTGCCTCTGCAGGGCCTTGGAGCGCACCCCTCCTAGGAGTTATGGAAGGAAACAATTTCATTTTTTTAAAAAAAAATCAGATTTTCACTGAAACAGTACACTTCTCATGCTCTCTCCCCCACATAAAGTTTTTTTCCCACATGCAAGAAACCTTCGACTTGCCTCCTAGGTCTTGACTGGTGACCCAAAACAGAGAGGAAGAAAGAGGCTCCCTCTGAAAAGAGCGATTTTCACATTGTCCCTGACACCAATCTCTTTTCTCCTCACCTGACTCTGCTCCTCTGTTGGAAAAGACAGAAAAAGAGTGAGGGGAACTGGAAAGGTTACCCAAGATTACCACGCCCCCCTTTTTCACTTCAATTTTTTAAAGTTACTATCAGCCCATTGAAACAAAGGCCTCCAAATTCTTTCTAGGTCTATGGCTAAATGGTTTAATTCTCAAAGGATTCTATAAACCCAAATAACACGTTGGCTGCCCCCCTCAGCCCCCTACATTCAGAATAAAGATCACCTCACACAAAAACAGCCAAATAAAGCGGCACCGCCCAAGGGGCCCATAAAGTGAGAACTGAAACAGTACATGAACTTTGCCTGTCCATTTAAAATGCAAACGCTCCAGCTCATTCGCAGACACACAATCGGTCTGGCCAGGCCATTCACGGTGCTGGATGTGAACTGGAGCCCAAGACATCATTAAAGGCACCAGTGACAATGCCAGTCAGGCTGTGTCAAAAGCTAAGTGTCTCTGTGAAATGGTCCTTTAAGCGAGCAGGGGTAAATAACAGCAATTGCTTTGTTGGTGTGCATGCCAAAAATGAAGAGCTTTATGGTGATGTCGAGGAGCCATTGAAATCACTGCAGGAAGGCTTTTCTCTCTGCTCAAATTATAATAAAATAATAGCAGTGCTTACTCAGAGCCAACAGTCTTTTTGGTCTTTGTTAACATTAAAAAAAAACAAAACTACGTGATATTGTTAGTACATATACAGGACCAAAGGATGCATTTCTTTTAACTGTTCTTCTTTTTTAAAAAACTGTGGTAAGTATGGTAGCACAGTGGTTAAGTGCTTGGCTGCCACCTGAAAAATCGGCAGTTCTAACCCACCGGCTGCTCCGAGGGAGAAAAATGTGGCAGTCTGCTTCCCATAAAGATTACAGCCTTGGAAACCCTATGGGACAGTTCTTATCTGTCCTTTAGGGTCACTATGAGTTGAAATCGACACCATGGCAATGGGTTTTGTTTTTATATATATAACAAAATATTGCCATGTCAACATTTTATACAAGTACAATTCACTGACATTAATTACATCATTGTCTTGAGCAGGCATCACAACTATCTGTTTCCAGAGTTTTACGTTGCCCTTAGCAGAAGCTCAGCACCCCCTCAGCAATGACTCCCCCTCCCTGGAGGCCTGATGGTGCAATGGTTAAGTGCTTGGCTGCTAACCAAAATGTTGGCGATTCAAACCCGCCCAGCAACTCCTCAGGGAAAGACCTGGCAATCCGCTTCCGTAAAGATCACAGCCTAGGAAACTCTGGGGGGCAGTTCTACTCTGTCGCATGGGGGCACTAGGAGTCAAAAATTGACTCAGCAGCCCCCAACAACACTAGTAACCACTGGTAAACTTCGGTCTCTATACATTTGCCTATTCTAGATATCTCATGTAAGTGGGATGGTACAATGTTTGTCCCTTTGTGACTGACTTATTCAACCATTCTGCTTTTAACAGAGCCTCTATATCACAGCTCTGCTGTCTTTTTGGCCCTGTGAAAGAAGCTAACAGAGTCTTCCTTTCTCCTCACAAAGATCCTAAAGTTGGTTTACCTATCATACTCACCCCAAAGATTGAGCAGACCCAGGGCAAGAAAGAGGCTGTGGTATCTTTCAGGACTGCACGCTCAAATCATCTATAGGTCCTGCCTGGTGTTTGGCAGCTGCAAAACATAAGCCCTAGGCATGCTGCTCGGGTGGTGGGAACGGTGTGGTTTAAAATCACTGGACGCTCCACACTCCAGGTCAGTATATGATAAGCCGCTTGAGGTATCCTGAAGTCCCCTCCAAATGCCTCAACTGTCTAACCATATACAACATCGACCATTAGCAAATAATCCGGCACAGGAAGAAGAAGTTCAGTGAATACATGACTCATATTCAATTTCCAGACAGAAACTTGACTTTCAGAGAACACTGTCCTAAGGAACAGAGGCTTCTGCTTAATATGAACTTGAGGCTTTCTTTACCTTGGAGGAGCTGCTGACACACACCCATCCTTCTCCCTCCCTGTAGGAACACTTCCACTTACTCTCTGTTCATAGTATCTCTGATAACATGGGTTTCAATAGGCTGTGGATACAGGGTTTCTTTTTTGAGACTATAACAACCCAGGTCAGGGAAAGTGAGATGGGTGAATGCTTCCTTGGGGTGAGAGCTGCTTGCAGAGAATAGAATTGGGCAAAGGACAGGGTCAGGCTGACTAGAAATTCTCAGCGACACTGCTCAGAGGGAAGATACTGTTGCTGGTTCTTCTCTGTCTGTTCCTAGAAATAGAACATCTACACCTCTGATGTTGGGCAAATACCCCGTCATTCGCTGTTGGTGTTACCTGCCGTCGAGTCTATTTTTGACTCATAGCGACCCCATGACAGAGTAGAACTGCCCCATAGGGTTTCCTAAGTTGTAACCTTTACAGAAGGAGATCGCCAAGTCTTTCCCCCTCAGAGCCACTGGGCTGGTTCAAACCGCCAACCTTTCAGTTAGCAGCTGAGCGCTTGACAACTGTGCCACCAGAGCACCTTACCATTCACTGTAGAAGGTGCTGATTCCTCAGCCTCAGTGCACAGACCCAGAGCCACGGCATCATTCACCTAACGGCCCTCAGAGGTGGCTACGAGGGTCTAGTCCTCTCCCTCAGATTTCACCATTAGAGACCCAGAAGTCTTCTCATTCTCTTCGCCTCTTTAATATTCACGTGAGAGTCCTTGGCAAACTTATTTTCCTGGTCTTCTTTCCCCACTTCCTGCATGGCCACAGGGAACCTCCCCCACCCGCCTCAGGCCAACTCTGCAAATCTCCTTGGGAACCAAGGCACCACTCCTTGCCAAGCTTCCTCAGAACGGTGCCTGGAGCCTGCGAGTTCCTTCTCTCCCAGCCAAACAAAAGTTTCTCTCACAGCATTTATGTAACTTCTGAAGCCCAACCTCCTCCAGGAAGCCATTCCAGATTGATTAGAAAGAAATGCAAATAATTCCCACTGTCTCGACTGAATACATAACTCTAGGAGTTACTGTCTCCTCCAGCCAATCACGTACATTCTTTGCTTGGCTTCCCCTCCCTGCCACCCACAGTGAATCCTGTTACTCTTTTAAAAAGTGAAAATAAGTTGAATGTTTTACTGATGATAAAAATGTTGCATGTTCACAGTAAACAGATTTGTAGATGCAGAAACCTATCCAGAAGAATGTGGAAATCTCACTACACAAAGATGACTTCCTACATGATAACCCTTCTTTATGTAAGTGCATTTGCTCTTGGCTGACATTAGCTCTATGTCACAGGCAGAGATGAAACGGAGGCTAATTTCGATAGCAAAGAGTTAGTAGCTACTCATTAATAGATCCTGCTTGCATGCCTATGGTGAAGGATCATTTTTATGCTTAAGTGGAAACCTTAAGCTTGACTAATACTGTCATAGGAAAACAGTGCAGGAAACAGGGACTCTTCCTTGAAGTGCAAGACAAGTGAAGTTCAATCCCATTACCTCTTCACTATATAGATTCGCTATGAGTCGGAATCAACTAGATGGCAATTGGTTTTTAGTGGGTATAGGTACTGCCCTGTCTAATGAAGGCAGGAAACATTAATTTGACTACAAGAGTGAAGGAGGTGGACAAGAGCAGTGTACAGAAGGCACGGTGGATGAATCTGCCAATCTTTTTGTCCATCCCCAGAAAACATGAGTCTGACTCTAAGCCCAAATCCAGTGTGAGGCTCTGCCAGGCACATCTAATGCACTTCCTGCCCTGGTTTGAAGGTTTTAGGTCACTGGCTGTGTCATGTGCCTGTGTGACAAGGGAAAAAACGATTCCCTCCTGCCCACTGGTGACAAGTCAGCCTCCCTCTGGGCCTTGTTGTTCCAATCAGAGTAATAGTGTGGGGCTGGAGGAGGAGAATAAATGAAGCCGAGACGATGAGGTTGGTTTACATTGGGGAAACCAGACTCGTGGATGAGGAAAAACAAATCTGGAAGATAAAGGAGAGGTGAGAAAAAGATAAGAATCACAAGGCATTAAGTTTGAGAAGGAGTTTGGGGGACTTTTTTTTCTCTCTTTTTTTGGGGAGGAGTGGTTGGGGGCGGTATCGTATTGATAGGTGGGGTTTTGAGGAGATGAATATTTTTCAGAAAGTCTGCTATAAGCTATGAAAAAAACACTGCCTTTAATGTTTTCTGAGCGACTGTAGTAAAGATTTAAATTGCTTTTAAGTTCTTTTTGGAAGTCAGATATGTGTTTCTTTGGAAGTGACCCTGTGCTGGCACTGGACACAAGGACGCTCAGGTTTACATGGGTTACATATAAATATCTGTGTTGTTTGCTCTAGGCTGTCAGCTTCTAGAGGGCAGGGACCCACCGCCTTGCGGCTGATTCAGTTATATCCAGAGAGACATCCTGTTATAGTCACAAAGGCACTGAGGTAGGAACCTGAAGACCTGAATTTGAGTCCTGGTTCCCCCCCTCTACTAGCTTCGAGGCCTAGGGCTCAGTGTCCTTACAAGTAAATTGGGGTTAATGATTGTGACATCTGCCTGCACCTCGGATTTTGTGAAGACCATGTAGGATAAGTGTATGTGGTTATACTTTGAGAACTGTAAAAAGCCACCAAAATTATTATTTAGCATGGGCTGTACATATCGGAATTGACTCAATGGCAACGAGTTTGGTTTGGTGTTTTGGTATGTATATACTAAGCGTGGTATTCAGAAACTTACTGTAAATGATAATTCTGCCTAAGGCTATAAGTGAATCTTCTCTACTTCCTGGTGTCTTCTCCTCCCTGGGAGCCAGGAAAGCATAAACTCAGTCCTAGGAAACCTCCTGGGAACTGGATAACTTCCCCTCCTCATTTCACTGGGCCTCTACCACTGATTAAATGGAAATGCTGGAGGGTGTGATGGGCCCTGGCCAGGATTCTGCTGAATCCAGCCTGTGGCTGGCCGCCACACCCTGTGCCCATGGTGACCTCATCCACTGGCTCCCATCTCAATGGACAGCTCTTTCTGAAAGGCCATTTTGTAACTCGCCCTGGGAGCGCTTCATTCATGCTGGCTCCAGCTCTTCTGCTCAAGATTAACTCTACTCAGCCCAATGTAGCCAAAAAGAATCTGAAGGAGACAGTGGTGAGTGAAGACCTTGCACACTCCAGATGTGTTTCCAGGGGAGTCTTCTCTGTTTCCAGGATTCCAAAAGAATCTCACCAAACCGCGGAGACAACTGCTTGGCTAGAGCCAAGTCGGCCTTCTGTGGAGGTGTCTCCCTGTATGTTCTGGCCCTCTGTATCTGCACCTCTCATGGAAAGGACGCTGGACAGGTGTCTACATGAAGCTTCAGAATCAGATCCTCTCTGTTGTTTATAGTAGGTGAGACTAGGACCCTGGCCGATTCTCTCTTTGGTCTGAGACAAGAGTCCTTACAGGTGATCTTCCTGAGCGCGCAGACCAGACACTGTTGCAACAAGGAGTTGGCCTGCTTTCCTGGGCCTCGGCATGGCCAGGCCAGCAGAAACCAGGGCCTGAAGCAGTCCTTGAATTAAGACACAGGCAACTTGTTCCATTTTCCTGGCCGCCTCAACACATCTATCTTGTAGGGCTGTGTCTCAACCTCTTGAATGATTCCAGCTGCTGAGCTGTGGCTGAGGACACAGTGACATTTGGTTTCAGTTAGGACACAACAGACCAGTATGCTCACCTGCCTCATTTTTTCCTCCCTGCATCAGGAGGCGACCAAGGCAGCCAAACACTGACGCTGTTGATCTGGGGGCTCCCCGTCGTGTGTCAGCGACCTCACGCCTTGGCTGGGCCTGTGCTGGGTCTTCTAAAGCCACTTATTTCCTGTATAGTTCTTACACGCAGCCAAAAAGAATGTACAGTATGAAAAAAATGTCTACTACCCTCAATTGCAGGCCCTCTTGGAAAAAAAAAAATATCTGGAGGCTTTTTAAATAAAAGAAATAATTACAACCTGCTGAGCGCCTTACCCAATCTCTGAAACTCAACCTTTTCCAAAATATCATAGTATTTCCTGTGGCTTCTGTAAGCTAAGCCTTTATGGATTTATATGTCTGTGTCCAACACAGTCTCTGGGCTCCATTTTTTAAATCTCAAAGTCAGATTTGAAAAGCACAAATACATCCTCTCAGTAGACGGCATCCCAAAAGGTGTTAAGCTCAAGCCCAGCTGGAAAAATACAAGCTGCCAGCTGTCGGGGGTGGTGGGCCATGTGCTTTGTATTTTTTTAATGAATGGAGGTTTGATTTTGCAGCTTGCTGACCAGTTGTAGCTTTTCAGATGTCAAGCATGCCAGGTATGCCCTGCAGATGTGTATAACCACAACTTACAACTATACAGTGGGTGGAGAGTGGTTTATGAGCCTCGAGATTCATAAATTCTAGTCTTTAGAACTCTCTGTATAAACATGGTTAAAAATTGGAAAGGGTGAGAAAGAAAACATTCTGACCTTAAACTACCTGTGATCAATGATCCAGACTCCTGCTCCTCTGTCCCAAGAGGAAACTGAAACCTTTCGAAAGAGAAACTCGAGACGACACAAGATTCTACTGACTTTCCGTAAAAGGTGAAGACTCCAGGCCTGGGTTGATTGTGCATGGATGTTTCTTGCTAAGTCTACGTGTAGTCAGACAAGATGAAATGGAGGGTGGTACAATTAACCAGGCTCTTAAGTCTATGTAGACCATCTCAAACATGTGGTCAAAAAAACGTGAACTAGAGAAAACAATATTTCATATTCTTATTTCATCTTCACACTGTAGGTTGCCCACTTTAGCGTAGTGTAGGTTGCCCTAAGAATTAGGGACTTCATTTCCAGTGAGGAAGACTTGAATTCCCTATCCGATTACTCTGAACAGTGAGCACAAACTCACTGATGGACTGTAGTCAGTGTCAGCCTCAGGCTAAATCGCGAGCTGGTTATTATTTGCTTTCCCAGCCCTATTGCCCTCCCTTTCTGGGGCTCTCCACCCCCAACAGCAAGGACTGTTCCTTAAAACTTGGCAGCATCCCAGGTGGGGAAATATCCCCTTACTCAAACTAAAATTTACCTCTGAGCTCTCTTCTTCTCTAAGAAACTAATAAAGTAATTTCTGTTGAGTGAGAGCAGATGAGTATGGCCCACTTTCCAGAAAATAGCAATGATTTAATTCCCAAAAGACAGCCCCAAAAGAGCTGCAGTCCTTGGAACCAAGGCATACTGGCTAGGGAGATATTTTTTATTAGGAGATGGGCATGGTCAACCCTTCTCATCCACCAGCTTCAGGGGAGTATTAGGACATTCCCTGAGAGATGGAAGTGTATGCATGGGCTTGCCTTAATTTGGTGCAGGATTTGAGTGACTGAAAGTAGAGCAAAGATAAAGCAACAGATTTTAAAAAAGCCCCCTTTGAACTGTTAATCAAAGGAAAAAATGCAAATATTTTTATGTTGTTATTGTTTCGGTCAAGTCTATTCCACTTAACTATTTGTGCTCCCATCTAGGGACTCCTATTTTTTTTTAATCTGTCTGTCTGTCTATCCATCCATCCATCCATCCATCTATCCATCATCTACCTACCTACCTATCAGCTAGCTATTTTATACAGAGAAAATGCTAATATGCCCTTATCACCTACCAGAGACACTTCATAAACTTCCTATAGGTCAGACTTGGCTGTAGCATCTCAGGACTTCCAAATAGATGTGGGTTGACCGTATGGACCACAACAATGAATACTGTGTGAAAGGAGAGGTGGTCTTTAAAGACAACAAACATTTCTGTAACAGTAATGATTTGTAAGAATATAAAACTTAATTCCCACATGGGTGTTGCTCAGTGAATACACGGAGCAATGTTTCTCAAAGTCCCAGCCAAGGGAGAGAATCATGGGGAGAGGGTGTCCAAGACTCCTGAACTATACCCCAAAACTTCTGAATCAGTCCCTGGGGTGATTCTAGGAATATGTAGTAGGAACGTGCAGTAGGAACTGTATAAAGAGAGAGGTGGTGCACGATCACTGGAGGACATGAGAAATGTATGAGTAGAACACACAAACAGGCAAGGGTATGTTCTTGGATGAGCCAACTTGGGCTCCTAGTTAAGCCACAAATCAGGTATTGGTAAGCAGGTGGAGCCTCCCTTTAGGGATCTAATTCTTAGTCAAGGAACTGAGGAAGAAAAAAAAAAGAAATGCTTCTTTGTTTCAGCCCAGAAAGGACTTGGCTCTTTGTTTTATAATTAATACAGATTCCCACCCAATGCATAAAAGTTTAAAGCATCATTTATATTGCATCACTCACTTGTTAAAGTTTAAAATGTTGCAAATAGCCAAGAGTCCGTAGTCACAAGCAAACTTGCTCACCCATGGTCTTAATCTCTGGCAAACAGCAGCATAAATGAACCTCTGGGTTGACTGTATTCGCATCACATTCTCTGCCATTAGAAAATAAAGATAAAAAGATCTGACTTTGAGTCAAAGCCTCTCTTAAAATATTTTAATATGTACATACGCCTATTGGTCTGAAGTGTGTGTGTGTGCATCTATTTGATATACTGTATATATAAATGAGTGAAAAAAAATTATCCTAATCCAGTAGCGGAAACTGGTGGTGCGGTGGTTAAGAGCTCAGCTGCTTACCAAATGGTCAGCAGTTCGAATCCACCAGGAGCTCCTTGGAAACTTTATGGGGCAGTTCTACTCTGTCCTATAGGGTCGCTATGAGTCGGAATCTACTTGATGGCAACGGGGTTTTTTTGTTTTGATTTTTTAACTCAATAGTTGTACAATTAGCAAGTGAAGATCTGGGAGACAGAAACCAGCACCTTCAGACATAAGGATTATTCCATTAACAAAGGAATGGGTCTAAACATTGAACAAACTATCTGCTTTCAAAAGGTCATATGCAAATAAAGAGGCTCTTTTCCTCAAGTGTTATTAGATGTGTTAAAATTTCATGTCACTTTGTCTTCTGTGTCAGCACACGGGTGTACTAGGCAGTGGCTCCCCATCAAAGGAGCATTTCCGATGGTCGTCCGGCGCTCCTGACCTCTTCCTTATGATCCAGCCTGCTCCTGTTTCAGTAACTGAGTCTTCGTCATGTTCTTTCCTGGTTCTCTTTTCAGGCTTCCCAGGATCCCAGTCTGGCTCTCGCTGTCCCTTACAATCCTTGGAATCCCAAGGGTACCCTCAGAATTTTTAGGCCAGAAGGTTTTCTGACCTTTAGGGGGTTCTAATGCAGGAACCCTGGCATCATATTGGCATCGTATTGGGTATGTTTTCGTTAACACTTGCCAGTTATAGGGGAAGATCAGACTACGCTTGCAGGAGAATTTGAATTCCAGAATATTCTAAAGAGAGAGGGCTTCAGTGTTTCCCAGCACACAGAGAAGCTCTAGTTAACTGCTAAGAGTTAAAGGCTACTTTAATCAAAGTACAAGTGATGTGTCCATGTTCTATATAATAGCTCTTCTTAAACTTTAATGAGCATAACAATCCCCCAGGAAGCTTGTTAAAGTCCACATTCTTACTTCACACTCCTAGGGTTTGCTCCAGGGACCCTGATTCTGAAGTCTGGGATTTTGAGAAACATTGCTCTGTGTATTCACTGAACAACACTCATGTAGGAATTCGAATTTTATTTTCTTACAAGCCATTACTGTCACAAAAAAGTTTGCTGTCTTTAAAAGTTTAATATCCTCCCTATAATCATATTTGAACCACTCATTCTTCTAGTAAATTCTTTCTACAAAACATAGACGTTAAAGTTAACGCAGCCTGATCCAGACTGAACTACTACAGATTGCTCTAAGAATGGATGATATGCAAATTAATAAGAGTTCTGTAAATGCTTGTTTTTTCTAACTAATATCCTATTGTGGTGAGTTATGATATATTGTGGGACCCATGGTGGTGCAGTGTTAAGCGCTCAGCTGCTAACCGGAAGGTTGGGGATTCAAAGTTACTAGCTGCCCCACAGGAGAAAGATGTGGCAGTCTGCTTCTGTAAAGATTACAGCCTTGGAGACCTTACGGGGCAGTTCCACCGTCCCCTATGATTGCTGTGAGTCAGAACCAACTTGATGGCAATGGGTTTTTATGATATATATAGTCAAATATCTGTTTCAGCTATTTTAGGAGACTATTTTTTTTTTTAATTCTATTGTATTTTAGCTGAAAGTTTATAGTACAAATTAGTTTCTCATTTAAACATTTACACACAAATTGTTTTGTGACATTGGTTGCAATCCCCACAACGTGTCAGCACTCTCCCCCTTTACCTTTTCACCCTGGGTTCTCAGTGTCCATTTGTTCAGTTTTCCTGTCCCTTCCTGCCTCCTTGTCTTTGCTTTGGGGAAGGTGTTGCCCATTTGGTCTTGTATACTTGATTGAACTAAGAAATACGTCTCTCACATGTGTTATTGTTTGTTTTATAGGTCTGCCTAATCTTTGGCTGAAAAGTGGGCTTCCAGAGTGGCTTCAGTTCTGAGTCAGCATGGTGTCTGGGGGCCACAGTCTTGGGGGTTCCTCCAGTCTCTGTGGACCCGTAAGTCTGATCTTCTTTGTGAATCTGAATTTTGTTGTACAGTTTTCTCCTGCTCTGTCTGGGTAAACACAAAAAAAACTCTGTCTGGGTAGGAGATTAATTTTAAAGGTGTTTTTATACTAGCAAAGAAGAAAAATAGAGTTGATAATTTAAGTAACCTTTGCTTTTTTGCTTTAATGCACTAAATTTTGCAGGACAAAGTGGGCGTGAATTCGGGTAAGCGTTTTAGGGTGTCAGCACATTTAGACAGCATCTCCTTTTACTGAGAACATGACAAAAAATCTACTCCATGATTTTTAGGTATCTGAGGACCTAAATCTAAATAATAACAACAGTGACAATAATAGCTGATATTAATCAAGCTCCTTCTATGTGCTAAGTACTTCACACATGTTATTTCATATTATCTTCACAACATCCCTATGTTGTTGTTGCAGTGTGTCGGCGAGTAGATTTCGACTCATAGCGACCCTACAGGACAGAGTAGAACTGCCCCATAGGACTCTCGACAGTGAAATCCTTACAGGAACAGATTGCCAGGTTTCTTTCTCCAACAGAGTGGCTGGTGGGTTCGAACCACCAACCTTCTAGTGAATAGCGGAGCACTCAACCATTGTGACACCAGGGCTCCTACCATCCCTATAGATGGATACTATTATCAACTCTCATTTACAGACAAGAAAACTAAGGTTAAGAGAGGTTAAGTAACTTGCCCAAAGCCACACAGCTAGAAAGCAGCAGAGCCAGAGTCTGCCTGACTCCAAAGCCAATGAGACCAAGGTTGTTCTATACCCGAACAAGAACCCTCTCTCCACCCTGCCACCGTTCTCCCAGCTAGCCATTCCTCTGGTCCAGGTGAAAGCTAGCTACCTAAAGCTTGTGATTTGAAAATTTCATGTAGAATGAAGTAGTGTCCAGAGAATAACTGTCCACATAATTTAGGAGAAAGAAAAAATATCGCTTTTTAATTCTAGTTAAAGGCATTTTTAGAGAAAATATTTTTGGCCTGGATCGCCACCGAGCTCATCCTCTTCTAGATCTGGTGGCCAAACCTCGGTCCGAATTCTGCCTCGGTACAGCGTCTGCTCTGGTCTGCCTAATTGTTAGACCCTCCATTTATGGAGCCTTCGGAGTGGGGAGGACATCGGACTGAGGTCAGAATAGGGGACAAGGGTGGAAGATGACCACGCACAACAATCTCTTTCCTTTTTGCCATCAACACATAGAAAACGTTTTTAGAATGAATCTTTATATTTTGACTTAAAAAAAAAAAAATGTGTATCCCATTCGAGGGAGGCAAGGAAGAGTAGCATTTAGTGTTGGTTCAGAAAGCTGGAAGTCCAGAATTGGCTGGCACTTCAGGTGACTTGGTCCATACCTCCTGCTGGACATGGTGTCCCCATTTTACAAGACAAAGTCACTGAGGCCCATGAACAACAGGCGTCACCCAGGGGGTGAAGGGCAGGGAAGAATTCAAGCCTTCTAATCCCCAGGTTGGGTGTCCCTCTCATTACACCACGTTAAAGAGTTTCCTTCATTCTGATGAGAGGACTTTGTTGTTGGAAGGAATTTCAAAGCAGGGGTGATCAAAGCAGAGAAGAAAGGCAGGGCCCTGCAAACAGGCCAGGGGCCAAGGCCTCCAGAGACCAGGGAAGCAGGGGAGCAGGGGGAGGCTGCTGTCAGAGGCTCCTAGGAGAATGTCTTCTCAGATCCTTTAGCTAAATGTCCTTCTCTCTTCACAACCTGTCCATGTTTTAAATTGTTCTGCCTCTTTCAATAGTGCTTCCAACCCTGTCGCCATGTATTGATCGCTTAAGGCAAAGCAAGTCAGAGCAACTGGTAGTTGTGCAAAGATAAGCGGTGGGAATAAGCAGTGGGAATAGCAGGAAATGAAACATTATTATTATTATTGCCATTCATTAAGTTTTGCTATCATGACAATAAATAATAATAATGGGAATGAAAATAACAGTGATAAGCTAACATTTTTTTTAAGGCAGGCACTGGGCCGAGCATTTTAAATATCTTATTTAACTCTTATGGTATTCTTATCAGCACCATCGTTATCCTATTTCACAGAGGAGGAAACTGAGGCAGAAAGAAGCAAGCACCTTAATCAAGGTCACTGGGCAGGTGAGTAGTGATGCTGGCAACCAAACTTGGAAATCTGACTGCAACTCCGAAGCTAAAGCCCCCATTCTTGACCACCACATGCCATGCTTTTATTTTTTTAATTATCTTAAAATTTTTTTTTTTTTGTGCTTCAGGTGAAAGTTTACAGAGCAAATTATGTTTTCATTAAACAATACACAAATTGTTTTGTGACATTGGTTGCCACCCCCACAACACGTCGACACTCTCCCCTTCTCCACCCCAGCTTCCCCATTTCCATTTGTCCAACTTTCCTGTCCCTTCCTGCCTTCTTTCTTTGCTTTTGGGCTGGTGTGCCCATTTAGTCTCATATAGATGATTGAACTAAGAAGCCCATTCCTCACATGTGTTATTGTTATTGTTTGTTTTGTAGGCCTGTCTGATCTTTGGCTGAAAGGTGGACTTTTTTTTTCAGTTCTGAGTTAGCAGGGTGTCAGGAAGGCCATAGTCTCAGGAGTTCCTCCAGTCTCTGTCAGATTGGTAAGTCTGGTCTTTTTTTGTGTGATTTCGAGTTTTATTCTACATTTTTCTCTTGCTTTGTCCGGGACCCTCTATTGTGAGCCCTGTCAGAGCAGCTGGTGGTGGTAGCAGGCACCATCTAGCTGTTCTGGGCTCAGGCTGGTAGAGGCTGTGGTACTTGTGGTCTATAGTGCCACACTTTATATGTGCTACCTTCCAAATCCTTAGACCAACACTCTGAGCGGGGTGTTGCTGTCCCCTTTTACAGATGAGCCAACTGAGGCTCAGAAATGATAAAACTTCTGTCCAGGGACAGAAGCAGAGTTGAGGTTCAGAGGACTCCAAGCCATGTTGCCACAATTCTGGAAACCACTCTGTGGAACTCATTTGGAGATAAGGATGGACCCTTATTTCTTCTTACTATGATCCCGTGTCTGTTCCACAGTCGGCCCCTGGCCTTGTTCTGACTAATGATATTGAGCTTGTCCATCATCTCTTTCCACGGATGTAGTCAACACAAAGAAAACAAAAATCTTCACAACTGGACCAATGAGCAACATCATGCTAAACAGAGAAAAGACTGAAGATGTCAAGGATTTCATTTTACTTGGATCCACAATCAACAGCCATGGAAGCAGCAGTCAAGAAATCCAACGACGCATTGCATTGGGCAAATCTGCTCCAAGGGTCCTCTTTAAAGTGTTGAAAAGCAAAGATGTCACCTTGAAGACTAAGGCATGCCTGACCCAGGCCATGGTATTTTCAATCAAATCATATGCATGTGAAAGCTGGACAATGAATAAGGAAGACCAAAGAAGAATTGATGCCTTTGAACTGTGGTGTTGGTGAAGAATATTGAATATACCATGGACTGCCAGAAGAATGAACAAATCTGTCTTGGAAGAAATACAACCAGAATGCTCCTTAGAAACAAGGATGGCAAGACTGCATCTTACATACTTTGAACATGTTGTTGGGGGGGATCAGTCCCTGGAGAAAGACATCATGCTTGGCAAAGTACAGGGTCAGCAGAAAAGAGGAAGACCCTTAATGAGGTGGATTGACACCGTGGCTGCAGTAATGAGCTCAAGCGTAACAACAATTGTGAGGATGGTGCAGGACTGGGCAGTGTTTTGTTCTACTGTGCATTGTTTGCTATGAGTTGGAACTGACTCGACGGCACCTAACAACAACAATGATCCTGCGTAAGGCAAGGGAGTCTCTGAGTCATGCAAATGGTTAATGTGCTTGGCTGTTAACCAAAAGGTTGGAAGTTCGAGTCCACCCAGAAGCACCTGGTGATCTACTTCCACAAAATCAGCCACCGAAAACCCTATGGAGCGCAGTTCTACTCTGACACACATGGGGTCGCCGTGAGTCAGAATCAACTGGATAGCAACTGGTTTTGGTTAGGTAGACAAGAGCTGAAGAAGAGTTCGGGAAGAGGAAAGAGAACTGGCAACATGCGTTAGACAGCAGGGAAACTGTAAATATTTAACGCATCTCCTGTGACCCCACCAGTGGAGAGAGAGGTATCAACAAGGAGGTAGAGAAGGGTCATCCGACTTAGGTTGAGGTTTCTTTGGCTTGCTAAAAACAATGGGAAGGGAGAAGGCAGTGGAGCAGACTGGGGGTGGGGAATAAGGAAAAATTGAGGTAGATGTAACAAAAGGCCATCAGGTAAAGAGAAAGAGACCCCTTGTAACGGCATCAATGCAACTAACATTTCAGGCATCAACAAGAACCCAGTGATGCTCAGACACCTCTGACGCCTCTCATTTCCTTCTCTGATGGTACAACTGGAAACTCTGATCTCATCGCTCCTTTTACTTCTGATGATGCACACGGACAAATACAGTACGAGATGCAGGACGCACGAAAGCTAAGTGTGGCGGGGGCTGTTTTCCGTCTCCCAATAATAGCGTTTCAATTTGGTACCTAAATAAACAATCTATTTTAGTGGCTCCCCTTTGATATCTCCAATGTTCCCTTCTGTTATTTTTGGCAGCTCCCAATCCTGTGATGTGATTAGAGAGGATGATTACACTTACATAACAGCATCAAATTAATTTGCCGCCGAGAACAACAGCGGCAGGAAATCGCTGGAGTTCTAGAATCGCTCCCCCTGCCCCCAGCCTCCTCGAGTTTATTGAAGTGACATCAAGGATTAGCAGGAAGTCGGTCAGTAGAGCACTGCTGGGAAAACAACAACAACATCAACTCTGACCTTGTGAACGGAAGAGGAATAGAACAGATCATGAAAAGTGCTGGTCCCAGGCCTGGCTGGAGGGCCATGGGCAAACCAGCCTCTCAAACACACACTTCTGTCTGTGGAGAAAGAGGCAACAGTACCTCTCAGGGCAGGTTAGATCCATTTTCTGTGGCTCTGTCCAGCCAAAGACTGTCAAAACCAAAGACATTGGGGATTTTGTGTGTTTTTCTTCTTTTGGCCTCTTTCCAAAAAAAAAAAAATGAAAAGTTGACTTGGATTTTTTACTTTATGAGCACTGGACAAAAAAAAAAAAAAAGAAAAAAACAGAGCCAAATATTATTGTTTCCTGTTTTCTGAAAGATATGAGACCAACAGCTTAGAAAACTGTAGCTAATGGTCCCACCATAGGCCAGAGGTTTACAAGAGCAAGCTACATGTGGAAATGCTGAGAAAGGGTCCCAAGAATTAAGTCCAAGCCACATTCCTCAGTTCTGACACTAGCCTTGGACCGTCACTTAAGCTCTCTGAGCCTTGGTTTTCTTACCTAGCAAAAAGATACTGTATACTAGACAGATATCACAAAGGTACACGTTCTCACTGCCTTATCCCACAGTTACAGCACTTGGTTCTTTTTAAGAAAATTCACTAAAAAATCCTCATAACTGAACCAATAAGCAACACCATGATAAATGGAGAAAAGATTGAAGTCTTCAAGGATTTCATTCTACTTGGATCCACAATCAACACTCACTGAAGCAGCAGTCAAGAAATCAAACGATGCATTGCACTGGGCAAATCTGCTACAAAAGACCTCTTTAAAGTGTTAAAAAGCAAAGATGTCACTTTCAGAACTAAGGTGCACCTGACCCAAGCCACAGTGTTTTCAATCACCTCATATACATGTGAAAGCTGGACAATGAATAAGGAAGACTGAAGAAGAAGAACTGATGCCTTTGAGTTGTGGTGTTGGCGAAGAATATTGAATACACCACGGACTCAAAGAATGAACAAATCTGTCTTGGAAGAAGTACAGCCAGAATGCTCCTTAGAAGCGAGAATGATGAAACTTTGTCTCACATACTTTGTACCTGTTATCAGGAGGGACCTTGAGAAGGACATCATGCTTGGTAAAGTACAGGGTCAGTGAAAAAGAGAAAGGGGCTCAAGGAGATGGTTTGACACAGTGGCTGCAGCAACAGGCTCAAGCATAGCACTGATTGTGAGGATGGCACAGGACTGGGCAGTGTTTCATTCTGCTGTACTATGACTCAGAACCGACTCAACAGCACCTAACAACAACAACAACATCTCATTTGATTCTTGTAACAGAATTGTAATACACATTGAGCAAGTATTGCTATTGCCATTGGTCATAAGAGGAGAATGAGGCTAAGCACCTGGCTCAAGGCCAATGACCTAGAACTGGAACCCCAGTAAGTGGCTACTCACATGCCTCCCATTTGCTTTTCATCTATAAGACTGTTTGCTAACCAGCCCACTTCTTGCTCCCACAATGGTTTCTCCAAACATTGTTGTTAGGTGCCGTCGAGTTAGTTCCTACTCATCGCAACCCTATGTACGACAGAACAAAACACTGCCTGGTCCTGCATCATCCTCACAATTGTTGTTATGCTTGAGCTAACTCTTGCAGCCACTGTGTCAATCCATCTTGTTGAGGGTCTTCCCCTTTTCTATTGACCCTCTACCTTACCAAGCATGAAGTCCTTCTCCAGGGACTGGTCCCTCCTCATAAGATGTACAAAGTATGTGAGACAAAGTATCGCCATCCTTGCTCCAAACATAATAACCCTTCTCATATCCCTCTTCCATTCCATTCTACAACTTTGCAGAAGACTTCGCTCTTACGTCACTACACATTCATTCATTTGTTCATTCACATATTCAGCAGATGTCTCTTAAGTGTCTACTCTGTGCCAGGGACTGTTCTAGGTGTTGAGGCTAGAGCAGTGAAAATGAAAACCCTGACCCTATGGAGCTTATTGTCCTCAAAATCTCACCCTCTGCTCCTATATAACACTTCTCAATTTGAAGGACATTCAGGGTTTCAGGAAAATGTTCCAGGCATCGCGTCATCAAAGGTGATATTTTAATTTTTACTTAGATAACTGAATAAGTTTAACGATTATTTAAATAGGCTTTCCATTTAAAAGAATAGTTTGGGATCAAGTACTTATGTTCATGACTTGGTCCGTCATCGTTGTTGGTGCTGTTGAGTTGATTTTGACTTATGGCAACCCCAAGTATGCGGAGTAGAACTGCTCCATAGGGTTTCCAAGGCTGTGACCTTTCAGATGCAAACTGCCAGGCCTATCTTCTGAGGTGCCTCTGGATGGGTTTGAACTGCCAACCTTTCAGTTAGCAGTCAAGCACTGAACTGTTTATACCACCCAGGGAACCTCGTGACTTGGTCACTCTCTACTTAGTGGATGATGAACTGAGTGTTACCAGCCACATGGAAATTTGTCTGTCATGCAATATGAAATGTTTACTTTTTGGTAACAGTTTAATCAATTAAGTTGCTAATTTTCGCCCAAAATGGACATTTGGATAAAAGCATGTAACAGAAGGGTTCTGAAGGAAAAATTTGAAAAGTTTCTGGAGAGTGTACATGGTACAGTAATTCTTCAAGTACACTGCAAGCTGTTCTCCACCAGATCTCAGAACCGCGTTTAACTGAGCGACCTCTCACATAACCCACCAGGATCTCTATACTTTCTAAAAGCAATGCTAACAATAGAAAATTTGGTGTTGCTTACATCCAATTTGGCTTTGTAATTATCTGCATTAGAAGTGTTTACAAATAGCAGCCAGAAACCTTCTCTTTTATTTTGTTATTTATAAATGAAAATAGAATAAAAATAAACCAGATGATTTTTTACCCAAAATGGAATGTTTCCTAACATTAGTTATGTAAGCAGATTTTGCAGTTGTTTGTCTATTTTTGATGCTATGATACACAGCTAAATTCCAATCCACAGTTTAGTATTTATTTTATTTCCAAACTAAGCACAATATTAGATGTCATTTTAACGCATGTTTTATAAATGGTCTTTTCTTGCATAATTAAAGCACATTAAACCATGTTCCAATCACTTGTTAGATGGGACTCATTCAGATTATATTATTGTAGTCCATGAATATTAGTAAATATTATATTCAATTAATTTTGCAATAAAATCTCCAACATATACTGATCTAAAATAAAGTATATACTTTAAACATCAAATCACTCCATTTTGCATAGCATATGAAATAATCAGATGATGAAAAAAATTTTCAAATAATATATTTTATTATTAAATGATTTCACAAATGTAAAACTGGTTGGGGAATGCTGTTCTCACGCCTTTATATTGGCTCCTGTCCTCACCAACATCCATGCTCCTTCTCCAAGGTGAAGGCACCTGCCAGCACCATCAATCATCCTTCCTCTGCCTTTATCTTCGGTTTCCCCTTTCCCACTTTTTCCTTTTCCTCAGTCTAAAAACATCATCAAGGACCCCTCTTCTAAACCACTAGCCAGCAAAGCCACCATCAGCAGCCTGAGGAAATCTCCTCAGCCCTGTCTACCCCTCACGCTACCACTTCACACAGTCTAACTTCTTGGAAGAGTATCTTTCTGCCACGTCCTCTGCCTCTGGCCTTTGCACTAGCTGTTTCTTCTCCTTGGGACACTCTTCAGATCTCAGCCCCACCCAGAGCTGAACAACCGTGCTAAAGTGCCCACCCAATCCCCAGCCACCACATCACCCTCTTCTGATTCTCTGCAGAGCGTTTGTGACTATCTGACATTTTTCTCATTTGTTTCCGGGAGAGAGAGCATTGTCTGCTCCCTGGTTGTGACTCCGGAGTGTAAAAACAGTGTTAGGCACATAGAAAGCACTTGATATTTATTGCTGAATAAATCACTGGACAAATAAATGGTGATCCTTTTTTAACCTCCTTTGCTGGTTTCTTTTCCCACTCTTTAAATATTTGCTTTGTGCAGGATCCTAACTTTCATCTTCTTCTCTTCTCCCTTTTCCCATTCTCCCTGGGTTATCACAGCTGCCCTCCAAATTCCAATATCCATCTATATGGAGATAGCAATATAGAGCCTGGAACTGCCCAGGGCAGATGCTGCTAGCAGAGTCCAGTCCTGGCGGGCACAGTGTTCCAAGCAGGCTCTGTCAACCAACAGGACCTGGAGCTCAGGTGAAAGCTATTTGCCTCTATGCCAATGACTCCCCAAATCTATATTTGCAGCTCTGGAGTTTTCAGACCCCTTCTTCCAACTGCCTTCTAGACACTTCTGCTTGCTCATGTCTATCATCTAGCATAGTGCCTGGGATACAGTGAATGCTCAATACACGCTTTGTGCAATGATAAGCCCATATTCAATGATACTTACCACCCACTCAGACAGTCTCTACCAGCTTGCCAGGTGTGAAAGTGAGACTCACCTATTTGTGCTTCTCTGCTTTCAGAGTGGCAGTGGCAACTTGCCAGGTCTGAGCACAGTACCCAATTGTAAGCAGTTACACATTTTGGCCAATAGTTCCACAATTTCACCCCTGAGTTCCCTCAGTTCCAGTGCCTTATTTAAACCTAGAGTGCCTTTCTAGGACATCCTGTCCATTCACCAATTCTTGTCCCAACACTTTAGACTTTCCTGTTTTACAATACAATTGGAGAGTGGGAATTTTCCTTTCACCTCTCTAGTAACAGCTAATGCAAGGAATTTGCCATGATTCGCTCCACTGGTTTTTGCTCACCTTAAAACTGGTGATGATCAGGTGGGTCCAACTGATCCAAGTAAGCTCTCATTTTCTTACTGCCATTAGTGTATAATAAAAGAATATTTTCTGATTGGCACAGAAGTTCCTGCAAAGACGGCCTCAACTTATTTCCTGCAGCAGTAAGCCAACTAACACTATATAAGTTCCAGGTGATAGCTCAAATGGATTAAAGAGCTTTCACACCAATCGACTTAATCTTCGCCAAACCCCTGAAAGATTGATAAAAGAGGCTAGACAGATATCATTTCATAGACAAAGAAACTGAGGTTCAGAGGAGTCAAGAGATTTGAATAATGTCACATAGCAAGTTAGTAGCTGAGTAGAGGCTAGAACCACTCATTTGGTTTACAATCCAATGCTTTTCCCTCCTGTTATACCTTGACTCCGAGCCCTGGTGGTCCAGTGGTTAAGAGCTGCCTGCTAACCAAAAGGTTGGCAGTTTGAATCCACCAGAAGCTAGTTGGAAACCCTATGGGGCAGTTCTTCTCCATCCTATAGGGTCGCCATGAGTTGGAATCAACTCGACAGCAAGGTTGTATTTTTTTTTTTTTTAATACCTTGACTTGGAGGTCATTGGTGGTTCAAACTCAGGTTTGATTCCTGGCTGATGCACCTCATGTGCAGCCACCACCCATCTGAATAGGTTTTAGTAGAACTTCCAAAGAGTAGAAAGAAAGGCCTGGTGATCTGCTTCTGAAAATCAGCCAGCGAAAACCCTATGGATCATAACGGTCTGATCCATCACCCATACGGGGATGGCGCAGGATAGGGCAGCATTTCAATCTGTTCTACATGGGGATGCCATGAGTTGGGGCCCGACTCGTCAGCAGGTAGCAACAAACAACATACTTTGATTCAGTTAAACTGCATTAACCTGCCCTAATCCAATCAAATCCTCAATGAACAGTCGTTAGGGAAAATGGAAAGAACTAACTGACACCAAAATGGTGGATTCTGTGGCCACGTGCAGCCCTGGCTTCATGTAACAAAAATGCACTCTGCTAGGAAATATTCCTTGAGGAGGGCTCGAGGGAATGCACTGAGTGCCCTGCCCCACGCAAGCCAGCCCAGACTATGCTGGATGGTGAACATCACGTCACACATAAATAGATACATAGCGTTTTGCATTTCAAAGTTGAAAAATTCTTGCTGCTGGATTTTCCTTGGAGATTAAAGGAATTCTCATAGAGGACCCTCAAGTGGAATCCAGGCTGAGGTGAACGCTGGGGCCACCTCTAGTAATGAATGTATCACCAGAGGGGTGAGGGGCGACTTTGAGTCAGTAGCAACCACAATTTCCACAATGGAAGATTGAGGAAGCTGAGTAGCTGGAAGGATTTAGCACTGGCGTTTCATTTTTAGGATCACATTTTGCGTGCAACCGCAGCTCTAGACCTGAAAGACTTTATTTGCCCATAAACATAGAGAACTGTGCCCCTAATGTACTCTGACATTGTCCCTACTCTCTGACTAACCACTTCTGGGTAAGCCTCAAAGAAGTGCACCCTAAATGGTGCTCTGCAGCTGCCCCAGGCTGCCCATCTCATTGTAATTCCACCTACTCTTTGGTCAAACATTATCTTCCAGTTAAAAAGCTGATTCAGTTGAACAGAAAGGAATATTTCACCACCTCTGATACAAAGATATGGGGAAAAATGACCATTTGATACCTCATTTCCCTCCATCAAGGAGATTCAAAATTATTTGTTATTTTTACTTTAAATACTTTGTTATAAAGACCAATCAGATGGTATTTAGGGTTCACCTGTCATCCAATAACTCAGAATTTCATATTTTTAAATATTTGGCTATGTTTTGTATAGTTTCAAATTTGAAGCCCTGCAAGTACTTTATGAAAAGTTCAATTGGCATTTAAAAAAAAATCATTTGGATTTGAATTCATTACAAGTCTTGTCTGAGCCTTTCCTTTTTCTCCTAATGTTCCGAGGCTTCCTTTGGAAAAACAGAATGCTTTTCTAACAAATGCAAATTGATCATTGGTGCTAAACGGAAATGCAGAATTTGTTGGGGGGTAAGGTAGCTGCGAGCGGGCTGAGAGTGGAATAAATATTCCCTGCACCAGGTTGCTCTGTCTCCCACGTGAAGAGTATTTGCTAATGAAGGCAGCATTGGTATGGGATGGAAAAAGGATTCCCTTGGTCTGATAATTTATTTGGAATAATTCATTAGCTGACACTTTTAGCTGTGAATTTAGCTGGTAAATCCCAGGTCACCCCAACATTACGTGTAAAGAGAGAAGTTCGCTCTTTTGCATGAGAACTTCATGAGGCTGCGTTAAAGCCCTGTCCATAGTTACCCTCACTTGCCTTACTGGAGGGGGCTTGTTAATAAAGAGCTCTTCAGAGCCTTTCCTTTGTTCTGGCACTGTATGAATATTTATGGAATATTTCATCTGTAAACAGCATTAAAATATAAACAGAGCATACCATGAAATAGGAAGGCCATTTTTACCCAATACACAGCAGTGTCCTGACACCCTGGGTTTCCATTCCTATTTAAGAGCTAAAGAGCTGCAATGAGGGAAAAATCATTTTGCTTAACAAACCAAGGGGCAAACAAGTTGTGTGGCCTGGGGAAGCTTTGGTGTTCTCGTTAATCAGATCTTCTGGGTAACAGAGTGACATACATGCCCATCTACACACACATACACACACACCCACACAAACACCTGATATTTGTAATCACTGCTGTTCAGTCATATGAAATTTCTGTGCTTGCAGATAAAAAGCAGCCAAATGTCAGAATTTTTGTACGGTTCAACCTAATTAATGCTGCCCCAAATTTCTGGCCGTGATGGTTAACGTCGTGTGTCAACTTGGCTGGGCCACGATTTTCAGTTGTTTGGCAGTCGTATGAGTATTATGTGATCGCATCCATGATGGGATCTGCTGTGAGTAGCCAATCAGTTGAAAAGGAGTTTCCTTAGGCATGTGGCCTGCATTGAATACAAGCGGACACAGTGGCAAGGCTCGTGGGCTTTTGCTCGCTCTGGATCCTGTGGCTGGCTCCTGTTTATCTGACCTCCAGTTCTTGGGACTTGAGTTAGCAGCTTACCTGCCGGCTTGCCTGCCAAATTTGGGATTTGTCGATTTTTGCAGTCTGTGAGCAAGAGCTGTGCTATCTGACCTGCCGATCTTGAGTTTGCCAGCTCCTGCAGCTACATGAATCAGGAGAAGCCTCCGGCCTGACCCACAGAATTGGAACGTTCCAGCCTCTACAACCGCGTGAGCCATTTCCTTGGTATAAATCTCTCTCTCTATATATATTTATATGCTTTACTGGTTTTGCTTCTTTAGAGAACCCAGCCTAAGACACTGGTCCTTCTCCTTTTGGGCACAGGGAAGAATGGGAATATAGAACAGCTGTTTACAGTGGGCTCCAGCTAGCAAGCTGAGCAAAGGAAAGGAGCAGGGGAATTTAATAGGAACCTTCATGGAGATCAGCTTCTGCAGAATCCATCGGCAGCACCACTTCTACTAGACAGGTTGGAAGATATAGGGGTGGCAATCAGCCTTACACCACAGAAATCTCCATCTCAGTAGCTGTGGCTGTGTGTCCTGCACTGCAAGCCTCGGGTACCTCTCATAGATGTATTACCAATTTTCAAAGGGAGTATGTATTACCAATTTTCAAAGGGAGTAGTATACAATAAAATACACTCAATAAGAAAACCACCCAGAATGCAATAAATCATTCTTTGATGATTCAGATGGCATTTGAGGATCCTGTAGTGCCTTAGGGTCAGCATTACAAACACCAATTATCTTATGCAGGAGCCAGTTCACTCCAAATACTAGCTGAGAAAGTGTTGGGAAACCTTCTTTTATAATAGTGAACAAAAATAATGTGGTATCTCTGGCCCTTACTGCTTTAAAGATTGTGCCCAGAATGTTGCTTTTATTCCTTGAAAAATGGCTCATTTATCAGCTTGGAGAAATACCTATTTATTCTACCGTATGCCTGAATAAGTAAAATTGAATTTCCTTAACTTTTTCTAAGAACTCTTTTTTTTTTTGGTAGACTTCTGTCCTTCTCTTTAAACATTTAAATATGCCTCTAATCAAGTTCAAATCAAAATATGAGAAATTGGTCTGAAAAAGTTGCCTCTCACATGGTGTAGAAATTAATTAAAAAAAAAATGAGTCTGGTGACAAATGCTCCTAAAACCCAGGAGGATGAGACGTGACTGCACTTGAGACAACCCCAAGTTCAGTTTCTCCTTCTTTGCAAACCACAGTGGTTAGTACCAAGGAAAAACATCTACTCCTTGAAACTCAAGTTCTTGGGCACACTGAAAACAAATTAATCCAGAACATCTGCAGGAATGGTATCTTGAAAAATCCAGGTGTCTAAATCTTAAGAGGAGAAAAAATGTATATAAACGATGCTTTGTCAACCAAGTTTTTTGAAAAACAGGATCCTAGCAGAAACCAAATGTCAAACGTTACACGTAGTTGGCTTTACGAATCTTTATTTTCCATGGAGTGTCCTCCTTTTGGCCTTCAAAAAGGAATGGAATTCCTACATGACGCTCATCAGATTTTCCAAAAGTAGAGCTAAACTAAAACTAGGGGATTCTGGGCAAACTAAAGTCTCTAGGAGCCTCAACTCCTGCCTGGGTTTATTAAAACATTCCAGTTCTTCTCAGTTTAAATTTTAATGATAGTTAAGCCAAAGCAGACAGACATGGAGGTCATTGTATCAGGCTTGAATAACTAAGAGAGATGTGCTGACTTTCTATCAAATGAGAGGCTTGGGTCTTGACCAATCTGTGGAGAAAAGTCATTAAGGATTCAGAGAAAGAAGGACGTGTTGTTACACTGCTGGCTGACAGGGAGTACTTTCAGAGAAGTGTGTGAAACACACACACACACACACACACACACAATGACGGAGCATCTTCAGGCCAGTTGCACACGTATTTACTCCCACTTTTATGAACCAGTTTAAGCCTAAAGAGACACTCCAGATTACAAGATCTTAAGATATGTTATTTTACTTAAACCTATTGTGGCTTATTAGCTATATTTTGTAATATCTGTAAATGGTAAAAAATAAATAAAAAAAAAATTTTTTTTTTTTGTAAATGGTATTGAATACCATTTAACAGCAACCCTAAAATTATGTCCAACAGGGACACTGTTGGTATTTCTTAGACTGCTGCTGCTTCTCCTCTTTCTCTGTTAGGTGTGGTCTAATGGGTTTTGAAAATGACATTTAAGATGCTGCTTTGCCAATTAGAACTTCCGTTATCTGATTCTTGAAGGACATAAGCATGCCTAATTGTGTGCTCAGACATTTTATTAAGTTGTTTTGAGTCCTGAACGTCTTTTAACCTTCATATAGACTCATACTCATAAAAATAAGTGCTTCTACGGAAAAAACAACTAGGGGAAAAAGGCATTTAATTTCAAATGGAAGTTTTATTTCCAAAATGCGTGGAATTTTACCATCCCACAAAGGCAGGCTGCAAACCTTGAAAACTTGAGTTAGGAAAATTGCACGGATATTTTCACAAAACTATAGGGTTCCCTAGGCTGTAATCTTTACAGGAGAAGATCGCCAGGTCTTTTCTCCCGAAGAGCCACTGGTGGGTTCTGAACGCCAACCTTTTGGCTAGCAGTTGAGCGCTTAACCACTGTACCACCAGGGCTCTTTGATGTTTCCACTGCTCTAAGTTGATTGGTCCTTTGGCCAACTTAAGACCAGAGTCTCCTACCAGGGAAATGATTTCATGCAAGGACAAGGCTCCCTTGGCATCCAACTCCTCTCCACTTTCTTCTTTGTGAAAACTTCTTTTTCCAAGTTTAGGAGCTTACACAGCATGCTAAACTCTTTACAAGATCTAAGCAGAGGAGAGACAAGATACGTTGTGGCCAATCGTCCCAGGGAACCCAGTTGTTAAACAATTCCAGCTGTCACCAGTCAGTGGCTGGTACGACCTTCTTGGGAAACACTTGAGGAAAACTATGAGGCTTCCCAGTTTTCCTCTTCTGTATCAGTGATCTTTCCCAGAAACGCCACCACCTTGCCCATTCAGGAGCAGTGCCAGCTCCCACCACCTGCCCTTTCAATTCTAGATCAAGCACATGAGTTTTCCCACCTCCGAAGGCTTTTATTTTCTGCTTCCTACCTTCTCACTACAGTGCCAATCATGGGTCTCCCCCTGCCACCGCCCTCCCAGAAGGCTCTCTGAGGCTGCTCCCTCTGTGACTAGCATCTCATTAATGAGGAAGGGCTGGTGTCTCTCTCATCAGAGCTCCAGTGAGCAGAGTGAGAGTACCTCAGAACTAATTTACTTGCTCTCACTGGGGAAGACACTTTCCTCCATCAAGAAGTTCACTTTCCTGCTGCCTGTGGCAATAAAAGAACCCGTTTTGTTTTAACATTAATAAGGTGAGAGAATAGAGAATTTCCAAAAGAAATTAAGAAAGGCAAGAGGGTAGGTGCTGGCCTGTGGAAGTTTCCCTAAAGTAGGCCTGATGCTGGAGTGCAGGAGGGATCTTGGATTCAGCGACATATGGACAGCATAAAAACGCCTGCCGGCAGATGAGAACCCAGCCAAGCACAGAGGCTGAGATGGGAGGGAAGCCAGAGACATGGGTTCCAATCCTGGGTCCTAAGTCCCTGAGTGACCCTGGGCAAGTCTTTGATTTTCTCTGGTCTTTAGTTTTATTATCAGTAAAATAGCGGATTGCATAAAATAGACTCCTAGCTCTAAAATTTTAATATTCCATAAATGGGGCTCCGGACTATTTAAAACTTTTTTTTCCTGTTTGGGGTGAGTTTTTATCTCTGGCAACAAATTAGAAATTCCTTCAGAATTAAAGAGCATGCAATGGAAATCATTTGGCTTCTCCAGCTGAAAAGGTCAACGAGATTCAGAAACGTACTCCAAGCCTGTACCGTCTGCGTGGAAACCTAATTAGAGATCACACTCATTGGCTAAAAGGGATCAAACTTATCCGAGCTTTCATCTGGATTTTTTAAAAATTACTCTGAGTTACTAATTCATTTATCTTTTTACTTACAGGAAATTCCACTCACTGATAAGGCTCTGCTTCAACACTCCTTCTCACATAAAATATGTTCCTTTCCATCCACATTACTTTATTATCGTGCCTTGTTAAGGTGTTGTATTTAAAATGCCTCGTCATTTAAGAAACCATAAAAAGGACATCTTAAAAAATGCATTCAGCACTAAGCTGGAGATGGCTTCTGTGCCTGGAACCAGAGTGGGCCCTCGCAATGGTTTGCCTCAAGGAAAAGAGGCCAGCCTAGAGACTGTTGCCCCAAGATGAGATCCTGTGTTGTCTTCACTTCATTTGGAATTGGAATGCTAGTGCCAGATTTCAGTATGGGTGACAAAGAAGTGGGGATCAGAAGTGTCTGTACTGCGAAGAGGGGGTGGCTTTATACAGGGAAAGCCCTAGAATCCATGACACATTCCTCGTTCTTCTCTCTTGAAGGTAACAGGTTATGTTATGAAAGAGAAGGACATTGGTCAAAGTCAACAGCTTGGTTTCTTACCTTTTGTGTCTGTGGGCCAAACTAGCACCCCTTGCTCCCAAGATCCCTGACCAAAACAAATGAAAATAAGTTAAATGTGTGGCCACCGAGTTTGGTCTGGGAGTTTTTGAGATCAATGCGGAATCATGGTCTTATCATCACTGTCAAAATGAGCCTACCTACTTCTACTTGTTCCTAAGTATTGCCTTAGGGTACTGACAGCCTTTTGAATGAAATTAAAGCTAATCCCATCTGGCTTGGTTAGGTTTTGCGTAAGGTTCCCACAGCCCGCAATGAAGGTCTTGCAATGCGGCCTTAGAAGATAGCAAAGCTACCACACCTCCATCACAATTAAAAAAAAAATAGGATGAGGATAATGTTTTTTTGCCTCCTATGTAGCAGCTTTGGAAACCAGAGTCACAGAACCTCCCTCGTGTAAATCCTTACGTTTTCCTCCCACTGCCAGCACACTGGCGCCTTTTAAAAAGGAGCAGAGAGGGTGAGCAAGACCTCTGTGGATCTGAGAATAAATGTCATATCTTCAGATTTTCATCCCACGATTTCCCCAGGCCAAAGTGGCCCTGCTTCATTTTGACCTGCACTACGTTTTCAAGCATTTATGGTAATGCAAACCTAACACTGATATTTTACTGACTTGGCTAGTAGGAAGAGTCACAAAAAAGAGAATCAAAGAGAAGGCAAGAAACTGGGGAACCAATTTTCAGGTCATCTTTTCCTTCTTAAAAGATAGAATTTGCCTGCAGTGTCTATAATTTAGATGGTTTTAATGAATGGTTTCTAAATTATTTATTACTCATAGAAAGTCATCAACATCCCTCCCTGAACTATTATGAAATTAGCTGGGCAGGAGTCAAATGGTTCAAACATTTGGCACTTTTTACTGGACTATTGTTGAAAATAGTCCTGACCTGTGGATGAAGCTGCTTCTTGCCATCCTTGTTACACAGGATTGTGCTTGAGTGTGTCTGTCTGTGTACGTATTCTTCACTTGAGATGGTCAAAAGGAACCTTAATTTTGTAATTTGCTCTTTTACAGACTTCCAACTTAATGAGCCTTTCCAAAATTAGTAAAAAAAAAAAATTAAAAAGAAGGCATCGGCAGAATATACAAACTGGATCTTCCAGCAGAAGTGTTTGAAATGCCTCAGCCTCATTTCAAAGAGCTTCCCGCTGTCAAGCCCAAACACCCAGCCCGGTAGACCGCTGTGAGATATGTAGGCGATGCCTGCTGCCTGATTTTCAGGTGGTACGGAGGCATTTGAAAGCATCAAAGCCCCTGTATAGATGTGTGTACATTAATCCCTGCTTCTGTGATCTCTGCGTTCCCCTATTGTAACTCACTGTTTAATGGATTGCCAAGCTCTGCCCTTCACGCACTGCACATTTTCTTTTTTTTTCCTCCCAAGGATCTTCTCCTCTCCCAGGTGCGTCTTGCTGGGGCCAAGTTTTAAAAGTTTTCATTCCTGGGCTTGTGCTATGGCACTGGGTCACTCTTTGAATCCTGCACTTTTGAACACCTCACTTGTTGGCTCACTCTTCCTCGCCCCTGCTGCTGGTATCTGCAGGCGACTACAGTCCGTGCCCCCAACCACGCAGCACCTGCCCTGTGCCAGTCCTGACAGGAATCATTAGCAGCCACAACCCTGGCCCTGTGAGAGTCTATAATGTGGTGGGAGAGAGAAGGGAGAGACCAAAGGCCTTAAACTGGCAGCCTGCAGGCTGTAGAGAGCCCATGGACGTGGACTCTTTTGCCTGCATTGTGTTTTAAACGTGAATTAGTGGCTAACATAGAAAAGCTGGGAAATTTCGACTAGAAATCTGCACACCCAGCTTCTCTTGAAAAACTGGAAGACGGGATTACGCAGAATTGCTCATTTCAGAAGAAGCGTATATTCTTTCTCAGCTGAGGCTGAGTGACCCTAGACTTGGCTGTCTTCGTATCTCCATGTTACCTGCTGGGCCATTGGGCTTTTGAGTTTGTCATCCCTTGTAAGGACACACACAAAGACAAATCATAATAACTGGCACAGGTGGGGGATATCATTGGGTATCTTAAATATGCCATCTAGTTAGATCATCCTAACGTATCTACAAGATTGGGATTATAATATCCATTTTTACACACGAAAAAATGAGGCTGTCTGTTGTTAAGTACCTCGCCCTATTTTACACAGTTGATTGGTGGAAGAGTTGGGGTTTGAAATCAGAGCTTTTGGCTTTGAAGCACTCCACTTTCCAATCAACAACGCAAGAAAGTCCCTGGGGAGGGCGTGGTAAGAGCTACCGGACTCCCCACTCTCCCCTCCTGCCCTCGTTCAGCTTTGCTCTAGTCTAGTCATACTGACCTCGCTGTACCCCAGACACTCTAGGTTATTTTATCACTTCTTGCCTTTGCACAAGGAGCCCTGGTGGTGCAGTGGTTAAGCACTCAGCTACTAACTGAAAGGTCAGAGGTTCATACCCACCAGCCACTCTGCGGGAAAAAGATGTGTCAGTCTGTTTCTGTAATGATCACAGCCCTGGAAACCCTATGGGACAGTTATGTTCTGCCCTATAGGGTCCCTATGAGTCAGAATTGACTCGACGGCAATGGGTTTGGTTTGGGTTTTACCCTTTGCACATTTTCTTCCCTCTGCCTTGAATGCTCTCTCCTCACGTCCCCTTCTGTACCTGGAAATGTCTCCTCATCCTTCAAGTCCCAGCTTAATTGTCAGCTCCTTCATGAAGGTTCTCATGAATCCCAGTTACTCTGACCTTGGAGCTCCCGTAATATCCTGTGGTAAAAGGTCTCTCCATGTGCCGTATCTGTTGGATAGTAACTGTAGCTTCCCTAAGGACACGGTCATATCTCAAGCATCACTATATTCTTCTTGCCGAGCACAGGTGCCTGATGTGCAGTGAGTACTCAGCACAGGTGGTCTATGGGGTAGAGGGATCTGAACCACATGCTTGTCAAGGCCTCCTCAGGAAAGTGGAAATGAATTGGGAAGGCCTACAGGAAATTTCACCCATGTTTTAGTTTTACTCATACCTCATCACTCCACCTCCGTATGTGATGCTTAACAAGACTTTACCACTCATACCTCCTCCATCCAGAAAACCAAACCCGTTGCCATCGAGTTGATTCCAACTCATAGTGACCCTATAAGACAGAGTAGAACTCCCCCATACGGTTTCCAGATACGAATTGCCGACCTTTGGTTAGCAGCCGCGCTCTTGACCACTGAGCCACCAGGGCTCCATTCCTCCCCTGTACATGATACTTAACAAGGCTTCACCACCCGTTCCTCCATTGCCAGATTGGTGAACAACACTCACTGCTTTGAACACCCAGGTAAGTTCATCAAGCCACTTCAAATTGGAAACAAATCAGAAATGTGCTGGGTGTTGAATGAGTAATTGGGATTGGCATAAGTGCACTGCAGGATCGTGACAAGGCTATTTGTTTAGTCAAGAAAAGACCAATCACAACGAGACTCTGGGAAAATACCTGAAAAGCTGGGCAGGTTTGCCCAGGTGTGGGCCGTGGGCTGGCTGAGTATCTCTTTCTCACCTGGTAAGGGAAACTGAATATACACCGGTTTTTCTCCATATCATTGGCGGGGCCTCAACTAAACTTTTTTTTTTTTTTATAGACTTTATTTTTTAAAGCAGTTTTAAGTTTACAGGAAAATTGTGCAGAAAGTACAGAGAGTTCCCATCATCTTCCTCCCCCTCTCACGATTTTTCTCCTATTGTTCACATCTGGCTTTCCTGTGGTACCTCTGTCATAACTGATGACATCGTAACTGATGACCCTATACGTCATTGTTAACTAAAGACCGCAGTTTACACTAGGGTCCATGCCCGTGTCCTGCAGTCCTGCGGGTTTTGACAAATGTGTAATGCCGTGAATAGCTCCCTGGTCTAAAAACGCCCTGCATTCCACCTGCTCATCCCTCGCCTGTTCCCGCGGACCCCGGCAACCACCGATCTTTTTAACTGTCTCGAGATCAACAGAACTCTTTATTTTCCACCCCTATACTATGTCTGAAAGTGTCAAAAAATTGCCTCCACAACTAACCACTAAAGGTCTCATTTAAAAATAATTTTAATATGGAACAGCCTAAGTATGGAATCAACCCAACCAGAGGCCAAAGCTTAAAATCCATCTCACAAGTGAATTTTAAGTGGTAAAATTGAGAGCAGGCACACTGACAGGCAGATGTGGAAGGCTGGCCCAATAAAAGGGATTTTATTCCTTGTAATGAACTCATCACATACAGATAGTGAGGAAGGACTGACCAGGAGAGAGGGAGGAGTCAGCCTTGGCAATGAATTAACAAAGGTGAGAAGAATGTCTTCTCACAAAGTGGTAATTTCTGGGGAGGACACAAAATAGAGGCCCTAGTATACTCGGGGGAGCTGTGAGAGGCATATTTTTATTTCCCATCCTCACCAAATGGTCACGGAATGGGCATTACACATGCGACTGTTTCCAGCCATGTGGTCAGCATACCTGCCATCATCCTCATCTGGCAACTGATGGCCAAACGTAACTAGGTATCCTGTGTTTTTATTTGCTAAATCTGGCAACCCTATCCAAGACTGGGGACAGTACAGATCTCATTTCGAATGACTTTTCCTGCTGTGGAGGAAGAGGGAAGGCAGGCCACCCTTTTTCTGAATAACAGGTTCTTAGCTTCTAGCCCCAGGAAGTAAAGTACAAAGGGGAATGAACTTCCATGATAAATATTTATTAAGAAAAGTACTCTTTACTTGAGTAAGAATAAAAGTATATATGCACACTGCTCCTTGAGAGAACTATCTCGATAAGCCTCCTGCAAACACACTATGCAGCTGAAAACCTGTTCATTTATTTTCATCTCTTCTTTATAAGCCAGGGTTAAATGCTTTGACAGGGTGGGGGAACATGGACTTGTAACATCTTGATGAAATTTTAAAAAGGAAAAAATATATGTATCTATAAAACATCCATTTGGCTGACATTATGAGCAGATACGTGCACCTGTAAGACATGATAATTACAGCGCTGCTTTACAAATTTGGTTAGGGTTTAGGGGATAATCTTAGACTAATAAAGCAAACATTTCTTGGATGTTCTCGTCACTGTGTAATCAAAGACTGCTTAGTTCTCAGTGAATTCCTTCTTTCCAGTACTGTAAGGCGTCTGACACAGAATGTCACAAACCCCAATGCTCCCCGCTTGGCTCTCTGATGCCCGAGGTCCATTTAAAATCACCTTGAAAACCCAATATGAGCAGTTTATATGCAACTCAGGAAGCTGCCCTCTCTTCTCCTGGACCTTCTCTGACCAGGCTGAGTCTTTCTTCTCTTCTAATGATTAAGCCCCCCTGTCACCATCCTCCTCAAATGTCTTCCCGCCCTGTTCCCTACCCTGGGCGTTTTTTGTGCTTCTTTCATTTTTCCTGTGTATGCTGACTCCCTACTTCCTCGTCTACTAAATTATGCTCTATTATTTCCACGGCCTGAAGAACTCACAGCTGAAGCATTATTTCTAACCTTATTTTGTATTCCTAGCATGTGCTATAACCTGTTTTGAGTTTTATTTGCAGCCAAGATGCTGACGCAGCTCCAGTTTTGTTTTCGTATTTTGATTGGGTAGGAGTGTTCATTACTGTGTACCAGCGCAGGGAAAAGAAGTCATTTTAAAAAGGCACAATTTACACCTTCGTTAAAGGGCTTTTTGTTTCTGAATGCAGCCCATTTAAATTCTAAAAACTATAAATGTTAAAAAAAAAAATTTTTTTTTTCTTGGAGAAAAAAACTTTTTAACGAAATTGTAATGGTCCAGTATTATTTTCCTATTACACCTTTTATGTCAGGCCCATTCTCTCCCACCTCTCTTTGGGTTCCTTAACGGGCTGGCATGCCTAGGGAGGTGCAGAAATCCTAGGAGGCAGGGGTTGGTAAGAAACGATGTTTTCAAAGCCTAATTCCACTCTTCGTTAATCAACCCACCTGGGGACAACTGCCTCATGTGTGACATTGTTGAATTCACGGTTCATGGTAAGCTCATGTCTTATAACCACGCAATTCACACACTTCAGCTTCAGGGAACTCCTCAGACAGGACGTGTGGTTTCCACTGAGCTTTCCCAGAAAGGAGAGACTCTGACAGGTGAGGCTGTTCACAGCGCTCCAGGTCTGGTTCTCAGGCTTCTTTTTGGAAGAGACATACCTTCATCGGACCCTTCTCCTCCAAAACCTTCAATAGCTTTGCGTTAAGGCTTGCCAGATAAAATACAGGATGTTCAGTTAAACGAGAAATTCAGATAAGCAAAGTATATATGTGTTTTTAGTATAAGTATGGCAATGAATATTTGGGACATACTTACACAAACCACCACGCGTCTGTCAGTTTGTTGTATTCTGGTGGCTTGTGCATTGCTATGATACTGGAAGCTTTGCCACCAGTATTTCAAATACCAGTAGGGTCACCCTTGGTGGACAGGAGGGACCAGTCCCTGGAGAAGGACATCATTCTTGGCAAAGCAGAGTGTTAGCAAAAAGGAGAAAGATCCTCAACGAGATGGACTGACACAGTGGCTGCAGCGATGGGCTCAAACCTAATGACTGGGAGCATGGCACAGAACCGAGCAGTGTTCCATTCTGTTGTACACGTGGTCGCTGTGAGTTGGAACTGACTCAACGGCACCTAATAACAACAACTTATATTAAAAAATTTTGTTTATCTGAAATTCAAATTTAACTGGATATCCTGTATTCTTATTGCAAATCTGGCAACACTATGGACAGTGTACAAGAGAACGAGTCCCAATACTTCAGACAGGACTTCTGGGTCCTCCATACACTGATCCAGATCCTTTCATGCATGTCTTATTTTCTTCTATATATGCCTCCTCAGCCCCCCAAATACCTGTGTGTTACTTACCAGCCTCTGAGTGTGGGTTATTTTCCCTCTGGAATTCCTCCTTTCCTTCCCCCTCCCTAGATTACTCAAACCCCACCTTCTCAGGGAAGCCTTTCCTGAACTCCAAGGCAAAAGGAATATCTTGCTCCTCTTCGATCTGTCTGGACCATTCACTGGTGCCTTGCACAAACAGCTCAACGCCAGAGTTTTGCTTTTCTTTTCAGGTGTATACGGTAATCCGTCCGAGGAAGCACAAGCTCCTGGGTGGCAGTGACCTTGACTTATACCTCACGGTGTGTCACAGTCCAGTACTCGGTCTTTCACATGGGTTATGCTCACTAGATAGCTACTAGGAGCCCTGGTGGCACCAATGGTTAAGCAGTTGGCTGCTAACCAAAAAGTTGACGGTTTGAACTCCATGGAGAAAGACCTGGCGATCTGCTTCCAAGATTCCAGTCCAGAAAACTCTATGGGAAGGTTCTGCTCTGTCCTATACAGTCACTGTGAGTTGAAATCAACTCTGCCACAATGAGTTTGTTTGTTTTGGTTAGATACCTACTAGGAGCCCTGGTGGTGCAAATGGCTAAGCATTCAGCTGCTACCTGAAAAGTTGACAGTTTGAACACCATGAAGAAAGACCTGGCGATCTACTTCCATAAAGATTACATCCAAGAAAACCCTGTGGGGCAGTTCTTCTCTGTTGCACGGGGTCGCTATGAGTCAGTCTCAACGAGACAGCACCTAACAACAACAACAACGTGACAGCTATTGATCTCTTCTGCACCTTCAGCTTTCTCGCTACTATCTTCTTGAATGGAGAGAAGGCTGAACACCTCCCGCACTATGTGAACTACGGAGCCAAATGGAAGGCCACACATGTGCTCTGTCATCTACCTGATTACCATCCTGATAACCAGATTCATCTCCCACAGACAAGTAGATGAATAATGCGAAAGCCCAGTGGTATGGGGGCAAGGTACCTGATCTCTCTGAATGCCCATTGGAGTGGTACCCACCTATCCCCTAGGCTTGTGAGAGATACATGCAATCTGGAAAAAAGCAAGTAGGAAAGTGGCTGGAGTGTATTTAGTGATAAGGAAAAGATCATGGAGTAATATTTTGTATACTGTTTAATCTGGATGCTTGTGTATCTATTAAGAATTCCAGGGCTAATGCCAGCATCCAATCTTGAAATCATGACAAAGTGGAACTTAATGATGATATAGCTGGAGACAAAACCAGGTGATGAGCAGGTGGTGGTCCTGGCTGGCCTAGGACACTAAGTCACGGTCACTGGGAATTTACAGTCACAAACTACATTGTGTGATTGCCTGGATTTGCAAATACGAGGAACGAACAGTCTAGAACATAACATAGTAATGACGCTGGCTTTAATATCTGAAGACTGCTTAATTTTTTTTTCTTTTATGTTTTGTTTTTCATCATATTTGCCCCTATACCTGTGTAAGTTGGTGATCACCTCACAAGTGCTTTGGCTAGGAGCTTGGCTGCTAACCTAAGCATCAGCAGGTCAAATCCACCAGCTGCTCCTTGGAAACCCTGTGGGGCAGTTCTGCTCTGTCCTATAGGGTTGCCATGAGTGGGAATCAACGCCATGGCACCTAAGAACAACAACGACAGTGTAGCAAGCAGTGTTTCCTGCATCTTGTTAGAAACTTGCTCTTGCTTTTTGCTATTGCTGCATTGCAGGGAAGACCCGTGCACCCTGACAGCAGGGCAGGCCACACATGGTGTGCACGCTACCTGGTCAACGCTGCCCAAGGCTCTTGCAAAATCCCATTTCACTGCTGGAGCTGCAGGTCGTCAGTGTCCTGCGATTCCTGCTCCTCACTCCACTTTCCAGGCTCAATTAGCGGAATCCCAGCCTTATATGCATGCCACAGAAACGCATTAAAATATCTCTGATTAAGCCCAGGATTAGCGTGGGCCCAGACTTTATCTTAATTGCCGATTCAGATTAATCCCTCTTGGGAGCCTTCCAGGGCTGCTGTATTACCACGGGGTGAATCATTACATATTTTGGGTTGCAAGTTCCACTTAGCTTCTTTGGACTAAAGTGGGAGACCTGGACTGTCCTGGCCGTTAACAGAGGCTCTCTATTGCTCACTGAAAACCTCCCCAACAGCTCGTTTGCACCTAAACTTTGGAGGTGCAACCTTGATCCACACTGACAAGTCCATGAAAGTCCACGAAAGCTGGAGCGCAGGAGCCACAGGCTTCTGGCGGGCTCTTGACTTCAAACATCTGTGGTGAACTTTGACCCGAAGAATGATATTCTTGCTACACTCAATGCTGACTTTATTATTACTTAAAATTTTTTTCTTTTAAATTTTTATTTGGAAATAATTTAAACTTCAAAAAGTTGCAAAAATAAAATTAGTCCAAGGGCCATCCATATACTGATGCTTAAAACCCATTAAACCAAATCCATTCCTGTGGAGCCAATTCCAACTCATAGCAACCCTATTCGACAGAGTAGAACTGCCTCATAGGGTTTCCAAGGAGTGCCTGGTGGATTCGAAATACCGACTTTTTGGTTAGCAGCCACAGCTCTTAACCACTACGCCACTAGGGCTCCTATACGCGCGCGCACACACACACACACACATGCATACACAAATATGTGTGAATACATATGTATATACACATACATATACAGACATGCACATACATGTATATATACACACATATGTGTATGTATATATACACACATGTGTATGCACATATATATGTATACACACATATGTATATATGTGTATGCACACACATACACACAAAATATATATACACACATATACACATATACAAATATGTGTACACATATATGTATATACACACATACATATACATACACACACATATACATGATGGCAATGGGTTTGTTTGGTTTTTTATATATACATATACATGTATAAAAAAATTTTATACATGTATATGTATATATAAAAAACCAAACAAACCCATTGCCATCCATTTGATTATGACTCAGCAACTCTGTAAGACAGAGTAGAACTGCCCCATAGTGTTTCCAAAGAGCAGCCGGTGGATTCAAATTGCCTACCTTTTGGTTAGCAGCTGAGCTCTTAACCACTAGGCTATCAGGGCTCTCTTTCTCTCTCTATATATGCACACACACATACATGTATGTTATATATATACACACATATAGATACACACACATATACACAGATATATATCTAAACACACATACATACACGTGTATATAAATATAAATACACACACATCTATGTATGTATACACAATACATATACACATATACAAATGTTTATATATGTTAATACACACATACATACACAAGCACATATATGTACATACATACACACACTGGTGTGGGGAAAGATTTATTTTGGAAAAAAAAAAAACTCCACCCCCAACTAAAGCGTTCAGACTGGTCTTGAAGGAGCAAATGAATACGGGCTAACTTCTGGCCCTTGATAAGCACGTAAAGACCGCAGGAAGGTAGGGACAGCATCAGCCCTGGGAACACAAAGGGCTAGCCGCCCGCCCAGCCTGGCACTGCCCTCCTAGATTCAGAGGCTTCCCGAGTGTGGGCCCTGGGTTTCAGGAGAGTGCTCAGCACTTCCATTATACGTAACAAAGCCTTGCTGATAGATACACCCATTTCTTTGAAATACATCTTTTCTCCTGGGTTTAAGATTCTAATAGTTCATGGATTACTGTGTGACCTTCTGGGGACATGTGACTCAGGAGTGTTTAGTGGCCACGTGAAGACCACTAAGGTGGGGTGCAGCCAAAAGTCCCTTTGATAATATGGTGTGCCTTTGTCCTGTCTCAGATCTGAGGACCCAGCTGATACCACAGCCAAGGCTGCTGGGGATCCCTATTAGGGTCATTCCCTTCTGCCTTCTCTAATCCCAGTATTGCTGTGGGTGGATTGGCTTTTGTCAGATGAGTCTGTACAGCTTGTCAATGCCAAGGTCATTATTAATGGTCATCATCAAATGCACTGCCCATTCTGTGGTGTGTCCATCTCAGAATCTGTCCTAATGCAAGTCATCATCACTGGGGATGGCTACATCCTGAGAAGCCATCACCAGAGGCTTCAGAAGACTCCCAGGGTTCCAACCTCCTTCTCTGATCCCCTGTCAGACATGGTTTCAAGACTCCTTTTCACCTGGTTGTTGGCTATTCATGCTTCTACTCAAAGAGTTTACTCTTAGAAAAGAGAAGCCTCTCTCTTGTTTCCCTACCCTGCCTACCGCGTGGGTAGCCATCGGTCTAGTTGCAGTTGGGAGCCACAACAAATACACCCCATATCTAGGTCACTCAAATGTCTCATAGTCTTCATCTTTCTTTACACTAACGACCTGAGACACACCACATTTGTGACTGGTACTTGTGAATGGACAGAAACCATTTGTTGGTGTCTTTCTAAAATGTTCTAGTCTGCCCCCGCCCACTGTAATGCTTCATCCTGAAGCAGAACATGAGAATTGAGGATCAAAGCTTTCTCTGTGTGGAACCCACATTATAACCATGTTCCTTCGATTCTATTATGAAACAACCATTGCCTTTAACTGGAAACTTGAAATCTTAGGGTAATTGTAGTGTCAATTCATGATTACTCAACCCATCTCAACTTCCTTTGTGACTGATATTTTGAGTCTATTACTGTGACATTCTCTGAATGAAGTGTGTTGTCTTGAAACAAGTTATGGCTGGGGTCTAAGGTACCCCACACCTCTAAAGTTTCTCACCTATGAATCACATGGCTGACAAAATCTCTCTTACCCTCTTATTCCTTCTTTCAATCCCTCTGTCTTAAGTTTCCTACACTTGTCTTGGGCTTCTTGGATTTGCCTTTAGCTTTAGCAATAACGTGACTCTAAACAGATGGGGTTTCCACGTTACTCTGGTCCAACCCACAAATGTCTAGGTTCCCCACTGAGCCCCGGTGGCAGTGTTAGCAGGCTTTAACTTGGTGGGACTGACTTAGTTAATAGAATTCTCTCTCCAGTTGTTTGACTATGTTAATGTTGCCAGAAGGAAAAAAAACCAAAAACCTGATTTTCCTATAAGTAAGCTGTTTTCAAAATTTGCGTGGGGGTTCATCTGAACAGACCTGCAGTTTTCCTCCTATGGAGGCACTACAATTACTTGCTCATTCTTCTTCTTATAAAAACTAATATCTTGCTAGGCACTCTGCCAGGAGTACTTAGATTTGGTTCTGATAAAAATCCTTCTTGCATATTTCTGGTGGAAGCTTTAAGACTTCTTTTTCTGGGTTCTGTTTGCCCTCAGCCTCTCCCTTGTTACCCCCTAAAGTGCACACACTTGTGCTTGTACACACACATGCACACAATTCATTTCTGCGTACCTAGGAACACATCTGCGTTGCCATAGTCCCGCGGGGGGAACAATGGTCTCTTTTCCTATTAATGAACAGTATGTTGTTGCAGACTCATGGAGGGCTTAATTTAATAAACATGGAAAGATGAATATGCTCATGGGACACCAAACCTCCTTAGGTTTAAAATTACTGACATAGAAAAATTGTCTCCCGAAGCACCCTGTCCTTTCACGGCTGGATCATTATGGAATCCAATGTGACAGGGAAAAAAAGTATCCTACGTTGGCCTTCCACTTCTTCTACCCTTTGACTCTGTTATCTCCTTGATCCCTAAGCATCGGGGGCGGCGTCTGATCTGCAGACTTCAGCAATGCCTGCGTGTGAACTCCTTCAACCTCAGATTCTGTGGCTTAGTCCTTATTGGTGACCTGAGGCAAATCTCCTTGCCTCTCTGGGCCGTAGTTTCTCCATACAAGTTAAGCTTGGTTCAGTTCAAATATTTCAGGAGTGCCCACTTCATCACTTCTAGCTCTAAGATGGCATAATCCTTCCATGATATAAAGTGCTACAATTGCCTTCTACCTGAATTTGGTCGTTCACGGGAAAGAAATGAAAGGAACACACTCCCCACCCTGCGGCAGTGTGGACAGCAGCCTTCAGGTGTGTTACACTTTCATTAGACGTCCTTATTCAGCAGAGCAGGGATTTACGCTGTGAGGCAGGGTGCTGAGGTCCCTCAGTGCGGCCAAGTCCAGGTAGACATATCTCATAACCACTTTGGAGTACGAAGAGTCAAACCACAATCTCCCCAGCACAAGGGAATGGGTGAAGTACCAGTAGTTAAGGCGCATGCTGAACTGCTGAGCAAGGGCTGTGCAAACGCTATGTCAAATGGCTTAAAAAGCATCACAACAATGTAAGTGGGTTACCACCGCCTCACAAAAGCACACCTGGAGGATCGCTTTGCTCTCTTGCATCCTTGATTATTGAACCCGGAAAAATAAATTGACTAGCTGTTTAATCCAATAGTCAATATGAGGTTCTGTTGTATAGGCTCGATGGACTTAAAGCTCAAGTCATAGCCCTGGGCAAGAAAAATCTAATGCAATCGTACAGGCCCCATATTGATACATATCACAGGTAGTTATTTCTTCAGTTAAAAAAACCAATTATCTACACTACATTTGGTGGGAATGGCCAGTACTCAGGATCAATGAGGTTAATAATTTTTGATCTGGCTCACCAAAGAGCTGGGCACATGTTCGTAATTTTTGCCAGTTACAGAGGGTTTGCTAATGGGATTGGTTATTGTGATTTCTTTTCCCCCCATGCAGAAGGGCCCACCTTTCTCTGCAACTTCACACAGAAGGGTTAAATGCCCTGGGCTCCCTTAATGTGCTCTCTACCACGCATTACCTCGGTGTCAACCCTACTGCTACATCTCAGCCCAATTACCTAGTTGCAGACAAATGTCTGTGTTTGGCTATCGTGCAGAAAATTGACAACAGGATAAATTAGAAGAGCTAGAAATGAAGGTCTACTGAGTATGCTTTAACGCCTCGCACACAGACCCTTCTGCCTGGCAGGCTTTCCACTTGGCTCCCTCAGGAACTTACTGAAGGCAGAGGGGTCAAGAACAAATTCTCTGAGAACCCAAAGGACAGGATCCTCCCACCCTTACCCCATCTCAATTCAAAGAACGGCTTCCTGCTTCTTCAGGTGGGAGATGGCTACTTTGCTTGTCCTTCTGCTTTAGGATCCCTTTCGAGCCTTATGCAGAACACACTGCCTACTCGTTCAAGGTGGCCATCTTCAGGGAGTCTGCCTTAATCTCATTACATTTTATCTTCTTCTGGGGTGTAACAAACTGTGAGGTTTCCTTTGAGTTTCAGGTTCAGGCACACCCCAGGACTCAAAATAAAAATGATAGAGGCTTAATAACAACTTCTAGGGAAGCCTTTTCAAGTTCAAAGCAGATTGTAAACATTAATAATCAATCCCCCTCACAACACTATGTGAGGTATGAATTAACCCCATTTTATAGATGAGAAAATCTAGGTGGGGAGAATAAACAACTCGTTCCAAGCACACACAGGCTTCCTTCACTGAAGGGACGGGCAGTTTGGGTTCCCGTGCCCGGTAATGGTTCATTCCACTTTTCTTGTCCCCAGAAACTGATGAAAACCCTGTCCCGGCATCAGGAACCTGAGCCTCACTGTGCTCTGGAGGTTCAGAACAGGTCCTTCCTGCTCAGCCTGGCTACGATCCCTCTGAGTCTGTTTTCTGGCCAGAGATTGCCTTCCATCAACACAACTAAGAGCTCAGATCAAAGGCCCAGAGCAGGCCATGTAAATGCTCAAGCCTGGCAAACACATGTCCTTCTAAGAAGACTCCCCAAACCACAAGCTTGGGTGTTACTCGTTTAGCCCTGCCATGGGCCATGTCTTCAACCCAGGCTGTACCCCCTGCCAGCAGGGAAGATGCAAGCCAGGTGGGCAGGACTAGATAAGGGGGATGCTGTTTGGCACAAATAAATAAATGCAGTTGTTGTTAGCTGCCGGTGAGTCGGCCCTGACTCATGGTGACCCCATGCACAATGGAAGCTGCCTGGTTCTGTGCCGTCCCCATGACTGGTTTCAGATGGCCATTGTGATTCGTAGGGTTTTCACTGGCTGATTTTTGAAGTCAGCAGCCAGGCCTTTCTTCCTAGTTCATCTTAGTTTAGAAGCTCCTCTGAAACATGTTCAGCATCAGCAGCACACAAGTGTCCGCTGACAGATGGGTGGTGGCTGTGGACGAGGTGCTTTGGTTCAGAATCAAACCCAGTTCTCCCTCATGGAAGGGAGAATTCTACCACTGAATCATCACTAGGTGGACAGACAGATAGATAGCTAGATAGATTAGATGGATAGAGAGTTAAAGAGATTAGATAGATACATTAGATAGACAGGCAGACAGACCAACAGGCCAACAAATTTTACAACCTTCCGCTGTATAAACCTGTGGGTGGATGTTAGTAACCCATACGTCTTTTACAAACACCAAGGTAGTGGTCACTTTCTGTGAAACTAGACAAGGTTTTTCCCATGACAGTCCTAGCAACAGAGCTTCTGATGACCTTGCAATGGTTCTGCGTTTTCCCAAGGAATTGCCTTAAACTGATAAGCACTGATATTCTATTTTCTAAAACAACCTACCATAATCAACTGAGCTGGGGAGGAATTACCCTTATGGTCATATCCACCCAAGAGGTTTGTCTCAGCCCAAGGGGTGGTGGCACTCAGATTTCAGCCTTCCCTCATCAAAAACATTTGGAACATGTTTTCCAAAGCACTTAGGGGTTTTCACACTCACATTTCACAAAAAGCATGTGTCTGTGAGGTAGGGAGGTCTGTGGTGGTAGGGGGAGGTGGTGAGGAATTTTATCTGAATGAATATGTGAATTTAAAGAAAAAATAAAGGGAGAAAATTTTCTTTCTCTACTGTCGTGCTGGCAGTAGAAAAATTTAGCCTAGTGGATCTCAACCCAGCTGCTTAACAGAACTTCTGGAAACTTCTAATGTCTAATTTGGAGACCCTGGGTGATGCAAACAGTTAAGCACTCGACTACTAGCTGAAAGGCTTGTGGTTAGAACCCACCCAGAGGCACCTTGGAAGAAAGGCCTAGCAATCTGTTTCTGGAAGGTCACAGCCATGAAAATCCCTTGGAGCAGTTCTACTCTGCGCACATGCGGCTGCCATGAGTTGGGATGGACTCAACAACACTGGTGTGTTGGGAACCGTGCTTGACCCTAGCAGCACTGGCCGAACCCAATACTGTCCCTGCACTCCAGTCGCCCAGTCCAGCAAGGGAGGGGGTAAGAAAAAAGAAAAGTTCTATGATAAAAGCTGGTTTTGATTTGCCTCTTACCATGGGTCACACAATCCTCCACACACTTTCTGTTCCATACTTCATTTAATCCTCACAACAACCTGATGAGGTGGGTTTTATTACTATCCCCATTTTCCAGATGGTGAACCTGAGACTTAGAGGCTGAAGTCACTTGTCCACGGCCATAAAACCTGTAAGGAGAAAGGCTGGGTGTTTCTGATGCAGCAGGTCAAATTTGTACCCCTATTTTATTCTGCTTCTTAAGTGCATAGAAGGTGCACAGGGGCTCAGGCAGGGGGGTGCTCTGCTTGCCTGGCTGTGTTGGGGTGCAGTGGGAAAAGGGGAGCACATCCTGTTCCCGCCTTAGGTCACCACAGCGACCGGTGAGAGCAAACTCAGCGTCTAGGTCCTTGCAAGTTTCGAAACGGGTGTGGAGGAGTCCCCTCCACTTGAATTTGCACACACAAGCGGCCGGGCAGCAATACTGTCAGCAGCACCTTTGAGGCCACTCCCTTGAGGGGAAAAGAACACAAAACTAGCCTGGTGCCCTCGTGCAGGGGCTCAATTTGGCGATTATTTGGGTTCCCGGGGCAGGACTCCACGGGTTTACCGAGGCTTCAGCTGCAGGGAGCGGCCTTGGCCCCCTCTGAGTTAAGTGCAGCTGATCTGTAAGTCACAGTCATCTATTTATCCTCTAACTGCTCCTCCACTGCCAAGTGCTGGGAGGGAGAACGCGCTCGCTTTGCCACAGTTCAGTAAGCTGAGCGCTGGGCTCCTGGTAACTTGGCTAGGGGATCAAGTCACAGTTATATAACACTGGGCTCAGCGCCTTCTTGGTGGGGAGCAGCAGGAAAAGGATTATTAGTGTAATGTTAAGAAAACAGACTTTGCAATCTTCCAGAGGCCTGAGAGTTTGGAGACGTTTGTTTCGCTCGGTGCCCGGATGATATTCTTCTGCGCTCTCAGAATCGCGCGCCTTTGAGGCTGGTCAGCGGGGGGTGGGGTGGGGGTGGGGCAGAAGGGACAGGGTTCAGACTCTTTCAGGCAGGGAGTTTATTTCGTCTGCAAGTATTCCCTGTTTACAGCTGTCCTGGAGCCCTGGTGGCGCAGTGTTTAGGAGCTCGGCTGCTCATCAAAAGGTCAGCAGTTCTAATCCACCAGCTGCTCAGTGGAAACCCTAGGGGGCAGTTCTACTTTGTCCTCTAGGGTCCCTAGGAGTCAGAATCAACTTGACAGCAAAGGATTTTTTTTTTGTGGGGGGGTTATGTTTTAAGGATTCAAATGAATCTGATGATTAAGAGCATGTGGAAATTAATGTACAATTATAGCTAGGGAAGTGCTCCTTATCTTAAGTTTTCCAACTACTCTCCTTTTTAAAGTCTTAATGTGGACAACTGGAAAGGCTGAAAGGCCTGAGGGTCCAAGGATTCCCAGAAGCCCCCTGAAACCTTCCAGTAAGGACCACAGAATAAACAAATGGGTGTCCCTCCAGGCTCTGTATTTTGGCCACAAGAGTTACAACCATCTATTTGGTTTTTTGTTTATTTTAATTGGAAAGGCCATCACATGCAATCCAGTTGCCCCATATCACAGAAACCAATTCACGTTGTATTCATGTAGGCTCGTCCACAGCTGTCATCTGCCCCTCTAGCTATGACAAGTGAGGAAAGATTCCCACTCACAGCCCCCCATGTGGCCCTAAAACATTTTAATAGATAGTGCTAGATAAGTGAACACGTAGGAAAATGTTCATCCCCGCTAATAACAAAAAAATGCAGGTTAAAGCAACTTTGACGAGGTAGCATTTTCATCTTTTAATAAACAGTACCTAACATTTTTTTTTTTTTAACATTGGTCAGGTTGCAGTCAACCTGATAGACTCAATATAGGCATCAAATTAAATCAGCATAATTCTTTTTGAAAGAAATATGGTAATTCATAACAAGAATCCTAAAGATGTGCTTGGTCTGACCCAGTAATCCTTCTCCTGGGAGCTTAAACTAAATAAATAATCTGACAGAAGCAAAAAGCTATACAAACTCTAGCACTGTATCTAATAATCAAATCTAATCTCTCTCTCTCTCTCTCTCTCACACACACACAGACACAGTTCCACAAAGAACCTAATGGTCAGTAATCCAGGATGGTTTAACAAGTCATGGAGCCCTGGTAGAGCAGTGGTTAAGAGCTTGGCTGTTAACCGAAAGGTTGGCTGTTCGAATCCACCTGCCACTCCTTAGAAATCCACGGGGCAGTTCTATTCTGTCCTAGAGGGTTGCTATGAGTTGGAATTGACAGCAGATTTGGTTTGGTTGTGAACAAATTATGGTGTATTGACAATGGATTATTACACAACCGTTAACCTACAAAAGACACCCAGGAAAATTTTAAATCTAATATCACTAGGCAGGAATGGGTTTGTTTTCTAGTATCGCTAGGATGGCAGGATTTTGGCTAAATTTTTACTTGAACTTTTTAAAAATATTAAAGACATGAAGAATATTATGGAGAATCCCACCTGGCAATTATTTCCTGTACACATTGTCTGTGCAAGGGGGCTTTCATTAGAGATTTGGCAAACGAAGAGAATGAAATGCAGAGGGTAATCAAGACCACGCTGGACATGGGTGCATCCTTCACTCCCATTCTGGTCAGAATTTTGGCCTTTGTGTCTCACCTTTGTCAGAGAACTTCTTCCATTTTTCCAAATGGGATGACTTTTAGAAGTGCTAAAATGGGGCCCTGTTCTTCCTACACCAGCCACATTAGCTAATGTCAATTCAGGTCCTAGAAAAGCCACTACGGGGGACCTGAGAAAACACTATGTGCCATGATTTCAGAACCCTCCAGATCGATAGCATGTCTGTATTCTATCCCTAAATTTAGGAAACTCAGGTGTGTGTGTGGGATCATCTTCAAAAGACCAGCAGAGGAACAGATCTCTACCTATGATAATAAACTAGTTCCACAAATGGTTTAACCCAGCGATTTCTGATCAAGCTAAGAGGAGCCATCCTTTCTTTACACACTAGCAGCTTCCTTACTCAGTACTGGTACCCAGTGCTGTCAAGTTGATTCTGACTCATAGTGACCCTATAGGACAGAGTAGAACTGCCCCATAGAGTTTCCAAGGAGCGCCTGGCGGATCTGAACTGCCAGCCCTTTGGTTAGCAGCCGTAGCACTTAACCACTACACCACCAGGGTTCCCAGCAGCTTCCTTAGCCTGTAGGGAAACAGTGTGTGCAGGGCCATGGCATGGTTTCCCCAAGCTTGTGTCCAATTGTGGAGAACAGGCTCGCAGAGGAGTCCCTGGGAGGTGAAAACAGTTAACACGTTTGGCCGCTAACCAAACGGTTAGAGGTTTAAGTCTATCCAGAGGCACCTTGGAAAAAAGGCTTGGCAATCTACTTCTGAAAAATCAGCCATTTGAAAACCCTATGGAGCGTAATTCTACTCTGACACGCATGGGGTCGCCATGAGTTGGAGTTGAGTTGATGGCAACTAGTGGTGATGGTAGGAACATACCGGTTTTTCATAAAGCGAAACATATCCAGTACGTACCTTTGTGGGGCAAATGGTTAAGCACTTGACTATGAGCTGAAAGGTTGGTGGTTCAAATCCACCCAGAGGCGCCTCGAAAGACAGGCCTGGCAATTTGCTTTCAAAAGGTCACAGCCTTGAAAATCCTATGGAGTAGTTCTACCCAGCACATATGGGGTCACATATGGAGTTGGAATTAACTCAATGGCAACACACAACAACAACAAATGTGTTCAAAATAAGGATTTATTCCTTACTCTAAGATAATGTCTTTCCTACTTTTTTTGGTGTTAAATGTCCATCCTTTGGGAAGAGATGGTGAAAATAGATGAGGGTTATTTTTGTTTGTGTTCTTCCTTTATAAATTAAAATATAAGCACCCTATGTTGCCCCCCAAAATATTGGTGAGATCATACGTGTTCACTAAACACATAAATCTTAGATCTAGTTCAACTGGAAGAAGGGGATTCTGGATATTCCAATTGGGCCACACCAAACAGTCTGGCAAAAAGTTCTGGCCCTGTTTGCTCTTCAAAATGTGCTGTGTGCCATTACAGAGTGTTGCTTCCATTGCTCTATTTGTCTGTCTTCCCTGCTGGACGGAGGGCAGCTTTGGCCAGGAACCACAGCTGTATTCACCTCTGTTTTCTGTGACTAAACAAGCACTGAGTACGACATCGTCGCTAAACTGCACTCCGCAGCAGGATGTACAACATGGTGAGATGTGAACAACAGCTGTAGAGAAATCTTGAGGAGAAAGATTTCAACCTGGTCAGGAGACCTGACACAAATCCTGGTTCTGTCGATTACCTGCCTTGACATGTGAGCAGGTTACTTGTGACTTAGCCTCTCCAGCTCCAGTTGCCTTTCGGGAAAAATACTTCCTGCCTAGTCGAGCCACTGGGGAGCGGGTCAGGTGAAAGCGCCTGCATGTGTGTTGATTTCATTTAATTCCCTCGATCCTGCAAGTTGTCCCTACCCCAGCCCCAGCCAGAGAGGATCACAAAGCAAAAGGCCAGGTCCTCCAACCCAGGGAGCTGGCGGGCCAGAGGCAGCTGTCAGCCGTGCTTCAATTAAAGGCAAAATCAAATACAAACAGCATTCGTTTGCGTTTACTCATGATTATCGTCTTTGACAAGATAGCCTGTACCCACTTGTACATTCATTACAGAGCTTCTGAGATGATTTTTTCTTTGTCTGCTTGAACACAGGAATTTTTAACGAACAGTTTCAGTGTCTGGTTTCATGCATTTGAGAAGTAAACATCAGTAAGATCTTCCCAGCAGATCTGATCCACCTCTCAGAGGGTCTCTTGGAGACTCTGGCGGGGAGACTCACGTGGGTTTGAAACTTGTGTGCTTTCTTGCTGAAGTTACTGGTGCAAACAAGCAAGGGGAACTTTTTGGTCTCTCCCTTCCACGGATAAAATTTTTAAATAAGTGAATAGGTAAATGGAGAAGAGATTTGAGTTTTAACAGCAAGTAAGTGACCTGTGACCTGTGAAGAGGTAAAGAGAGAGCTGTAACTGCCAGGACAATTCCTCGGTATTCTTTTGAATAAATTCATTTGCAAATTTACTGCACAGGGCAAAGAGAAACATCAGATGCTATGCTGCAGCCTAGGAAGCTTAAGTAGGGTCTCCTCGGATCCTGTTTACCTCTCCAGCTATCTCACACTGCTCTTCTAGAGTTTCTGAGCTCCAGCCACAGAGGTCTTCACCCAGTTCCTCACACATTATTCTTCATCTCTCCACAGAGCCTTCGCACATGACATTCTCTTTGTCTGCTTCAGTCCTGTTCCTGTTTCTGATCATCCCTTCTTAGGAAGCAATTTGTTCCCCCATTTGGAGGGCAAACCCCTATTACGTGTTCTCAAAAGGCAAATCCTTCATCACACTTGTTGCTATTTTTATTTTATGTTCATTTGGTGATGGTTTGATGAACTGTCTCCCCCTCACACTGTAAGCTCTGCAGAATAGGGATGGTGTTTGTGTTTGTTCCCTGTCCTTATCCCCAGTATGGCAGGTACTCAGTAAATATTTGTGAAGTACTAAATGAACGGGGAAACCGTGGCGGCATAGTGGTTAAGCGCTACGGCTGCTAAACAAAAGAGCCGTACAAATCCACCAGGCGCTCCTTGGAAGCTCTATGGGGCAGTAATACTCTGTCCTATAGGGCTGCTATGAGTCAGAATCAACTCCGCAGCAACGGTTTATGGGTAAATGAATGGAGTGAATGAATCCCTGACAACTAACCTCATCTAAATCTCTTTTTAATGACTTGTCTTTGCAAGGCGTCCTATGGAACAAGTTAAAAGTCATAGTTTTAGGATCCTAGGAGTTTTGTTGGCTAGAGATGTCATTTTTCACACATAAGCAACGTTACTATGATTGAGAGTTGGTGCCATACAGTGCATCAGTGAAGCCAGGTGTGTTCCAGGTGGCACGCTGTACCTTGGACAACCCACTAGACCCTTCTGTTCCTCCATTTCCTTATTTGTTAAATGGTAATAACATCAGCGTGCCCCACTTACCTTAGTGAGTAGTCTAAGGCTAAAACCACATAACAGAAGTAGAAGTACCTTGAAAAGTATAAATATCAATATTACTTTTTACCTACAGGTAACCACCTCTATAAGGAGTCTTGTCATAGATGAATCCACCTGCACCTTACCAGAAAAACACAATGGAAGCAACCCACTTGGTGGGATGCAGCCTGTACAGCAGGAGCAGATCAAGGCCACGCTGGGGTAGAATGCAGTGGTAGGAGAACAGACAGAGAAGGGGGCTAGTCTAGCAAGTTGGGGAAGTTCGTCCTCCTGTAACCAGGGTCACCTGGGTTGGACGGCCACTTTGAGATAGAGATGCTGAGCCAGGCTTTGTAATGGGCAGAGAACAAGACCAGGGGAAGGGGCAAACAAGCAGATTCTCTGGTCAAGCAACTGTCCATCCACCCTGAGTTCTGTTGTTTCTGTGATGATTTGGGCCCTGTCACACTTGGGATTGGCCAACAAACATAAGGCTCCTGCCTACCCGCTGCTCACCTAACTGGCTGCAGCCTCACTCAGTGGTGGCTACATGAGTTCAGGTAAAGCCTTCTTGAAGTCTACAGGCACGATAACCATTCAGCAGCCTTATGAGAGGAGGTGTGGAGAGTACTGAATGACCACACAGCAAGAACCAGGGCCTTTCTCAGGATGGGGCAACTCAGGAATCATGGGTGGAATGTGAGTGGAAGCTCACCAGTGGTGCTTGGCACACAGCACTAAACAATGCAATGTCTTCCTATTTTACAAATGAGGAGTAGAGAGGTTAATAAAGGAATACAGAGCAAATCCTATAACGCCACAAAGGCAGGTGCAGGTTCATCAACTGAGATCTAAAAGGGGGGCTCGGGAGAAATGCTGGGTAACCACACAGGGGCTATAAAAATGGAAGGCCCTAAACCTGCTCAAGCAACTGCTGCAAAGTTTGGGAGCTCGTGGACTCTGGCTTGGCTGAGGGACAGGCGCAGTGGTCACAGGATTAGAGCAGGTGTGCAAGTCCCCTTCTTCTTTGTCCTAAAAGTTGTGTTGCTATGTTGTCAGGTGCCATTGAGTCGATTCCAACTCATAGTGACCCCATGTGACAGAGTAGAACTGTCCCATAGGGTTTCCTAGGCAGTAAATCTTTATGGGAGCAGACTGCCATACCTTTCTTCCATGGAGTGGCTGGTAGGTTTGAACCACTGACCTTTCGGACAGCAGCTGAGCACTGAACAATTGCACCACCAGGAATCCTTGGGCCCTGTGGGAGTCGCGGGCGATGTAAAGGTAAGCAAGACAGCCTAGTCCCTACTCAGGAGCTCACATCAATAGTTAATGATAAATTTGGAAAGTGCTCCAAAGGCAAAGTACAAGGTGTCTCAAGAGTATCTACCACGGGGAACTGATCTTGATGGGGAGACAGAGGAGCTCTGGTGAGAATGTGACATTTGAGCTGAGGTGGGAAGGTTGCTCCAGAGTATACCAGGACACGGGGCCTGGCACAAGGGCAGGAGGAGACTTCTGGGCAGACGGAACACCATGTGGCATTCACTCATTCGATGACATTTATGCTGTACCTTTGTGTCCGCACGGTACTCAGCACTGCAGTCACCATGATGAGTGAGACACACCTCTGACCTCCAGGAGCTCGCGGTCTAGTGGCGGAGGCAGGGGACTGTAATACCAGGTGCTACGTTCATGGCTAGGGGGGAGGGGGAAACACTTTCTTGCCGGAAGGAACAGTGTGTACAAAGGCCAGGAGAGCCAAGATCACAGTAGCTCTTTTATAACATTCAAGTCAGCGACTGGGGGTTCCCAGCTCCCCTGGGTTGACTTCAGGGTGAGGTGGTGGCTTGGCGCATCATCTAGCTCTTCCTTCTTAAGAACGAAACTTCTTTCTCTACCAATGGCCTTGGTGCCGCACCAAGGCGAAGCCGCCTCAGCCTGCCAGCAAATGCTGACGTGTGCACTTTGCAGCGAGCTGGACGTGCCTGGCCTGGCTTGGCCTGTGCCTCCCTCCCATCCTCCCCAGGCAGGATCCATGCAGTCATCAGCACTGTGGGGCTAATTGCCCAAAGAGGGCACCCTCCCTGCCTTGTCGCTCTCAGCCTGTCTCAGCCCGGGCACCCCGGCCACACCCGCTGCCCAAACAAACCCGCTGTCTGAGTGTCAGTCCTCGTCCATGAGGAAGCCTGTCCTGCTTAATAACATTTTCCCTCTGCCTGTCTAATTAACTCCCTCACTGTATCTGCAGTCAGATAAAACGCTCATTTCACACCACATTAATTTTTATCAGCTGAACATTAAGCAACACAAAGCTATCTATGCTTGGTTTAATTTACATACTGACAGACCCACAAAGCATTACCCACAGTGGCTGCAGAGCAAATAAGCAGAACTGGCATCAAACAAGGCTCTTCAAAATGAAATATTGATTTGCAAGGCTGACAGGAAAGAAGGGTTGGAGGGATCTGGGAATAGAGATGAGGAGTAAAAGGGTTATTTTTCTTTAAAGAACAATTACCGGTATAGTCACTGATAGGTCAGGTAGAGCGGAAAGCTGGGGCCCAGGAACCTGGGGATGAGGCGGTCTCCAGGAACACACACAGACCCACAGTCCACATAGTTGCCTGGAAATGGAATCTTCTCACCATTGTGCCATGGGGGTATCCCTCAACATAAAGGAAAATGCCCTCCAACTGCAAAGTGCTTTAATTACCACATCCATGCACGTGCACACACACACACACTCACACACACATGCATCACAATCTATCCACTTTGTTCGTAACTTTGTTCATGCTATTTCTCTATAACAACCTTCCTTCCACTATTTCATGGGCAAATCTCTCTCATTACTTAAGACCCAGCTTAAGTACCACTTCTTCTAGGAAATCTTCCCTGACCACTTTCCTTCCCCTCAAATGTGTTCCCAGGATGCCTGGCATAGGGTCTACATTGCACCTACTGCATTGTATCTTAATTATCTATGTCTACATCTCTTTCCCCTACTGGTTGTAAGGTCTTTGTGAGGGGAGAATCAGGCTTTGGGTGGCTGAAGTTTATACTGTTTGAGGGACTCTCCTTAAGAAAGAAAACAATTAAAAAAAAAACTTTTCAAATATTACAAAAACATATGACAATGAGAACACACTGCTATGGCTTCTCCCAGGGCTTTGGAAGAGGTCTAAGCAAATGAGGGGTCTTGACATTTAAGCTTTAGTAACTGCAAGGTGAATCTACTTCTGGCCTCTTGAGCACAGTTCCTTGCTTGTAACAAGCATTTGATAAATGTAAATAGCATGGATTGAATGAATAAAGGAAAAAAACCAAACAAACTACTTTTGGGTACACAGTTTATGATAGGCAAAACCTTTCATGTGAGTGGTTTCCTCTAAGCATCACAGCAGCCCAGATGATACTGCTGAAAAGCAGTGCAGCCAAAATTGGTTTCAAAAATCATGTTTCTCCCTCTAAAGTCCTACGACCCAAGAACAGAGAAGATATGCCCCAAGTGAAGGAAATGCTCTTTAGACCGCTCTGAGTATTCATCATTTCACCCAGATCAGTGGTTCTTATACTTTAGTGAGCACCCAGATCACCTGATTCACTTCAACTTACTCACTTCAATTCCTTAACCCAAAAGAGATGTTGATTTCTTACAATTTGGGGGGTGGGGGTCGAGAATCTTCATTTTCCACATGCATGCCCACGCATGATCTTGTGGCAGGTTTTCTAAGACCACACTTTGAGACGTCCCAACTCAAATACAAACGCTGCTGCTGAAAGCGAGCAGGTGTGTGCATGGGGGATGGAGGGCTAGTGGAGAACCACACTTGTTTCAAGAAGCAGGAATGTGACCTTAACATGATATGGCATCACAGCCTAAGGAAGAAGAGAGGAGAAGGCTGTGGACTAACTTTGAAATATCTATGTAATTCCCCAGTTTGAGAACAATTCTTGTCTTCCTGTGAATCTCAGCCTGCAGACACTTTGTACTCAGGCTCCGCCTCTCCATCCCCAATGAGAGAAATGGACAAAACACCTTCCTTGACCACAGGGGTCAACACAGGTTGAGTTTTCACCTCTAGCATAGTAAGAATTTCAACAGGTAGCTGGACGGATATGCAACATAAACCACTCTTGTCGTGGCTGTATATGGCTCCCCAAAAAGAAACTTCTGGACTGGCTTCAATTTCACAATGATACGTGTTGGGGCTTGCAGGTGTCAGTCTGTTCCAGACTTATCACAGGTATTTTCCTTTCCACACCAGCCATGGCATGATCTCTCTTCTCGGAGATATGCATGACTCTAGGAAGCCCCGAGTCCTTCCTTCGGACGAGAAAGCTTCACATAATCAGAACTACCTTTCGTTTATTTGTTTTATGTCATTTAGAGGGAAAATAATGTAATAGAAGCTTTGACATGGGGAAAGTCTGGTTCATTTAGAATCAAATGTATATAATAACACAGATTATGGAATAGAGCCCAAGCTAGAAGTCACGGGCTCTGGGTCTTAGGTTTGGTTTGGTCACTAAAAACATATGTGAACTTAGGCGAGTCACTTAACCTCTCTAAGTCTGTTTTCTCAATTGTAATATGGGCTTAATAACATTAGTCTTGCCTGTCTCACAGAGCTGTGATACAGATCCAAAGTGTTTTGAAAGTCTGAATATAAATGTAAAGAGCCCTGACTTCTGGTAATGGTAATTTGGTCAGGCTAATTCTGTTGCAGATACAATTAAAATATCTGCACAAAATAATTAAAAAAAAAAAAATACCTGAAGTCAGTGAAATATAACTAAAAGTAAAAGAAACTGCAAGGGAGTCCCCACTTGAAAAATAGGGCCTTTTCCTGGTGAGATGTATAAATTTGTGGATTTAACACGGGGTCACTCCCAGTATGCTTTTGACTCCGGATAGCTTGAATTTCAGGAATGACAAAGGACAAGAAAGTTAGGGGAGAGATTCTGGAAGAGAGAGGAACACAGAGGGTGTGAGCCACAGAATGCATGTATAAAATCTGCCCAAATTCCTAGCTGACTGCTAAACTACACATGTATGATAGAGACCTCAAGGGGTCTACTGCAAAAGCAGAAGCTGGAAGAATACAGCAGAGATTTTAGCTGCCGAGGACCACAGGGAAGACACCACCTGGAGTTTGAGTCCAAGTTAACCGGCCGCTAAAGCAAAAATTCTCTTCAGAGGAATATAACAGAATCTAGACTCTCTGCAATAATCATTTGTAATGTCCATTACCAAACCAAAAGTCACTAGACATGTAAAGAAAGAGTACAATGTAACCAATACTCAAGGGAAAAAAAAAAAAGTCAATAGAAACCAACTTCAAAAACTCAGCAGACAAGAACTTTGAAGAAGCTGCTATAAATATGGGAACCCCTGGGTGGTTTAAATGGTTGATGCATTTGGATGCCAAACAAAAAAGAGAGGCCTGGTAATCTGCTTCTGAAAAATCAGCCACTGAAAACTCTATGGAGCACAATTCTGTTTGACACATATGGGTCATCATGAGATGGAATTGACTCAACAACAACTTTTTATTTTTTTACTATAAATATGTTCAAGGAGTTGAAGGACATACATACATACATATATCATATATATATGGAGCCTTGGTGGCAAAACGGCTAAGTGTTTGCCTACTAATGGAAAAGTCGGTGGTGTGTACCCACTTGCAGGTGTGCAGGGGAAAAGACGTGGTGATCTGCTCCTGTAAACACTGTAGTCTAGGAAACCTTATGGGGCAGTTCTGTTCTACTCTGTCACATAGGATTGCTATGAGTTGGAATCAACTCAATGGCAAATAACAACTAATATATATATTATTATACATATAACGGGAAACCCTGGTGGCATAGTGATTACGAGCTACAGCTATTAGCCAAAAGGTCTGCAGTTTAAATCCACCAGGCGTTCCTTGGAAACCCTATAGGGCAGTTCTACTCTGTCCTGTAGGGTCACTATGAGTTGGAATCGACTTGATGGCAATGGGTTTGGATTTTTGGTTTATGTATATGGAATCTACATCTGTTTTCTCGCTCTCTCTCTATACACATACACACTCCTCACTTATTGACTATCTCATTATCTCACATTTTACATTTACAACAATAATGAAAAATCTACCATCTGACTATTTTGTACATTAACAATGTATGTCTGGCAGTAACAAATGCTGAGAGTATGAGGTGAAGGTAATGCTGGCTGTGATGGTTTAGGTTATTTGTCAACTTGGCTGGGCCATGATTTGCAGTGGTTTAGCAGTTATGTAATGATATAATTTGGCTGTTATGACATGATGTAATTTGGCAGTTATGTAATAATATAATTTGGTAGTTATGTAATGATGTGATCATCCTCCATTTTGTGAGCTGATGTGGTCATCCTCCATTTTTGCATAATGCAGATTTTGGCATAATGACATGGTCTTTGGGACCTAATTATGGCAATAAAAGTAGTGGGTGTATATATATATATATATATATATATATAGAATAGATATAGATTCTCATAAAAATAAAAATATGAAAAGAACAACAACAAATGGAAACCCTAGAGTTGAAAATCAGAATGACTAAAATGAAAAAAAAAAAAAAAATCAGTGTATGGGCTTCATAGTAGATTGGAGATAGTGGAGGAAAGAGTTAGTGGACCTCAAGATGGATCAATATAAAGTACCCAATCTTAAGAACACAGAGAAAAAAAGATTGAAGAAAAGTGAACAGAGAGAGTCTCAGAGACCTGTGGGACAACATCAAACAGACTAACACATATTGAATGGAAATCCCAGAAGGATAGGCGAGAGAGAATGGAGCAGAAGGTACATCTGAATAGCATAAAATGTTGAAAATGTGGTAAAAGACATCAACTTATAGATCTAAGAAGCTCAACATACCCCAAGCAGGATAAATACAAAGAAAACCATACCTAGACACAACCATCAATTTTCTGAAATCCAAAGATGAGGAGAAAATCTTGAAATCAGCCAGAGAAAACAACATATTACGAACAAGTGAAACAACAATCTAAATGACAGCAGATTTCTCTCCAAAAACAACAAAGGCCAGAAGACAGTGGAATGACACCTTTAAAGTATACAAATAAAAAAAAATTGTCAACCAAGAATTCTATACTTAGCAATAAAGGTGAAAAACAGTCGCTTTCAGGTAAACTGAAACAGAGAATTCATTACCAGAAGACTTGCACTAAAAAAAAAAAAGCTAAAGGAAGTTCTTCAGTCCAAACGGAAATGATGCCAGGAGGTAAGTCAGATCTAAAAGAGGGGATGAAGATCACTTGAAATGTGTTTTTAAAGATGTAAACAGTTATTTTTTCCAGTGCATAGGAAATTCATCTCACGTGATATTTTACCCTAGATTAAATAACACATGGCCTCTTTGTCACAGATCCTATAAATCCTATAAATTTTGTCTCTTTCCCCCACCTTCACCTTTCAAAAAAGGAGGTGTGTGACCTTAGGCAAGAAGTTTACTTAACTGTGATTTTGTTTTTTCATTTATAAAATGAAAAGATGGATTAAACAACCTCTAAAGTTCCTTTTGGCCCAAACATACTGTGATTCTATGACTAAATTGGAACAGTATGTTAGTAATATTTTTCACTTAAGCTTTACTATTACTCTTTCTTAATTTCAGCATATGGTTAAGGCAACTGAGTCCCATCCTTGAAGATCAGACAAACTTATAAAATTCACTCAAGAACTAATGAGCCCTAGAAGCTTCCTTAGACCCTTAAAACACTTTTGTACCTCACAATTCAAAATAACCAAAAATACATATTCCCAATTTCTGCAGTAATTAAACGAGGTAGGCCACAATACATGTGCTTTGCAAAGCCCTACACAGATAGAGATAAGGAGGTCTTATTATCCCAGTTGTTGGATTGCCTTTCATGTCTGCAATATATTGATGCTGGGGGCCAGTTTCTTAGTCATCTTAAGCACCAAAGAACGACATTAAACCACATCAGAATGTGTTTAGCCAGGTGTGAAAGTTCACTGCACAAGTCCTGCCTGTGTGAGAGGCAGAGACTGAGGAAGTCCCGAGGCCCCCAAGGACTGGGAACAGTTAGTTAAATATCTAGTGTGCCCACGTTTCACTAGGGGGAGAATTTGTGGAACTTCAGAACTTTCTGGTTACTTGCCAAAGAGATGGATGTAAGCCAGGTTAGACTCTAAGGCTTACTGGTCACCAAATTCTGCATGGCTGCCCCTGGCTTGGCCTTCCTGCACTGTGACGCTCTGTGACATTTGTGCTGTGCGGCCTTTTCTTCCTGCCTCAGTGCCTCTGTGACCTGGGTGGATTAAGTCAGCACTGAGAAGGTCTTGAGCCTTGACAATGGACTCTAGAACAGGCTCTTTGAGGACCTGGGTCCCAGCTACCTCTGAGGTAGCAGAGAAAACATAGAAAAATTCAGTCCCTTCATTGGCAGCAGCTTTATAATTCTGCCGAGTGCGGTGTGTTCAATTCTTTCTTTTCTCCCCCAGAAAATAAGTCACTGTGAATCCAATTCTTTCTTTTCTCCCCCAGAAAATAAGTCACTGTGAATAACATGTTTGAAAACAGGTCTACTTAAAATGTCACATTAATATAATTATTTACAAGTACTGACATAAATGAAATAAAGGTCTGACGAAAACAGCACATTTCAAAGCTTACCACCACTGCTTTAATGAATAGAACAGAGAAATGCTGAATAATTTTCTGCTTATTTCACAACATTCTTGATAAATCTTTTCTCCCTCCTACACACACGTCCCAGGTTAAATCTGCCTTTTTTAAATTTGCTTCAACTTACCAGTTTGCAGCACGTAACGCAGTACACACATCACTTGTGTTTTTGAATGGCTCTTCGATAGATTTGAACATTTCCACATCAAGACCATTCTGCCTGCTTTATGCTGCCCTTTGGGGTGAAAACAACAACAAAGCCTTATGGGAAAATTGTGGGTCCATAATCAATAAGCCAAAGTTTGGTTTCAGACATCCAAACCTTCACTGACGTCAAAGGCAACTGAGTCACCAATGTCCCTGCGAGCTGCCCGTGGGTATCAGACAGCAAAATTCAATCTACTTTCCAAATGATAACTGAACCTTCTAAGCCTGTGGCTACCAGTTGTTGAGTTACAGCACCTCTATTCTGACACTGCGGAGTCCTCATTTAATTAGAGCAAAAGCACCTGGTTTCCTCCCCTGTTTACTGTTCGAGAGGGGTTGGGCCCACCTGCCCATATCCTTGAATCTGCTATTCCAAAGCAGCCTAGGCCTGGAGTCCTGCCTCCTTTACACATTCAGCCCTTCAGCCAAGTAAATGTGAGAAACAGGAGATGGTGAGACCCCATTGTTCTCAGAGGGGTCTGACTAAAAACAAATCCTGGGCCTTAGTGTCTAAAATGTGACACTCCTCCCAACTCCTGCCAACCACATAAAAGTCTCAAGAAAACACTGTCATCTTTAGGTCTTGGCATTTATCATCTATCACGATTTTGGCATGCATACCTCCCTGGGTGGCACAAGTGGTTTGCGCTCGACTGCTAACCTAAAAGTTGGTGGTTTGAACCCACCCAGGGGCATCACGGTGATCTACTCTCATAGAGATTACAGCCAACAAAACCCTATGGAGCAGTTCTGTAACAGATGGGTCACCATGAGTTGAAATTGACTCCATGGCAACAAGTTTGGTTTTTGGTTATCCTTGAGGGGGTATCAGCTATCCCAAAACACTACCCACTAGATGTATTCCAGCTCGGGAGATCAGGACAAAGAGTCCTTGCCTCTAAACAGCCAACCTGAATTCTGTGGCTGCCGGTGGGGACAGATATAGAGAGAATTCAAAATGGCATCATTAAGCCAATGTTTAACATGGGCTTCTGCAGACTGGTGCAACTCTTCAACTTCACTCCTGTGATCACCACAAAACAACAACAACAGCAGCAACAGCAGCAGCAACCACATCCTCTAGATGGGTTGCTTGAGATAAATAATTGCTTCCACACTCTTCTTCCTACAACCTGTCTTGAAAAAGGGGACCAAACCCCAGGAGAGTAATTTTGGAGTTAAAAACTAGACAACTGCTTACACTGGAAGCTCCCTGAGGTAAGGAACCAGTCCTTTGACCTAATTTGTATGGGGCACAGTGTGACAAAATGGCGGCACAGTAGCATCTAATCCTATGGTGCAATGATGATGGAAGGATCTGGAGCAGCCACTAATTCTGAAGATCGCAACTTCAAACAGCTTCCTCCCTCCTCTCCCTCCACAGTGACTGGCCAGAATCAACAGGTTTATTTACCATCCTCAAACTATCAGAGGAGACCTTATCTATGGCCCTTCCCTATGTATGCCAACCCCCTCACTTAGGCCCCATCCTGCCCCTCTCCTCCAGCCCTACTGCCCGTGAAGGTGCCCTGTAGACTCCGAGGCACTGTACCATCACGAAACAGTCTACAAGGGCAAAGCAATACAGTGGAAATAGCTCTGAGAAATTACCTAAATGGCTTTATACCTTGTTTCTTCAGCTTTAAAATGGGGATAGTACTACCTGATGCCTGGCCTTCTTCTGAGAATTACTGTGGGTATCAAAATCAATAAAGCTTCTACAAATGTTACCATTATAATCACAGTATTTTTCTAACCTCTGCATCCCCCAAACAGGAAGCGAGAAGTGAACCTGTGGTTTGTGACAGTGGAAAAAGCCTGGAGTGGGAGCAAGCCAGGCAGAATACTGGTTCTGCCCTAATCTGATTCCAGCTGAGGCAGGAGGCACAGACTCCTTAAGCTGGAAGGGACTCTATGAGATGACAGAAGCTCAAGAAGGTGGGGAGCCCCTGACCTTTCCCTCGTGCACTGCTCTCTTGGAGGTGACCCTTCTGACTTCTCCAAATGCAAGGGCTTGATTCCCAGCTTGGAGATATGACGAGGACTCAGTGGATCAGGCTGGGCTATTGCAGCAATTTGGCCTGCACAAGCTCTCCACCTCTGAAAACCTTTCCAGTGTGTGGGGGAACAAACTCTTTCTAAGGAAAACTGGGCATATATGGAGAGGGGTCCGATGGAGGGAGGTGGGAGAAAGCAAGAGTTCTGAAGCTCCAGTAGATGGAGAACCTTCCAACGCCATCTCTGGGTTGCCGTGAGTGCTGTGCCAAGGGCCTGGGTTGTTGGCTTAATTGAGAAATTATTCCTAATAAGTTGCAAGGAGCTACAGGTCTTTTCCTTACAGACGGGAAACAATTATATCCCATGGCAGCTCATTACATATTCTTTTGGTACCGTGAATTGTTTTAAAGCCATGAAATTAGTTTTGGCAGAGTTTACAGAAAAACACCCATGAGAGGAGACTGAATGAGTTATGTAAGACTTCTCATACTCTGCACAGGACATGTTAACTCCTTCCTAGCACAGCAAAGCCACTCAGAGTCATTCAGACACACTCCCGTTTGTCCTAAGGCCAGGGCGTGGGTGATGAGAGGAAGCAGGGGAACCCCAGCTCTGGATGGACCCCAAACAATCGCCAGGTCCAGCCAGGTCCTCATTCTCCAGGAGGTCACTGAGACCCCAGACAGGTAAAGAGATTTGCCTAAAAAAATGATTTTTCTAAAAGTTGACCCTTCAGTGTGGTGCACTGAAGGCTTTAAAACCAACCAGATACCTAAAACATTATCGTTACTACTAGCCTACAGCTGTGCTAGGTACCCAGTCCCAGTCCAACCCAGGACGGTACCTAGTTTGATCAGTTAAGCATTCTGGCATCAAGACACACATATTTCAAAAGTGTTCACCTGGCAACAGCCACTAAGCCAATTAGGAAAATCTGAAAGAAAAAAAAAAAAAGTTTATTGAATTCACGAGCCCCTTCATTTTCTCTGTGTATTAAAAACAAACAAAAACCAGTAGCTGAGTCAATTCTGACTCACATACACACACACATATGAAATCTATAGTGTTCCCTATTAAAAATAAATCTAAATATATTTGGAATATTTCACCAATAAAATGTAATACTTATCTCTTTATCCATCCAGACTTCAATCAAGAATTTTGTCTATTTAGAAAATAGCAAAGAATGGGTAAAGAAGTAAAAAAAAAAAAAAAACTGCTCAAGATATGCCTCTAGGATCAAGTATTAAACCTGGAGAAGTCCTTGGGGTTATTCTACTCAACTGCAGTGAGCTTTTGTTTTATGACTAGAAACAGCAGGCTTAGTTATCTGGTTACTAACCCTACACGCTGCTCATAAGAAGGGGGAGAAAGATTGCCCTAGGCAAGGTACCCTGAACTGGAACAAGTGGTAACTGGCCAACAGAGCAGGAAGGTCTAAAAAGGATTAAAAGCCAGCAGAAAAACCAAAAACTATGCAATAGCCTGGAGCCCTCTAAAATACCAGCAAACCAGACCCACCCTAACAGGTGGCAAGGTAGAGTGGAGGCAACGCAGGCTTAGGAGTCAGTCAGAACCAAGTTTGAAAGCCAGATTTGCCGTTTATTAGCTGTACAATGTTGGACAAGTTACTTCCCGTCTCTGGCCCCTAATTTCTTTCTATTAAAAAACAAAACAAAACAAAAAAATGTTGTTGTGGAGTTGAGTCTGACTCATGGAAACCCCGTGTGTTACAGAGTAGAACTGCTTCACGGGGTTTTTCTTGACTGTAATCTCTAAGGAAGAAGATCGCCAGGTCTTTCTTGACGCCACTGGTTGGGTCTGAACCACCAACCATTTGCACCACCCAGGGACAGGGACCCTTCCCTGTATAAAGGAGGGATGTATCCCTACTATGAAGTGGGAATAGGCATATCTACCTTACAGGGTTGTTGTGAAAATGAGATAATTTATGTAATGAGCTAACAAAGGGCCTGGTATCAACCTATTGCTCAATTTTTCTAAAGACCTAAACACATCACAATATCACAGTGTAGTCTGATTATAATGTTCATGATGGGAACTTTGAGTCATCTGGAGAGAGCTAACAGGTAATCTATGTTTTCTCGTGAGAAGGCAGAGACCTTCATTCCAACAAGGCTCCTTGTCCCCCTTCTTCCCCCAGCACCCATTACCCAAGGCCTCCGTGAGTTTCTGCTGGTACTCAGACTCTCTCCCTCTTTCTCTTAAAAACCTGCTTTCAGCAAACTATTTTATAAATTATCCAATTAACTAATTTATCCTAAGGTGTCAATGCTTCATAATAGCAAAGACATTTTTCGTGGGCATCAGTGGTTAGCAAGAGGCATGGTGGTAAACCAAAAGAATACATCCCCCATAGTGACATTTCAGTCAGAGACAGACCAACGAAGAATTAGCTTGAGGTAAGAGAACCTTCTCAGTGTCTTTTCAATCACACCTTGTAAGCAGTTTCTCCTTAACGGCTGCTAGCCTGAAACACTACCAAAGGATCCTGGGGCACTTATAGGACCCAAGCATGGGCTGCTGATGGGAACTGGAATTTCTTTAAGAGTTCAGCGTTGATACATATCCACTCAAACCACTATAGCTCCCCTTCTGATTGACTCAATTTTATTTATTTATTCATATTCTGCATTGGTCCAAAAATAATTTGGGGTGGGGGTGGGGAGATGGGGTCACTAAGGGAAACTCGTTCATAGACCAATCAGATCCCATCACCAGGATACTAAGTGTATCATTGTGCTTCCATGCTAAACATACTGAGAAGACACAATCATTGGCTTTTTCTTTTCTTATTTTTCCCTGCGATCTGATGATGGTCTTTGAAACACCCATGCGCTGGAGACTGTAAGAGCAGAGGGGTGGTTAAGAAGAGAGGTGCAGAGCCAGGGGCAAACGGCTGAGGCATTTTAGGCTTTATCAAGATATATATATATATTGGGATGGCTGGGTCTCTTTTTCTCTCTCTTCTAACTCTCTGTCTCCGTCTGTCTGTCAGGGCCTCTACCTCTGTCTTTCTCTGCAACAACATTAGCAGAAATACAGCTACGATCAAATGGAAACTATTGTCTGTATTTCGTCTGGCCAACGGTCTGGGTGTTGGGTTGTTAGAGAGAACAGGATCCACGTCTGTTTTGTTCGCTAGTCCATCCCTAATACCTAGCCCAGGGCCTGTACTGACATGCTAGGGCTGGCCTGCGCTCATTTCGCACGTCATCTCCCAACTTTGTGTTCAGTGACATGACATTGGTTATTCAAAACTGGCGATAGTGGAGTATTTACACCATAAAAATTGGCAAACACTGTAAATTGTGGCCCCACTCCTTTTTTTCTGGGGAGCCAGTTAAATGTTTATCAGCACACCAGGAACTGCAGGTATACCGGAAATCAACGTTAAATGAGTGAAGGAATGATGATGTCCTAGACGTTTACAACAGCTCTCTGGCCCTAACCACCACAAAACCTCTATGTTCTTCTCAACAACAGGATGACAAGCCTTAGGATGTAGTTACGAAGCAGAGAAGGAAATGCTGGGATGACTGACTTGAAAACAAAATTTCTCTTTGGTAACAGGTCTCTGACTCAGCTCTGGTGGAAAGTATCAACCTTATAAACCCACAAGGAAGAGGTGAAGATTTCACTTCGTTTCTCATTTCTTTTGATGTTGAAAAGAGAACTGCCTAAAATGCTGGGCCAGGCCCATGGGGGAAGGGTGCCAGACTCAGAGTGAGCAGTCAGGTACAGTGGCCTCCTTTGCTTTGTGACCTCTCTCTGAGCTCAGGTTTCCTTATATGGAATAGTCAACAAGACCCCCTCTGCCTACCCAACAGGGGCAGCCACCTCCTCCCCCAGCTCCTATTCAACCTCTAGAACCCATGTCACTTGCCCTGGCCCCCTTGCCGCTTTTATAAAGCCCCTCTCCTCCAAAAACGAGCTGTTTCCCTTGACAGGCGGGTCCCTCAGCCATCATCCCTGTCTCGACTCTTGCACTTCACACTGGACTTCTGATAGCTGATTAGGGATATGGCTCCCCTCCCCCTGCCCGTGTCTGACCTCCTCAAGAGCAGGGGCCACATGGAGGCTGCATTCCTGGTCCTCTGCACGGCGCTTGGCACATAGTAGTTGACTGCTGCATGTTTACTAAAGTGAACCACTGAAAACCTAGAACCGGATTTTAAGCTATGCACGTTATTATCTGTACGGTGTAAAGAGTTACTACCTAAGGGCAGACCACAAAAAAGGTAGCACACCACTGCCAAACTGAAGGAACAACCCTTCCCTGGCACAGACCCCATTAAAGCATTTAATCACGTAGCCACTAGATAAAATTTGGGAAACACCTGGAGGAGCTGGGTGGCGAGGATCCAGTGAGAACTACAGAGAGCATTCTTCTCAGTTGTGGCCTGCTTCTCCTCCTCCAGTGCGTTCCAGCAGCTTTATTTCAGGGTTCTGAACCCTCCCTGCCCACAGGGCTCAGAGGTAAGGATGTTATATAAGGAATGAATGCTGCCTGCATTTGTTTTAATAAAAGAAACAGCCCATTTAAAGAAACACTGACTTTAGTGGCTTAGATATTTCTGCATGTGAATATGACCCAGAGGCTCAGGAATACAGAACGGCTGTCTGGAGAATGACCATTTTTTCCTATTTAAAATATTCTGGAAAATTGCTCCGTGTCCCCGTGCCAAAATGAAAAACATAAGGGCTATTTGGAATGTCTTTATGACATTAATGCATGGTGTTATAAAGACATGAAGCCCTCTGGCCTCAAACACCGCTTCTGTGGCTCGTGAAAGCCTGGGAGAGGCAGTTCACCGCAGCGGGGAATTTGCGAACAGATCCCTGCGAAGAAAACTCACTATTTCCGATGAGTTTCAGCATTTGTGAGCCTTTTAGCTTACCGGAGTTTCCAAATATACAGGCATGCTGGTGAGGGGTAATTCTTTAACTGTTTCAGAGTATAAAATGATGAGGCGGGTGCTGATGGTGTATCTCCAAGTAAAAAGCTACTTCACATGTATTTTACTTCATATTATTTGATGTAACAATCATGCTAGCTAGGTCAGAAATGAATTATTGATGTTACAGAGCGGAAAACGGAAGGCAGAGAGGGGTGCCGGGCTGGCCCCAGGATAATAGCCAAGCAATGGATGAGCTGACGTGAGGATTCAGGTCTATTTTTCGCTGCCTGGTGGGAAAGGCCTGGGGTGGGGAGTCAGACAAGGAGAGGCTCCACGGTTAGAGGATCCGAAAGTGCACCAATGCTGGAATCAGATGACGCAGTCCTGCTCCTGGGCCCTGCCGAGGACCAGTCACGTGACCGTGGGCCAAGTGAATGTGGATAAGGAGTCCCCAACTCAGGGGGTTGCTGTGAGGATCAAATGGCCTGAGGCACGTAAAGTACAGGGAAGGAACTAAAAAAATAGTTGCCATTAGTATTTGATCATTATTTCTAGCTTTACAGAGGCATTCTGACACTTTAAGGTCTAATTTCATTTGTTCTTTGTGACTCTGCCTGGGTGGGAATTTTATTAAATATTTTATGAGGTCCATCTCTTTTTTCCACTTTGAGGGGCTTAGCAAATGACAAAGAACTCAAGTATCTGTCTTTCACGTTCAGAAGGAAAAGCCATGCCCTGTCAGGGCATAGTGTGTGTGCGTATATGCACATGTATATGTATGTGTGTGCCTGTGTGTGCGTGTCTTTGTGTGTGTATACGTGTGTGTGAATGTATGTATGTGTGTGCGTGTCTTTGTGTGTGTATACGTGTGTGCACATGTATATATGTATGTGTGTGCGTGTCTGTCTGCATGTATACATGTGTGTATGCATGTATATATGTATGTGCCTGTCCGTGTGTGTATATGCACATGTATATATGTCTGTGTGTTTATGTGTGCTCACGTCTGTGTGTGTGTGTGTGTGTATGTTGGGAGCCTGGCAGCCTAATTCTACTTGTCTTTACTTTTGAAATGATCTTCACCTGTTGTTGACAAACCAACTCTGTGTTTTTCAGAACACTTCTGCGTCTGCAGAGACGAACACCTTTGCCCAGATTCCATAAGGCAGGAGATCAATGAAGGTTTTCATCTTCTGCTGAGCCTCAACAGACAAGATGGCGAGAGACAGCCTAAGTAAAGAAAGTGTGTGTAAACCTCCAAGAATATGGAGGTTTCAGTCTGGATCCTATGTTCTGGAAAAATTAAAATAGGAAGGGAAAAAGGCTTACACATCCTATTCAAAACACAAATGCTTTTTTTTTTCCTGTCTTTTTTTTTTAATAAAAAATTGACGTCACTTCATTTTGATTAATGTGGATGACCCTGACAGAGGAAGGACGCCTCAATTTTTAAAGACAGCTCTACACCTAACAGCTTGGTTTTTAAATGGCTACATTTAAATATTTCTTTCTCTGCTCATTTCCAAACCTGGGCCATAAATCACCCTTATGAACACAATGGCCTGTGCCTATAGCAATTTATCATTTGGATAATGTCACCTGTTCAGGTGTGCATTAATTTATGCCTCAAGTTAGAACTCAGGTTGGCTGAAACCTTCCCTCTCATCTGCACATTCAAGCAGCAGCCCCTTGAGGCCGACTCTGCCCAGCCTCGGGCGGGCAGGGGAGAACCTGTGCAATTCTTTACTCTCAGGGAAGGAGGAAGAGGCCGGCGGGAAGAAACCTGGGGCCTAAGGGGCCTTTCTAGTTCACTAGTTCAGCCTCTTATTTTTGATCATTCAGGGAGGCAGCCTGTGAGAAAATGCTCGGCAATTCCAGCCGAAAGAGGAAGGACATGCGTGCAGCATGTTTGTCAGCTCTTGTTGTTGCAAGAAACGAAGTGACTGAACAGGCGTGAGATGGAAGGCATGGAGCCCATCAGCAGCATCCCACGGTGGAGAGAACGCTAGGGTGGCTGTCTGGAGCTGGGGCACGGAGCCCATCGGCAGCATCCTGTGGTGGAGAGAACGCCAGGGTGGCTGTCCTGAGCTGAGGCCCTAGCTTTGCTGCTACATATGTACCACCTTGGCAAGGTCACGTCACTCTATCTGGACCTCAGTTTCCCTGGTGGTAAAATAAAAGATCTCTGAGATCCCCTTTCCTTTCTGACATTCTATGACTCTAAGACAAGAGGAAGCAGTCCATTAATTATTGCTTCCTACAACCCCCAACACTAAGTATTTTCTCCAGTTCCCCCTAACAGGATGGAGACAGGGATGACTGTAAGTTTCCGAACCGCACTATAAATAATTGGCATTTAGCATCTGCCTTCCCCTCTTTTTCCTCTACTCTACTTCTTCTGTTTTTCTTTTTGTCACGTTTCACTGTCTCTCTCTTCCACTTTCCCTGGCTTAGGTATTAGGCCATCATTTTTAAAGAAAACTGTCTCATTTAATGCTCTGACCAACCTGTTGAAGTCCACGTTAATTCTCTCTGCTTGACAGATGGAGAAACTGAGGCTCAGAGACGTAACTTGTCCAAGATCACACAGGAATGGCAGTCTGAATCTGAACCCAGGGCTGCCTGACTCCCGCATGAGTGCTATTTCTATAAAGCTGAAGTGAGCAAGTACATGAATCAGGGCCATTTATAATGTGGCTACTTATGTGTGATTGCTTAAGCTCCACTCATTGGTGATTGAGATCACTGGTACCCAAGAGGGACGACAAATATTTTTGAATTTCCACAATTGAGGGGTGGGGCTATAAAATTATATATGTATGAGATTAAATGACTGATTTCAAGAGCCAGCCACAAAAATCAGTCTCCTTGCTTATAGTGGAGGTTTATCTATTTGAATTGCAAATTCAGGGATCCTGGCTCAGTTAATACCTCCTTGTAAGCCTGCAATCACAGCTCTTAAAATAGGCTGTCCCTCTCAATAGAAGAAACCAGAAACCTAAGATGGAAATTTGCTAATTGTTAATGCAGTCATTGGCCCCTTTGTATGCGTGGCTTTAAAAATGATTTCCGCATTGCCTGAGTAAATCAAAGGAAAAATGACTTCTCAGCCACAGTTTTTAAATGTACCAGTTTAGTTTTTTGTTCAGGGCGTGAAAATTGTGAGAATCCCATGGATCCAGTTCTGAGCGCATCCAGAGTGATGAATCACTGCTTCCACCGGTCACTTTCCCAACATGCTGCCCAAACCGTCCCAGGCTCCTCTCTGCTCCCCTCCCCATGCAGCCTTCCCCTGTTACCATGACGCCACTGTCCTCTGACAGGCAAGGAGCACCTGCCAGAGGGTGACTTCACCACACACAGTAACTCTGACAACAGCCCAAATAAAACCGTGTCATTTAAACCATAAACAACAACCCAACAGGGATGTGGAACTCAGGCAGAGAGGAAGAGAGAAGCAGGCTGTTGCCACAAACAACTTAAACGCAGGCGCTGCTTACCAGACTTGGGAAATGTAGGGAGACTGTACCGCAAGAAGCGGGGGAGTAATGAGTCAGAAGAACTGAGTTTGACCCCAGCGCTTCCACTGCCTGGGTATGCCATCTTGGGAAAGTTACTTACCCTCTCTGATCCTGTTTCCTTATCTGTAGGGATGGTCCTTAACTCACAAGGTTATCGTAAGATTGAGTATCTATGTAAAACAGGTAGCACAGTTAGCACGCAATTCATGCTAGCCGATACTATGTTTTATTATTGTTGTAGGAAGAAGTAGAGCCAGAGTGCTTCTTCAAAGCAAATATGGTGAGACTTCGTTTCAGGTACTTTGGACATATTATCAGGAGGGACCAGTCCCTGGAGAAGGTCAATGAAAAAGAGAAAGACCCTCAAGGAGACAGACTGACACAGTGGCTGCAACAATGGGCTCAAGCACAGCGATTGTGAGGATGGAGCAGGACAGGGCAGTGTTTCATTCTGTTGTACGCAGGGTCGCTGTGAGTCGGGATCGACTCAACGGCACCCTAACAACAACGATAACAACATAGGACTATATGGTAAGCCTGCCTTCCTTGTACATTAGTGAATATTCTGGAGCCCAACTTGCTTCTCTCAAAACACGGTTAAGAACGATGTGAAAGAGGCCTGGGATTCCAGTCCTGGTTTTGCCAATGGCCAGATGAGAGATCTGAGGCAAGCCACATCACTTGGTGTCAGTTTCCAATTCTGCCAAATACGGGTGTGAATGGATGCGTTCCAAAGTCCTCTTTATGGTTCCTTAACATGATATCATTTCCCCTACCCATTGTTCAATACCGAATGTCAACATGAGTGGCAAAGGTTTACATTTTAGCTGACCAAGAACACTTTCCGTTGGAGGACCAAGTCCCCTCTCTCCACCTCCCTACCCCTAACCCCCTGGCTGGAATGTCCAGGGCAGACCAGCAGGACTCCATGGCTGCTTGGGAGTTATCTATAAAGCCTCCCTCTTGAATTCTCCAGCCAATCTGATGGCATCACTAATAAGCATTTTAGGAGGTGACGTGCTGCTTTGAAAATTTTCCTTTCAGTAGGAAAGTTGGAACTGTCAGGGGGAGTCTAACTCTTTTGCTTTCGATTTATTGGTAAGAACCCAAGAGGGAAAAAATGCAAGGGGTTTAAATAAAAAAGAACCTCAGGAGCAGAAGCCAGCACAAATTCTAGCTGATGGCTGCCTGGTGGGCCTGAGTGAGGAGCACCCACAGTTACGCACATTCTGAGTCTCTGCTGACCTCTGGGAAGGTATCCATGCACCAGTTTGCAGACAGCGGCAGCACACAGACCAGAGCGGAAGGGGTAAAGCATCTCTCACCGTGCCTTCTGCAATGCATTCTTTTAATACTACACAAGAACTCCCGTCAGTATTACTAAGGGAACTTTAGATTGCCTCTGCTGTCGCTTTCCCAGGGAGCTGCAGTGGTAATGAGAATAATAGCACCTCCTGGTATCTATAAGGTCTTTACAGTCTCATAAAGGGCTTTCATCGCCACAACAATGCTACAAAGTAGGAAACACGGGTATTATTATCCCCAGTTTACACATGAAAAAAGAGCCAGAGTGCCTAGTGAGGTTACGGACCACAGCACGTTAGGGGCAGACCTAGGCCTGGCATCAGGGTTGCCTATTCTCCGGCATGTGACCGCTCCACTGGGCAGAGCAACCCCTTACTTACAAAAATGAGAGAAGTGGAGTCAGGGTGGTGTCAAGGGAAGAACACCGGGCCAGGTGTGAGGGGCTCAGGTTTTTAGTTTTGACTCGTCTCTGAGCTGGGGGACCTTGGGCAAGTCACTTCTTTGTAGTGAGGTTCTTGTCTATAAACAACGTCCCTTTGGCTCTACATTTATAAGTAATTTCATGCCTCCTTGGAATGACCAAAGTGACATCAATCAGACTTAGACTGGTAAATTGTCTGGTACAGGTGGCCTGAAATGGAACAATTGGTGGAAATGCCCACGGTTAATCCCAGTTCTTTCTCTCTCTCTCTCTACCTCTCCCTCGCTGTTTCTCTTCCTGTCTGTCTGTCTTCCTTTTCTTTGTTTCTATTTTAAAGTTATACCTGCCCATTATTTAAATAGACAAACGATTCTATAAAACTTTGTAGAAAAACTAATAGTCACCTCCCTCCATTTCTCATGCCTTAAAGGGCAACCACATTCAACTCCTTTGGCTCATTCTTTTCATACTTACCTCCATGTCTCCAAATAACATGTTTATGTAACTACCGTTTGACTTTTTCAGTTTTAGCTTTATCTATTGTCCTTCCACTACGGAAGATGAGGTTTTTGCTTTCTTTCACGAACTCCCACCTCACTACACACATGCATGTTTCCTGTCTCCCATTCCCCCAATGTAGCTGTATTACAATTTTGGTTAGATTGATATCCTGTACTTGAGGTTTTTGACAATGTAAATCCTAGTCACTGGGGGGTCAGGTATACAATGAGTAATTTTCTTTTCTGTACAATATCATGTTCTCCCTGGTATTAATAATTAACTTTTTTTGCTTAAATTTCTATATACTTATTGAACTCCTAGTTGTATAAGTCTCAATGTATTGAAACGTATCAGGTATTCAATCAATTTCACCTTCTTGAAGCAATTTCCCTAGGAGCCTTCGGACCTGCTCTAGTCTGGACTGGTTTTTCTCAGCCCACAGCTGGTGTCTTGTGCTTTCTCTTTCCCATCATCCTGGGACTCTCTCCACTCTCTATATTGTTGAGTTCATTGTGTCTCAGACGCCTGTGTATTTCTTGGCTTATGCCCTCATTTTGATGTAACATCCCCCAACAGTTTACTGAGCCATCGAGTTGACTCCGAGTCATGGCGACCTCATGCATGTCAGAGTAGAACTGTGCTCCATAGGGTTTTCCAATGCTGATTTTTTAGGAGTAGATCACCAGGCCTCTCTCCCATGGCACCTATGGGTGGACTCCTATCTCCAACCTTCTGGCTAGCAGCCAAAGGCATTAACCGTTTGCACCACTCAAGGATTCCGAGAAAGGGTGTATGTGAGATATAGGCAGTCCTTGGATTATGAACAGTTCGTTCCTAAGTCGAAACAGTTAGGTATGGTTTGTATCTAAAGTCAGTCAAATGTTTGCCTTTTTAGCATATAGTGTACCTTTCTAAGCATAAAAAAAATTAAATACTTCCAGATACATTAAAACAGCTTTAATATAATAATTCAGTAATAACAGTAATAATGTTTTGATGCATGTCACAAAGTAGCGCCCATTTGTTATTATAAACCATTGTATGTACCTCAAATTTTTAATATAATAGACTTTATGGAGGCTGGTTCATAACTACAGGTTGTATGCAAGTCAGGCATTCGTAACCCAGGAACTGCCTGTAAAATTTGGAGACCTCACATATCTGAAAATGTTTTTATTCTAATCTTGCACTTAATTGGTAAATTGGTTAAATACAGAATGCTACATTGGAAATAACTTCCCTTAGAATTTTGAAAACTTTGCTCCATCATCTTTCAGTTTCCAATGTTGCTGTTGAAAAGTCTGCAGCAGACTAATTCGTGATCCTAAAGATATGAAACCTGTTATTTCTCCTTGGAAACTAAGGGTCTTCTTGTTTTTGATGTTTTGGAATTTCATAATCATTCTGCTTTTGTGTGGATATAATGTCATGCATTGTACTGGATATTAGATAGATTCCATGTGAAACCCATCCTGAATTATTTCTTCAATAATTTTATCCTTTCCATTTTCTCTGTATATTCTCTCTCTTTTGTTTTTCATTTCTACTATTATGTTTTTAATTATTTACAGTTCATTCTTGTTTTTGAATGTTTCTTTTTTAGAAGATTCTGGTCTTCTTTCATGTATGTAGTATCTCCACTTATCTTTCTGAGTATGTTAAAGATAGGGTTTTTCCCCTCAACGTTTTCTTCTCTTTTTATAGTCTGTTTCCTCTAATTTGCTCCTTAAAAAAAAAAATCTCTTTTCATGTCAGACACTTTCTTCAAATGTTGGTAATTCTTGGTTATCGGCTCATATTTAAGAGTGAGGCATTAAAAAGCTGTTACAGTTTCTGAGCACATAAGAGGGGTTTGTTCACTTTTAGAATATTTGGTTGGGCCATTTCTTGGAGAATCCCAATGCCAGTTTATTTGTATTTCCTCTTGGGCTGGTCAGACACGGCAGGGAAGACTCCAACTCTTGCAGCATTGTAAGAGCCAAGTTGGAGGAAGAAAGCAGGCAGTCTAAAATTAAGCGTATGAAATTAGTCTTAACCCCACTGTTTGCCCATGGTCCCGAAGTCCAGATCCTCGAGTTTACACTACCCAAAGAATAAACTTCCAGCTTAGGGGAGGGTAGGAAGTTTCTCTGAGGTTATCGGGGATCAAATGGCCACTTAAACAGACTTTTAATCACGATTCTCCTTTTGGAGCCCTGGTGGCGTAGTGCTAACCAAAAGGTTGGCAGTTTGAATCCACCAGCTCTGCTTGGAAACCCTATGGAGCAGTACTACTCTGTCCTATAGGGTTGCTATGAGTCAGAATCAACTCAACAGCAATTTTTTTTTTTAAATCCTCTTTTTAGCCCATCTTCCAGTCCACTTTCAGAGGTAAATGGTGCCATCTATTTTTGAACCTTTGTGGCAGTGGGTTCTGTGATGTTTTAGTTTTTCCTCATTTCTGGCTCGGGATTTCACTTTCTCAAGTCTGATAAGTCAATCACCTCTATTTTATCTGCTTCCCGATTTCCAAAATGTTGTGGCAATTATATTCTCTCCTGTTCTTTTTGGCCTTCTGGGTTAGCCCTTAGAAAGACACTTTACAAATCATTTTAGTGGGTTTTGAAGAGAGAACAAAGTTCAACATGTAGATTTAATCTGCTATCCCTAACCATTCTGTCTAAGCTCCTTCATTCTGTCTTTAACACAGTAAAATAATTAGGCACGTTTTGGACCAACAATATAATAACACTGATGGGGAAAAAAAATCTTAGCCCACTGGAAAGCTCACAATTTCTCTATGTCATTTGTTACTGCTCATATCTCAGTGCTCCTTTCTGTCTAGTACATGTCTGTAGGCCTGGTCTTGCCCAGTGGATTTACAGTCTGAGCCTTTGAAATATCTCTTTGACTGTTAATCCAGGGTGAGTGGTGTTCAAAGACATCCAAGGACCAAAGTATGTCGATGTCATTTAGTGTCTCTTGGGCAGTTAATGATTTTCCACCTCAGTTTATTTATGAACGTTTAACCATTCTGCATGCTCAGTATTTCAATGCTGGAAATGGCAAATTTCTCTAATTGTCTAAAAACCCCAAAGCTGGGTCATGTGGTAGCATTCTTTAGCTTTTAAGAACTGGGCACCCCGTGGTAAAGTACAGGATGTTTACAAACATGGCCTCCGGGGTCACACTGCCTAGCTTTGAATATCTGCTTCCTTCTGTTTGACCCTGGGGAAATTGCTTAACCTCTCTGTGCCTTAGTGTTCCAATCTGTAAAATGGAAGCAATGGTAGTACCTAATCTGCAACACACAGAAGTAGCCCCCAAAATATTAGCTAATGCTATTCATTTTGGTCCATATTTTTAAGAATTTAGGAATAAAGTCAATAAACATCACGAAGTATAAGTGCTTGGGGAGATGATGATACACCCCCTCGCCCCACAGTGAGATGAGAGATAAAACTGTCATCTGAGGGTTAAACTATAAATTCAGCACCTACTGATGATCTGCTTCCATAAAGATAGACCCTATGGGGCTTTTCTTGGGGTCATATGGGGTCACTATAATAAAAAATCCACTCGAGGGCACCTACTAACAACAACACAGTGGGTTAGAGTGGAAATATGCAAAGTCATGCTGAAGGCAGTCTTAAGTCAGAAAGCCCTAGTGCGATGGGAGTGATGGAATTTGCACTTTGGATGCATGAACATCACCCAGAAGGCCTCGTCTCGCTGGTGTATTAAAAAAAGAAAACAAAAAGGATATTGTCAGATTCTGAACTATGGTGGTATTACCAGTACCATCCCACTGTACTAGTCAGAAGACACAGGTCTCTGTGGAAACAAATAAGCCCGTAAATCTCAATAAAAAAATAAACAGCAGCTGTGGAGTCAGCTCCAACTCATGGCGGCCCCATATGTGGCAGCATCATGGCAATTCGTTAGGGTTTTCAAGGCTGTGACCTTTCGGAAGTAGATCATCAGGCCTTTCTTCCAAGGTGCCTTAGGTGGGCTTGAACTACCAGCGTTTCAGTTAGTAGCCATATGCTTCACGTTGTGCCACCCAGGGACTCCTTAAGTCTCAGTAGCTTATCAGACAAGGCATTATTTCCCAGCTCCACAAGCATTATTCCTCCTTCCACAAAGGAGGTCAGTCACGGTCCTCCATCTTGTTTTTAAGCCATCTGAAAAATGTGGCCTCCAAGGTCCCACAGGAGGGAAGAGGAACAGAAGGGACATGTCAGTTCTCAAACACCTTGTATGAGAATTTGTATCATTTCTGCTTATGTACCCGTTTGCTAGAACTTAGCCTCATGGCCCCAACCTAACTCTGAGGAAATGGTGCTATCCCCTGTTCAGGAAGAGGAGGTAAGGTGATGAATACTGAACACTGTGCTGGCTACCCCCTCTTTGTGGACACCTATCTGGGCAACCAGCTACTTTCTCCAGGGAGCACCTGTCTACCTCTATACTGAGCAGCCATGGCTTTGCATGGTGGGCCGTATGTGTGTTTTCCTGAGTCCCATGGAACCTACAGGTGGCAAACTCTTGAAACTTGTGTGTTTAGCCCTCCTGGTCTTCAAGACATTGAGAATCTAGCCAGGCAACATGTTAAGAACTCCATCCCTGGCAGAGAACGAGAGCTAGAATCTGCCTGGTGGCTGAAATCTGTCCTTCACAGGAGTCCCACTAAATCATATCCTTTGACCATCTTCCCTGCCTGTCACTGACATCCCAGCATGCTTTGTGGCTGAACTTAGAGGTTGCAATTGGTGACAGTTGATGGAATAGAATGTAAAGAAACTACCCTAGAATCTTATCTTTATCATAGTTATTAGATCAGACTTAATAATAGCAATATTTTATATAATACATTATAGTTTACAAAGTTCTCTTACCTATGTTGCCTTGTTTTATCACTGAAATAACCCTTGGAAGTAAGCAGCAGAATTACCACACGTTAACATACAAGAAAACTAATGCTCAGAGAATTTAAGCATCACATTCAAGATCACTCTGAGGTTGTGACAGAAGTGACCCTTGAGACTAGGTCTTCTAACTTGCTTCTTCCTTTCATCTTTTCTTCACGTCCATGAGGTAAATGCTATATACTTGGTATGTTCAGTTCTGTGTTATGAAGGGAAACAAGGTCTTAGAATTTAAATGACACATGATCTATTTGCATAAAGAGGCATAATGTATTTCACAAAACAATCTATGAAAATTATGAGAGAATATAGAATTAGGGTTGAATTTAGCTATTCTAGTCCAAAAGGGGAAACCCTGGTGGCATAATGGTTAAGTGCTACGGCTGCTAACCAAAAGGTCAGCAGTTCAAATCTGCCAGGTGCTCCTTGGAAACTCTACAGGGCAGTTCTACTCTGCCCTATAGGGTCGCTATGAGTTGGAATTGACTCGACGGCAATGGGTTTGGTTTGGTTTGGGTTAGTCCAAAAGGCACATACATGAGGATGCAAACTTTTCAATGGCCCCCAAACCTCATACGGTACCATGTCTGCAGGCCCTTGCCCAGGCTGTTCCTTTGGCCTGGAAGGACTTTCTCTTAGTTCTTAGCCTAGTAATCTCATCTTTCTAAATGTGGCTCAATCGCTAACTCCTCTCTAAAGTCTTCTTCGACTCCCTGGGATGGAATTAGTCAATCTGAGTTCTGCAAGGCACCCTACCCTACGTGAGCCTCTCCTGTCTTCAGATACAAGTCATACATGCTAAGGTTCTTTATTTTTGGTGGTGGTGGGCAGGGTGTGGGAGGGAGACTGTTACAATGCTTTCTCTTCCCAGGTTGTGAACTTCCTGACGGTTGGAAGGAAGGGTTGCTCTGCTCTGTATTTCTAGTGTCCAATGCAGTGCCTGAAATGAGTTAAAGGTTTATGGAATGGAGAAAAAAAAAAAAAAGGTCTGGGAGAGAGGACACAGTTTCCTAAAATCCCACATGCAGTCGTATAGGTGTCTCCCAAATGTGGATCCTGGAACTTTGGAGGCAGGAAGACAAGAGCTGAAGAAAATGGGTAGAGAAAAAGAAAGGGGTTGCATCAGCAGATACTTAAGAATTTCTGGGGTTCATGGTCTTGCCATCAACACACAAAGGCCCTGAGCACAGTGACCCCTCTGTGCCCACCCCTCTCACCCTGTTTGGCTTTGTATACTATTTTTGAGTGGCAAATTTTCTTCATGATTTTGGAAATAAGGATTGATTGTCCACATAAGGAATATCTTTGACATCTATATGAATTAGCTTCTCTCTGTGCATAAAGGAGCTCTGGTGGTGCAGTGGTTAAGCGTTTGGTTGCTAACCAAAAGGTCGGCACTTCGAATCCAATTGCCGCTCCTTGCAAACCCTATGAGGCAATTCTACTTTGTCCTTAGGGTTGCTAAGAGTCAGAATCAATTCGACAGCAATGGTTTTTTTTTTTTTTTTTGGTTCTGTGCATAAAGGCCAGTGAGAGTGTGTGTGTGAGGGGGTGTTGTTGTTAGCCGCCATTGAGTTGGCTACTGACTCATGATGCCCCAGGCACAACAGAATGCAATGCTGCCTGGTCCTACACCATCCCCACGATCAGCTGCAGATCAGACTGTTGTGATCCGTAGGGTTTTCCTTGGCCAATTTTCAGAAGTAGATCACCAGGCTTTTCTTCCTAGTCCCTCTTAATCTGGAAGCTCTTCTGAAACCTGTTCAACATCATAGCAACACGTGAGCCTCCACTGACAGATGGGTAGTGGCTGTGCATGAGGTGTGTTGGCCCGGAACTGAACCCAGGCATCTTGTGTAGAAGGCAAGAATTCTACCATTGAACCACCAATTCCTCAGGTGGGAGAGTAGGGGGCACACATATCAGGAGTAGTTCTTGGTGCCTCCTCCTCCTCTCCTCTAAGCCCTTGACCCTGGGGTGGAGAAGGAGGGACCCAGGCCTCTAGGGTCTCCCATCTTGAAGGTTTACCCTTTGCTTAGGTACTGGGCAAACCTGCACCCCAGACTACAGTGGGATGCATGGGGGAAAAGGGGCTGATAAAAGGGGGAAAATCCCCAGTCTCTCTTCCCATGCTTTGATTTCAAGGAAGTCAACTAACCGAACAGTATTTCAGTTTACTCCTCCATAAAAACGAGTCTAATGATAGTTGGCCTAACTCACGGAGGAGTGGTGAGGCTTAATTAACCACGTTCATATCTCTCAGCACTTTGGATGCCCTCCACGGGCATAAAATTATGTTATTACTTGAAATAATAATAATAGTTTCCCCTAATAATTCTGTGTTATTACTGCATTTAAGGAACTGTATTAGAGGCCTTCTGGATCTAGTTTAATACCTATAAATGTCTCTCCCTGGCAAAACAAGGGAGCATCGCCTGGTGATTATGGTTTTCTTACATTTCAAAACGAGTCAGTTTAAACCCTCAGCGGGGTCCTTAAAACAGCTCCTGGCCAAGGGGGACCTCTTTTGATCTCCATTCGCTGGACCACTGAAAGCCTTTAACTCTAGCAAGGCAGCTTGCTTTCAAAGCCAGGGACTCGGCAACCATGAGTGTGAAAGGACAAGCACAGAGTGATGATAAGCAGGTCTAGCTCCCCACTGGGCAGTGGAGCAGGCACCTAACCACAGTTCTGATCGCGGCTGCCCCTACGCACCTCCACGGGCTTCCTCAGGCTCTCAGAGGCAGAGCTCAGCTCCTCCCCAGGGCATGCTAACCCCTTCCGGGTGGGCCCTGCCTACCCCTGCACCTCACCTTAGATAGCCTCTCTTTTGCATCCTCTGCTCCGACACTGGTCTTCCATCTCTCTCTGGGACCTTTGCACAAACGCTTTGTCTTCTCTCTACCTTCAATTCTCAGGCCCTTCCCCTGGTGGCCTCCCAAGTCTGGCTTAGGTGTCCCTTCTAGGTGCTCACAACACCCTTTGCTTCCTCTGCCAGGACACTTGGCAGAGCAACATCCTAGCCTGTTCACTTCTAGGTTTGCCCACATAACTCTGTGGGAGCCCAAAGCATGCTGATCCTGTATACTGGGTCTGCACTCAGTAGGTGCTTAGTCAGTATTTGTGGAAGGAATGAAAGAATGTAATTTCTCACTTTCTTTTCTTATGTACTCTTATAGTTTATGGCCCTGATCCTAACCCATATCACTTCCTATCTCTTCTCTACCCTAACCACAGGCAAGTAAAATGGATGGACAAGGAGAAAAGAAAAGAAGGGATGCGATTCCAAAGAGAAGAGAAACAGGGCAAGCAAGGGGAGCTGGAAGCAGGGCAAAGGAGGAGGAATACTTGAGGAGTGGGGGGAGGGGGCAGGGGTGGGAAGAATCCAAAATGAAAATAGATTCAGGTACACGGATTCTTAAAATCATTCTTAAATTTTCTTTTTTTGAGGAATTTCCATGTAAGAGAAGTGGTGAAAGAAAAGAAAAATTGTGTGGATACTTTACAGACACCACCTCCATGAATCTTCGTACCTGTCCTATTCAGTTGGAATCAGAGTCCAGATTTAACAGAGGAAAGAAACCGATGCTCAGAGAGGTTGAGGGCCTTGTTCAAGACCACACAGCTAATATGTAGCAAAGCCCAACATGGAACCAAAATGTGTTTGAACTCCACCTTGCCCATTTAGAAAACAGGATGTCCACTCTGGTGCTGCAGTGTCCTTCCTTCCAGGCCCCTTCACTTTGGGATGCAAAGGAGAAAGGGGTAACTAACAACAGGGAAGAAAAGGGAACTTAGCATCAAGTTAATGCTAAATATTACACTTCAAAGAGTGGTTTCTTGTTTTTTCATGAAAAAAAAAAAAAAAAGGATCCCTATTTCCTTTTATCAGAAGGAAAATGAACTGATTTTCCTTGGCTCTTGGTTTGTCCTTGCCTATTATCAGGTACATGTCTCTAAGTACTTCTGTGTACCTAGGCCCTGCAAGAAAATTGTTAATTCTTTGTCACAGCAACATTTTCTACCAAGGTTTGGGCGTAGCAGATAGAACTGGTGCTTATGGACTTTGCAAAGCCAACACAAGAAAGCCCAACAGGCAGGCTGAAGAATGAACTCATTCTTTAAGAAAGGTCTGCCTTTCTGAAAGGGCTCTGTGACACCAATTAACAGACTCCAACAGCCCAGGTCATTACCGACATCTAAAGAACTTGGCCTCACACACTCTGGGTTTCTACATCTAAATCTCCCCTTCCTTTGGGGGAATAAGATTGAAAATGAGAGTAATGCACACAGCAACCAACAATCTTGTCTTTGATTTATGCTATTTCTTCAACTGTGGTCCTTGAAAGAAATTCCATCAGGGCCCCATAATGAGGGCAAAGATTTAGTTAACTAATAAATCCTTCGGGGGCGTGTTCTGATGCTGTTGGACTTTTCATTAAGCGATGTGGTAGTAGAAGGGAAGAAAGATTTAATAATAACATGAGACAGGCACACATCCACCACAGAAATGGTCAAGGCTAGAGATGCCATGTGTAAGAGAACCAAGTTGACAATCCATAATCACACATTTCTGCTGGGTCCCTTAGCCTCTCTTCATTCCTGGACCTGTCTTTGTAAAGGGAAGGGAGAGAACCAAAACCTGTCTGTGATTCAATCAGAAAATGTAAATGAGGTCAAGTTTCTTACAGGCTTGTGAGATTTCCCTAGAGAAATTTCCACAGCGTCTTGCAGCCACCAGCGCCCTTTGCAGGCTGGGCCTGTCTGCAGAGATGAAGGAAAGCAGCACCAGTGCCCTTCCATTTCCATGGGCCCTAGGGCCAGGTGGGCAGTTGAATCCCAATAAGGGATTTCCTACAACTTTGGCAAATATTGTCCAGGGGCTGAGGACAGAGAACCCAGACACAAAACACAAAGGCTGCCTTTTCCTGGTGGAGCTGATGACCTGTCTCTCTGCTCTGTGTCAGAGTGAGGACTCTGTACCCCAAATAAGGGAGGAGTGAGGCTCACCTTGGTAGGCAATTCCCCACAGGAAAAGGGATCCTGGAAGCAGCCTGTCTGCTACTGGGACCCGTGATGTCATCCCCGTGAATGCTCCAGGCCAACCTGGAAGGAACTCTCTCTCATACCACTCTCCTCTTGCTGTGTGTGTGTGTGTATGCATTTCTCACAGCATGACCCTCCCAGGGGCCACAGAAGTTTGCAGCCCCCCGCCATCTTGGATTGGGAAGTGGGTAGTTTCAGATGAGCTGACAAGTGATGCTGCATGTCCCGACACTCCTCTACCTCCCGGCAACATGAGGCTGGGTTGGGAATTTATAGGGTTTCTCTTGCTCGGCACAGGTTCTAGCATGTGTTTTGAAAGTTGTTTTTTTTTTTTTTTTTACTCCCTCCTCCCCCTAGAGATAGGTAAACGTCAGTGATCAAACCTTTGCCAGTTCCCTTAAGTTTTAAGAGACCAGACAATATTAGGAGCTGGCCTTCAAGGGGCTGAGAAAAGGAGGGGAGAGGGACGAGTACCTCCTGCCCTGCTCTCAGTAGGCCAGAGGTCTAAAAGAAAGAGGACCTCAAAACCAGCACTGCAGAGCGTGAAGAGGGTTTGGGATTTGAGGTTAAAAAGGTGCACTGCCTTTCCTGTAAATTTTAAAAATTACTTTTAAGTTAATGTTACCCTCTTGGCCTGTAGCTTTCATATTGAGAATGAAGATAGAGGGTGGGCGGAGGTGGCAGGTGTACGGGTCTTACAGGAAACTTTGAGGAAAGCAACATAGGTTTCCCCTAAGCTGTGAAAACTGCCTGTCTGGAGGTCCCAGCTTATTTACCAGTCTGGCTAGTCTGGGTTTTCATTACCGAGTTTGTCTCTACCACACTGTCTCTCAAAGCGTGGTCACAGGCTACAGACATTAGAACTACCATCGTAGCTACAGTGTAGCTCCGCCCTAAGTCGGTTCTGATGTAAGTCGAATACCTTTTCTTAGTTTTTTAGTTTTCATTATTATTGTCTTTCTTTATAAATATCTTTGTAAATTATAACATTGAACATCTGCAAGTGAACATCTGAGAATGATAACATGAGCAAATTACGCACTGGGACAGTGTATGTAGTACATATTACTGAAACCTAGGATGTACAAAAAAGCCCCAAAACAACAGACCGTCGTGAATGCGGTTCGTTGCCACTGGTCCTTATATCTGGACTGCTCGTAGCTGGGAAGCTTGCTCAAATGCAAATCCCCAGGTGCTGTCATGAAGGACTCTGGGTGTGGCTCAGGGAGCCTTAGAGAATTGGTCTCTCTCCGCCCACCCTCCAGCCCAGCTCTGCTAGTCTAGATTTCTAGGCTCTCAGGAAAGGAACACCACCAGGAACTGCTGTGTCTCCTTGCCAGTGTACACCTCACCTCTGCCAGGCGTCACCAATTATCTATTCTCACCTGCAGGGCCTAGGACCTCGGCCAAGGCTGGCTCTTCGCACCAGCTCTGTAGAAGATCCCAGAAGCAGGGCCAGCTGGCTGTATAAGGGATCCATCTTTCACTGAAGATGCCTTCGATGCCTTCAGGCTCCCTGACCACTGGCTATGGTGGTGCTCTGCCTCCAGGCACACCTCCTTGCCCTTCCTCTCAGCCAGCCCCTACCCCTTGCTGTAGCTTCACTGTCTCTCTGCTGCCTGCCATTGGATTCAGGGCTGACTCTTGCCTTACTTGCTCTAATCGGCATAAAGCTTTGTGCCACCTTAGTGTTTGGATCTGGGACTCCCAGCCCCTGCACTTCATTCTGGGGCTGGGGCCACCCCATTGCTGCTCATGTCCTAGCGCTGACGGTTCCTGAAGTGTTTAGCCCTCCAGAAGGCAGGGCTCATGTTAAGACCGTAGCTGCCTTCCACGTCTTCCTCTCACCAAAAAAGTGGCCCAAAGGCTTCCCTGTGGTTGGTAACTCACTAACTTTACCCCCAACCTGAACCAAACCCGTTGCCGTCAAGTCAATTCCAACTCATAGCGACCCTATAGGACAGAAGAGAACTACCCCATAGGTTTTCCAAGGAATGGCTGGTAGATTTGAACAGCTGACCTTTCAGTCAGCAGCCAAACGCTTAACCACTGTGCCACCAGGGCTCCTGAAATAACCACTCCCTCTGCTGAATTCTTCAAATGCTTGGGAAACACTTTCATCTCTTATTGTTGTCACCAAACCTAACCAAACCAAACCAAAACAAAACACCAAACCCATTGTCACGGAGTCAATTCTGACTCAGTGACCCATAGGACAGAGTAGAACAGCCCTATAGGGGTTCCGAGGCTGCAATCTGCACAGAAGCAGACTGCCACATATTTCCCCTGCAGAGTGGCTGGTAGGTTCCAATTGCGGACCTTTTGGTTGGCAGCTGAGCACTTAACCACTGCACCACCAGGGCTTCTCTTTGTTACACTGTCAGCTAATCACTTGTATCATCCTTTCTCGCTGCCTGAGTTGTAAGGTCTGTGGCACCACGGACTGTGTCTTATTTGTCTTTGCACCCCTAGCAACTAAAAAAAAAAACTAGTGTTAATTAATTAGGCGTTTTCATGAAAATATACCACTTTATCCTTATGAGGTGAATACTTTTATTAATCCCATCTGAATTAGGGGGGCCAAAGAGTTTAGGTAATTTGACTCAAGTCACACAGCTAGTAAGTGGCCAGTTTAGGATTGGAATTCAGGCAGTCTGATTCCTGAGCCTGCTGAATAAATCAGGGAGAAACGGACAAATGGCTGACTAGAAATATCTACGAAGCACTGTATTTTGGAGTTAAAAGGGGTCTAGAGACCATTTAGTTCAAATCTTCATTTTATTGCTTGAGAAACTGAGGGTCAGAGCGGCGAAATGAGGCATTTGAAGTAAAACTGTTGGGTGGTTAGGAGACCTGGCTCTTGAAGAGATGGCCTAGGTTAGAATTCAGCTCTGTCACCTATGACTTGTATGAGCCTAGACAAGCCACTTCATCTCTTTGCTGTTCAGTTTCTTCATCTGCAAAAAGGGGATGATAATAATAGAATTTATCTCATTGTTTTATCGTGAGGAGTAAATGAGCTAATATAAATCTCTTAGAATAGTACCTACCAAAAACCCACGGCCGTCGAGTCTATTCTGACTCATAGTGACTCTATAGGACAGAGCAGAACTACTCCATACCTGTAATTCCAAAGCTGCAAATCTTTATGAAAGCAGAATGCCACATCTTTGTCCTGCAGAGTGGCTGGTGGGTGCAATCCAATGACCTTTCAGTTAGCAGCCAAGTGCTTTAACCACTGTGCCACCAGGGCTCCCAGACCACACCCAGCACATAGTAAATGCTCTTTAACGTTAGCTATTGTTATTATTGCTAGAATCATAGCATTTGGGGGCTGACAAAGGTCTTAAAAAAATATATATCACAAATTCAACTCTTATTTTATAGAGGAGGAAACTGGGTCTCAGTTTTGTATTTAGTTCCGTGAGTAGAATTGCTAGAACTGGATAATCTAAAAGAAACATGGCGATCTCCCAGATCAAGGCCTTCATGTTGTAATGAGGAAGCTGTAGCCCAAGAAGTTAGATGTCTTACCCAAGGTCTTCAACTCATCAGGGCAGAGTTAGAAGTGCACCTGGGTCTTTTAATCCAGCTATACTTCCATAGGAAACCCTGGTGGCGTAGTGGTTAAGTGCTACAGCTGCTAACCAAAGGGCTGGCAGTTCAAATCTGCCAGGCACTCCTTGGAAACTCTATGGGGCAGTTCTACTCTGTCCTATAGGGTCGCTATGAGTCAGAATTGACTTGACAGTACTGGGTTTGGTTTGGTTTGGTTTATACTTCCATAACTATCAGCCCCACCACCCTCTTGTCCCAGCTTTAAGAGCTCAGACAGTCCTCATGTCCATTACTCAAGTTTAGCAGAAACACTCCACACTGGAGCTCAAACTCATGGCAAGCAAGTCCATCAAGGTCCAGTTCTTTCATACGACAGGTGTACAGAATGACAGAATCACATTGCAATTCGGGATTTGTGAGATGGACATTGGAAAAGGGTAGAATTCTCCATTACTAGGCTAACTTTTTAGGCTAACGGGTGAGTGAGTGAATCAGCATTTGTGTTGCAAACCACCCAAGGGTGTAGACACTGGCCAGCACTCATCAAACAACACTCCCCCTCCCTGGCACCATCTAGCATCAGCGATTCTTCATCTTCAATGTCTATTAGGCGTCTTCGAAAAATGCTCATGTCCAGACCCCACCCATGACCAACTCCAACACAATCTCTAGCTGAGCTAATTGATAAGGTAAGTAAAATGGCCCCCCCATAAGATCCTAGGGCATTGATTCTCAGGGCATGGTCCCCAAACCAGCAGCATTGCCTGGGAACATACTAGAATTACAATTTCTACATTGGTACCCTCTATTATGTCTTCTCATAGCACTCTACTGTTAGTTTTCAAAACACTTAGCACAATGTGAAATTATACCTTCATTAATTTAATGCCTTTTGTCTATTCCACTATACCCCAGATGGTACCTTCATGAATAGAGGTTCCAGTCACGCTTACTGCATTTCCTTAGAACACCTGGTATCTGGCACACAGTGGGGACTCAATAAACGCAGATTCAGTGAACGAATGAATGAATGTAAGGTATGAACGGACAAATAGATGTACCACTAAATTTTTCATTTTTCAGAATTCATCTCTGGCCTTGTAGAGACAGAACACAAGCATGTACAATACCTGCTTTCTCTCTTCCTGAAAGAAGAAAGTGAGTTTCACTCAACAACCAGGAATTTTTAGGCAGCTACCAGAAATGACAGGGAAAACAAAAGGCAAGAAAAAATGTAAACAACAGAGACTGACAGGAAAAATACAAAAGTCAACATACTATCCATGGCCATAAGAGCAGCTTTGCCTAACAAACATACTACTGCTTCTTAGGTCAGGTTTTTAAATATTTATTAAATGTCACTTGGGGGTGGCCAGTATATTGCTAAGGCCTTTGTGAGCCATGGTTCTTGGACTTCGGGTTTGTTGGGAGGACCAAGCTTATCGATGTGGAATGATACGCAGGATAACAGAAGTTAGTAAGTAGTAAAGGGCTATTTGCAACATGCAAATCTGTGAATGCTTAAATACGTAAAGTCTGCGTGTCAGGTCAGCTGACCTAAATTGGGTTCAGAGAAGATTCCAGGAAGAGATCTACAGAGGGACAGTGCATTGTGGGTTGGAATAAACAGGGGCCTTTGTGGAAGAGGAAGCGGTCTCAGACTTGGAAACATTCTTGAATCAACAAGGCCTTTGGAAGTTAATTTTGTCAACATTTCTCACTAGCTTTTTTATGGGGGAAGGACAGGCCTAAAGCTATGAAGTCAAGACAAACTTTGCTCTTGGATGTGATTTGGGGGTCCAAATGAGGAGAAACAATTGTCTCTGTGGGTTTTAAGTACAGTTTTACTGACAGAGACCAACTGGCCCCAATCACAGACACCTTCCTTGTAGAAGGAATCCTAAAGTGCCAGCAACTGGGAGCTTACGCTCAGTAATAAAATCCACATTTCAAATCTTGGTGTGCTAGTGGCTGTATGCTGTAGCAATTAAACCAGACGAGCTGGATGCGTAGCTGAGCTTCTGCCCTTTAAGAGCTGTGTGGCCTTGCACAAATTATGTAACCACCCTTTGCCTCAGTTTCGCTATTTTTAAAATGGCAATCATTTTAATACCAAGCTCATACAGTTGTTGCTGTGAAGATGGAGTGAATTTACATAAAGATGTAGAACAGCACCTGACACATAAGATACACTACAGAAATAGTAGCAATTACTGTTTAGAAACTAACCCCAATCTTAAGCCCATGAATTCTTCTGCTAAGATCTATTAGCCTATGCAAAAGACCACCTAAAACTAATTACAATTCTTCTAAGGGATAGGACGGCAGCTGGCCAGGGACCAACAAATCTGACACCTGTGGAAACTGTCACCAAGGTGACCTTGGTGGTGGAATATAAAGCATCATAAATAAAGATAGCCCCTGTGGCCAGGAACTTCTAGAGTTGCCTAGTGCTGATACCTGGGGATTAGCTCAAGCAAGTAGAGCATCGTTTTAAGGAGAAAAAGGTTAAAGATTTAATCCTGTTCTAAAGCATTTGACTTTTCTCCTGTGCCATGGCAACAGGGGTATCTAGGAAGCTTTCTAAATTTCTGTGCCATTGTTCCTGAGTGGGACCAGAGGAAAGCCTAGTGGAGATGGTTTGTCGCAATCCATCACTGTTTCTATAACCACTACTTGAAGCACACGCTCAGGTACTTCTATATTCACACCACACATACACAAAGAGCACATCAAGGTTATTATCGTATAGGAAACTCAGGTTTGATATGCGGAGCAGTAAAAGTAATGTAGCTATTCTGTGGAAGTCACTGAGACATTAATAACTATGTTCACTATTCATTAGAGACCAGAATTTGAACTATAGCAAAGCTATCTCAGAGTCTCATTCAGGAGGTTTGCTTGAATCACTGAAGTTCCATAGGGGGGTTGATTCAAGGTGGCCTCATTCGTAAGTCCCAAGGCCAAGAACAGGAGGCATTACAGTGAAACCCTAGCATAATCCACCGTTAGCTCTGATAGGTCTGCTTCCCTCTCCTAAGTCTCCATCCTGGAGCGGCGTGCTGCCGTTTCCCCAGCTCGAAACATGATGAGGAGAAGGGTCGCCACAGTGCGCAACAGGAGCCTGACCCTTCAAGAGTTTCCGAGTCCGTAAAAACAGCAGAAGTGCTAATTTCTAAGACCTTTTCCACTTCTAAAATTTGAATCTAAGATTATTTTTGATATGTTTAATTTGGATGTAGCTTGTATGATTCTCGGGCAGAACAAACAGCTGCCACACAGGATAATACGAGGAGTTGTTAGTCATCCTAGTGAAAAAACAAATCTCTCTCACCCCCTATCCAGTTCCTAATATTTTACCATTGAAGATATTCTTCTGGACTTCAAAGGCTTTTAAATTCTTATGAATCTTCTATTACAAGGCAGATAGCTCTGAAAACAATTTAAACCCTCACTGGTTCTCTTCTTGAAACCAACCAGATGCTGTTGAGGTGATTCAAACTCATGGCAACCCCATGTGTGTCACATTAGAACTGTGCTCCACAGGGTTTTTAATGGCTGATTTTCTTTCAGAAGCAGGTCACCAGGCCTTCCTTCTGAGGCACCTCTGGGTGGACTCGAACCTCCAACTTTTTGGTTAGCTGCCGAGCACATTGTTTGCACCACCCAGGGACTCCCATTACAGGTAAAGGAAATTGATCGGATTCCTTTCCAAAAACGACAGCTCAGAGAAAGCTCCTATGGGAGTGAAGCATTGGATGGGATAGGGTGAATCTCGTTCTACCTGAGAGGAGGGTCTATGTTTCATTCATCGTCATAAGTCTTGTTTCTAATATCGGTATTGGCACATGTTTGGTACTTTCAAATGTTTTTTTAGAAGAAAGGAAGAAACAGGAAAGAAAAAAAGGATTAACGAATGAACAAACAAGAACGTACTCCTGTGAGTACCTCTCACATCTGACCAGGTCAGTCTGTACCCAAGGGTACCTTTCCAACCTGGGTGCTAAAAACAACCAACCCCCGCTATCGAGGGTGGCAAATGCCAGCCTTGCTGCTGACTTCCTTAGCTCAGAGAGAGTGCTGGGCTGTCACTGAGGACTATTCAGGGACCAAGGTAGACCAGGCTGCTGCTATGCTGAGCCCTGCACCAGTTCTAGGTGCTACACTTTTTTTAAGCACTTGATTTAAATGAAGAAAGAAATTGGCTTATATTTTTAGCAGCTCCTGCTACTAAAACTCATTTGACAAAAGTGCCAAAGGGACAGTTAAGTCTGAGTATGATTTTTTTTTTTTTTTTTTCCCATGGAGGAGGAGGAGGGTATAATTTATCTGAAAATGACTGGTACTTTCCTGGCCTGGGGACATTATTCTACCTGTTCTCTTTCTTAAAGACATATTCTTTTTTTTTTTTTTCCTTCTTCTTCCCACCAAATTTCAAACTTAAGGTATTTACTGTCTTTAGCTCCCAAGCCCTAAAAGCAAGCACAGAAAGGAAAAGGTATGCAATCTGAGTTCAGAAAGTCCTCACCCTTCAATTACATCTCAGAGTTAGAGGCACCTCACTGGGTAGACCAAAGCTCCCGGTGACACAAGGTCAGGTACTTTGGAGGAGCACAAGGTTAAGTTCAACTGGAAAACAGTATTAATGCTGTGTCTACATGTGTTAATCAGGCTCAAGGTGTATGATTTCAGAGTGCTCCTCTTTTCAAATATTTCTTTAACTGAGTTGCCTCCCTATCTGGGATTCTCTCCATTACAGCTATGGAGAGAATTACTGGAACCAAGAAATTGGTTTCTTTTGCCTTTTTTTTTTTTTTTTTTAGGATTAAGACATTAGTCTAGCTAAAGTGCATATACAGTGAAACCTGTGAGAGCCAGAACTCAATGGGTTTGACTTGTTCTTCCAGGTCTCCAAAGTTTTCCATCTTTGACAGGGTGTGGTCTTAATCATTTTCACATCGCTCTCTATTAGTGCCAAATATTTGAGTTTTCCTTCTCTGACAGGTTTCCACCTTATACAAGTTCTGGCTTTCACAAGTTTTATTACATATCTATATCTATATATAATGTACTTTATGAGGTCCCTGGGTAGCTCAAACAGTTTGTGCTTGACTCCTAACCTAAAGGTTGGTGATTCGAACCTACCCAGCAGCTCCACGGAAGAAAGGCCTGGCAATTTGCTTCCATAAAGATTATAGCCAAGAAATCCTACGAAGCAGTTCTACTCTATAACACATGAGGTCACCATGAGTCGGAATTGACTTGAAGCTAATGTGTTTTGAGGGCATATGTTAACCCAATGGCACCTTGACATAAATGAGTTGGAAAGATGAGTTGAGCCTTGAAAGGGAGTTTTGAAAGGTTTAGAGCTCGTAAAAAAAAAAAAAAAAAAAAAAACTGGCTCGTGTGTATAAAATCCACACTGAATTCATTTGTTATTTGGAGGCTTTGTCTCAGAATTCAAAGTTATGAAGGGTGGTACATTCCTAGGAGATAGTCTAGTCTACACAGTATGTTTTAACCATCATGTACCTGAAGCTTTATCCTAAAGGGGATATCCTTGAACCACCCTGCATGACAAGGCTTCAGGGGAAACTGCATTTAGAGATCCAGCTTGAGAGGCCAGCACTGCGTCTTCCTGCTACAGAGATGTGGGGGATATGGAGCTGCCCCCGGGAGAGGAGGGGTCTTCTAAGGGATGGGGTGGCTAAGGAGCTGCCAGGGCTGGTCCCTGGAAACAGGCTGGCTTCATCTGTGAATGTTTGTTCCCCATGAGCCCAGGGATTATAGATTACCCCCTATTACTGCTGTTTCCAGACAGGATTCTTTACGGCCCCTTGACAGCAGTCAGCAAACGATGCTATAGCTACTGCTTTATCTGTTTTATAAACAGCCAGGAACAACACTTGGTTCCCGTCTGTAACCCCTGGCTCAGTGTCTGGCATGGATTAGGCACTCAGTGAGTCCCCGATGGAGTAAGAAAGACATAAGGCCCGTTCCAAGAAAAGCGTGTGCCAACTGTCTTGGGCACTTCATGGTGAAGACCAGACAATGCCAGGAGAGGTGGGGTCAGAAGGGCACTGGGGGAAGAGGCTTCCTGAGGAAGGCTGAATGAGGAGATGAGGAAGGAACGAAGAACTGAGCAGACAGCTGTGGGGAAGTGGTGGTAACTGTGAGAAGCAGAACACACATGTGGCTGAGAGTCAGGCTCAGGGCCGGCAGTGTCCTTCCATTGCCCTCTCAGCCTGGAGCAGGAGGTGAAGGGCGGTGGCGGGTGACCAAGGTGGTTCTGCCTGACCGAGTGGTCACTTCCAGGTAAAGGAAGGCTTGTGGAGGGCCCAGAGGGCATCACAAGATACACTGCCTAGAAGAAAAAAGTCAAAAAGAGGAGGAGGGTAGGGAAGGGGAGGAGGACTCGCCCTTCAGTGCCTGTCAGTCTAACCTCGGCCTCCTCACAGTAGTCTATTCACCTCGTGCATCTCTGCACGGGGCGTGGCCACACCCTCGGCCAGCCTACCTCAGGACATGGACGCACCGCAGCAGGTCCACACCTACGGGGAATGTGTGACCCTTCAAGGGAAAGCTCCCATCAGAATATTTTTTATCACCTTAGGAAGAAAGTCATAAAAGCCAAGTCATGGTTAATAGCTTCTCCAAGGGCCACCACTTTACATTTCCTGCCCTCTCTTCTTCCTGATCCCCATTGATTTGGATTCCCTCTCATGTTCAGACAACGTCGCGCCACCGGAAGCTCCTCTAGTCTCTCTCAAACCTGTGCAAAGGTGCAGAATTCATTTGCATTCATTATGGGCTCAGGGCAACTCATTTACTTTCATCTTGCAATATCCAAAGGGTTACTCATTTACTTAGATCATTTAAGGATTTCCAGGAGTCCCGCAAAGAAGACATTAAGCAGTCCCCTCCCCACAAGACCTCCAAAAGAACTGCAAGCCCTACCAGGGGGAGGTGGTGGCCTTAGAGAGAGTGAGAGCCGTTAGAACGAGCATTTAGCGAGAACCTACCAGGGAGAGGGCTTTCCTCTGTCCGAGCCTGGCTCAGGTCTCACCCTAGCTCACCTGGGTTATTGCCAGTCAGGAGACAGGAAATGCCCCCGGGGAGTTTAGAGCAGGAACTGTTAGTCGCCATGGGCATTTATTTACACTTTAGGGCTAATGGGATTCATTGGGATGCTGTTCCCTGGGCCAGTGACCTGTTAAACTCTCTCTCTCTCACTGGAGTGGAAAACATTGTCCTCAGTTACTGCTTCGGTAAGCAGCTGGCTGTGGGGCTGACAGAGAGTCTTTTAGGGCCCTCAAGATCACACCTGGAGGTACTAACTCCTACCTCCTGGGGGCGTGGTGGGGGGGGAACCTGTTGCCTGGAGTCTATTAGGACTCATAGCGATCCTACAGGACAGAGTAGAACTGTCCACAGGGTTCCCAAGGAGTGGCTGGTGGATTTGAAAGGACGACCTTTTAGTTAGCAGCTAGCTCTTCACTGCTGTGCCACCAGGGCTCCATCTTCTATCTCTAGGTACGCCCAATTCTGCCAAAAAAAATAGTGATCTGGCCATATCTCTAGGTCGAGTTCTAGTCCCATTGGTACCCTGCATCAACTAGGGTGAAACTCACATCTGGAGGCCTCCAGCTCTGACTCCTTCCACAGTCATCCACCCCTTGAACAGTACAAGCTTGCCAGTACACCACATGGAAAGAGCTGGTCAGATCTTCCATGAGCCATTGGCATTTTATGAAGCAATCAACTCAAAGGATAGGGCCAAGATACTGTGATACCTACAAGAGGATGCTAAAAAATCTCATAGAACACCAGAAAAACCCTGCAGAAAAGGTCAGAACTCGTGACAGACTCTTGCTTCTGTTCATTCATTAATTCATCCATCTATTAATTCATTCAACATATACTTCATACCTAACACTATAAGACAAATAACATATTGTCTGATAACTTAGCAGATAGACTCTTGCATTGGAGACTGCAGACTGCTCACGGTCAGGAGCTAGGTTTTATTCAGTTCAGCCCTGTGCCTGGCAAAGAGTGGGAGCGCAAATGCAGTTGTTGAATGAATGAACAAATGAACAAAAAATGTAAAGCTATCTCACTGAGCACATGACTGTTAGAACTCATTAACGGGTGAGGAGCCGCACTGCTTGGCTAGGAGTTTTACAGAAAACCATTTCCATCAATACCTTTACGCATTCCTAAAATGGGATTTTTAGGGTCTTTATTCTTTTAAACATAAATATCTTTCTATAATTATAAACATAATTGTGTATTGGTATTTAAAAAAGAAGTAATAAATACTTATTTATTTAGAAAAACATGGAAAACATAGATCATTTTATGAGTAAAATCAAAAATTTTCCATAATGCTACCACATGGTTACCATTTTGGTGGATTTCCTTCCAGCCTTTTTTCTATACATATGAATATACAAAATTGGAATCAGGCTGTGTATATATAGTTTCATCCCTTGTGTTTTCCACTTAAAATTGTAAGACGGGCCTTTTACCACATCATTAAATATTCCTTGGAAATGTTACACTTAATGGCTGCATAATATTACTTTATAGCTCTTCAATTCTTAACTAATGCAGATAGATTGCCCTTAATAACTCCCTGAATCGCTACACAATCAAAATTGTTCCCAGGCTTCTGAAACCTTCTTAGTGACAGATACAGACTGCAAACCTTTACAAAAGGATACATAGTTCCAGGCAAGTAAAGCTGTCTCAAGTATGGCTGGATCTTGTCTTCAGCTTTTCCCTCCTCAAAGTTACTAATTCATACAAGCATACTAATGCCTTTGGAATGTTTATTCTCTTAAAATTGGAAGCTCCAGGGTACACAAGAACACAGGCACAGAGTATGATGAGAAACACATGGCAAGTGTCTATCGGATTCACGTAACACTCAGGGTTTACTTGGGCATGTGGGACCACACCTCAATTTCGGAAGAGAAATACTTAAGCTCTCTACAGCAATGTGATTTTGCTTAAAACAAATAAATTAAATTAAGCCATCAAGAAGAGAAACAACATTTCAAAGTAGAGATCGGGTTACACACTTGTCCAATGAGCCAGGAGGCGGTGGAATACCCTGTGAGGCTCTGTGGAAAGAGATGACGAAGAGCCTCTACCAGAACGGGAAATTCGAGGACATCTGTGTCTTGGGCTCTCTTCTAATGAATGACTCCTTTCCAGTCATTGCCATATCCTCTTTTACTTCCCGGATCCCACCTATGTTAATTTCACTCTTCTTTGCCTTGAAGCTGGAGAGGTTGATAAGGTAGATTTGAACTTCTAACTAGGAATTTTCATGGAAAACTTATTCCAGCACAGTCAAGAAAATGGCTGGTGACATGTCTGGTGGTGCAGACTCGCTACTCTCAGGGCTTAGCAGCCAGGTCTGTGTACACTGGTTCATTCCTTCCTGTGTGTCAGCTGATGTTGCCTCCCAAGAGCCCAGTGCACACAGCAGACCATTGTCCGGACACTGTTCTTAGGATGTTAACTAGCTAGGTCAGTGGAAAGTCTTCCACAGAGGGCAGCAATGGAGCAGATTCTCCTGTGTCCTACAGTTCTAGTCTTCTACAAGCCTGCAGTTACAAATCTCTGATAATATTTAAATACAAAACTCTAAATCCATGTGTTTGCCCCCACCTCAGTTGGATATTTTGGGATAAAGCAGAGAGACAGTCACCTCCCCCCACCACCCAGAAGAATCTTTCTCAAGGTTTTCATCAGGTCATTTACTCCTGAACTCTAAATGATTCTGACGACTTACAAAAATGCATCTCGGTTTCAATGCCTGGCCACAATGTTGTCTTGCAATCAACTGTGAGGGTGTCACAAGAAAAGTCTGTGACTATTATTTTGGAAGAATTTCCTGGTGATCTACTTCTGAAAATCAGCCCATGAAAACCTAAGGATCACAATGGTCTGATCTGCAATCTACCATGGAGTGGCGCAGGACCAGGCAGTAGTTACAGTTTCACTCCATTATACATGGGGCCACCATGAGTCCAGGACGGGGGGCAAGTCAGGGGATGACTTGATGGCAGCTAACAATGACAACAGTGATTTTTTAATAAGCTAATGGGGGTTCAAGGTTATCCCTATAAAACATCACTGGATTGGGAAAAGGGTGACATTGCAGCTAATATACTAGAAGGTGCAGAAACCCCACAGCCTGACTTCTTGGGGCAGTATTTGTAGGACTACCATGACTGATACAGCACCAGCCGTCACACACATGCTTATCAACTTTCGTGAACACCATTTTCTTCTATCAACAAAAATATTTGTGTGTTAAGGCAGAGGCAACTAATTATGGCCCAAGATCTATTATCCCCTTTTTCCACAGGAATAAAGATTTTAGCTGGGCACACAACCACGCATGTAATAAAGATTATATTTGCCAGCTTCCCTTGCAACTAAGTTCTAGCACGTGGGGTGTAAGCACAAGTGAACCATGCGATTTTCAGTAAAGCCATTAAATTAGGGTGACAAACTCCCCCAGTTTGCCAGGGTCTTTCCTGGTTTTTGCACTGAAAGTCTTGTGTTCTGGGAAATCCTTCAGTTTGGGGGAAAAATGGGACAGTTGATCACTTACTTTGAACACAAGAGGCATGCCCTCCTCCTCATTTCCCTCTTTTTAAAAAAGCCTATTTTCTAGAATCTACACAGAGTGGTGAGTCATCTTGTACATGCAGATGAAGGCAGTCCCAGGGCTGGTGGAAGGAGCCTGGGCTGTGTTGACACTATAGCACGGCTGCCACTCTAGCTCAGCCTGTTATGTGAAAGACAGATCAACTTCTGTCTTCTTTAAGCTACCAGTTTCTTGGGTCTTTAGCACTCTCTAACAAACACGTAACCTAACTCATATATCTAATTTCACTGATTCACCTACCAAAAGAAAAAAAGTTGGGGGTCATCAAAATTTGCATATGCCAACGAGGACATCATCTATCACATTTTATTGAAGAAAAAAGTGTTCACTAATTTTTTAAAAAAAGATTACAGTCCAAGTTCTAACTTAATATGTCTCTCCTCTTCCTTATTTTGCCTCTATTGAATCTCCTGCCATTTAGCTTTCTGTTCTATATCCCTGCCTGGTCTGGATCTCTACGAGCCTGCTAGTTCGTTCCTTTCTTTGTCCCTTTACTCATCTGGTTAGGTGTCACCCAGTCCGTTCTGACTCATGGTGATCCTATGTACTACAAAGCAAAACACTGCCCGGGCCTGCACCATCCTCACAATCATTGTTATGCTTGAGCTCATTGTTGCAGCCACTGTGTCAATCCACCTCATTGAGGGTCTTCCTCTTTTTGCTGACCTGTGCTTTACAAAGCATGATGTCCTTCTCCAGGGACTGATCCCTCCTGATAACATGTCCAAAGCTCATCTGGTACCCTCCAGTTAAAGCCCCTTCTACCTTCTCTCCAGCTAACCAAACCCATCAAGCCCCATTTTTGGGTTATCACGATTTTGCCTTTTTCTGACACCTGGCAACATCTCTCTTTACCATGCATTTGATATTTAATCATAGACTTCACTGTACTTCCATTTATCTCCTCATGTCTTTAAATCTTGTGTCTCTGGGAAGATTCTAAGATTCAGGATGCCAGTGTTGAGATAACATGGCTTAGGGTTTAGAAGATGTGGGTACAAGTCTGGGTTCCAACACTACTGCTTAGGTGAACTTGAACCTCAATTTTCTCACTGATAAAGTAGCAACGATGCAATACCTACTCTGCCTACTGCACAGTGTTTTTGCGAGAGTTAAATAATATGGCAGTCCTTCACCAGGTGTCAACACCAAAGCCATGCTAGTTGTTCCTGAGAACTAGTCCTCTCTCTAATACTTCCCTGTCCCCACAGCCTGCTTAGCACGGTGCCAGGCACGTAGTGAAAGGGCGCTCCCTGAATCTTCGCTAAGATAATAAATGAGAAAAAGAGTAAAAAATAATAGACCTCCAATACTACAGAAATGCCAGCAATACAACTCTGCCTGGACATCCTCCCCCTTCAAATGCAAAAAAGGCACAAAAGAAGGCCTATGTCAAACTGAGGTCTCAGACCCAGGTTGTCATTTTTAAGTGGACTTGTAGAGCTAAATTACTAATTCAGAGCAATAATGTACAAGTCAATAATGTCAGCAATCCATGGCTGGCTTCCATTAACAATGGCACCACCTTTCTCACATTCTCAGTCTGTTTGGACCTTAGGCACGTGCGTGAGTAAAAAGCAAAGACTCTGGAGAGAAACGACTTCTACTCAGCAAGCTGCAAAGAAAGCTGCTATTTTCAGGTGTTCTACAGCTTAGCAAGATCACCAAGGTGATGACTTTGAGCTTAGGGCTGCCTATTAATGGAAAGATAAACGCAAGCAACTCAGTGAGGCCACTTAAGCAAACACCTGTTGAAGGATAAAAATCACCCTGAAGCCCATGGGGGAAGAACGGAGATGCAGCGTCGCCCAACAGTCACGACAATGGAGCTGCTGCCAACACAGATGAAGGAGCCCTGCTCGTTGGCTGAGAGGAAGTCATATAGTTCAGAGCGAAAAGTTTCACAGACACAGCTACCCCTCGACAAGGCTAGGCCCTAGGCCCACTGCCTCAAGTTCCCCTTTTCCTTCACACTCCTCAATGGCATATTTTCCTCTGAGGGGCCTCAACCTTGCAGTATTTTTTCCCCAAAAGAGCTATTTCTAGTCTCGAATAGGGCCTCAGCATCACTGAGCTAAGCTGACTGAGAATAACTTTTCCTAAAAATATTTAGACATTCAAAGGTCTCAAGGCCAGCCTCTACATGTCCAGTGTGGGAGAGGCATCGTACAGGAAGGTGGTTCTGGAGGGAAAGAGGACCCCTGAATCTCCAGAATAACATCATTCGGCCGCCGTCTTCACTGTGTCTCCACAAAGTGTGACCAGAACGCTGCATACAAATTGCTCTGATCAAATCAAGGGGCCCTAAAGGAGATCAGGCTTGGCTTAAAAGCTCTTGGGCTATGAGTTAATAAGAATTTTAATAAAAATGGAAAGTATAGCCCTGGGCTGTAGTACAATATCTCTCTGGGTTGCTGGTGTTCTATCAGTCAATCACATAATCTTTCTGACAAAAGTAAAATGGAGAGACCAAAAAAAAAAAAAAAAAAAAAACCAAACCCATTGCTGTCAAGTCGATTCCGACTCATAGCGACCCTATGGGACAGGGTGGAACTGTCCCGTAGAGTTTCCAAGGAGTACTGGTGCATCTGAACTGCCAACCTTTCGGTTAGCAGCTGTAGTACTTAACCACTATGCCACCACGGCTTCCCAAAATGGAGAGAGTAAGCGAAAACTGGGTGGGCCAAAAAAAAAAAATTTTTTTTTTTTTCCAACCAATAGCATAACCTACAGCAACACAATCAGCTTTCTGATTGGCCCTCCCAGGCCCGGGGACACGCCTGAAAGTGAAGTCTCCCCTACAAGGTAAGGTACCAAAGCAATGTTCACTTGCATTTAATTGCCACAACAACCCGCAATGTCAGTTTGATTGCCGTACCTATTTTACAGATGAGAAGCCTGAGGATCGGAGAGGTTGAGCCAGAACTCAGTCTCGGGTCTTCTGGCTCCTCCTCCTTTCCACGATCCCTCAGTAGCTTATTTAGGTATTCTGGATTCAAACTGTCTGTTTAGTCACTTTGATTCTCTGCTTCAGATACAGCCTAGGAGATGTTTGGTCTACACCATTCAATCTATCTCCAAGACAGGAAAAAATTATAAATCCCTTTTTACCACCCAAAATTGGCACTGGGCTGAAAATTTACTACCAGTTTAAAAGCAAACAGCCTTCCTGGCGTTCATCTGTTCTTGTCCAAAAGAACGTCAGGTTCTGTGGTATTAAGCCTATTTGATTGAGGTGATTCTAGATGTGGGGTGAAGCTTGGCTAACACAAGCTCACTCACAGGTGGGGCGCTAATAATTACGGAGCCATGAGGATGCGTGTATATTAATCAATGTGTGCTACACGTGCCAACCTCACCCCTCCCTGCACACGTCAACACAGGCTTGCGAGCAGGTACTACGTGTTTGACATGTAGAAAGCAAGAAGCAAAATAGCCACCCCCTTCCTGCCTTCCACAGGGAGCTTGTTTGCAGTGGAGATCAGTATATCTGCATGGGACACACCCACTGGAAGTCACGTCTGTGCTGGCCTGTGGCTTTGCCCTTGGATTTCCTATTGACAATGAGGTTAGCACATCTAACCTGTAAAAAGCTAATTGGGGGTAGGGGCAGTCTTTGTTTGTCACCATCTGCTTTGAAATCACATATGGTCCCAACAAACAAGTTAGCATCCGATAGTTTGTTTTCATAAGACCAAAAGCCTGGATATTTGGAAATCTCTGGAAGCACAACTGAGTGGTCCACTCTGTATACAGGCATTGTGAAGATACAGCCTGTGTCCTTGTTGAGCACAGGGGCTGGCAGAGTAAACCTTAGTAAGTGTTTGAGAAGGGGGCCATTTGAACAAGTAACCTGGGCCACGTACTGTGAGGAAGGAGTTAACCAAAAGGTCAGCAGTTCAAAACTACCAGTAGCTCCGTGGGAGAAAGATATGGCAGTCTGCTTCTGTAAAGGTTTACAGCCTAGGAAACCCTATGGGGTCGCTATGAGTCAGATGGAGTTGATGGCAGTGGGTTTGGGTACTGTGAAGTGGGGCACAGCTGACCGTCCAAATCTTTTCTAAGTTTGGCTTCCAAGCTTTTCCATGAACAGGGATTCTGTCCTGCCTATGTTGGTCTTTGAGATCCACCTGAGCCTACAGAGGTTTTGAGTAACCTGGATGCCTTATTTCACTGTCTCCTCTGATACTATATTTGCTCCCCAGCACACTGTCCCTGGTACCAGACCCCACAGTCTGCTTCATCTACCAGCGACCCTAGAAGTCACATATAAGTTTTACTGCCACCAGCTCAGGCCTGGTCCCCATCTACTGATTTAAGCCTGGCCTCACCACTGAACACAGGCTGACCGAGATATGGCCTGGGCTTGGAATTTTACCCTACTGTGACTGCAGAGCACCAGCCATCTGGAACAAAATGGAAAAATAATATATATACATAAAGCTGTCTAGCTGATTCTAAACAACCAGATGTCTGGTACGGGGAAGAAGGGACGTCTTGGCTCGGCCCCATCTAGCAGGGTGTGCTGACCAAGCAGAAAGAAGGCAGGACCAGACCCCGGCTGACTGGCAACCAACGCTGGCTGTGGACTCAGACCCGGTGGTCCAGGAAACTACAGCCCTAAAGGCCTCTTGCTCTTGAAGTTTTATTTAGAAAACGGTGCGGGGTGGGGGTGGGGGGGCGGGGGTGGGGTGCAGTAAGTCCCATCCACAGCAGATAAAATGGCTTTGCACTCATAGAGGTCAGAAGTGTGGCCAGGTCAAGATTTCCCTCTCTGCTTTCAATTTCTAGGGAACACGAGTTAAACAAAATCACATTAGAAAGTTGAGTGTCTTCTGCCTCTAACTCAGCTACAGGGACAGTTTTCTTGCTTTTCTTGTAAGACAGCATTGGGCTTTCCGTCTGCTCTTCCTTGAAAATGTGCATTCAACACATATTTGTTAAGTGCTGTGTGTCAGGTATTGTGGGGATGGTACAGCCGACTTTTAATGAACATAATGACAATAGGACTAAACAATAATTATATTAATGATGATAATAATAATTGCTAGCATTTATTGACTCCTTATGCACCCCACTGAATAATCTCTTGATTTGTACTTTACATTTGATTTATATAACCACTCCTAAAAAACAGATACAATAATTATCTCCTTTGAAACTCAGAGAGATTAAGTAACTCATCCAAGGTTGCACAGCTTATAGATAGGGGAGCCCAAATTTGAATACAGATCTGCCTTAGGTCATAGCTCATACGTGTAACCACTGTATTATATAACTGCACATCTGCATGGTATAAGCCTCAGAGAGAACCCTGGGTCAGTACACTGAGTTTTCACTCACCAAGGAGTATTACTCATATGGCATTCCAAGACTGGCTCCTTCTGGAACACAGTTTTACAGAATACAAACTAAATGAGGAAACCCTGGTGGCATGGTGGTTAGGAGCAATGGCTGCTAACCAAAAGGTCGGCAGTTCAAATCCTTGGAAACCCTATGGGGACAGTTCTGCTCTGTCCCATAGGGTCACTATGAGTCAGAACTGACTCAACAGCAATTAAAAAAAAAAAAAATTAAATGATGTCTCCTGGAGTTGTGTGGCAGCCCTGTCTTGGGTTCACACAGAGGCACTTGAAATATAGGAGAAAGAATCCTATCTAGGGATAGCTACGTATGTTTTTGAGTTGCACGTAGGGACTTATGCGGAGGCTGGCACCCAATAGGTGCTTTTATATTTTTGGTGCTTGCCTAAATAAATGCGTTCAAACAGGCAAATGGAGAAGGTGGCCAGGTTCTGTTGTTAGCAGGCTGGGGTTTGGCTTGGGTGACAGAGTCCTTCTGCAGGGGGCCATCCAAAGGACTTGAGCTATGACAATGGGAAGGGGCTTGGTTGTGAGAGTTGGTCCTGAAATTGCTCTAAGTGGGTAGGGAGAGGCCTGGGTCCGAGACAGCAATTAGAACTGCTTCCACTCACTGGGGACTGATGTTGCCAGCTGCTGCCTTCACGCGGGGGCTGTGGTCTTCTCTGGCAGCCCAGTTTTGGGCAGTCCATTTGAGCTTAGGAGGGACTGCCCATCAAAGGGGGATTGCCTGTTCCTCTAGGACAGTGGCTCCCGGTGCCTGTCCTCGAATGCAGATGTCCCCTGTGTCCCTGCAGCATCTTTGGTAGGGACTGAGGGGTCGGCATGGGGCTGGATGAAGGCAAATCTCCTGGGCACTTAGGCAAGATTGGGCCCCAGGTCTGTCTGACTGCAAAGCTAGGCTCTTTTACACTTTACCAAGAAGCCCCTGAGCACTGGATTCTGAGCCACGAAACCTAGAATCCTGTCCCAGCTCTAATCCACAGTGGCTTGACCTTGGGAAAGTTAGGTCAGTACTCTGGAGCCTCAGGGTGCCCACAGGGAAGAGAATGAGGTCTCTGCTAAGCTGTCTTTCCTCTTAACTAGCAGACCTTCTCACCTGGCCTCTCTCTCCCTCACTTCACGACCCAGGAATGGGTAGTCTGTGACAAGGGAAGGATGAGTCCATTCTCTCCCAAAGAAGGTCCCCGCAGCCCAGCGAGCTGCCTGAGGAGGCAGCCTGCCTGGCACCGAGGGAGGTGCTGCTGAGCAGAAGCAGCTGGAGCCCCGTGGCTGGTTTTTCGAAAGCTGCTACCCCAAAAAAGCGACGCTGAGTTGGGTGTACAGATAACTATCTCTGCTCTGTCACACCACACGGGGAGGAAGGGTAGCGATAATAGCACCTCCTTCCTCGACAACAATAACTTGAGGAAGCCAGAGAAATTTGGGCATTGAAAGTTAAACCGTTCGGTGCACTTACCAAGTGTTGAGTGACTCGCTGGTAGCATTTTGCAGCCAAGGTCGGAGGGAAACAACTTTTTCTTGTTTTTTCTCCGTGCCACCCAAGAGCTGACCCAGCTTGGAGAAAGAACATTGGCCCCGGGACTCCAAAAGTCTCAGGTGGCAGTGAACTCTCTCAGGGCCTCAGGCACAGCAAAGTACCCTCACAGGCCTCTTGGGTTCTGAAACGCTGAGGAATCTAGGGCTGAGTGATTTTGTGCTACCAACGAGAGAGAAAGAGAGGAAGGAAAGCCACAAGTTGGATACCTCTGTGGCAGTCGCAGCGGCTGCCATCCAACCAGCTTGTCACCTGGCAGTGCCTACGGGCTGTGTGTTCCTGTCTCTCTCTCTCCCTCTCTTTTTCTCTTTCTTGCTTTCTCCCTCTCCATCTTTCTCCTTCTTTCTTGGGGGTCATATTGGTTCTGGGGAAGAAAGCAGCTGCGGCTGGTTCTTACAGCACAGAGAAAACCTCAAACCCACTGCCGTTGAGTCGATTCCGACTCATAGTGACCCCACAGGGTTCCAAGACTGTGGACCTTTACAGAAGCAGACTGCCACATCTTTCACCCACGGAGCAGTGGGTGGATTTGAACCACTGACCTTTCGGGTAGCAGCTGATCACTTTAACCACTGCACCACCAGGGCTCCTTTAGAAAGAGTGGGAAGATTAAAAATTCCACCGAGAAACCAATGTTCTACTGTTATTCGAGAAGTTAGAAAGGAGGTAAAAAGAACCTAAATTTTCTATCCCTTCTGGGAGGAATTTTTCCCTCAGAGGGAGAGCGGATTAGAAATAATAGATCCTAAATCCTAAGGCAGGGGGGACCTCGTGGGATTCAACTCCCGTATGCTCAGTCTATTGTTCATTCTCACCCCTGCTCCTCCATTCCTGGGTGATTATCCCTTCAGTTCATTTTGATTTATGAGAAAGGCACAAACCATCTACAGTATCACATATAAAATGACCCCAAACACTTTTTGGAGAAATCAGGATACAAACTTACAAAAAAAAAAAAAAAAATCAATATGCCAAGTAGCACCCTTGGGATTGCAGGACTTGGGTCAGGTGACCCAGGATGATGACCATCCTTCCAGGGCAGCTAACAGCACTGTCCTTTCCCTCTACTCTGCTTCCCTCTCACCTGGTGTGGCCCGAGGCTATCATGGTGCTTCCTTGAAACACATCTTTGATTCTGCCTCCTTCTCTACTGCCCCAAGTTAGCCATCCCTTAGTCCGTAGCCATCTTCCTTCTGAAGTTCTTGAGCCTGTTTTTTTTATCCCATTCCCTCTGCCTCCTGCCTGGACCCTTGCTCACTTTACCTGGATGCTGACTGAACTCTCTTGTCAATATCCCTTCTTTCTTCCGATGCTTCTCAAATTGATAACAATTGAAGAATCCCCTAAACGCTAATTCCTTTAATGTCATTTCCTGCTGGAATACCTTCACTGGCTTCCCACAGGCTCTAGGATCACTTCCAAATTCCTTGGCTTGGGAGAGATGATCCTGTACATGTTGGCCCTAACTTACTTTTCTAGACATTAGTAATAACAGATTCTTCCCCCAAAGCCACCATTTATGAGCACTGACTACACTACTACACTACACGCTGGGCATGGCATTGAACACTTGACCTAAGTTGGTTCTCAGGAGAGTCCTATGAGGTCACTCTACAGATGAGAAAATGATGCCCGCAGAGGTGAAGTAACTGCCGGTCACACAGTTAGTCAGCATTGGGGCCAGCATCTGAACCTCAGGCCATATGTCATCAAAATCCATGCTCTGGATCACGCCTCTTCACCACCTCTTCTGTCTGCATAGGTCCCTGGTGCTGGGGTCAAACTACTTCTGCTCCTGGCCCTCTGCACAGGTCTTAGGCTACTATGCTCATCCCCTCCAAAACACAACCTGAGGCCCAGCGTAGAAGAGCCCTAAAAAGCTCCCAGTGAACATTAGTTCAAAGTCCTCTATCTTTGCTAGAGAAAAGAGGGTAAATAAAGACAACATGCAGCCTGGAAGCTTTGAGTGGATGAGCAATGGGCACAGCCCTAGTGCACTTGCTGGGTGAGCAGATACTCGGGAGGCAGAGTGGGTAGAGGAGTCGTCCCAGGTGGTTGTAGTCATTTGAGTGGTAGGTCCTTTAGCTGCATCCTGCAGCCACCTCCCTCTCTCCACCATCCTTCTATACCCCCTGCCTCCTTCATGAAGCTCCTTTCCTAGGGTGAGTTCTAGAAACTTCCAAACCTAGGACTACTTACTCAATTAGGAAGCCAGGTTCTGACTTCCTGCCTGCCTCCTGCTGTTTCGCTGCAGGGAGATGGGGGAAGGAGCATTCTCATTGGCCCACCTGCTGATTTTTTTTTTTTTTTCCTTCCTTGATCAAGGAACAAAAAACCCCAGAGCCCCCTTGCTAAGATAAAGCACTTCCTGGTCAGATGCTTCAATCAAGAACCATTCTGACTTCCTAAAAATTAAAGAGGTAAGGCAGAATCAGGTGGGGTGGAAAAGCTCCCAGAAGTCATAGAGTCTAGCCCTCTCACTGTACAGATAGGAAACTGCACCCTGGGGAGAAACAGTGTTCCCAAGGTCACACAGAACAAGAGTGGCAGAGCCCAGAGAAGACCACAAGTCTCAAGAGCCAGACGGACTTCAGAATGATCCTTCCCATGTGTCTTTTCAGTGGTTGGTAGGGGTCAAGGACACTTTCAAGACTTGCATTCTTACCATGGCAAGCCAGGTACAAGGAGGAAGTGACTTGCAGAAGGAAAGCCACAAGCTGAGTTGGGGCCAGGGGACAGACTCACTGACACAAGCTCTACATGTCAGTGATGTTCCTGGGGTCTCTAGTGCACTTGCTGGATTTAAATCTTAAAGCATACAATGAGTACTGAACATCACAGGATAATGCACAAAGTCTTGCCCCAGCTGAGTTGGCCCATCTCTCCACCACCTTACCCAATACCCCTGCTCTGCTCAAGCCACACAAACGCAGCCCTGACGTTCACACCTTCATGCGATGGTTCTGATGTTGACCCTTCCAGGAATATCTTCTTCCTCTTTATTTGGCCAGAAAACTTCTACTTGACTTTGAAGGTGAAGTTAAACGCCTGCTCCCCTGGCCCTTCCCTCCTCGTCTCCCTCATCTGTCTTCCTAGAGAACTCTGCTCTCTGCACCTCCTCGGCCCTTCCTGGGTTGAATTATAGCTCCTTGTTAACACATTTTTTTGTCTATGGTTATATCGAGAATCTCTCAAGAACGGTGTCGTTGTTGTTAGCTGCCATCTAGCAGATTCAGACTAACAGCAACCCCATGTGTTTCAGAGTAGTACTGCCCCATAGGGGTTTCCTGGTTGTAATCTTAACAGAAGCAGATCACCAGACCTTTTCTTCCTCGGTACTGCTAAGCAGTTGAGTGCAAGCCGTCTGCACCACAGAAGCTCAATCACATTTATCTTTTTGTCCTGAGTGGCTAGCCCAATTCCTGGCACATAAAGGGAACAACATAATGACCAGCTTAAACAGAAGAGAAATCCATCTGCTCAGCAAAACTTTGCTCCAACTTCCAAAGTAGAAGAGAACCAATGAAGGTTTGTTCTGTGAGTCTAGCAAAGGCCCCCAAACAGTCAGTTTCCACTAGAAGTGAATGGTGAAGTGTTTTGCAAGCTGCTGCTGTGAGCGCGCCTCCGTGTATGCCTCATGCACATGTGCGCGTGCGAACGCGCGTGCGCGCGCACACACACACACACACACACATATATATACACGTAGCTGGAAGGAGCTGGGCTCCATGGCAAGATGCAGCAAAGAAGATAAGATCACCATGCTGCAAGAGAAGGTAAGCCACGTGTTGGTGTGGGTAACCCCAGGCATAAATGACACCCTCAGCAAGGCCCAGCTGAAACCTAACCACATTATCTTTTCATGAAACAGACATGAAAAAGTGCGACTCAAACAATTACAAACAGGGCGGTTTAATGCCTTCTTGCCTCGATGGTATCACAGCTATTGACTCCAGGGCTGCACTTGAGGAAGCAGTTCTCTGAGATAAGGAGATGAGTTATCTATTCAAGAGAATGTGCAGGAAGCCAAGGCAAGTGGCCAACACATCTCGAAATGGTTTGTGGCCAATGAGCCATGTAAACAAAAGTGTCCTGGGGTGGCACCAGTTGTGTAAGTGAAGGAAACCAAACCCACCGTGGTCTCAAAGTGAAGACTTTGTGGGTGCCAGTGTGTGTGTGTGTGTGTCCTCACTAAACATTATGGCTAAAGGGAAATTCACAGCTCCCACAACTGTGGCTGAGACTAGCATAAAATGAGACGGTTGAAGAGGTGTCACGCAGCAGCCATGAGTACCTCTCCACGTGCTGTGTGCAGACACACTTGCTAAATGACCAGCGCTACATTAATGCAAACAGATACCAACATGGATTGGTCGGTGTATCACAGGACGAGATTCTGAAGTTCAACATCATGACCTTCTGATACAGTGAGGCTCTGAATTCCCTGAGCCACAAAAAACGGTACGTTTCTCATACCTGGTCCATGTTTTACTGCAACGTGGTTTCCTGTTGGCCCTTTTTATTTCCCCTAAGCAATCTTCCCCAAACTGGGAAACATGACAGTTGGGATGGGCCTCAGAGAGGTTAAGATTTCAGACTTACAGGCTCAAAGGCTTGCAGTTGAATTGTGGCTTTGGCTTTAGTCAATGCTCTCTCAGTTTTGGGTAAGATACTTAACCTCATCTCAAGTTTTCTCATCTGTAAAATGGGAATAACAGAACCGACCTAGTTAAGGTTGCATTAGGAATATGAGTTAATTCACGTAAAGTACTTAGCTCACCTGTCATGAGCACAGAGTCAGACCTCACGACATGTAGGTGTTTTTGTTATCCCCACCATCACCATCCATTCCAACTCTCTCGATTTACAGAAGAGGATCCTGAGGTCCAGAGAAGTAAAGTGACTTGTCTCCTTAGGACAGTAACTACAGTCCCTGCTAGGTGATGACTAGACCCAAGGTAGCAGCACTCGTCAGTGACCGGGCCAGTGTCAGAACTCAGGTCTACAGAATCCCAGGACAGAGCCTGGCCTGCTGCCCTGCAGTGTTGTCTTCACTCTTATTTATGATTTCATGGTTGTTTCTTTCCAACCAGGTCTTAAGCCCTGAAAAGTAGGGAGCCTTGTACTTTTTAACTTCCCTATAGAGTGTAGCACTTCATAGGTACTGTATAAATATTTGTTAATCAGTTGATTGCAAAGCACTGCTGCTGATTTTTATAGCAGGGGTTTCTATGTCATAGCTGCTTCTCCTCCACGCTACCATGTCCTCATAATTTTGGAAAGCTCATCTAGGAAAGACTTGTGCTAATGTGTTATCAAAGGGAAACATTCCACCCCTTTTTGGGATGCAGATATAGATTGCTCCAGATTGCAGGAACACTAATTAGAGCCACTGGTAATTTGACTGATGCTCTAAAGCCCCAAAGCACTAACGGAAGGCACCTTTGTCCTTGTACATTTGAGCTTTTGTCACTACATAGCAAAATGGTCAAGTTGCCTTTGATAGGGCTGCTGGGACCCCCCAGCCCACATGTCAGGGTAGAGACGCCAGCCACTCAATCATCAGAAGGGGTCTCCTTGCCAGCCCTTCTCCTGAAAGCCAAGTATGTCGCACAGTCTGCTGGCTCTAAGTAGGATATCCCAATCAACATTGCTGTTATTTTTATTGTCTTGTGCAATATTAAATACTCTTCTCATGAGCTAGCCTTTATGCAAGCCCCCATGACCTAAATGTTTGATTCAGATCTTTATTTTCTGTTTCATAAAAACGTTTAAATTAATATCACTGTAAAAGTCTCAGTGAATGTACCTGATGCTCTGTTGGTACTAAGTGTTTGGGGCTAGACTTTTATGGTGAATATCAGGGTCACAGCAAGAGCTCAAGGGAGCACAGGTATAGCTTGGAAGGGCCTGGCATATACTTCCTGCCCTAACAACGGATACCTTCTCAGTTGCTTCATTGCATTTTTCCTGTTCTTGACCTCTGCCCTTGTTTTCAGTACCGTTAGTATAATGAGTTGAATAAATGGCCTTGCCTATAAAGAAATGGGAAAAGTCTGGCTTTGGCTAAAACTCCCTCAGAATTAAAGGCACAAGTGGTGAACACAGAGATGAACTTAAAGATCAATCCAATGGACAGAGACAGTATGTTCCTTGGGGGGGTCCAGCTGGACAGGAGTCCAACATCAGAGCCTAGGTCTGAGCCCCAACAGCCCCTCCAGGGAGACATACCTTTCTTGAATCTGCTATTCCTTCCTTCACTTCTTGTGGCCTACTCAGAGTCTCTGAAGTTGGAGATGGCTAACGGGAGTGACAAGGAGCCCTGGTGGCACAATGAACGGTTAAGCGCTCAGCTGCTAACCAAAACATTGGTGGCTCCAACCCCCCCCCCCCGCCCCCGCCAGCAGCTTCGTGGGAGAAAGACCTGGCAATCTGCTTCTGAAAGATTACAGCCTAGAAAACCCTATGGAGCAGTTCTACTTGGTCACACGTGGTTGCTATGAGTCAGAATCAACTCTTTGGCACCTATCAACAACAATAACAATGGCAGTGTCTACATTCTCAGTAATATCCACTGTTCATTGCTTTTTTTTTAACACTGCCTGAGAAGGCTTTGCACGGGACTCTGAGGAGAGTGTTGAGACCTGCGCTGTCCAAAACGGTAGCCACTGACCACATGGGGCTACTGAGCACATGAAATGTGACCGGTCTGAACAGAGACGTGATGTAAGTGTAAAATACACACCTAATGTCCACCCTCACTGAGATGGACTGACACAGTGGCTGCAACAATGGGCGCAAGCATAGCAACGGTTGTGAGGATGGCACAGGATCAGGCAGTATTTTATTCTGTCGTACACAGGGTCGCTATGGGTCAGAACCAACTCAACGGCACCTGACAACAACAATATTCAAGTACTAAATAAAAAATGTAAAATATTTCATTAACAACTTTTTATACTGAGTACATATTGAAATTAAAATATTTTGGATACATTGGAAATCATATCATTATTTGTGGCCTTACTCCTACCTCAGCTTCCACTGTGGCATTGTCTTCTCTGATTCTAGCTCCCTGCCTCCCCACTTCCTTTATATTAACCACTGTGATTATGGTGGGCCCACCCAGACAACCCAGGGTAATTGCCCTTCTCAAGATCCTCAACTTAAAAATACCTGAGAAGTCTCTTTTGCCGTGTGAAGTAGCGAATGTGTGTTTCTTTCCAATTACACATGTTAGTAAATTAATTTCACCTATTTCTTTTCACAGTTTTAAATGTGGTTGCTAGAAAATTTAAAATAACACCTGGGAGGCACGTTATATTTCTACTGGACTGTCAGTCCTGCTCCAGAGTTACCAGGGAAATCATTTCCACTCAAGACCGGATGAATCCAGTGAAACACACATTTCCTCAAACCTCTGCCCACTTCCTGCCACCATGACACTGAGGCACCTGGTCTGCCTGCCTCTCCAGCCTCCTCTCCAGCTTCCCTCCGGTCACTCACTTCAGCCATGTTGGTGTCTTCCTCAGAAACTCCAGGCTTGTGTCAGGCCCAGGATCTTTGCAGGCTGTTCCCTGCCTGGAATACTTTTTCCTCAGATGTTTTTGTCATTTGGGTGTCATCTCACACATCACCTCCTCAGAGAGGCCTTCCCTTCCCTCATGGAGAATAACAGCCTCCCATAGGGGTCTACATCCTAGTCCTCCAAACCTGTGCATTCGCTACTTCACACGGCAAAAGAGACTTCTCAGGTATTTTTAAGTTGAGGATCTTGAGAAGGGCAATTACCCTGGGTTGTCTGGGTGGGCCCACCATAATCACAGTGGTTAATATAAAGGAAGTGGGGAGGCAGGGAGCTAGAATCAGAGAAGACAATGCCACAGTGGAAGCTGAGGTAGGAGTAAGGCCACAAGGCAAAGGAAGCAGGAGTCCTCTAGAGCCTCGAAAGGCAAGGAAAGGGATTCTCCCTTATGGCCCCCCCAAAGGACCACAGCCTTCTCCACCCATTTTAGACCTCCGGAGCTGTAAGATAATAAATTTGTGCTGTTTAAGCCCAATAAATTTGTGGTAATTTGTTACAACAGCCACAGGGAACTAACATACTCCCCAATCTGAGAACGTGCACCCCCTCAAGCCCCAGCTCCTCCGTCCTATCCTCCCAGCTTGTTCTCTGCCTATTATTTACTGCTCTCCGACAGCATCTAGTTTATTGGCTGACTTACTTGTTTACTTCATGCCTCTTCTGGCTAGAATGGCAGCTTCCTGAGGGCAGACACCTCCTGTGTTGTGTTTACCACTAGGTATCTTGCCTGTGGACTAGTGTCTTGTTGTTGTTGTTAGGTGCCATCGAGTTGATTCTGACTCATAGCGACCCTATGTACAACAGAACGAAACACTGCCTGGTCTTGTGCCATCCTCACGATTGTTGTTACGCTTGAGCCCATTGTTGCTGCCACTGTGCGTATTCTGAGTGCCTTCCAACCTGAGGGGCTCATCTTCAGGCACTGTATCAGACAACGTTCCCCTGCTATTCATAAGGTTTTCACTGGCTAATTCTTTTCAGAAGTAGACCGCTGGGTCCTTCTTCTTAGTCTATCTTAGTCTAGAAGCTCAGCTGAAACCTATCTGCCATGGGTGACCCTGCTGGTATCTGAATACCAGTGGCCTACCACCCAGCATCACAGCATCCCATTGGTATGAACAAATTCTTGAATAAATGAATGAATGAATAATGACTGACTATTTGAAAAATTCACTTTCAACCAATTGGACATCATCTGAAACCTTTCAGAAAAAAGATACCCCCCAAGTAGATGAAGTGAACCAGATTAATAGATACTGGAGAGGCTTACCATTTACAAGGTGCTGCAGAGACACAACACATTCAGCAATTTTGTCCCTCCTTCCGTATCTGAGCAGAGACATGCATGGGCCCACGAGAGAACAGTGGGCACTGTGAGGTCTTAAGTGATGGGCCAGATGCCTGGTGGGGTGTTGGTATAAGGAGCGGTATACTGGTAAACCAACTCTCAAACAAACAAAAAACAACAACAACAAAAAACCCTGATTTGTAGTGTTTGCTGATTTCCATGGTATAAACAGTCCCACAATTTCCAGCAACCATTGGGATGTGCTTGGAGGCTAAGTTGGCGGGAGAGATATACAAGGAGGGTCTTGTTGAGGAGGTGGACCTGGAAGGGTTGGTGGGATGTGGATGACCTGAGGACAGGGAAGGCACATGGTGTACACAAAGGCAAGCTCTCTTCAGGGCTGGTGAAGTGGGGCCTCAATGGCCCTCAGGGCTCCAGCGTGCTCTCTGTCAGTGAGACAAACAGAAAGGGCCACTACCCAGAAGTCACAATGGAGAGGGCTGCCTAGAGAGATTTCGGAGCAGAGAATTTTATTCCCAGGAGGACCTTGATGAATTTCCAGCCCAAACTCATTTTAATGAGAATGGGGTGGGTATCAGTGAGAGCTCAGGCTCCCTAAGCCCATGTGGGAACAGTGAACAGACCATGCTCACTAAGCTGGTTATAAAACACCCAAACGTGAATCCAGGCTCATGTCCTTACTCATGCTGCCTTTCCTACATTTGAGACTAATACAACATGGCGCTCTTTCACAGTCTATCATAACAAAGCCCTTCAAGGGAACTTGGACAACCCACTTTAGGATCATTCTCAAAGTTACCATCCCTGATCCAGGAGTCATCCCCTCTAATTCATAAGCCTGGGAGAGCTGATTCTGAGGACCTTAGGGTGGTTGGTGGTGGGGGCAAGATGGGACCTGGATTGGAGTCCTGGCTTTACCATTTCCCAAGTGAGTGACATTGGGGAGGTTCCTTAACCTCTCTAGACTCTGGGTTCCTCATCTCTAAAATGGGGGTAAAAATAATACCTCCCTCAGAGGGTTTTATGAAGATCACATAGCTGATATATATAAGGCACTTGGCATGCGCCTGGCTCATTTTAAGTGCCCAATAAATGGGCGCCATGCTGGTGGCGATGGTGATAATCATGTTTTTACCCTTCTCAAGGCCTTGCTAGACAGAACCAAAGCTAACGAGCCCCTTCCTGCCATCCATAGTCACCTGTCCTTTGCCTTTGCCCTGAGCAGGGAGCCCTCCCGTCACATACATATGCTGGAGGCACTTGGTCCACCAGCCCCTCCAGTCCTGTCCCTTCCTTGTTGATCATTTTAGAAGCAGGCATTTGTTTGTGTGCAGAGTGAGATGTTTTCCTTGCTTTGGGCGTGTTTCAATGTAGCACACAAGGATAAGGCCATTATGTGAACACGGCGGCAACAATGAAAACACGACTGCTTTCTGAAAAGCACCAAAAAGCTTTATTTTGCCTGAATAGCCGTTATTTTCATTCTTTTCCCCCACACAAAGCACCGGAGCACATTTCATTCAGTCTATAGCTGAGCGAGTGGGTGTGAAGATGCAGTACAAACAAAGGCAGTAACATATTGCTGTTGTCAGTTCTCTTGTTAAGCGCTCTTCGAGGTGGACCAAGCTTCCCTGCTAGCCCCATGGCGTGAATCATCAGGAACAACAATGTATAAATATATAAATATAAAAACCCTACATAATCCTTGACATGGTTACACGACAATTTACGAGCAGGAGCAGGATTTCAAAAGTTGGCAAAACATAAAAGCACAGTGTTCTAAAGCCCATGGCATGCTGTCCTCCCCTCCGACTGTCTTAGGCGTCAATCCTGCCGCCTTGGAAACGCTGTTTCTTCTAGCCCACAGTAACGAGGCTGATTGCTCTATTTCCCTAACAAACCTGGAGCCCAGCCGACAGGGGAGAAAGGCCCAGCAGGGGAGGGCTGGGAGGGACAGCAGTCTCCTGCCTGGAGAGTGTGGTTAAGTTTAAGGTACTAGGGTGTTCTGGGCCCCAAGCTGTCCAAATCACACAACTCCAAGTAAGGGAAGATCAGTATCTCCTACTCTGATTTTTCTGAAAAAACCAATTTATCAAGGGAAGGAAGTAACTCTTGGCATTCTGAAAGTTGTCCTTTGACTAGGGACAAGTCAAGTGACTTTGGTGTATGTCAGTGTGTGTGTGCGCTCACAATTTTTTTTTTCCCTAGAAAGGCCACTGTGCCAACCAAATCTAAGCTCTGAGAACTTTTCTTCTGGATCCCTGGGCAGTTCTGTGGAAGGAGGAAGTGTTTCTGGATGAGCCCTCAGCTCCCTGAGGGCCAGGACTCTAGGGCCCTCTTCCCCACGGAGCCTCCCTGGTGCCCAGCACATGCTCACACTGTAAGCATTTCCTGAGGGAACTGACGAATGAGGAACGCAGTTTTGGCATTTTTCCAATTTTACCATGCCTGTCAGACTCCATCACAAGGACGTCTGGCCCAAGTGTACTCAGTGCTCATACCTCAGTGGAAGTAGCACGTCCCAGGGTAACTCAGAATCACGGTTAAGAACGCCATCATGGGAATCATAGAGTTTCATTTTGAATAGCGTCTTGGCCACTTTCTAGTTGCGTGACCTTTCTTCTTATTAATCTCCCCAAACCTTGGTTTTCTCATGATGATGGCTTTCTCATGGCTCACAATGGTGAAGATAATTCCTGCCTCTTATTTCATCTTCTTGTGGGGATTATGTGCAAAACTTTCAGTGAGGGATAGAAATTAGTGTTTACTGACCACCAGCCATGTGCCTGGCACTATGTAGTGGGTGATAAAAGGTTCCAGTAATCCATGTTTGGGGGCCTCTGGGAGCCTATGGCTGTACCCACTTTGAGCTCACCTCTTGTCTTTCCGTGTAGCAGCTGCACAGCTGTGTGGCTGTGCTGCCTATACCAGCTGTCCAGGACCCTCGGCAAGTCTATGACATTCACAGCGTGTTTCAGCTTCAGTCCACCGTCTGCCTGTCAGTTTGTCATACTGTGATGGCTTCCATGTTACTACGATGCTGGAAGGTATACCACCAGGATTTCAAATACCAGCAGGGTCAACCATGGTGGCCAGGTTTCAGCGGAGCTTCCAGACTAAGATAGACTAGGAAGAAAGGTTTGGTGATATACTGCCAAAAATCAGCCAGTGAAAACCTTATGGATCAGAACAGAACGCTGTCTGACTGGCTTGCTTTGGACACATAATCAGGAGGGATCAATCGCTAGTATAGGACACTGTGTTTGGTGGTAGAGGGCCAGTTAGTGCTTAAGGGGCCGTTGGTGAGATGGATTGGCACACTAGCTACAAAGCCGGACATGCAGGCAGTTGAGAGGATGACACAGGACTAGAAAATGTTTTGTTCTGTTGTACATAAGGTTACCACGAGTCAGTCGACAACCACTAACTAACTATAAGCTTCAGTCCCTTGTCCATAAAATGGGGATACCAACCCCTATTTCCCAGGTTTATGGTGAGGATTAGTGCTGGATGATTCCATAGCAAACAGTTTCACAGAGGACACAGATCTGAGGTAGAATTTGAAGAAATGGCTTAAATCGCTGTGGTTGCCTGTGGATAACAGGAGTTTTGATGAAACAAATCATGTCACTTCAAAAATAAATCCAAGTGCCAGATTCATCTCAGGGGATCACATGGGTAAAATGAGTATGACAAAGAAGCCTAGGCTGAGCCAGGTGGTCCAAAGGTTCTCATCTGCTAACAGCATTTCCCCTTGAAAGCTTACCATTTATGTCTATAACTCTAGCAATTATTAATGACCTCCAGCTTAGCACTCAGAGCATTCCTTTATGACAACGGCTATCCAGACACACAATCTCTCCACTCAGGGTTCAGAGTTGGGGGGAGAACAAGGCAGATTCACACTATACATGCTTCCAATTAAAAATACAGACAGGACCAAAAGTAAAATGAATGTCACCGAAAAGAAAGTGCCGCCACCCACTCTTGGCCCAAAGGTCACTGTGCCACAGCCTTGGCCATTATCTCCAGCAGCAAAGGTCAGGGGGGCTGTCTGCATCTCGGGGGAGTATGTAGGCTTTCAGGAGGCCTCAAAATGACTATTGCTCTGACACCCAAATTAGTGATAAGCTTGCACTCGAAGATGATAATAGAGAAATGGAGTGACTGTAACCTTTTCCGTCATTTCTCTTGTCGGCTCCATGAAGCAGAGTCACAAGTCATAAAACGAGAAGTTTCCACATTCTACAAAAGACTACAAGACTGCTGGCTTAATTGGGTGCGTAACAAATGGCTATACCTTTGCCAACAAGAAGACGTCAAAGAGGAAGGAGAAAGTATCGATTAAAACATCTCATGACATCACTGTGGACCTGGAAATGGGCTCACACTATACCTGCACAGACATCGCTACAGCAGAGTTAACTGTACGGTTGCATGAACATCCCAATCATCGTGGCCCAGCCTGGGCAACAATACCACTCTCTAAGTTGTTGAATTTCAAGAAAATTTAAAGGTAGAAATAACATTGGACTTGGAGTCAGACAGAACTGCATTCAAATCTCAGTTATTGTTTGCGTTCAGCAGGCAACATTATAAACTCCTTTACCATCCATATATCATGATTCTGGAGCCCTGGTGGCACAGTGGCTGAGAGCTCAGTTGCTAACCGAAAGGTTGGCAGTTCCAACTCACCAGCCGCTCCTTGGAAACCCAGTAGAGCAGTTCTCTTCTGTCCTCTAGGGTCACTATGAGTTGGAATTGACTGTACAGTAAGGGGTTTGTTTTTTTAAAAATCATGATTCCAGTTTTGTCGTCTGGAAAAATCTTAATACCTACTGTACAAGGTCCTAGTGAAGATTAAATGTAAGAAAGGATAGAAAAGCCCTTATAAATGATAAGATACAGTACAAATAGAAAAAGCATTATCATTACTGGCAATAATAATAATTACTACTATTGTTATTATTATTGTTACCCCATCCACTCTGAGGCGATGTTGCTTTTCCAAGTTAAACCCTTCTAGGGAAGATTTTCTGCTATTGACAGTTAAATGGAATCTGCAAAATGCTACACACAGAAAACACTGAAAGAAAAGCAAACCAAGGTAGGTGACACACGTGAGCATGGGGCTGAATGTGGCCTTTGGTGGGTACCAGAAACAAAATTAGCAACCTGTGGCACTTCAGCTAAGCTTCCTAGCAACAGAAACACGCAAATAACAAATACAATGATAACCTCTTAATACCGTAACATTAGGACGTGATGCCGGTCCCTCCAAATGGCTCTGGCTACACGCATTTAAGATTTTTCAATTAATAAAGTTGTGGAGAATCTGATGTTTCAAGCTGCTGGGAACAGAGGGTGAGCCAGGAATGACACTTCGGTGGTTCAAAATATGTGCGGCCTTCCTTACAGAAGGAAATCACCTGTGGCATCAGCAACGCTGCAAAGCTGAGACTCACCCAGCAGAGCACTAAGAGTTTTCTTTCTAAAGTTTCCTAAATGCCCAGGGTGAACAGATATGGAGAAGATTCTTATAGCAGTTGTGAATGTAGTGCAGGAACACAAAAGGAGCTGACTCAGGCTCAGAGGCTGGGGCAGAGCTTAAGATCACCTTTGTCTGTGTGGCTGACCACACCGATGAGGCTCCTGGCACCGTGGGCTTTATTAGCCTGCACATAACTCATTGGTAGACGTGAGCTCTTTGGTAACATGTGGGAGAAATCTGTGCTTTAAAGTTTCCTGGAGCACTGGGTATCAAAGGAAAGAGATGTCTTCTGGACTTTCATGTTGCAACCCACAGTCTGGCAGGGCAGCTCAAGCTTGGAATCGACTTTTACGGTAATGTGGAAACCACATGACAGATGGTACAGGTGCCTGCACAACTTCGGACTCATTCCCCGGGGCTTCTGCTCTCTGTAGCCACAGGAGTGATGCTGAGGAGAGAAACGATTCTTGTCATGGAGCCCCTTGCCCCCTACTACTTTGTAACTCACCAGATTGTCGGAGAGGTCTTCCCCACCCTTACGCCACCTACCCCAAAAAGTTAAGAACCAATTCAGCACAGTTTCACTTGGTGGAACTGGTCAGATTTTGTCCTATAATTATAAAGGTGGGTGGAAGTCCTTGGGTGGTACAAACACTTGGCTGGTAATCCCCAGGTGCCTCGGAAGAAAGGCCTGACAATCTACTTGTGAAATATCAGCTATTGAGAAGCCTATGGAGCGTAGTTGCAATCTGACACACAGGGCGTCTCCATGAGTCGAAAGTGACTCAGTGGCAACTGCTTTTTATGAAGGAGGGCAAGGACAGAAATTGAAACAAAGTTATGTCTGAGTATACTTGGCCATGGTTCTCCCATTTTGCAGGTAGAATTTGACTCTGGTCTTGGAGGGCAAACATGCAGTATCTTGTATTTTCTTATTTACTCTTGCAATCTTTGCTTATTTAAAAAAAAAGTCTCTATGTATTAAAATTTAACTAGAACTAAATAAAAAAGCAGTTTTCTGAGCTCACTCCATAGACACTGAATCAGGAATTCTGGCAAGGGGACTGGAAATCTTAAACTTTGAGCAGTCTCAGCTGATCCTGACGCCCACGGAGGTTAAACATGGGCTCTGCTGATCCGTGCTTCCAGAGTCCTGAGCAGGTCTGCAAGCAGGTCTGAGCAGCTGGGACAACTGATCACATGGAACAAAGAAAACCCAGGAGATAACGAGGGAAGCTTGGGTAAAACAACCCCCCTAGCACATTTGAGGCCACTATTAAGTGGCATGGAAACCCTGGTGGCACAGTGGCTAAGAGCAGTTCGAATCTACCAGCTGCTTCTTGGAAACCCTGTGGGGCAGTTCTACCCTGTCCGATAGGGTCGCTACGAGCCAGAGTTGACTCAATAGCAATGGGTCTGGGTTTTTTGTTTTCTTTTTTAAGTGGCATGAGGGGAACAGTGACTTGATAGCAGGTGGCACTGGCACTGTCAGAGTTGGGACAGAACTTGGCGTATCAGAAGCATGTGTGGGGTGAGGAAAGAGGGAGAGGAGGTGCTTTCTTGAATGTAGAAAAGCTTGGAAGAAGACTCAGAGAAGAGACTGGGCAACTGGATAAACTGAGCAAATCTGTCAGAGGAGGAATAAGGGAAGGAGACTCTTGCTCCTAATCTGTACGCAGAGCTGGGGGGCGGGGGGGGGGCACAGGGAAAGACGCTGCAGCTTCACTCCACCATCCAGTCGTCATTCAGTACACAAGGAGTGGGAAGGCATCCAGGGATGAATTTGCCAGAAAAACAAAAAGGGGCATTTTCATTACAGTGAGACAGGACTATGATGGAGGGAAACTTGGGAATACACGGACAAAGCACGAACCCAGACAGAACGTGGCAGAGAGAGCTTTCCAGACAATGTAGCTCCCCCGAAGCTTAGAGGGAAACAACGAGCAGAGACTGCCAACCACGGGGCGTGCTACTGGTGCACTACAGAGAAGGTGACCTTACAGGGGAGAAACCTGAGTCTGAAATTACCTGCGTCCGTGCACCAAAAATGTTAGTAAAGGTATCATCTGTGAGTTTTTGCCCTCTTCACCTTGAACAAACCCCTGACATTGTGCAAAGCAAGGCTTTGGAACACAACCAGCAATGTCCATGCAGTCCAAGGTCACTGATGTTGCTTTCTGGGCAATGGTAGCTGAAAGGACGCCTGTTTCTTTGCAGTACAAATACAGGAACTAAGCTGGCATGAGGCTGGAACCTGGTAACATTCAGCCCAGCAGAAGACCTACCTGGCTGCTGAACGCACCCTATAAAATGGCAAACAGGTGCCATCCTCCAGCTATCGCCTCGGCAGCATAAAAAAATGAAGCGAGGTGACAGCTGCAGTAAAACACACCCTATGGCATTAAGCATAATGATTCTCACTGAAGAGAAGCTGGCAGTGAAGGAATCCGAGAAAACAATCGCAGGATCACGGGATATTATAGTTGGGAAGGGGTCTCAGACATTACAGACAGCCGCCTCCATGTTACAGATAAGAAAATAAGGGCAAGAGGGGAAGGGAAGGCAGAAGAGGGCTGCGAAACCATCTAAAAGCCATACAGCATCAGGCAAGAGCAAGGACGCTGAGATCAGACAAACTGCGGTCCGCATCCCAAGTCTGGAATTCACCGGCCCCAGAAAAATTTCTCAGCCTCTCTGGGCCTGTTTCCTCTCTGCGAAATGAGGGCTGCTGATGGTAAGGATGAATTGGGGGTTATCACAGGCTCTGCTCATGGGAAGCATACAATATTACTAGGCAGCGTCAGAACACCGACCTCACATCCTTGGCTCTACCACTCAGGAGCTGTGGTTCCCCGGGACTTAGCTTTTCCACCTGTAAAATGGGGATAAGAATGCTAGCTGCTGTTAGTTTATATGGAGCCGATGCCAACTCCTGGCAACTCTGTGTGTGCAGGGTAGAACTTCTCCATAGAGTTTTCAAGGCTGTGACCTTTCGGAAGTGGATTGCTAGGTCTGTCTCCTGAGGTGCCTCTCGGTGAGTTTGAACCACCAACCTTTTGGCGGGTAGTCAGGTGCTTAACCATTTGAACTGCTCAGGGACTCCAAAGAATGCTAGTAATGGACCTAGTTATCTGCGAGGATATCTGGAAGGCCTGGACATGACAGCTTTGCGAATTTCTAAGCAAGTTGTTGCTGTCACTACTAAAGGGAGGCAGGTCTGGGCCTTCGGGCAGGGGTGAGACAGGAGACGCACAGTGAAAGAGGAAGACCAGGTGCATTTTCCTCTGGGCAAACAGGTGGGCTGCAGTATGTGGACTCTCCCGGTCTGGATCACAAGGCCTGTGGGCCAATGAGGCACTCAAGCGTGAGAGAGCTCTGCGTGCCAAAGCATCTCATTTCCGGGTGGGATGTCGTGGGATGACACAAGAGTGGGCAGCAGGAAGGACAGGAAAATGCTTAGGGGGTTGAACAAGCTGCCTGAGCCTCATTTTGAGTTTTCAGATTGAGAAGGAAGGGAGAGAGGGAGGGAGGGAGAAAGGAGGGAAATAGAGAAAATACAGAGAAAAAAAGCAAAGCAAAACCCAGTTAGGTCAATCACAAGAAATGAAAGACAGGGTGACAAGAAGTGCTGAGAATGGAAGGCTCGATGTTTTTGCAGCTTCGGTTGTCTCACAATGCCCTCAGCTCCACTCTAATCATGTTGTGCAGCAGAAAGAAGGTCTGGCGCCCTTGGAAGTAAGTGAAAGCTTTCCTGCCACAGGAGTGTTCTCTGCTTCCATATGTTTTGTTATTGTTTTCTTCCTGGGGCTTGAGACTGAACTGGGCAATTTCTTAGGTGTCTGTAGAAAATGTCAAGATTGCGTTTGGTTCCCCTTCTTACCCAGGCTTTGCCCCTTTCTTTCCTGTTTACCTGCTCAGCTCCTGCTCACCTGGAAGGCCCAGTTCAGGGCTGTAATCAGCTCAGCCCTCACCCTGATCACCTTGTGGAATGGTCATTGTTTATGTGTCCATCTCTTCACCCAGAGATGATTCCCCAGTGGTAATGACCTTTCCTTGTTCATCTCCTCTTTGTGCTCTTCACACTTGGGACAGTGCTTCACACAAAAGGCCTTGCTACTCACAACGTGGTTTATGGACCAGCAGCAGCAGCATCACCTGGGAGCTTAGGGGAAATGCAGAGCCTCTGGCCCTGCCCCAGACCTACTGAATAAAACCTTCAGTTTAACAAGCTTCCCAGGTGATCATGGCCATGTTACAGTGAAGCTGCTATGCACTGGGGGCCACGTTATAGCTAACTGTAACTGCCGTTATAGTTAAATACATGAGATGTACCCTATGTATCCAGTTACCCTGCTGGATTTCCCTTTCCTTCAGGAGGGCACAGCAAATGGGTGGAGGGAACGTGTGCCACCCAGGCTCCCCTCTTCAGCCGTGGTAGATCCCTGACACGAAGGCCACAGAGCTCATGCCTCTTTCCATATACCTACCACCTACACTTTCTACTTTCAAAGAAACCACAACCTGGACCTGGAACAGAATCTAACGTGCCAAAACGCCTGAGGACAATCCATGGAAATGTGGCTGCCCAGATGAAAAGCTGGCATAACCAAAAATGTCAGGAGTGTCCCCTCTGGAGGTTTCAAGCTTTGTGTTGCAAATTGCATAGTCTGGATTGAGATCAGATGAGTCAAGTTCAGATAACCATCCAACCCCCTAGATGGGGACTGAAACCAAATCTGTGTTCTCAAACCATCCCGAACATGTTGATGACTGGTTTTAGTTTGCCGTACAACCTAATCCAAGACAGGAGAGTCACTTCTGTCATAGCAGAGGCACAAAGTGCTCATCAATGGAAAATCTAAGAGCAGCATCAAAGGTCAAAAGTTGCAAGAAACTTGACACCCACAAGACTGTGCCAAACCTCAAGCTTCCAATGATACAGGCTCTCAGTCAAACCTTGGGAGGAAAATAAAGGCCATCTGACACAACATCTAGCAAAAACAGGCATGTACTATGTTGTCCCTTAAAAACATCTGAGCCCTTTGTGGGGCCGTTAAAGAAGAAACAATCTAAGCAATGCCTTCTAACTTAGGACAGAATCTAGGCCTATACTCGACTTGTTGTTGTGGTGTGGTGTCAAGTTAATTCCAATTCATAGTGACCCTATATGACAGGGGAGAACTGCTCCATAAGGGTTCCTAGGCTGTAATCTTTATGGGAGCAGATTGCCAGGTCTTTTCTCCCACAGAGCAGCTGGTGCATTTGAACCACCGACCTTTTGGTTAGCTGTAGAGCACTTTAACCATTGTGCCACCAGGGCTCCTGCAAGTACATAAAACAACAGGCCATAGCTATGGCCCAAAAAGGTATGGAGATAATGTTGAAATCCAAGGAAGTAAAACCAAAGTTCTCAGCTTTATTTCCAGAATACCCTAGAAGCAAGACCTATTGCTGAATGCTCACAGTCTGATCCACACTTTGCTAGTCATCGTGGATAATTTAAGAAATGGTTCATCTAAAACAACAGGCCCTGCACTCAGGTGCTTATGATCTTGAGGAGGAAGAAGATGTACGTGGAGGAAACAATTTGTAAATAGTACCAAAGATGGTGAAGCAGAATTAAAGGGAGGAATTAGATCAAGGTTTGAATCCAGGCTCTGCTTCCTCTGAACTGTGTTATGTTGGAAAAGTGGATTACTTTCTTTGAAGCCTGGTTATTACAGACAAAGGAGAATATGTTAATATGTAGCCCACAGAATGGCTCTGCCACTTACTAGCTGGGGAGGAACTTTGAGCAAGTTATGTAAGCTCTCATGCCTCAGTTTCCTCACCATAAAACAGGATGGTATAAAGATTAAATGAGTTAACAAACGTATAAGTCTTATAACAGGGACCTAGAACATAGTAAGAACTGAAAAACCACTTGCTTATTGTCACTAGTATGATACGGTCATTTCAAACAGGTGAGAAGATAGATATGAACCGTTTTCTCTAAATGGTGACACCTGAAACAGGTATCCGTTATCAGTTCTAGTATAAAGTACAAACTTCTAAGATATATGCTACAGATACCACCGCCATTAATTCAGTGTGCATTTATGGCCACTCACCATGTGCCGGGGACCATGTGGAGTACTTAGGATTCAGTGTGGAACTTTTCCCTCCCTCCATCCCCTTTTTTTTCCTGGTCCCTTACTCAACAAATAAGTGATCGTCCCCGGGTCCTAGAAAATGTAAGAGCAGGATATTCCCTTTCCTTGTGTCTCTCATGTCTGGGCTGGGAGCAACAGGTGCATAAGCCCACAAGGTGGTGGGGAAAGTCCTTTAACAACCATGTACACCAGGTCCTTGGGGGGATCCTTAACAATCATGCTCTAGCCTGAGTCCCTAAATAAGACTTTCTGGCCATTAGAGGATGTCACAACAAAACCACATCCTAAAGACACCATTGAACTGTGCTATACCCTATTGCAATTGAAAATGCATGAGGGAATCACACGTACATCACAATTTGACGAAGAGCATCCATCCACTAAGTTGAGTGAGACAGCCGATGCAGCTTACTGACGATCACATAACCCAGAAATATGCTTACCTCCTGAGTTTTGCAAATCACTTCCCACTACAAGAGTGGGGCGTGTTTGCAGGCTCAGCTGCTTAGACCGGTAAGGCCTCTTTGAGTTTACAATACACCTCCATGTATGTCTGCTCACTGGGAACCCCTGGATAGTTGGTGGCTCACCCCAAGGTGACAGAGCTAGCATCTGCACAGATGAGACAAGGACTTTGTACACAGTGCTCACCATGCTCTCTGCCAAAGAAAAGGTGCCATGGCTCATGGCTCATTGTAAGTGTTAAGAGTACTTTTTTTTTTTTTCAATTCCAAAGGAGGAGGGATCTCTCTAATCTGCCTTCCCCTTTGTGTAATTCAACATTAAGCACCCCAGTGTGTCTGACTCTCCCCCACCTAACTGGCCCCGCAGAAGGCCATACCACTCAGATTTAATGTAACACAAGTATCTAAAGGAATTCCAAGTCACTGGCCTCTCCTCCATAGGTACGCAATGCTGTCCTCAAAACAAAGCCTTCATTTTCGTATGGAAGCGAAATAATTCATGGATGTGATCAACTTTAAGTTCATACTATCTATACTCTATGTTTTGTCTTGGCTCCAACTGGTGAATATTCCCACCTCATTGATGTTGAAAGAGATTAGCTCAGAGTGATAAGAAATGGGTACATTATGAATATCTGCTACATACAAATCTTTAACCACCTTTTTCCTCCTTTAGAATTTTCCTTTCCTAATCTGCGGACTCTCCATTAGTTAAAGACAAACCGAAACAAAACAAACAGACCCACTGCCGTCAAGTCAATTCAGACTCATAGTGACCCCACGTGTGTCAGAGTAGAACTGTGCTCCATAAGGTTTTCAAAGGCTGATTTTTTTGACGTAGATCACCAGGCCTTTCTTCCAAGGCACCTCTGGGTAGACTCAAACCACCAACCGTTCAGTTAGCAGCTGCACACATTAACCATTTATACCATGAGGGGCCTTCATTCAAAGGGAACCCATGATTTTTATTCTTCCTCCCAAGGTTACCTCCCAGGGGTCATGACATTTGTCTTCCCTGCAAAGGTGAGGACAAGAGGGAAAAGGAAAAAGCAGAGGGAAACCCAAAACTGTTAATATGTTAAAAGTCTTAGCTTGTATGTATCTATGGGCAGGGAAAAGTGGGCTCGAGACAGTAAAACTAGTATTTAGGTAAGAAAACCAATCACCCAATAGGGAGAGAGCCTGGCTTGCGCCTATCAGACAGGACTATCCAAACCCAAGGTGCCATGGATCAAGGCACTGATGAACAGTTTTGGAAGCCATACTGCCAACTCCATTGGAGTTGGCAAACCTCTCTTGATGAACAGTCATACCCCCAGAAGCAAAAGGAAACGAGGGGGGTGGGAGGTAGATTTGGGGCGGGGGGGGGGGGGCGGGGGACAAGAGACAAAAAGAAGCACTTAGTTTGACTTTTCATGTGACTTCAGTGAAGTCATAATAGCACAGCGTCCCTTCCCAGAGCTTGCCCAGAACAGCTATTTAAAGGGGTAGAGAGGACTGTACAAGCTTTCACTAGATTCCGAGGTCGGAGCCTTAATTAGAGTCATGATCGTATTGTACGTTTATTCGCGTAGCTGTTCAATTAGAAGGCTAAGAGCTGGGACAGAGATCTTAATGAGCTTTTAGTATCTTGATGCTTCAAGATTACCTTTTTTTTTTTTTTCTGGTTATTGTTATTATTAAACTTTCTTTCATGCGGTCTCTTTCCTCTCTGCAGTCCAGTTACAGGCTTCTCTCTTCAGACAGGTTGAAACGCAAGACCAAGTCTTCATATAGAATGTTGTGCACTGAAGATGGACTGTCTCCCCCTCATCGTCTTCATGATCGGTTTGTAACAGTTGCTTGGATTCACCCTGTGGTCAGTATAACCTCTGAACGTTAGAATCTTATGGCCAATCTTTCACAACTGAGAAAATGATATTCAGAAAGATGAAATGACCTGCCCAACATGGCACAGAGAGTTGGTGAATGAGCCAAGGCTAGTATCCCTATGTCCTGACCCTCTGGGAACAAAACAATCAAAACGCTCCTACATGTCAGAATAAGGTCGTGGAGGTGCAGGGTTATGTATCATCCTTACACAACTTACACAAGTAGCCAAACTGGGTTGCTCATTTAAATAAAAGGATTCCTTCCCAAAGACAAAGTTTTGGTGGTCTTAACTCAATAGATAGTTCGCTTATTTTCTCCATGCCCTTTACTACTTGGACATGGGTGCGATTAAAGATGATATTTATATTCTCTGTTACATAAAAGGAACAACACTCAAACGCATCCTGACTTAAATCAAACCTGGTCTTAAGAAACCCTATATTTATGAAACATAATAAATGGGGAGGTTGGTTCCCCCCCCCCTTAGAAAAGGGTTCTCTTTCTCAGTTTCCTCACATGTAAAATAGCCGTAACAATGGTACCTACCGTACAGGATTGTCGGGAAGATTAAATGAAATACAATTAAACTGCTCAGCATACTGCTTGGCAGACAGTCAGCTTCCATCAACGCTAGCTGCTTTTGTTCTTGTTCTTTTCATTATCACAAAAGGATGGCCAGAAGATTCTGTATGTCAACCAGTTGGAAGCATTTTTACATTTTGTAGGGGGTGGCGGAGAGGGTTGGGTGGCATGCTGAGGGTGGTGTAAGTGCTAATATGTTGAGATGATTAAAAAGAAAGAGAAAATTAATGTCAGAGCTTTTGAAAATGACTGTTGAGACAAAACAATTATTCTACTTTAAATTAATAATGCAATTCATTTTTGATGTGTTATTGAGTACTTGAAGAATGGATTGCCCTCAAATATACTTTTCAAAACCTATTTATTGCCCAAGATAAATTTCAGGGTAGTGTTGCATTTTGAAAAATGTTATATTATTGGCCGTAATTCGTCATGGTTCCGATGGGGACGCGGTGACAACCCAACACTGCAAATGTCCTTCACATTACCATCTTTTCTCTTTCCTTAAAGCCGAATTGTCCTGGGACCGCTCTAAACGTGATTTATTTGTCCCTGGGCCGGTAGAATTTTCCACGTAGGTGAAAATAGATGTTTGGCAAGTTGAAGGGAAATGGAAATGAGTCCCATAGGCTGACTTATTCCGTGGAAACAGGTAAGTAACCAGGAACATTATATCACTGTACGTTCTGATTACATAGAGCTCTGGCTGATTCATGCCCCTTAAAGAAACACATGTGATCTATTTGGAAGGAGGAAGCCAGGAGCACAATAAAGAGAATAAGCCTATTTTGAACATCTCAGCTCCAGGCCTTGCGATATGTATTTTATATATATTTAATCACTTAGTGATTAAGTAATTAAACAGTGAAGCAGGTATTATTACTGAAGAAACTTAGTTTTAATGAGGTTGGAAAATTTATTCAAAGTCACAGAGCACCAAGTGCCACCCCATGGGGATCTCCACTAAGTTGGGGTTCATTCAAGAGGACCACGGTGCTGCCAGCATTGTGGGGATTTGGTTTTATCTTTCCTCTTCCTCTGAGAAGCAGTACATGGCATCCACTTTCACAATGAAGTTGATGTTGTGTGAAAAAAATAAGTGCTAAAGAAACTCAAGATAAAATTAATGAAGATCTATGTAAACCCTGGTTCCCCTGTGGTCTAGTGCACTGTTCTTTCCACCACCCTACAGCTCATGGGGTGAGGTAAGACGTCAGATGGATCTGATGGGCCATGTAGGGTTGGCTGTCAGAGAACCTGGGTCCAGACCAGGCTGTACTCAACCTATCCCCTACACTTCCTTGCACCTTTGTTTCCTCATCTGTCAAATGAGGAGGTGAGACTAGAAGACCTCAAGGTCCATTTTAACCTGAACATTCTATTATTTTTGTGCTCTGATAAGTAGAGGCATGTTACCCTGGGCTTATTAATACTAACTGGGGCAAACGAGTGAAATTAGTTTATGAAAACAGAGCTGCGATTGCTGCTTGGAGCCAAGTCTGTCTTACGAGACTCACTCTCAGCATTGGTGATGGAATTGCTGGTAGACCCTGGGCCAGTGCCTATGAGTGACGGGCAGGGACACTTTCCAGTCGGTGCCAAGGGTTAGCGTCCTCCACAGATACATGAAACTGGGGCATAACACAAATGATCTCAGCACAGTTTAAGTGAAAGGAGTAAATTAACTCAGTGCTGTTCACTTGAAGCACCTTCATGTTATCTCCTTCCCCAAAGCTGGTTTGGTCCAGCTCATTTCAAAGACAAACGCTTTGTAGAAATGGCCCCTTCACGGGTCAGCCCATAGTGATGTGTTGATCCTCCGACCCTCGGAAAAGTACTTCCTCTCTATACTCGTCATTTATAGCCTGCCATTTCAGGCATGACCATATGTTTCAGTATCGCAAGACTATAGCAAAGATCCTTAGATCAAAACCAAACAAAACCCATGCCAAGGATTTGATTCTGACTCATAGCGACCCTATAAGACAGAGTAGAACTGCCCCATAGGGTTACCAAGGAGCGCCTGGTGGATTCAAACTACTGACTCTTTGGTTAGCAGTGAGCTCTTAACCACTGCACCAAGATCCTCATAGGCAGGATCAATGGTTTATGCTTTTTGGTGGATACAGCTGGAAGGTCGTAAGATACATATTTGACCTATACTATCCTGTTTGCCAAGTTTATTTTAATGCTCTGCTCTGGGGTTCTAAAAAAAGATGCCATAAGAACAACTGCATTACATATATTAATGCACACCCTATAGGAATTTTTTCAAATCCACCAAGCAGTCCTTGAAACCCTATGGGGCAGTTCTGCTCTGTTCTTTAGGGTTGCTGTGAGTCGGAATCTACACAATAGCCACGAGTTTGGTTTTTTTTAATAGGAATTTTGCTGAGGCTACAGCTAACTCCATTTTTCACTGTCCCCTATATGGAGTCCAGTGGGACAGATTTCTTTCAAAATTTAATTTCACGAAAATAGCTACCCCTTTTGATCATTTTGTTAATAAGAATTGTGAATTGACAGAGTCTTCCCCTTTGTTTTGGCTGCCAGGAAACCCAGGTCAAATATGGAACTAATACGCTCTTTCCTATTCTATACGATCTGTAAAGTATATTTTTAACTTGATCATGATAGTTTTCAACTTCATTTATACTTTCTCTGATCTGGTTCCCTAGTCTTTTTATTTTTTTTTAATATGTTGCCATTGTTGTATATCAGAAGTTTCCTTTCTATTACCCCAAATATTTCTTGAATAAATATGTACATAAATAAAACCCATAATATCTTTGAATCCGCAATACCCAGCATAGTGCCAGACATGTAGCTGGTATTCAATAAATACCTACTGCTTGATTTATAAAGAGGCACATTTCACCCTTTAAAGAGGCAGTTTCTGAAAGTCAGAGTTGGTAAAATAAGAGCCGCCCGGTCCCTGACACTGGTGGTATTTGTAAATAAACTGGATATACACTTTGGCCAACTCCTCACATATGCCTCAGTTTCCTTACCTGTAAAGGGGAGTAATAGTGTCTTCCTCAGAGATTGTTGTGGATAGTAAATGAGATGACCCATGCCAAACACTTAAACTCTTAGCACCCCGTGTGACACGTACAGTGAGCATTGAGGGAAAAGTAGGTGTTGTTATTAAAGAGGACTCACGCATTGGAAGTTGTTGTATTAGGGTCAAGTTCACTTCCAAAGCTGACCGTTCTGGGGGATTAGGACGATTCAGTCATCAGAAGAACATAGACTTGGAGTCACAGAGCAACCCTGCTCGTTATGGCTAGTGTGTAGGAGATGGAAACAGTAGACGAGGGGCTAGATGAGGTCACCTTTAGGGTTCCTTCCAATCCCTATGTCCACGATTCTCTGGCTGAAATCCATTCAATCAGAGAGAGCATGTGGGTGTTAGAAAAAAGAGGATTCCAGTGTCATTCTAATACAAGCTCTCTCTTCTTTCATGTGTAAATTTCATTTGGGACTTTATCAATTAGATATAAAGGCATTTTCCAGGGAAAAAGCACCCAAGAAGAGGAGAGTTGAGGACACGTTGGCGGGTGCTTCACGCCTGGCTATTATCTGTAAGTAAAGAGCTGCCTTCTACAAGGCTTGCGAAACACAGGTTGGCAACCTGATAATTTCCACTAAGGCACAGACCACACGCTTCAAACCAGGAAGCTGCCCAGGACACATGTAGAATGTGATGGGCGTTCCAGTTACATTACTGTCAACCTCAAACCAAATCACGCCATTCTGCCCCCCATTATTTAACAGTATTTGGATGGTGGTATCCTTCAGAAAATGTGCCACATCTAGGAAAAAAAAAAAACATTAGTGCTCACGTTTTGGCTGGAATGGTCATAGAACTATAGCTCCCCACCACAGCCATGGCAACCATTTTTCCCACTGACCTTTGTCTGAGGACTTGTCAGGCACCTGAATAGGGCTGAGTTAATAGGTGGCAAATTTTCCAGCTATTTGGAGGACATGCATTGATTTTATGATTTTAAAGGTGGGTTTTTCTTTTTCATGAAAATTCTAGAAGGATTATCACAGAGGTGGGGATACATGCGTCACTCCAAGTAGTCTACAATGTAGACCTTCCAGTTGCCCCTTTGCCTAACGGGGGAAGAAATGGCAGTCTTAATAATGAAGGTCATTTTTCAGCTTAGTTCTCCTGGGTTCAGCCAGTATATTGGTTGGAGACTGGCACTTTTTTGTTGGTAGAGCCTCTTGAAAGGCGAGTGGGCAAGTCTGGTGGGACTATAAATATTTGTTGAAAGTTTCAAGGAGCCTCAGCTGTTCCCAGGTTACAGTTCCCACAAAGCTCTTAGATCAGGGACTCCCCAGGATGCCAGCCTTTTTGAGGGGACACAAAGATACCTTAAGGGACAAGCAGGTAACCCTACTCCTTCTCCCCTTGGAAAATCATAAAATGGACAAGAAATGGCATGAGTGATCCTGGCCCTACAAAGAAGGCCAGCCTTGAAGGCTGAGTCATTCCCTTCTTGCCCCCTCTCTGACTTTTCAGTGGCCACTCTCCTCCTCCCTCCTTGCTCCCCAGCCTATACCTCAGAGAGAGGAGGCAACCCTGCTAGGATCCAGTGTATGACTCTGACTTTAAGCCAATGTCAAGAAAATGTGACCTTGGGATTCTTGATCTTCTTCAGTTGCCTGCCTGTCTTTTCTCACTCACTGCTGAAAGCTCATCATGGTTGATTAGCCCAAGGGAAAGATTTCCCTGAAGTGGACTTATCAACAATGGCAATGGAATTCAATCGGACATCTGGTCAGGCCTCCCTATTATTCATGATTTCCCTTGTAAGGCGATGAGTAAGGCTAGGGTTATTCTGTCATCGGCTGCATAACTGGCAGCAGAAACCAAGTGCTACTTATTAAGATATTTATTGAGCTGCTACTATGTGCCAAGCATGCTGTGGTCATATACAAAGGTGAATTAAACATAAATTCTGTCCTCAAATTAACTCTCCTTTCTAAGGAGGAATTAGATATCTACCTATATAGTGAGAGAGTGAGAACTACCTCTAAGAGCTATAGATAGAGAGATATTGAGGATTTTAGAGGGGGCAATGATTTTTTTCTTTCTACAGGTATCTGCCAGGTTGCATGGAAGAGGTAGCTTGTATGCCGTCCTTGATGGATCAGAAGAACCAGGATCTAAGAAGCTGGTGGGGGAACAGTGGCGGTAGCAGCAATGACAGTGCACAGGGGGATCTTCAGTCAGCAAATGCCTGGGTGTTGAAGGCTAAAGCTGCACTCTGCCGTCACATTAGGTAGTTGGTTTATGGCCCTGTGTGACGATGCTTGAACACTTTTGTATAAAGGTCTGCTTGGTGTCACCAAAGGAATAAGACCAGGACAATGGCCTGAGTTTCCATCTCCCCATTAGGCGTTCTGGTTTTCAGTGATTATGGACATTTTATGCTAGCTCAATCCGCACGCTCGTTAGTCACAGATGGGTCACTTCTTGAGTTGATTAAGTGTCCCTGTGACATTAGAACATGCCTGCCTCTCGTCCTAAGTAGGAGACAAGTCCTACCCATGCTGTTTTCTTCCAAGACAATCAACTGTGATCTCCTGCCAAGAAGTATCTTTTGAACAACATCTTAACTCACTCAGTGACCCCACTAGTCTTCTGATGAAGGCACACTTATCCCCGCTTGGTTTGATGGAAGAGTCAAGTTGGAGAAGTTCTGCTACTCTGTGCAGACACAGCCAGAATCCTCTGTTTTCCCTAGTGACAGCTTTTGGAAATGGCTTCTCCAGTGCATGAAAACAAGCACAGGAGTGGTAATTCCAGTGGGCTTCAGTGCAGGGCAGCTCAAGTCTGGGAAAGGAGATGGGTTGGAGAGACCCAGGCAACATAAGTTTTGCACACTTCCCCAAATTACATTCCTGCTGCACATCAAAGTATTTTCTCAAACCACACCAAAGCACACATTTGGAGGCCAAACTCTTCAAGGGCACTTAAGTATTTGGTAATTTTCCTGTTAAATATGGAGTTCAGTTTATAAGCCCCAAGGTGCCCTAAATAATGACTTTCATTGAACCCCTGCCCTTGCAAACAAAGTATAGCTTACGGGACCAGAAGACGACATCTACACGAGATATGAAGTAATTTATGAGCACTATTTGTTTCAAGAGGCCATGGACAGCCAGACTACCCATAATATCACTCAGCAAATAAGTATCACAAGTCAGATTTTGACTCATCCAGTTCTCTTCTACTATGTTAAAACCACCCACCCTAGGAGACGGGAATACTGTGCCGACATCCCAAAAGCTGGGTGGTTTTATCTCCCAAAAAGGAAGACCCTTCCCTTTTACAAAATGGTTCTCTCCCTTCCAGTCTCAAGATCCTAACCTCTTACATGGAGAAGTCATACAACACACTGATGTGTAATTAAAAACTTTGTGGACACTAAAAGCAGTGTGGTATCCTGGATGGGATCCCGGAACAGAAAAAGGATATTAATGTACAAACTGGTGAGATCCAAATAAAGTCTGGACTTTAGTTAATAGTCATGCACCAATACCAACTTCCTGGTTTTGACAAATGAACCACAGTTATGAAAGAAGTTAACATTAGGGAAACTGGCTGAAGGGAACATGGGCACTCTCTGTACTATTTTCGCAACTTTGTGAATCTAAAATTATTTGAAAATAAAAAGCTTATTAAAAAAAACTTTACGGATGAATGCACACTTTGGAGAGTAACTCACTGCAGCGCTATGAGGAAATCTCTGTGCCAGAAAATAAGTATGATTTAGCAGAGTGAACGCTAGTCTAAGGCTTAGGAGATCTATGTCTGAGGCCCAGGTCTACATAGTAACTGAAGAGATGGCCTTGGATAAGCTATTTAACCACCTGTAGAATGGACACCAGCATCTGTGAGAGGCTCTCCATCTCTCCTGGGCATCATGGGATTCAAACGCAAAGATGCACCGAAAATGCACCAAAAGCCTAAGAGCACAGCAAACATGAAAGGTGGTCTGAGTGAGTCACTGAGAATCTTGATCAGATACAGAGACATGATCGATGCGCAACGGTACAGGCAGATATCATTTGCTTTCAACTCAGGAAGCTAGCAGCCAAGGAAATGTTACAAATGGCAGATGAGAACACAATACTGGGGAAGCCGGCACAGCTTGTCCAAAGCAAGGTCATGGAAGCTCCACAGATACATTCAAATTCCTTAACGGACTGAATGACTGGGCTGAGGGCGGTGGGGACCACGGTATTGGGGGACATCTACCTCTACTGGCATAACACAGTTTATAAAGAAAATGTTCCACATTTTACTTTGGTGAGTAGTGTCTGGGGTCTTAAAAGCCTGTGGGCAGCCATCTAAGATACTCCACTGGTCTCACCCCTTCAGAAGCAAGGGTGAACAAAGAAAACTAAAGACAAAAGGGAAAGATTAGTCCAAAGGACTAATGGACCATGACTAACACAGCCTCCACCTGACTTAGTACAACTAGATGATGCCTGGCTACCACCATTGACTGCTCTGACAGGGATCATAATAGACCCCAGATGCTACTCACCAGACAGAGCTGGAGGTAGAACAAAATTCTAACTCACAAAAGAAGACCAGACTTACTGGCTTGACAGAAACTGGAGAAACCCTGAAAGTATGGCCTCTGGACACCCTTTTAGCTCAGGAATGAAGTCATTCCTGAGGTTCACCCTTCAGCCAAAGATTAGACAGACCCATAAAACAAAACAGGACTAAAAGGGCACACTAGCCCTGGGGCAAGGATGAGAAGGCAGGAGGGGACAGGGAAGCTGGTAATGGGGAACCCGAGATCGAGACAGGAGAGTGTTGACATGTCATGTGGTTGGTAACAAATGTCACAAAATAATATGTATAAAAAAATAAAATAAGAAGCTAATTTGTTCTGTAACCAATTTAAGAAAATTAAATTAAAAAACAAATGGTACACGAGAGCTTACACCAGGGCAGCCTCAAGCCCCATGGAAGGGACTCAGTGACCAGGACAGCCTCGAGCCCTATGGAAGGGCCTCAGCGACCAGGGCAACCTTGAGCCCCAAGGAAGGGACTCAGTGACCAGGGCAGCCTTGAGCCCCACGGAAGGGACTCAGTGACCAGTGCAAAGCAGAGTATGAAAGCAGCAAAGGTCTTCTCTGGCATCTCCTGGAAGCTCCGGGGCTTCAGAGCGCAATAACCTTACTATCTAGCAATTGGAGAGGAGGTTCATACTCAAGTAAAGGAACTCTTGTTACCCCAAATGCTAGCATCAGTGCTTGTTGATTTGTTATTTCAACTAGTTAGTTCCTTCCTACTGCAGGACATGTGGTCATTCTTCTATCGCTCCCTGGCACCTAGACTATTAAATCCAACTCCTTAGCATGGCCCATGCGGTCCTTCACATCTTACCGCCTTAGCTCATCAACTACAGTCTCCTCCGTCTATACACCCATATGCACCTCCTTGTTCTTTCCCAAGAGCACCTATTGTTTAAACCTGTGCCTCTCACCTGTTCTTCCTCCTTCCTGAGATGCCTGTCCATGATTTTCTTCCCTAGGGTAATCCCTACTCATCTTTTCTTTCTTTTCCACTTTTCCTAATTCCTTTATTTATGGCCTCCTTCCCGTCCGCATTTTTCTTCCTTCTTGGCTTTCAGGTTTCACATCAAGGGCCAAGTCCTTGAGAATGTCTTCTCTGATCTTTCCTCTCCCTCGATTGTTCATCTCATATTGTAATTGTCTCCCTCACATCTGCCACACCAGACCATGATGTCTTATGGGTTACGAATTCTGTGTGTGTGTGTGTGCGTGCGCACACGTATCTTAGTCATGTAGAAAAGTATCCAGCACAAAATAGGTTTTAGGAAGAAATGAATGAAAGAATACACATTTGAGCCACACTACTTCTATTCTGGAAGTTTGGATCTATTTCTAAAGGGCCAGGAGGACTTGGTATTAAAGGTTAAATGTGATTCCTACTTGAAAAATTTCCAAAACACACTCACACGACTAGTGGTGGATTTGCACAGCTTAGTAGTACCAACAACATACACAGAGCATCTTGCAGAATGACACAATGAGAATGACAACACTTTATGACTAAGTACCAGATAATGAAGGAAAATTAATTAATTCACTGCTAAGATAAATGACTGTAAGAACTTGGGGGAAAAGAGCCACCACAGCTATTATGCTTCTAAGTTTGTTCTGGAATATAAAGTACCTTCCACTGAACAACTCTGACCTCCAATTAACTGTATTAGCTCTATTAAACTAGGGTGCAACTAGAGATACCCAGCTCCTGTTTCAAACATCTCCAAATAATACATTCCAGGTGCAAAAAGCCAATTTTGTAGGTAACTGACAGGTGTAGGATACCAGGGAGTTTATCTTTTGCACAGTGATTCACAAAAGAAGGGTCAAATACAGAATGCAAAGCAGTCTGTCTATGCTTCTGGGCATATTTGCCGATTTGCTTTACAGGAATCCACCCAAAACAAATAAACTAAATTTCAATGTCAATATTAACTTTACCAAGCCAAGGTATCAGGTCCTACAGAGAGATAAAAGAAAAACTTAAACCAACTGTTTATCTTACATCTAACATTCCCTGTCTTTGGCAAATGCTCAAGTGACAAAATCTCATTTTATAGAGTTCACTGCTCATAAAATTTATATATTTAAAACATTAAATTTTATAGGTTTTGGGTTGAGAGAATAGCTAATTGTGATAGTCTGATTATTTGCAGACTAAAGGGCATGGTTGAAGAAGTTACAAAGAAAGGATTTTATCTCATTCATTTTATTCAAAAATATGTATTAAGCACCTACTGTGTACAAACCATTGTTCTAGCTGCTAGGAATACAGAAGTCATAGAACAAAATTCCTGGCATTATAGACTTATATTCTGCCTTAGAGGTCAGCAGGTTTTCTGTAAAGGGTCAGGAGGGTAAATATTTTTGGCTTTGTGGCCCAGACTGTCTTTCTCAATACTCAGGCCTGCCATTGTAGTGCCAAGGCAGCTACAGACAGTATCTAAAGGAATGGGTGTGGCTGTGTTCCAATAAAACTTTATTAACAAAACCAAGCAAGGGGCCTAATTTGGCCTCTAGGCCATAATTTGGCAACCTCTGTTCTAGTTAATGACATTTCTTATTAATCACTGAAACTAAAAAGTAGCATTATAGAACTTACAGAATTACTTATAGAATTGTAGAAATTTAGAATCGATAAAGGACATCCGCTTATTTTAACCTCACTCTCCTCTCGTGAGGTAGCATCATGGTTAAGAGTGTGGCCTTTGGAATCAGCCTTTTCCATTGCCGTCAAGTCAATTCCAACTCATGGTGAAACCATGTGTTTCAGAGTAGAGCTGTGGTTTGTAGGGTCTTCAACAGCTGTGACCTTTTGGAAGCACATCGTCAGGCCCTTCTTCTGAGGTGCCTCTGGGTGGGTTTGAACTGTCAGCCTTTCGGTGAACAGCCAAGCACTTAACTGTATGCACCACCAGGGTTCAAATCCTGCCTTTTTCACTTACCGTAGGTGATTTGAGAAGCTATTTAATCTCTCTAGGCCTCATTGATAAAAGGGAGAGAATAATACCTGTACTGCAGTAGGCACTTAAGCTCATCTAGGTAAAGCACTTAGCAGGGGACCTAGTCCACAGGACACTCACAACAAATTCTAGCTCTATTCATCATCATAACAATAACAATAACAACAATCATGGTAATAACAAAAATGCTGAGGCTCAGAGAGGTGACAGGATTTGCAGGGGGTTCCACAGCTAGTCAGCTTCAGAGTCAGGGTGGTACCCAGACACTGTGCTTCCAAAACTGGGATCCCATGCAACACACTCAGTGTTCTCCTTGGAATCTGAGTAATTCGCAGGATCCAAGAGTAGTAAAAACGGACGTGCCTCCAAACGGTAGCTGGATTCACTAGGTGCAACGCTCCATGGAATCTTAGGGCTGCCCTGTGATGTATGTGGAGAGACTTCCGGGAACAGGCCTATCCCAAACATTTCTATTAGAGATCTGTCTGCTATTGTCCACCATATGCTCAACGGTGAGGCTACCAACAGATAATACTCATGAGAAGAATGTGGTCATTCAGAGAATAATTCTACAAAGGTGGCCTAAGGTGGAAAAGAGAAACTCATCCTTCCACACATGAATGAAGCCAGGCATTCAGTAGATTCATCATGAACTAGAACACTTGGATGAGGTAAGACGTTTGGCTTCTTTCACCTGATGGCATTCCCCGGCAGACCACCCAACAAGTCCTGTGAAATACTATTTTTCATGGTAATTATTTTCAACCTTTTGGTTGTTTCACTTAAGGATCAGGTTCTCCAAAAACTCCTTTGAAAAGCACAGTGTTCAGTGTGTTTAATATAAGCTATCCTCAGTGAAAGACGAAAACCAGAGCTCTGAGAGCCAAGGGTTTCATACTACCACACCCTCTTGAAGGCCCACATCTTTCTACTATTTCAGGTACATCAAGCCACAACAGCATAAATGTTCTCTCAAGGAACTTGAAGCTAATTTATTGTGAATGGGATGGCTAGAGTGTGGGGAATTAATTTCCTGAGGTTGGGAAAAAAAATTATTTTTTTCCGAGGTTGGTGCTTCTGGGATGTATTGCTTGTGGGTTCAGGCAGGACGTAGGGGGGTTAGAAGCGCACCACATTGTTCGGTTCAGTAGGAGTATTCTTTTGACAAATGGTTTCACTGACTTGAGACATCTGGGTCAAATTGGGCTTGAATTTGATTTTAAGGTCTTTCTTCATGAGCCAAAGACAATGTTCTCTTTGGAAGTTCTGGACACACCATCCCACCCCCTTTTTTAACCTTTGTCATCAGAGGCACGTCCAGTCCATGTAAGGCAATATGAGAGACTCCCAGGCCTTATAATGCGACATATTGCACTTGTTGAAATTTTTACAGATTTTCTTGTCTGAAAGCATTTGGAAGATTTGGAAATTATCACTTCCAGGAAGTTTTCAAAGAGCCACTCCATCTGGCAGTAATGATCCAATCATTTAGTCAGTCAATAAACATGTATGGGAGGCCTACTATGCCAAGAGTTATTGGGATTCAACGTCATGAAGACATGGCTCAGTGGAACAGCAGACATCAAGTTACAATTCCACCCGCTAAGTGCTGCAACAGAAGTATTTACAATACCTTGGGGAAGGCATTTTAGAAAAGAGGACATCTGAACACAAGGATGAGAAGCAGTTCACCAAGGCAAGGAAATGGAATCAGATACCAGGCTGAGCATGTGTAAACGCACGTGCATGTTCTTACACCTCTTAGGAGCTAAATATAGAAAGCTTGTGTCCCCTTCACCTGCCTCTGTGTGGTACGCATTTATCCTTCTTTTATATCTTTGTCTCCCCAAGACTGTAGTTACTCGCCATCCAGTGGATTCTGACTCACGGCGACCCCAGCCGTGCAGAGCAGAACTGCTCCAGAGGGTTTTCAAGGCTGTGACCTTTTGGAAGCAGATAGTCAGGCTCGTCTTCTGAGGTGCCTCTGACATAGTACCTGGTATTTTGTAAGTGTACAATAATGATGTTGAATGAATGAATGAGTATTTCAATGACTTTTTTTTTTTTTTTTTGCATGTATTTTCTTGTAGTAGACAGTAAGTTCTCTAAAGATGGGGACGGAGACTATCTTGATGTGATTCTAAGATAGCTAGCGGATTTAGCCAGTGAGTAAAAATCAATCATGTTTTTGACAAGCTTTTCAAGACAAGTCAAAGAGGAAAGAATCATCTCTTCAACAAATGCTGACAGATCTCCACATTTGGGAGAATGAAGCTGGACCCCTTCATGTGATACTTCACATAAAAAAAATAACAAAACGAAAATTAACTCAAAATGGATTGCAGACCTAAATATAAGATCTATAAAACTCTTAGAAGAAACCACAGGAGTAAATCTTAGTGACCTTGGATTAGGCAATAGTTTCTAAGATATGACACCAAAAACACAAGCAAATTTGACTTAAAATTAAAAACGTGTGTGCATCAAAGGACACTATGGAGAGCGACAAGGAAATACACAGAATGGGAGAAATATCTGTCAGTCATAGAGCTGAATTTCATACCTAGAAATTGTACCTTACAACTCAACGATAAAATGACAAACAAATAAAAAATGAGCAAAGAATTCTGACATTTTTCCAGAGAAGATATACAAATGGCCATTAAGCACATGAAAAGATACTCAACATGATTAACTTGGACAGAAATGTGAATCAAAACCACGATGAGATGCCACTTCACACCCACTAGGATTGGCTAAAATAAAAAACGACGATAACAAGTGTTGGTGAGGTTGCGGAGGAACAAGAACACTCGTGCATTGCTGGTGAGATTGTAAAATGGTCTAGTAGTCACTTGGCAAACAGTGTGGCAATTCTTCAAAATGTTAAACATAGAGTTACCATATGACACAGCAATTCCACTCCTAGGTACCTAGACCCAAGAGAATTGAAAACATTTATCCACACAAAAACTTGTACACGAGTGTTCACAGAGCATTATTCCTAATAGCAAAAAAAGGAAAAACAATCCAATGTCTATCAGCTAATGAACGGATAAACTAAACGTGGTCTAACTACACAATGGAGTATTATTCAGCAGTAGAAAGAATGAAGTACTGACATATGTTGCAACGTGGATAAACCTCAAAAACATGTTGAGTGAAAGAAGCCAGTCACAAAAGGCTGCTTAGGGCGTGATTCCATTAATGCGCCATGTCTAGAACAGACACATCCACAGAGACGGAAAGGAGACCGGGGGGAGGCAGAATGGGGAGTGACTGCTAATAGCTTTCAGGGTTTCTTTTTGGAGTGAGAGGAATATACTGAAATTAGATGGTAGTGACGGCTGCACAATTCTGTGAATATACCTCCAAACTGTATACTCTAAGAGGGTGAACTTTATGATATATGTGTTATATCTCAATAAAACTGTTATTTAAAGAAACAATCAAGGCAGACATCTTCATTCTCATGGTCAACATCACTGTCACCATTAGGATGGCAAATGTTACTAGGCAGCTATTTTGTGCCAGTTCTGAGCTGGGAAATTTACCAAATCCCTGGCGATTGGATCTCTCCTTTGAAATTTTAACCCTTTAGGACTTGGCTGCATTACAGTCTCTGTCTTGTATCTTTGGTATCTCACCCAGGCCTCGGCCCAGAGTGGAATTCAATAAATATTTTTGGCTATTATGACAAAGTCACCGTCTCTTCTCAATTCAAGAAGTAACTAAGTATGTTTACTGAAAAGGCTGGAGTTCCTCCCAAAGATATGATCCATTCCGAGCTCTAAAACTGCGTTAACAATTCGAGAGCATGTTCACTGTGGTTCCTGATGCTTACTGCTTCAAGCCCGAGCAAAATAAATAAATAAAATCCCGCAGTCAAAGCAATGAAAAGGAGATTTTACTTTTATGCTACGGAATTATGTCTGAATGCACTCATGATTTCTTCTCTTTGCAGATAATGGTAAAATTGCCTAAACCATACACAAGTGGTGCTCTAATGAGACCTGATTTGGATACATTTCTATTCAAGACCAACTAAACGTGTAAAATGCTCTACTTCTAATGGCTCACCACAGTACACAGACTTTAAGAACAGATTCCACTGAAGTTAGTTTGTGCTGGTGAAGCATCAAGTGTGGAGCCTAATTTAAGTTAATAGAATTTTCCAGTGTTAAGGACAGAGTGACTTTCTCCTTTGCCAGCTCACCCTCCTGGGATGCAGTGAGAGCTGTGGATTCAGCGTTGCCCTGCTGGCTGCTGGTGTGACTGGGAAGGGTGGAGAATCAGTGCCGAGACCCTGAAGACGTGTTAAGACCATGCTGCTCCTATGGGGAGTTGGCCTGCTCATCCTAGGGCGACTGTGTCCTGGCCGTTCTCTAAGGCCAGCCCAGGTCCCTGAAAGGGCTTTCCTCAGAAAAAGCCCCGCTCCTCAACTAGTACTCTGTCACGCCTTCTTGGCTCAATCCTGACTTCTGTTATTGCCCAGACCCCTGTCTAACTAGCCGGGTCCTTGGGAAGCAATGTTATTGGAGTGACCGACTGTACTTATTTTTCCAGGTGCAGTGACTTGTGTGTGGGGGCCGTATCTTTTATCCAAAGTTACCACAGTGGGTTGGGTAAAGGACAATTCCCGCTGTGTGGCTCCCGTTTAGGTGTCTAGAAATGTCATCTTGCCCAAGTCTTTAGTCTTTCTTTTCTTAATCAATATTTTAAATTACAAAAACAAAATGTAAGGGCTCACTTTCTGAGGGCATGAAGTGATATCAGCAGACATCAATAAAATCTATCCTTAACAGACTTTATAGGATTAGGGTTTAGGGTCAGGGCTCTGGAAATTCCTCAAATAATAAACACAAATGCTTTTAACCAACATTTAGCCCAAGAACGTAATTTCCTTTTTCACCACCTATTCCTTTTTCCACCCCTACGAGTCAGAATCGACTCGACGGCAATGGATTTGGTTTTAAAAATAAGATGCAAACATAAACCTCCCACCTCTACGTGCTGTTTCCTTTAAAAACAAATACATGAGCCATCACCATGAATGTGGTATCGTCATCTGGGTCGCACAAGAAAGAGATTTATGAAATCTGCGACTGCATTTCTTGTAAGCATGTTTTGAAGAAAGAATTTCTCTATCACCCATGGGTCCCGTAAGAGGCCTGTGCACGAAAGCTCTCTTAGATCAAAGCATAAGAAACAGACTTGCCTCCCTCAGAGATTCAAATGCCGCTGTATCTCCTTCTGACCAACCACACATTCCTTTACTCTTCAGTTTCCAGGAACATGAAGCCTCAAACAGGAGCCACCCTGCAGGTCCAGGAGCCACCCTGCAGGTCCAAGAGTCAGGAGCCACCCTGTAGGTCCAGGAGCCACCCTGCAGGTCCAGGATCCACCCTGCAGGTCCAGGAGCCACCCTGCAGGTCCAAGAGCCACTCTGCAGGTCCAGGAGTCAGGAGCCACCCTGCAGGTCCAGGAACTACCCTGGAGGTCCAGGTTCCACCCTGCAGGTCCAGGATCCACCCTGCAGGTCCAGGAGCCACCCTGCAGGTCCAAGAGCCACTCTGCAGGTCCAGGAGTCAGGAGCCACCCTGCAGGTCCAGGATCCACCCTGCAGGTCCAGGATCCACCCTGCAGGTCCAGGATCCACCCTGCAGGTCCAGGATCCACCCTGCATGCAAGTCTAGGAGGTCTGTGTGTTTCTACTCTCTACCCCAGCCTCCCTTTGGCATTGCTTTGACTTCCTTCCTTTTGCTCTTACTTTTCCTTGGTCTTCATTTTAAAGCAATGACTTCTGTTAGACCTATTGCCACTTTTGTAAGTCAAAAGTCACTAAATTTTAACAGTTTCATTTGATTCAACCTATTTTTTTTTTTTTTTTTTACAACTTTTCAGTTTATGTATTTGTTGTCGGCCTGGTCAAACCCTCTGTGAAAGGTATGAATAAAAATAAAAATAAACAATGGTCTTCTTTTTACAGATATTAAAAGTATGATACAAAATCATTACATTTAATATAGCTCTGCTTTGGACAAAAAAAAGAGAAAGAAAAACCCCGAAATACAAAAATCTACCAATAGGTGTGTCTTAGTCATCTAGTGCTGCTATATCAGAAATACCACAAGCGGATGCCTTTAACAAAGAGAAATTTATTTCTTCACAGTAAAATAAGCTAGAAGTCCAGACTCAGGGCGTCCGCTCCAGGGGAAGGCTTTCTCTCTCTGTCGGCCTTCTCATCAGTCTCCCCCAGACTAGGAGTTTCTCTGCGCAGGACCCTGAGTCCAAAGGACGCGCTCTGCTCCTGGCACTGCTCTCTTGATGGTTTGAGGTCCGCCTGTCTCTCTGCTCGCTTCTTTCTTTTGTTATCTCAAGAGATTGCCTCCAGACACAATCCAATCTTGTTGACTGAGTCCTGCCTCACTAACACAACTCCTGCCCATCCTCCCTCATTAACATCTAGAGGCAGGATTTACAACATATAGAAAAATCACAATACCAGGAATCATGGCCCAGCCAAATCGATACACATATTTTTCGGGGGACATAATGCAATCTATGACAAGCTATAACTTTTTCAATGGCTGATCTTTAGGAAGTAAATTGCCAGTCCTTTCTTCCAAGGTGCCTCTGAGTGGGCTTGATTCACCACCATTTACGGTAAGCAATGAACACTTTAAACATTTACGCCACCCAGGGACTCCTTTCTTTGAATGAAAATTGAGGCAGGTACCAATACCAATATACAAAACAAATCTGGCAACTCACCCAGTCATTCAACACCCCAGCCCCAGACTTTCCCTACACACATACATTTTAACCTTGAGGTCTCTCTGTGTGAACCCCGGAAGGGCTCCTCAAAGCACCATTTGAAAAACACTGATCTAAAAAGCAAACTGATTCATTAGGCAGCAGTCTGGAACAACGCTCTGCACGCCCACCTTTTTCACACTGATTCTGACTCTGAACTTCATTGTCAACTTGAGAGACCCTTGACACATCTTTATTTTCTCACTTCTGATTTCCAGCTACCCGTGCCTGTCTTCCCTCTGAGACCCCACACTCTCAGGGCCCCCTGAGCTGGACCCTTCCTTCCAGTCCCTGTGTCTGGGCACACCCACCATGACTACCCCTGTGTAGGTCCAGCCAGCACAGCAAGAGTGTCACCAGGCCCGCTGGCTGCAGGATAACACACGAGACCAGCCCAGTCAGGACCCAGAGCAGGACAACACACGAAACCAGCCCAGCCGGGACCCAGTGCTGCACCATCGCAGCCCCCCAAAGGTGTCTTTGACATGTTCCACTCAAGCCCCTGACCCCACTCACTGGATGAAACATCATTAACCCCAGTGCAGCTCACCACCACCATTTCAAAAACCAGGACGCTGTTGAAACCGCTAGCTGGCCATTACAGCTACGGTTCAAAGCACTTTTCACAACACAAAATGGCCACCCTGCCATTATCATCCTGTTTTAAATAACCCTCCAGGTCTCCTTTAATAGCCAAAAAAAAAAAAAAAAAAAACCAGAGAGAGAAAGTGTTAGAAAACAAGGTGACTCTTTTCTGAATAAAAAAAAACCTTGTTGCAGGCGAGTCGATTCCGACTCATAGTGACCCCGTACAATGGTAGAACTGCCCTATACTTTTCCAAGTAGCACCTGGTGGAATCAAACTGCTGACCTTTTGGTTAGCAGCTGTACCTCTAAACCACTACACCACCAGGGCTTCCTTTCTGAACGGTAGTTGCATTAAAAAGTGTCCTTGAGATACCATTTAATTCCTACTAGAATGGCTAAGATTAAAAAAAAAAAAAAAAAAAAACAGAAAATAACAAATTTTTGCAAGGATATGGGGAAACTGAAATCCTTACCTACCACTGGTAAGAATGAAAAATGGTACAGTTGTTGTGGAAAACAGTGTGGAGACTCCTCAAAAAACTAAAAATAGAGCTACCGTATGACCCAGTAATTCCACTCCTAGGTATATACCCAAAAGACTTGAAAGCAGAGACGCAGAGACTTGTACACCAATTTCATTGCAGCACTATTCACAATAGGCAAAAGGTGAAAACAACCTAAATGCCCATCAAAAGCTGAATGGATAAACAAGATGCGGTCCATACATACAATGGAATACTACTCAGCCAATAGGAGAAATGAGGTCTTGATACATCCTGCAGTATGGATGGAGCCTGAAGACATCATGCTGAGGGAAATAAGCCAATCACAGAGCACTCAGAGTCGTAGCTCAGCACTGTAACTCCAGGCTGGAGCACAACAGAGCACTCCCTACCCACAGCTCTCTGCTCCTATCTGGGGAAACCGAGGTCCCACGTTCCTTTTCCCCAGAGAAATACTGTTGGGCCAACTTTATATGAAAAGACAAGAAAAGGCAAATATATAGAGACCAAAGTTTACTAGTGGTTACCAGGGGCTGGAGGGAGAGGGGGAAAGGGGAGTGAAAAATCACATTGATTAAGGGTAGGGTTGCACAGCCAATTATTGTAAGTGGTATCAATAAGTTATAACCTGTAAAAAGTTGAATTGGCAAAAGTGTGATAGATGTATTTACAACAATGACAAAAAAAAGAAAAAGTAGCTGCTGAGGCTACTTATATACAACCAAACATCTCATGAGATTTGGTTCCTTGTTTTGGAGGTTTAGGGTCATCATTTCATGGGACAGCCCAGTTAATTGGCCTAATGAAGTGTTTAGTGCTTCTATTCTACCTCCTAGTTCATCGGACAGTGCCTGGGATCTTAAAAGCTTGCAAGCAGCCATCCAAGGCACAACAATTGGTCTCTATTCACCTGAGCAACAGAGGAAGAAGGAGCGTCAGGAATAGGAGGAGGGTATGGAATGTGTGGCTAATTGCCTCCATGAACAACTCTCTCCTGTGTCATGACACCAGAAGAAATAGAAGGTACCAGGCTATCATTACTGAACTTTTTTTTATCAAAGATTTCATAGAAGAATTCTGATCCAAAGGGAGAAAATGCAAAACAGAATTTCAAATTCTCATGTACTCTAGACTTGATGGAGCCATGAAGGGTGGAAGAACCCCTGAAACTATTACCCTGAGACAACCTAAAACCAAAAATATCCCGAAGTCATGTTGGGACTGAGCAAGAGTTTAGCTTAACTAGTAAAAAAAGCCTGCCTTGAGCATTATGCTCTTCTAAGGATGACTGCAGCAACTTGAAAGATTAGATGGGAACCTTAGACAGCAATGAGTTTGTGTTAATGATGGAGTGACAACTCAGAAAAGGATGGCGAGGATGATTACACAACCGTGAGAATGTAACCAATGTCACTAAGTTGTACATGTAGAAACCATTAGAGAGAGAAAGTTGACACATTGTGAAAAATGTAACTAATGTCACTGAACAATTTGTGTAGCAACTGTCAAATGGGAACCAAATTTTGTGTGTCAATTTTCCCAAAAACACAGTAAAATATTATTTTTTAAAAAGTGTCCTTGAAGCAGAGAGACCACTCAAGAAGGAACTAACACCTCAAACCAGGGGGCCATTCACCAAAGGGAGGCCACATTTGAAGCTCTTTGCAAAATGTGTTTCTGTTTCTGCCGTCCCTCACTCACCAGAGGGCTGATGAAAAAGAAAGACGATAAATATGTATATACAAAAAGAGCCCATTCAGTAATCCCTCACCTGGTTGGCATACACCGTAACTACTCCAAAAGAAATGTGTTTTCCTACCCACTGATCATGAATGGATGCCTGAAAGATTTAACTATGCTTCAGACCATTGTCTTCCAGAACTCCCCAGGGGCATGCTGCCTAGGCCAGTACCCAGGAGGTGCTCCCTTTCCCACTGGCCTGCCTGATTCCATATTTACCATCACTTCTTTTCTCTCTCTCTTTTTTTTTTTTTATGACTCCCAATACAAAGCATGCTGGCTAATGCCCTAAATTTTATGTTGCAACCACTAAAATTCATTAGACATGAAATTACAGCATTTTTCAGCCTAAAAGAGTGGCTCGCAACCCAGGGTGATTCTGCCCCCCAGGGAAGACAACTGGCAATGTCTGGAGACATTTTTTATTTCTGTGAAGGGTGATGGGGGTGTTTGTGGCTGGTCTCTACTGGATAGGCAGCAAGGATGCTGCTAAACATCCTATAATCCACAAGACAGCCCCCGTAACAAAGAACTACCCGGGCAGAAAGGTCACAGTACCAACGCTGAGAAATCCTGCACTAAAGGAAAAAAAATCTGTTAGGCCAAACTCTGATTTTATAGATAAGAAAACTGAGGCCGAACAAGGGGAAGAGATGAGAGGATTTTCCCAGAATTACTCAGCCCAGGAGTGGTGGAGCCAATCATGGCACCCAGGTTACCTGGTTCTATATATTTTCTCTATAAGATGTTTATTCTATAAGGACTTATTCTTAAAATGGGGCTTAACTCCAGAAAGAAAGAAAGTCTGGAAGCATACATACCTACATGTTATCTGTGACCAGCTCTGAATAGTAGAATTAGATTAATTGTTCTTCTTTGCTCTGATACGTCCAGTCTAGATTTATTCGGTCTGTTATTTTTGTTGGTTTTGCTTTTACAACAAGCCTTTACTGCTTTTATAAGAAGAAAGAACAAGAAACTATTTTCATTTTGAAAAAGCGTGTAAACTATGGCAAAATTTAGCTGAATTAGTTAATATGTATTGCTGGCAAGAATATGGCAGGACCAGAAAGGAGTCCAGGTGGGGATGGCTAAGTGATGTAAACTGGAACTCTTCTGGTAAACAATTTAACAACACGTATCCAGAGTCTTAAAGACGTTCATTGTTTCTGAACAGTAATCACCCTTTGAGGAATTTGTCCCAAGGAAAGAAAGTGTGTTAAAGATTTATGTACAAGAATGTAAGATGTAGCATTATTTATAATAACAAAACATTGGAAATAATGTAATTATCTAATAATGTGATTTGTTGTTGTTAGGTGCCCTTGAGTTGGTTCTGACTCATAGCGACCCATGCTATTAGTTTAATAAACTGTAAAATAAAAATATAGTTTGGTTTAATAAAATGAATTTAGAAAGACAGTATTAATCCAGTCCCAAATACATGCAAAGGATGGAGTGGTAGGTAGTGGTTAAAAACCATGTTTTTCTTTATTATTTCATTGTTGGTCTTCCCATTAAAGTCCACGGAACCAGGGATATGACTTTTTCCATCCCTGCTATGTTCCTGGTATCCAAAGTAATCCACATAGTAGGTACTCAATAATTATTGTTGAATAAATGAATATGGTTATCAATGACTGATAATATTACAGGATAATCTGCATCTTTTTTATTTTTCTATATTTTTCAATGAGCATGTGTTACTTTTGTAAACAGGAAAAAATATTTAGAGATATTTTTGTTGTTTCAAACAATAAAAGAACATACCAGAAAAAAATGCAGTACGAAGGGGCCTATGAAATGGGCATCCAGGGCTCAGGAAGCCCTTTCCGTGACGCAGCTACCATGGATTCAAAATACAGGGACTGTGTATAACCCACTGGATGGACAGCATGCTTTTGTCACAAGTAGGTACTCTTTCAGCATTCTTCCCTCATTTGAGCTTTTTCTCCTACTGGCAACACCAAAAGCTAAAACAACAGAGAAGCCACAAATCAACAGCCTTGTGGTCGGGGACTCCAGTGGCCACAGGGACCGGGGGCTTTGTGGTGGTGGAAGACGGGGGTGCTTTTCAACTGGATGTGCATCTGTGGCTGACACATGGAATAAAAGAGCTGTGCTGTGGTGCTCAAAATAGAACAGAAAAAAATATCCAAAAGAGAGAGAGAGAGAAAAGAAGAAAATGACAGACATGAGAGGCTAGCTTCTCGAACAACCTAAAAAGACCCATGTTAACCCAGACCCACGAATACGATTCTCATATCCTTTGTAGAACTTTTTTTTTCCCTCTCTTTTCACAAATGCCTCGTTGGGACTACAACCCTGAAAAATGTCATCTGCCCCTTTTCTGGAATGGCTGGATCTTTATGTCACCCAGGTAGGGGGGAAAAAAAAAGGCATGGATATAAAATATTTGGCTACTCATGGTCATTTTACTGGGGTGACTGAGGAAATAAGCAGACCTAAAAATATAAATCCATGCATGTGTATGGAGAGAGTGTAAAAGAGTCAGAGTAAAGAAGACAGGGAGATGAGAGAGAGAGAGAAGAGAATGTGGACAACTTATAACATGGGGTGGACCCAGCAATCACTGTCTAGGGGTAGAATTAGCAGTTACTGGAATGGTCTGGAATTTACTGCTATGTCGAAGGCCCTCTGACCAAACCCATTCTCTCTCACCTTCTTTATCTCCCCAAAATTTTGAGAAGCAACACATTTCTTTAACAAGAGAAAAAATCTTTCATCCTCCAATTGGAGATACAGATCAAAATGAAATGGCCCCCCAAAGAGCAGGAGAGTCATGGATGTCTTCTCTTTCTTCAGAGCAGGTTTTAGGCACATAAGGGAAAGGTGCTGGGGGTCTGAGGATGAGAGGAAGGTGGGTCACTGAAGGGATAGTAAGCCATAAAAATAAATGTTTTCTTCATAATTTGGTCCAGGGCAAGAAGTAGTAATTTCATGTGACCCCATGGAAAGAACATATATGACTGTAACGGATTAAAAAAAAATGGATTAAAGATAGCTGCAATTTTTTTTTGGCACTCCCTCCATTAAGAAATGGGGTTTATTTCCCCTCTCCTCGAACCTGGGCTGCACTGTGATGCTCTGGCCAACGGAGTACAGTGGACACGATGCTAGGCCAATTCTGGATTCAGCCTTAAGAGGACTGGTAGCTTCTGATATGGTCTCCTGGAGCCTGGAGCTTTCGTGTAAGAAGTCCAAGTACTGTGGGGATGACCTGAAAACACATGTGAGGCAGAGGGCCCAGCTGAGCCCCAGACTTCGAGCTGTCCCTGCCAAAAACGCAGGACATAGCAGTAAAGCCATTTTGGGCCTTTCAGGCCAGCCCGGCTGCAGCTGAATACCAACAAATGATTCCCACTGATGTCATGGGGAACGAAAGCATTGCCCAGCCTAGCCCTGTCTGAGTTCCTGACCCACAAAATATTGTAGGATATAATAAAATGGTTGTTTTTTAAGCTGCTACATTTTAGGGTAGTATATCATGATCCTGGGCAGTGTAAATAGTTTATGATCGGCTACTAACCTAAACCTTTGCTGCAGAAAGGCCAGGCAATCTGCTTCTGTAAAGATTACAGCCAAGAAAACCCTATGGAGCAGTTCTACTCTGTAACACGCAGGTTGCCATGAGTTGGGGACTGACTCAACAGGAGCTAACAACAACATCATATAGCAACAGATAGTCTAATCCAGGCAAGAGGGAGACATTATCCATCCATTTTCGATATTGGCTTTCCCTACAAAATCATTATTTTTAAACATATATATGTTGTTGTTATGTGTCATTGAGTCGATTCCAACTCACAGCAATCGTATATGACAGAGTGGAACTGCCCCCATAGGGTTTCCTAGGCCATAATCTTTATGGAAACAAATTGTCATCAGGTCTTTTCTCTCACGGAGTGGCTGGTGGGCTCAAACCACCGATGTTTCAGCTAGCAGCCAAGTACGTCACCATCGCACCACTTTATTACATATAAAATAAGAGATAAAACAGTGCACACTTTCTATAGAATGCAATGCAATGTAAATAGCATCTGTCTTGGCATCAGGCAATTCTCGGTTCAAATCTCAGCATTGGCACTTGCCTGGTACTATGAGTTAGGCCAATTATTAACCTCTTTGATGAGCCTCAACTTCCTCATCTCTAAAACAGGGGTAACAATACCTACTCGAAAGGGCTTTTGTAATTGTCTACAAGATAGCAAGTGGACAACAAGAAGCACAGCACCTGCCTCTCAGTCCGTCCCTGCACCCTGATGCCCACCCTACCTTTGGGTTCCTAAATCTCAGCTGGTTTCTCTGCAGCCTCATTTCCTGCTTTTCATGGTCAATCGCTGCCCATGTTTGTCTTGTCTATATTTCAACCCGACGCACTGTTAGTCCTTTAGCAGGTAGAGGGCATCTTTAAAAGAACTCCACCTGGTATGCAACAGGTCCTTAAAGTGAAAGAGGGACAAGACCTTGTTATATGTGGAGATCACATTTCCATGACAAAATCAGACAACGCGGTCTTATAATAGCTTAGGCAATCTAGCAACTCATAATATAGACACCAGAGTAAAAGATGTAGAAAGGCTCTGAGAACGGACATGATAAAAGAATAAGAAGGTTCTAATGTAGAATTTCAATCCCCAGGTGGTGCAATCGGTTCACACACTTGGCTATTAACTGAAAGGTTGGAGATTTGAGTCCACCCAGAGGTGCCTTGGAAGAAAGACCTGATGATCTACGTCTGAAAAATCAGCCACTGAATACCCTTTGGAGCACAGTTCTACTCTAATGCACACAGGATTGCCATGAGTCACAATTGCCTTGATGGCAATGGGTTTATTTTTATTTATTAATAGTTCTTATTTTTTAGAACAGTTTTAGATTCACAGAAAAATTTAGCAGATAGTACTGAGAGCTCCCCAATGCTCCACAGCCAGTTTCCCCTGCTGTGCCCATTCTACACCTGCCACTAAACACCATGTATCTTACAACTTATTTGGGTTATCTTACATCTTATACTCCTATGTTATATCTGTCACAACTAATGAACCAATGTTGATATATCATTACTATTATTAGTTTAATAACGCTTTATTGTGTTTTTGGTGAAGGTTTACACAGCAGTTTAGGTTCCCCTTCAACAATCTCTACACAAGTTGTTCAGTGACATTGGTTACATTCTTCACAATTCGTGAACATTCTCATTATTTCAGTTCAGGTTGTTCCATTGCCATTAATCAAGTTTCCCTGGCCCCTTACATTCTCATCTTTGTTTTAAAGTAATTGTTGAGGCAACTGGTTTTTAATGTGGAATTTCAGTTAAGTGGCTGGACAAAGACGAGCAAGGTGGGATCACTCCATATGTGTTATTCCATCTCCTAATCTACAGCTCACAAGGGTGGAGGCAGTAACGAGGTTTCAAAGTCTACATTCAAAGCAACGTCTTCTGCCTACAACCAAATGCAGGAACAGCCCATGCTGAAGGCCCAAATGCCATGCCTGAGTCGCTCCTGTGAAGCCTTTCCTTACACTTGCTTATGTTAAACGCCTTATAAAGTCAGCCTGCCAAGGGCCACCCAGTTACAACCACGGATTTCAACTCGTCCTACAGGTCTAAGCTAATAAAAGAAAAACAACTTTCTTGTATAAATAATTGTGAGGATGATGAAAGGACTAAAAATCTTAAAGCACAACTTTAGATGTTACTAAAATTACAATGTCCTCATCCCAGTTTTCCATGGAGTCTATTTTACAGTTATAGCTTCTTCCTAGACAACCAGGCCTCTTTATGAAATGGTTTGGCTACCAGCTAAGTGTTTGTGGCACAGACTTGGAAGATGACTAAGAACTTTCAAATCCCTACCATTTGCAAAGACCAGGAGAGATTTGCAGTCACCACATTTAAACCTTACAACCCACTAGGACAACATCATCCGTGACTATCTCTGGTGTGCTCCTGGGCTACAAGATTGCCTTCCTCGATAATTTTTATTGCTTCTGGAAGTGATTTGCTCTTCATTACTTTGTCACAAATGAAAACCAAGACAGATCAGAAAAAAGCTGGTTTCTTTGTTAGCAAGATACTGTCCTTTGCCTGAGCTGAGAGAGAGCTGGAATTAAAAAAGAGGGTTCAAGTGCCATCTGAAGCCTGTGATCTTCTAAAGATGTAAAGCATATCAGATTTGCAACCTTCTGTGGCCTGAAGGAGTCTAGTTATTTGGTCAGTTGTGAAGATAGTCTGTTCCTAGCCTGGCTGTCACACTGTCACTAGCAGGTATGCCTGGTTCATGATAAAAGGGAGCCAAATTGTGTTTTTACAGGGATTTCAGAAGTCTCAGAATTATCCAGGACCTTTACCAGGTCTAAACTCAAGTTCCTTAGCCATGAATGTTCTACACATTACCAACTAGGGCAGAGGAGCAGGTAGGAAAAAAAGGCAAAGGCAAAGAAGGCAGGAGTACAACATGGGTAGAAGAAAGCATCTTTTCATCCATGTTGGATGTAACTCTGGGGACATCTATTTCTTTCTCTGTGGTTATACATTCCATGGTTATTTGGCATTTGGGTGGGAACAGGGTAGAGAAGGGTTTGTTAAAAATAGTCTATTCTCTTTGGCACAAGACAGAACCGGCATGAAAAGTTGGTTACTTCAACTATTAGTACAGATTGTGAGGCCGTCCTCATGCAAATACGTCACCACGACCTTGCCAACATCTGGGCAAGGAAATAACCAGAGATGACATCAAGGTTCCAGCAATGGTACTTTGTTACATCTAAGACCAAGCAAATTCCTCACATCTTACTTCATGTGGTCTAGTCACGGACATCTAAAAAGGGTAAGGTTAATGAGACCTCAAAAGGAAGAAAAATGAGCTCCACTCAGCCTATAAAAGGGAACCCTAGATAACCTAGTCCTGTTTACAGGAAAAAGTCCAGCAACATCTGTCTCCACCCCTGTCTTGCTCATCAACCCTTGCCCCATTAAGCAGGCTTCTGATGTCTAGCTGCGTCTCCTATATGAAGCATTACTAGCCTCATACACACAGATGTTGCTTCCCTGGCTTGACTCACAGCACTTCAACTGAGCAAGTGGCTTTGGGTTTGTTTGTGTTCCCCACCCCCCGCCCCACATGCTCTCTGGCTCCACCAGCTCTAGGTAAGTATTTCAGGGCCCCAGCTGGGCGGTGACTGTCATACCTGCTAGGTCTGACCCAAGCCTGCTTCCAGGGACACCAGTCTGAACTGACGCAACAGCAGCAGGTCAGTGGACTGGTCCTGGGTGCCGCCAACCCCTGCAGTGGGATTCCTACCAAGTTCTTTCAAAGTGGTGAAGAGAAGGTGTGTGAGTGTCTAGGAAGTTACACAGGGGTGAAAGCAAGGCAAGACAGGGAGAGAAAGACTGTGCACACACACACACACACACACACACACACACACATACCCCTGACAATCTTCTGGGGAAGGCAGCTAATGAGCATTTGTCCTCAGCTAAATAAAGTCAAACAAAATCAGAAGGTAGCGGCATCTGCCTGACCTGACTCACACCTGGTATTTCTGGGCGCGATATGTCTGGTTTTGTCCTTGCCCCATGGCTCCTTTCAGCCCTGCTGTTTCTGGTGCTCCTCAAGACTCTCCTGCTCTTTAAGATTTCAGGCGGGCGCTTGTCAATTAGAGGGAGCAGCAAAGAGGAAAGCTGTTCTTGCCCTGTGTGACGTGAACCTGCCACTTCATGAGCCCTTCCTGAGCTAGCAGCAGCCTCCTGCCCCAAAGGGATAGATGGGACAGAGAGAGCAGACTGGATCCTTGCAGCTCAGAGGGTTGGGAGAATGGAGGCAGAGAACGACCCTTAACTGCAAAGAAAGAGACAGTGCATCTTCTACGCAGAGAAAGTCACTGAAGCCCAGAAAATGCACACACTGTAAGATATGTGTAAGACAGAGAACAACCTCGGGGTACCTGTCCTAGCCTTCCACGCCCCACTCCACCCCTGTACTCCAAGCTAGGCCGACCTCCCTGGCCCCACAAGCATCCTCTGGCCTGTACTGGACTACGGACTCCTCGATGACAGGAAGTAGACCCTGTACCACTCTGCTGCCAGGAGCCGGTACAGTTCCTGGCAGAGGGAGGGTGTTCACTAAATGTTTGGTGAATGACTGACTGATGGTTTAGACCAGACTCTGCAAAGAAGGCAACTGATGCTCAGAGAAGAAGAAAGGGAAAGCAGGAGAGAGGAGAGGAGGGAGGGTGAGAAACCAACCCTTCTGGAATACCAGAGATCACTTAGAAGGTTTGGCATTCATTAATTCATTTTTCTCCCCAAACCCTCATGAATTCGGCTTCACTGCCCTCCAGACAGGAGTCCATGGGTGGGGCAAATGGCTAACTCACTTGGCTGCTAACCGGAAGACTGAAAGTTCGAGTTCACCCAGGGGCGCCTCAGAAGAAAAATCAGCCATTGAAAACCCTACGGTGCACAGTTCTACTCTGACACTCAAGGGGTTGCCATGAGTCATGGTCCACTTGACAGCAACTGGGTTTTAGCCCGCCCTCTAGGCTTCCTGGTGAGTGCTGGGATACAAATTTATTTAGAGAGAACAAAGTGCAAAATTGTATCAAGTCAAAGGCTAAAGGGCTGCAGAGAGTGCCAGTGGGATAGAAAAGTGTCAGCGCTTCACAGAGAACTGAGGTGAGAGCAGAACTGCAGGAGAGGCTGGCTCAGAAGCCCCAGCATACACTGGAATTCAGATCTGGCCTGCCTTGCAGACAAAGATAGAGAATCCCTGAAGGTAGAATGTTGAAGGGCAACAGACCAGAAGTAGGAAAACACAGAGTTTCCACCTCTCCCCTTCACCTTTGCCCGCTGGCAGAGTTAAATCCATACCAGGTTAAACTCACACAAAGAAACCAATGTATACTGCTGGTGGAAATGCAAATCACTGCAACCTCTGGATAGCAAAGGATGTAAAAATACCTTCAAAATGTACACAGATTACTTCTGAAACATGGGACTAAGAGGTTATAAAACCGCACCAAGTAATTTCCCAATTATGAAAACAAAAAATGTATTTATACACATACACACAGACTCACATATACTCTGGAAGGTTTTCCTTTGTATGGCAGCTCCTTTTGAGATTTCCAGGCTCCATCTATCCACGATAGGCACCTTAGAGGTCGCTGCCTTATTTTCCAATTGTCTGTGCCATACACATAAGTATCCCTACATTATATCAGTACTTGTTTACAGCTGTCAAATGTTATTTATTTTAACCCTTTCTTTACATTTGGGAAAATTGAGAGCTCCGTGAGTTTTCTCAAAGGTAATAATAGCAGAGGTGGGTCTAGACCACTGCATGTTCCTAAGATGTCTTAGCTCATGTATTCTTTAACCATAGACCATTCCAGCCCCTCTCAAAAGAATGTCGAGTACAAATCTTAAATAAGAAAGAAATTCCATGCATGCCATCAAGAGGCATATTGCTCGTCCACACCACCTGTCCTTCCCTTGTCCTGGAGGCCCTGGCAGCAGAGTGGTGAACACATGAACCATGGAGAAGGGTACTTCAGGGAGAGCACATTTTCCTGCGTTTGGGACATCAGCAACCCTCGACGTGTCCTGGGTCCCCAACAGCTCCTTCTCGGGGATAGTGGGGGGAGCCGTGAGAAGGTGTGGCCAAGGACTCTTCTGTTTGTGCCATTTTTGAGGGGCTGGGATGCTATGCAAGGAAATCTTGGTTTGCAGTAATCCTGGATTATAAATAATTTAACATATTTCTTTTTAAACTACAGTCCAGAATCCTTGCAAATAAGAAAAGGATTAACATTTTTAGAAGTACTTGCTCTTGAGACTTTAAGTTCAGGCAGAACAATGCTGGCCGTGGTAATTCCATCTATTTTAAGATCACAAAACCACACCAAGTTGAAACCAGAGCAGAAGATATTAATGCAGTGCTCTCTCTGAAGTGCCCAATAGTGGGATGAGAAAAGCTTTCAAAGGGAATTAAGTAGACAGAGAAAGCTCCCTGTTCACGTCCAAATCACAAGGAGGCGGCTGAATAGGATCCACAGTTCTCCGTGGGAAGGACCCACACCACAGCTAATGTTCAAAACAGGGGGGAAATGTCTTGGGAAGATCAAGGACCACAATTCTGCTGTCAGAATCAGCTGCCTGCCCATTAGGGCCTCAAAAAGACCCTCTTCCATGTGAGTGCCGACATGATCCTGCAAATGAGCCCATTTTTCTTTTTCTAACTGGCTCAAACTCTATCTGAAGGAAGCTGTTATTATGTAATATTTCCAAGCTCCCTTGATGTAAGCTTCAGATCTAGGGTGTGTGTGTGTGTGTGTGTGTGTGTGTGCACATTTGCACCCATGCATGAGCAGTAGGACAGGGGTGAGGGGACAGGGAAGAACAGGATGTACACGCAAAGCAGAGAAACTGGATGAGGAGCTGCTAGAGCATAGCAGAGTGCCAGGTACCCAGCGTGAGCCTCAGGTCAAGGGCCAGCACCTGGTAGGTCACACAGATGTAGATAATGAGAAGAACAAGGTTAGCCCCAGAGAAGACCAGAGCCAGGAATACATGAAGAGTCAAATGAACAACAAGAGGCAGAGGCAGAGGCAGAGAGGCACAGACTCAGAAAGCAGCAACAAGCAGGTGGGGAACAAAGCATGAAGCACGAAGGACTAGAGGGCTAGGTCAATGAAACCACAACTCCAAGGCCTGGTCTCCAAGATGCTCCATGATCTGGTCTTTAAGACCCTCAGTGATCAGGTCTCTAACACCCTCCATGAGCTGATCTCTAAGACCCTCCATGATCTGATCTCTAAGAAACTCCATGATCTGGTCTCTATGACCTTCCATGATCTGGTCTCTATGATCCTCCATGATCTGGTCCCTAAGACCCTCCATGATCTGATCTCTAAGACCCTGGATGAACTGATCTCTAAGATCTCCCATGATCTGGTCTCTAAGACCCTCCAAGGCCTGGCCTCTAAGACCTTCCATGATCTGGTCTCTACCTGTGTTTTCAGCCTTATCTCCTGCTGTTCCCCACATGACCTCTTATATATCATCACATTAAAAATGCTGCATACATTGTACTGTTCTCTCAACCTCCTGCCTTTGTTCTTCCTGCTGTCTGTGTCCAGAAAATCCTCTCTCCCTTCTCTTAATAATGTCTCTCATTTTACAAGATTTAGCTTTAGTCACCTCCTCCTGGAAGGCTTCCTTGCTCCTCAGACCTTCAGGCTGAGTTAAGTATCGCTTCTATGAGCTCTGATAACATCTTGCCAACTTCCAAACTTCCACTTAAGATGGCCAAGAGGTTTCACGTGAAGGGTCAACTCTGAACAGATGGTCATGGCTGCCTCCAGCATTGTGTTGAGAATGATCCTGAAGTCTTATCCAGAATCAGTTGGGAAGAATTCTGCAGTCAGTTAAGGACGTCTGCCACCTAAAGGACATAGGCCACAACTTGCCATTCCTGATCTCAGCCAATATGCTCATTTGATAGGTGAGGAAGCTGTGGCTGAAAGATAGGAAGTATTTTGCCCAATGGTATCAGGCTGGTTAACAGCAAAGTCAGAATAGGAATCAGGTTTTGTGATTCTTAACAAAGTGCTCCTTTTAGAGGCTTTGAATCCCCCAAAATTCTAAAACTGGAATACTGAAACGCTTAACAGTCTTAGCTCTGTCTGGAGAGGAGGGCCATCATACAGGGACCGAAGCAAGCAGAGGGAAAGAGTTTTAACAGTTCTGCTCAGACACCCACTCAACTGAACCCCTGTGTCTTGTCGTGTTTTCTCCTGTCCAATCTTCCCCAAGTCTCTGCCTTTATGCTTTTTTCTAGTCAGTGCTGTTGGCACTGCCAATGCCCATTACTCAAGTTAAAACGAAGACCTCTGAGCTGACTCTCCCAATATCACAAATATGCAATCAAAACGGGGCCTGCTCTGAGTCAGGGGAAGGAGGACAGGGAGCCGAAACCTCCTTTCCTAACTTCATCTTTTACTCCTCGCCTGGAAGGAGAAACCTACCTGCAAAGAAATACATCAGAATGGTTCCATTAGACAAACTCTTTCCTTGTCTGACTGTGAAAGGAATTTTCCAGTAGGCTCCAGTTTCAGGAGGTTACAAGGTATAAGGGAAGTAAAGCTGGCATGCTTCTGGCCTGCCAAGTTGTCATGTTTCCATTGTACTTAAATTCAGTTGGAGCATTTTACAGTATGCACTTTCTGGAACCACTGAAGGGTAAAAGCCCCTTGGCTGCTCACCCTCACTGCACTAGGCTTCAGTGAGGGCTTGGGACTGAAGATGAGTTCTCCCAGCCTGGCCTGAGCTTGCAAAGGATGAACTCACCTTTAAACCTCAGGTCAGAGAACTGAGCTGCAGAGAATCACCAGGGTATCCTCCTGCTATGTGCTTCAACTTCAAACGACCTGCTTCGCCAGGTTACCCAAGGACACAGCTCTAACCAAAGACACGAGAATTCCCAAAACTGGAAGCAGATGCAAGCTGATGAGAGGACCTTCTCTAAACCCCCCATCCCAGGATGCTCAATAGCAATTAGCAGCCACGTCCTTTGTCTCACCTCCGCTGTGTTTTTAGCAGCTTGGTTTCTTCAGAGGACAAGGCAAAAGGGAATGCGATTAGGCTGGGAGCCCTGATTTTCTGAGGGAAGAGGGTATCTAACATTTTCATTTCAAGTTTCTCCAAAGGATTTCTGAACTGCCCTCCCCTCTGTTGTCCTTGGGTGCGCACCTTTCCCCCCAACAAGAAATCAAAACAGAATCTTCACAGTTGTTTACTGAGGAGGAAACGCAGAGACCCTTTGCGTCTGTTTGTCTTGGTTTTTCAAGCCCTGTAAGAAAAAGGCTCTTGAGGGAAGGGGGAGACAAGAAGGAGGGAGAAGAGGATGGCAGAGCCTCTAAGAGGTCAATGAAGCTGATGGCCTGTTCACAAGAGGAAGGAAGGTACAGGGAGTCTGATGGGGGAAGGAATCCCAGAATCATATATTTTAAAGCTGAAAGAGTCCGGAGAGTCCACCTGGTATAACCTCTTTTATTTTATAAATGAGGAAACCAGGAGTTGGGCGTGCAAATGAGCCTAGCCAAGGTCACGCAACTTGTGAAGAGAGCGCTAGGACTCGAACGCAGCTCTCCTGGCCCCCCACTCCTCCCAGTCCAGTAACTTCCTCACAGTCCATAGAAGCTGCGGCCACCACTGCCAGGTAGCCAGTTTGGATACTACAGTGCTTCAGATGACCCTGCGTTTCCCCAAGGAGACCTCCCATGATGTTCCCTCCTCAAAGACAATGACTCGGTTGCCCACTTTCTCTGGAAACTATCTCCGCCAGCCACAGGGCCCGGAGTCAGGGTGCTTCCTATGGGGAGCTCTCACGGCTGACTTTCTAGATGAAGCTGGCAAAGCTGCTCCAGCCATCATTTTTTAACACAGCATCTCCCTGACAAGAGGATTAAAGCAGGTAGCTTTCAAAAAAGTCTCAAGAATAATTTAAAACCCGCAATATGTTAACGCTTGTCTAGAATTTCTACACTCTCGTGAAAAGTCATAACTGTCTCCTGCCACAGCCTAACAATAATTCTGTAACTGGCATGGTTTACTGAAATTAAGAGGAAAAAAAAAGTGAACACTATCATGAATTAATACAGAAACCTGATTGTACAGACAAGGCTTTTAGAAGTCACAGAGCAAAACTGGGTGTAGAGTCACAAATGTGGGGGGTTGGGGGGAGCCGATGGTAGCTATTTTGGAGGATGGTTCCTTTGCAATACTTCCCAGAGGCTGTGCAATGAGTAAGAAAATAGTGCTTTTGAAATATCGGCATGGACCACAATCACCTGGAAGGCTTGTTAAAATACAGATTCTGGGGCCTCATTCCTAGAGGTTCTGATTCAGCAGGTCTGGGGTGGGGCCCCAGAATCTGCATTTCTAACAAGGTCCCAGGCGGTGCTGCTGCTGTCATCTGGAGGCCACACTTTGAGAATCCCTGGGTTGGGAAGACAGGGTCGGGCCTCTGCTTGGTGTGGGGCTTAATTAAATGCTGACGATGGACTGTGAGCTGGAATTTAAAATTCTCTCACAGGAACACAGGCAGGGCAGGAAAAAAAAAAAAAAAAAAAGCCGAGTACACAGCTTGGCCCCTGGTATAGGGACCACAGGATGCTCCAATGGCCGTAGCCCTCACATCCCCGCTGTCTTATTTCCTGCCCTGCCTGTGTGCCTCTAAAAAGACAATGCCTGTCTGGGGAAAGGGAACCCTGGTGGCATAGTGGTTAAGTGCTACAGCTGCTAACCATGAGGTCAGCAGTTTGAATCTGCCAGGTGCTCCTTGGAAACTCTATGGGGCGGCTCTACTCTGTCCTATAGGGTTGCTATGAGTCGGAATCGACTCGATGGCAGCGGGTTTTTTGTTTTGTTTTGTTTTTGTCTGGGCAAAAGCGAACACCAGAAGGCTTAAAAACCTGGGGTCCTCATGCCCGTTCTTCAAGCAAGGGAAAATGTCTTTAGTAGAGAAAGTGCAGTGTAAAGAGAAAGTAGGGCTCGATTTCCACACGTTCAAGTCAAAGAATCTGCTGAGGAGGCCACATGACACACGGAATGAAATCCAGGTCCTTGACACCCAGAGGCAAGAAAGCGAACGGAAGATACGAGAAAACCCAAACGGTCCTGAATTCCTACAGTCAACAGTTCCGATCAGATTCCCTTGCTATCTTGGAACATACATGAAGTTCATTAACTGGCACACATTAAAAAAGAGAAAAAATTAAAAAAAAGAAGAAGGTGCCGGAGGACAAACCCATAATCGCTCCTTTAGAGCAAACCAAAGTTACTGAGAAAATCTCCTATAAAGGCTCTGTCAAAACAAGTCACTTAAGGATTAGTGAAAGCTAAATCCTCCGTCAGAGAGATTTTTCTCAACAGTCGTAAATGGGTTTTAGTATCGGAAAATCTCAGAAAATATACTTCCCCTGCCCCAGCGCCCGCGCCCCCCACAGCCCTTTCAATAGCTCAGCTTCCTGTGGAAGCAAAATAGTTCCTTACACTGAGGTGTCTTATTTAAAAAAAAAAAATAAATAAACTGTCGTTCACAGCAAAGTCGGTGGCTGAAAATAAATCCTTAAAGGCACCTAGTCCACCTTTCAGAGCCCTGTTCACAGAACACATCTGTTCTCATGCAGTCCTTTCCACTCTCAGCGATTTCTGGTAACAATGAACACGCCACCGCTATGAGCTACCACTCTTACTTCAGCTTTTTACCTCAGTTTCCATTCTGGTCTCTTTCCTTAAAGTTCAACTGCACAATTTGTCCATTTGGTGAGGCCTAGAGCTTAAATTTCATTGTTAAAAATGTGTAGGTGATTAATTTTTTAAAATTAGAACAAGCCAAGTACTGATAACGCCAAGCATTTTCAATGGCAGCCTTTCAAGAGTGCACATTTAAATTCTGTCAGTAAAGGGTTATCTTCTTTACTGTCTTAAAACCATCTTCAGGACTGGTCGTCTGTTCCCCAGCCACCTTGGGGTTTCTGCCCTGACTAGATTATGGAGGGATGTCTCTGCTCATGGAGCTAATATGTAGAAAATGTGCCCTCATGCTGTAAATGCTTGGAGATGCTGATATTCCCCCCCCCCGCCCCCGCCATGAAGAGTGGGTAGTAAGACCATTTTCCTGTCTCCCAGGTGGTTACATTCCACTTTTTCTGCCCAAATTTCTTCTTATATCAGCTCTCAAAGCTAACACACCCTGGACATCACTGGTGCCAAGCGAGGGAACTCTAACGCACTTCCAAAGCACTCCTAAGTGAGTAAAGATTGCTTTTACCCCCTTGAATACAGACTACATTTTGAAATTTTCCATTTCCACTATTAGAACCTTAAAAAGCATCCATTTTCCAGATACTGATATTTCTTCTGATACTCAAGCAATGGGTCATAGTCACAGACCTGGTTTTAGGTGTTAATATACAAGGCCAGTCCTTAACATGACGCGACGGGAGGGAATGACCAAATCCCAGCCTCAAAGTATTTTCTTCTCTAATCTACCTGATGCCTAAAATTTCACCACTCACAAGCTCTTAAGACATTTTAAGTCTAGGAGTCCCCTTTTGATATTGAATTATTCCCAGAGAGGCAACCCATGAAATGCACTTAGTCAACAAGACTAGAGAATTTAGGAAGTCCTTCATTTTGGTTGCACAGCCAAATGAGTTTAGACTTGGGATTACACAGACCCGTGTTGGGATTTAAGTGTCATCATTTCCTAGCAGAGTAAACTTGGACGAGTCAGTTAACCTCTAAAAGCTCTGCTTCACCTACGAGGGGTAAGTGAAGAAACAGGAAAAGCACACTGTGTGGTATGTGCCACCTGAGTGGTGCTCCACAATGTGAATTCCCTTTCCTGATGGGCAGGCTGGCTGGCTGGCCAGGGAGAGTGAGGTCAGGATAGATTACCCTCTTAAGGTTCAGGAGACATAAAAGAAACCCAGGGGACATCTTGGGAAGGGTAGCTCCAGCGGCGGGTCCCCAGGTATGTGTGTGTGTGTGTGTGTGTGTGTTTAAAAAAAAAAAAAAAGCCATTGAGCCCCTTCCGACTCATAGCGACACTACCGGACAGGGCGGAACTGCCCCATATGGTCTTCAAGGAGCAGCTGGTGGATTCGAACTGCTCACCTTTTGGTTAACAGCCAAGCACTTAACCACTAGGCCATGTGTGTAGATGTTATTTAATGGGCAGCAGTGGGAACAGGAGGGTACCGGTCATTTGGGAGAGAGGATTGTGGAGTGGAGGGGACATCCGTAATAAAGGAGAAGACCCGAGGCTAGCCAAGGTGAGCTCTAGCCTACTCTACGCATCTTGAAAGACAGCTCTACCCACAGTTTCACAAGTTTCACTCCAGCTCTGCCCTAACTTGATTACGTATCAGGCCTTGCACCGATTATCTCAAACATTACATCTCAAGATCTCTGCCTGTGGGATTAATGAGTAATCAGGATGTACCACATAAATCTTTACTTCTCGAAAGATCAAGTTAAACAGTTGCCTCAAATCCTTTTCTTGTAGTGGGTGGGGGTATGAATCCTAAATGAATATTAAAAGGAAACCGTGAATCAATTATCTTGGTGACAACTGCAGAGATCATGAGTGCCTATCTTTAGGGGTGAGGATAAAAGTTTCCATCAGTCGGATTTACCATTGCTCAGACAGGAACCTGTGCTTCTCCATACCAGATCCACTGGCTAGATGCATTGAACTTTTTTTTTTTTTTTTTTATCTGAATTGGACTTTTATTTAAAAGAGGGAGCTTAAATGAAAGGGATGAACCTGGAAAATGTATGATGTCTACACAAAGATGGTGCTTACCCGGTGAAGGAGCTGAGTCCTTTCTACGATTAGTCTACCCCATTGAGAGTTGACTACTGTGAGTCCTACGTCCTAATTAATTCTCGTCAATCTTCATAAGCTTTCTGTTAAGCACCAAAATCACGCAAAAGGAAGAAGCAAATCTGTGCCTGCAATAAAGAGAGGAAGACCCTGGGAGAAGGAAAGCTAGGTCCTGGGTTGGGTTAGATAAAAGATCTGATGTTTCCCTCCATGCTTGCCTCCTATCTTTATCCAGGAGGAGTAAGATGATGAACACGGGATGTTAAGTAGTAGTACAGACATTGTAAGATTTGGAAAGTAAGCTATAATTCTTGAGCAACTACTATACGTCAGGCATTTTATGTGCACCAACTCATCTAATATATGATGTAAAGGCACAATGAAGTAGAATTATTTTCTCCACTTCCCAGACAAAGAGCAGAAGCTTAGCAAGGTCAAGTTGCTTATTAGAAAGCAACAGAATTAAGGTTCAAACCAAGTTCTGATGACTTCAAAGCATATGCGGGATGGGGTCAAAACCGCCTTTATGCTTTGGGAGCCTTCTGTTTACTGGAGTCATGGCCATTTCTAAGGAAGAGAAGTAAACAGAACTGGTCAAATCTTTCTGCATGGCTTAGTCCCCCAACGGTAGAAAATGAGACAAAGAGGCAGGCAGGGCAGAATTCTTCAGAAAACAAGGCAACAATTTTTAGCTCTAGTTTTGAGAAATATCATTCGGGTTTGGATAGTAATGCACTCCAAGAAAAACCACAGGCAGTATCCGAATTACGAACGAGTTCCATTCCTAAATCTGTCTTTAATTCAAATTTCTATGTAAGTCAGAACAGTTAGGTATAGTTCATATTTAATGTCAGCTAGTCAAATGTTTGTCTGGGTATATGGCATACAGTGTACCTTTCTATGCATAAGAAACATTAAACACTTCCAGATATACTACAACATCTTTAATATAATAATACAGTAATAATTATAATGTTTTTGATGCGCATTGCCAAGTAGTACCCATTTATTACTATGAACCATTGCACGTACCTGGAATTTTTAATATAATAGGCTTCACGGAGGTTGGTTCATAATTATGAGTTGTACATAAATTGGGCGTTTGTAACCCAGGGACTGCCTGTATTCAAAACTACTCTGAAGAGGTCTAGCTCACATACAAGTTTCAGGGATCTGATATATGACGGGTGTTACAGATTGGACTGTGTCCTCCCAAAAATGTGTTATAAATCCTAAACCTCTATATTTATGGATGTAATCCCATTTGGGAATAGGACTTTCTTTGTTATGTTAATGAGACTCTATCGGTGTAGGGTGTGTTTTAAGCCAATCACCTTTGAGATATAAAAAGAGCAGATTAGGCATCAAGAAGGAAGCACAGACAGAGGGGAAGACACACATCATGTGAACACTGCCAAGGAACTGAGGAACAGAAGTCAAGAGACAAGGACCTTCCCCCAGAGCCAAAAGAGAGAGAAACCTTCCCCTGTAGTTTGTACCCCGAATTCAGACTTCTAGCCTCCTAAGGGAACCCTGGTAGTGCAAATGGTTAAGTGCTTGGCTGCTAATCAAAAGGCTGGCAGTTTGAATCTACCCAGTGGCTCTGTTGAGAAACACCTGGCGATCTGTCTCCATTAACGATCACAGCCAAGAAAATGCTATGGGGCCGTTCTACTCTGTCCCATGGGGTCACTGTGAGTCGAGATTGACTCCCTGGTATCTAACAACAACAAAAAAAACAGACTCCAAAACTGTGAGAAAATAAACTTCTGTTTGTTAAAGCCACCATGTATGGTATTTCTGTTACAGCAGCACCAGGAGACAAGGGCATGCGGGAAGAGGTGCAGAGCAAGGCAGGAGCTCAGGCTTACTGCCAGATGAGACCAAGGGAGCTCTACCCTGGAGCTTCCGATAAAGTGGCTAGAACGGACTCCCAGGACAGTTACTGACCTTCATACCACTGTAAATCAGTACTGGGGTCCAGGGTGGCTACACCTCACTTAGGGAACAAGGAGCAACACTGCATTTACAGGACACCAGGGGTTGTCCGCAACAGAAACCATAGCTTAGTCTTCACAGGGCAGCCAGTATGAAATCATATTTACATATGTCATTTTCCAACTTCATCTTCTTCCCTCCTGCTTCAGCATCTTCTAGGCAAGATCTCAGATAAGTAAAAGTGAATATACTCTTCTCAAAAATCTTCAACATGGAGTTCTCATTCAGCCACCTGGGCAGGTCAAAAGCAAATCAGCATGCAGTTGGCCAAAGTACAGTCCCAATATGCACATGGTACCTTCAGAGCTCTTATCTGATTGAAATGCACAAATGTGGATTGGAAATGACATGATTACTAATTTTCTGAGGGGGAAAAGGGGAAATCCAGTACAGTGACTGGGTGAAAAGTTAGTAATAAAAGGTAAGTAACCCAGACGGGGGGTTTCCTGAGCAAGCCTAACCCGGCAGTCTTTAGCCACACTTCTTTCATGGTGTTCTCTTAAGGTTATGTTGACAGATTTCTGCCCCGATGCTTGACCATCTACTGAAACCACCTCCTGCTATTTCACCAGGTAGAGACGTCAGCAAAAAGCCTTTTCAGCACAAGTAGCAACCTACTTTCCAAAACAATTCCTCACACTTCCAGCTAAACAAATGATGAAATTAAACCCAGATTAAATACAGATTTATCAGGATAGAGTTTGAGTAATCTCTGAATCAACAAAATCGGGGGAATGTGTGTACAGAATATCCATTATACAAATGTCAGACCACAAAGTCAGACTCTTTTTGAATCCAGCCAATACAGGACAGCAAAGAAAGCCAAGAGTAACGCTAGCTTCCACCCAGAGCCTCTGAATGCAGACACCAGTAAAGCAAATGTTCTGAGGAGTTATTTTAGTTGTTTCCTGGAAAGAACAAGATAGCCTTTTCCTCTTAGTCTGAATGGAAAGTGCCTTCTGAGTTGCTGTAATTGCTGTGGGTTACGCTTGAACATCACACGTGCTCACAACTGCAGTGCAACGAGCATCATCTGGTGCTTTTTAACTATGCTGGGGTACAAGCTACAAAGTCCAAGATTAAAAGAGTCATTTATTGTCTGCCCAATAGAATGTTTCAAAGTAAAATGATTCAGTCACATAATTAGAGGGACAAAAGGCAGAATTAAAACTTGTACTCACAGGCACAATTAAGTGTGTCCATGAAATGATCAACAATGAAAAATATAAACAACAGTAGCCCGAGAGCACACGGTGAGGTGGACGGTCCCAGAAATTCTCAGATGTCACCTTCTGATCTATGTGGCAACATGTGCACTGCTATTTCAATACTGCCTTGTAATCGTCCAGTAGACTGTTAGAGCCAGGCTGGATATGCCTCTGAGTCACACAGACCTGGGTCAAATGCTAGCCTCACTCCCAACCAATGCATGATTTGTGCCAAGTATCTCATTTCTGAAGCTGTCTAATAATCCATAAAATGAGAACCAAATGACCTTCCCCACAGGCTTTTGTAGATATACTAAGATTACCGGTAAAGTATCTGGCCCCTGGCACATTCTACATCCTTAACATTATCCCAGCTCCCCTTTCCCTTAGGGCAGAGACCTCTGGTCCATATGTACATGTGTATGTTTGTCTTTAGGACTGAAAGGATGTCTATACTTTCAGTGGGCATACAATAAATGTTTCTTGTCATTTATTCAATAATGGGCATCGATTATTCTTTCTGCATCATCTAGCCCAGAGATTTCCAAATACTCTCCATTCACAATGTCCTTGGTACCTCAATCATTTTTTACAGCACTGCTAGGCCAGGAGAAATACCTAAAACTGTTTATTATTTACTTAGTCCTAAATAACTTAAGTACTTAGGCCTTAACAACGTCATAGTTTTTTAAAGAAAAAAAAAAAAGATGCATATAAATGCAAAGAAAAATACTATTTTCATCTCATTGTTAACTAGTCCCAAGTACTGACTAATCAGGTGTACGGGTCGGTCGGGCACCACACAGCTTCTCACGCCTTGAAATCAGACTGGACGCCCCACCCTCATTTCCTGTTCCGCGTCAGTTTTCACCAGATCTTGCTTTTTACTGCTGCAACTGCCAAAACCTAGCTTTGCAAAGATGTGACATCATTTAGAAGAACGTAGTGCATTCCAGACCTGAAACTGTGAACTACCTTGAGCCAGTGGTTCACATGGTGTCTGACAGATGTCAAAAACTGCTGTAAAATTCCTCAAATATTTAAAATATTTCCTGGCACCTCTTTGAGTTTGCTGCAGTGCCCCCAGGGTGCTTTGGCTCACAGTTTGGGAACCAGGAGACTAATGAACCATACTGAATCAGGTTTGTCGTCTATGCCACTGAATTACAGCAAGATGAATTGAATAACATTACAGACAATTCTGAATACTAATGAGACTTGTTATAAAGGGGTTATGACTAATTCCTTTCAGACTGCCAATACTTCACCTTTTCAAAGTGACCCTAGTGTGTCATATAGTCATCAGATAAATTCTGCAGTGAAGGTTCTAGGAACTCCCACACATGTCTACTTATCTCCATTTTATTATTTTTAAAGCCCTGATCATGGAATCCAGACTTTCTGGAGCCATGGAGGCTCGATGAACTCCCAAAACGGCGGCCCTGATATAATCTTTAAACCTTAAACCAAAAATATCCCCTGAAGTCAACAATAATTTAGCTTAACTAATACAGAACGTCTGCCTTGAACCTTATGCTCTTTTAAGAAGTACCTGTACTGGAACAAATTAACAACAGCAACTTGAAAGATTAGAGGGGAAACTTAGGTGGCAGTGAGTTTATGTAAGTGGGAGAGGAACCATTCGGAAAAGGAGGGTGAGAATGGTTGTACAATTTGAAGAATGCAGTCAATGTTACTGAATTGTACATGTAGAAATAGTGTATATTCTTAACAACAAATAAATTTATATATATGTATATATATGTAAACACACACGCATATAAATCAAACCCATTGCCGTCAAGTTGATTCAAGTCTAACTCGTAGTGACGCTATAGGACAGAGCAGAACTACCCCATCGGGTTTCTAAGGCCATAAATCGTTAAGAAAGCTGACTGCCACATCTTTCTGCCACAGAGTGCCTGGTGGGTTCAAACCGCCACCTTGCAGTTAGCAGCCAAGTGCTTAACCACTGTGCCACCAGGGCTCTCTCTCTCTCTGTCAACCCTGATAGAGCTACCTAAAGTTTCCCAGCTAATCTTTCTCATTAGTAGGAATCTATGAACTCTGGATCAGCTTCCTGTGGGTTCATCTGAGATGAAGGAAGGCAGTCTTCGAATTTCATGTGTGAGAACAGAACACCACCAACCAACTCAGCTTGTCTCTTCGATGTCCTGCGTGGGGTCCATGCCTTGGGGGACTACAGACTCTACTCCATGTTATTTTATAGGCAGGCTCTGTAGCTACAGGCTGATTTAAACCTGTTCCAGAGGAGAATGGTGGGAAAAGGAGGAAGTACTGCTCAGGGGGCACCGAGTTTCTGTTTGGGGCACCGAGTCTCTGTTTGGGGCACTGAGTTTCTGTTTGGGGTGCTGAGTTTCTATTTGGGGAGCTGAGTTTCTGTTTGCGGCGCTGAGTTTCTATTCAGGGCTATGAAAACATTTGGAAACTGATAAAGGTGACGGTTGTACAATGTGGTAAAAGCAATTAACGTCACTGAAGTGGACCCTAAAAATGGCTGAAACGGCAAATACTTTGTTCTATACATTTTTTACCACAATAAGATAAAAAGAAGATGAGAATGGCGAAGAGTTGAGGTGGAGTGGAAGACCTGCTGATAAATGCTGATTTGCAGTGTTTGCTGATTGCCGAGGTACAAATGTCCCCACTATGGCCAATTGCAAGCCACCAGGGCGAGGTTGCTGAACTCAGAGTTAGTTAGGAAGACACGTGCACACCAGCTCCCGGGAGCCGGCTCCAGGCCACCTCTGGGCAGAAGGAAGTTCTCTGCAGAAGGCTCCGAATTAAAGAACATACTCTGCTGAAAGAAAGATTTGCAAGTGTTCAAGTTTATTAGCAAATTGAGGTTTGCTTCCCAGACACGGTAAATAAAGCCGAAAAAATGAGTGCTCTGGAGAGAAAGTAGGCTGACCCAAGTCATTTTATGCAGGAGATGAATTCTGTTCCTCTCCTGTGTGTGTGGAGAACCATCCAGACCTTTCGGGCTGAGCCAACCAGCTCAGAGGCAGCGCTTCTGTGGAGGAAAGTCAACAAGTATCCACCGGGCACCCACCCCTGGGACACTGTTTGTATTAGTTGTTTTAAGAGTCCCAGGAGAAGACATTGTGGACTCTGTCTGAGGTGGTGACAATTTAGCCATGGAGAGAGGACTTAAAACACACGAAGCAAACAAAACCTGGCTCCACAAGCCTCTCGTTGCAACTTGAGAATAAATCAAGAAAACAGTGTCTGTCTTCCCAGGGGCGCCCTTGGCAGAGACCAGCAGGGTTCGTTTTCCTACAGTCGGACACTTTTATGGGCCCTACTGGCCGATTTGGCAAGAAGCTTTACACAAAATGCCTTCCGGAGCCATCCTGCCCGGAGTTGAGTCAGTCAGTCTCGGAGTCCCCATTCTTTTTGCTTTGTATCAGGCCTCCTCAGCTTTCCCAGACCCCAGGCACGTGATCTAGTGCTGATTTCCAAGGCTCTGCTTCATTCTGAGATTCAGCTGGCAAACCTATTATATTCACCCATCTCTTTCCCCACGTGCTATGCACTTCCAGGTGGCAAATTCCGAAGCTCGTCGTTCAGAATGTACCAGGCTGTCCCACCATAAAGTCACAGACGAGTACACACCTTATTTGGAATAATGGAAGCACAGTAGTTATCACTGGGGTGATCACCTTCCCAGGGACCCTGAATTTGGAATTATGCAAAACAGGAGAAGGCCAGTCTCTAAAAGTTCACATAACTGTGATTTAAATGTGGCGGCAATGAGTGCAGTATCTTCCCACGTGCTAAAATTTCCCTGACAAACCACAGCTATAAAATTCCTTGTTGTCCTACTGATTTGATAAGCATTTTGGGGGTGCATTTTGCAATTTATATGTAGTGATATATAAAGCATCTTGTTTGCTTTGAAAAATGAAAGGACAATGATAATAATCTTGAGTTGCTATGATTTTCCTACCACTCATATTGAGAGTCTACTAATTCTGGAGACCCCAGGTTGTACAAACAGTTAATGCACTTAGCTACTAAACAAATGGTTGGTGGTTCAAGTCCGCCCAGAAGCATCTCGGAAGAAAGGCCTGGCAATCTTCTTTCAAAAAATTAGCCATTGAAAACAGTTCTACTCTGATACACATGGGGTTGCCATGAGTTGGAATCAACTTGACGGCAACTGACTAGTTAGTTATTAATTCTGGGCCCCAAACTCAGTGTATGAACAGCGTGTGTCCTGCCCTTGAGGAGTAAGTGGACCAGTTAGTAGGCATGGATGTCCTTTGTAAATGTTCAAGTACCATATAGCTGTAGTGACACACTTGAAACAAGCCAGTTACTATGCCATTTGTACTTCTATCCTCCCCGAGTTTTATCCTGGGTTTTTCTAAAGCTTCCCCTCTTACATAGTTTTTTGTGGAGCCAGGGAGCCCTGGGAGTGCAGTGGTTAAGAGCTGACTGCTAACCAAAAAAAGGTCAGTAGTTCCAATCTACCAGCCGCTCCTTGGAAACCCTATGGGGCAGTTCTACTCTGTCCTAGAGGGTCGCTGTGAGTCAGAAACGACTCGACGGCAACAGGTTTGGTTTGGGTTTTTCTGTGGAGTCAGGGCTGAGCTTCAGGTATACGATGTGTGGAGTAAGATGCGAGTCTTTTCCCTAAATATTGATTTGTGTGGGAGCTACGGAGACTCTCAGTTGGAGAAGATGGAATTGAAGTGTAGCAACAGATAAGGAACTGGGATACACAGACAAATACGATGTTTTGAGGAGGGCAGTGGGGATGGAAGTCGGGACACAGGGATGGGAATGAGGCTCACCATGGCAGAAGGAGAATCTGGCAGGGCCAAGCAGACTCAGCCACAAGTCTGAGAATCAGATGGGAAGATGCTTGGACAGGCTGTATGTTCTCTTTCCCTACCTGTGTTTGAACCCATCCTGCCCCATCTGTCAGAGGCTTGTGTACTGTGAATTGAAAAGGGCTACACACATGAACTGAAGAGCTCCCTCACCAAATCTATGACAGAGGGGGTGCAAACGACTCCGCAGTGGTTCCTTCCTAAAGGAGCCTAGAGGGAGAAATCTTCCTTCTCACTTCAACTGCTACTCTGTTATGGTCGTGAAAGATCTCAAAGGACTGGTGGTTAGGGCCAGCAATTGACTACTAGAAAGAGAAGTCCAGAAGTCGACAGTGGAGAAGAACAGGAGTGGTACGGTCCGGAGAGGCCAAGGCCTATGCTGACGGCACCAGTGGAGCTCAGAGTAGAAAAGTGAGCACACTAATGGGTGGAAGCCCAGATTAACTCCTAAACCCACGTAAATACCTCTTTGGGAACTCAAAGGGCTGCTGAGGCTGGGATGAGCTCTGTAAGAGATTGGGTTACTTGCACTAGCAGGTGAGGACTTGAGGCTCTGGAGGCTCCAGCCTCAAGTTAAGGAAATTCATTCATTCCCCTGGGCTGGACATACTTGGAAACATTTTGGTTACAAAAGCTCAGCCCCTCCCCTTCTTTTCATTGGAATGTGGCCTTAGCCCTAGCCCTGGTATCGTCTCTGATCTTGGACCATTTCCTGGAGCCACAGGGCAACCAATGTCTTTCTGGAAGGTGGGAAGAACAGCGAGTTCTCCGGTTTCCTCCAGAGCAGCCTGAGCTCCCCTCATTTGCATTGCGAGGCCAGTGCAAAGCTCCACCATAGAAAATGCAATTCTTAAGAGACTTCTTAAGAGCTGTCTTAACGCCTCGTTAGATCAGCATTTTCTTTTTATGTGTATGTGTGTGTTTTCTTTTTCTTTCTGAAACAGGGACCACTGTGCTTTCTTTCGAGTGACAAGAATTGTGACAGCTGCTCTATAAGGTATTCAATGGTTAATTAAGACGCCAGTGTCATCGCTTGCTCTTTTGTGTTTCGTGGAAAGCACTTGCTAAACAGATGAAAGTAGGTCTAAAGCAAGGGGTAGTATAACTATTATTTCAATTAATAAATAGCTCTAAAAGTGAAGGAAGTGATAAAGGCCTCCAGAGCGTCTGCATCTGCCCCGGTTCTGTCAGGAAAATTAAACAGAGCACATGTGATTGCCATTGCTTCTGTTTAAGCGATTCAAGCAACTTGGGTCACCTGTGCTGAGTAGGTTAGCGTCTGCCTGGTTCTTGGAGCGCCCCCTAGTGACAGATCCATATACCCTGGCGCCTCTGCTTCGTAGCTGCAGAAAGAAATTCCATCAACTTCATCTTTTCTCCGTAGGCATCCTTTCCTCCGTTTTCCCCTTCCCCTCCTCCCACCAAAGAAGCCCTAAAATGCATTTTCAGACAAATATCAGGGAAGCGTTTATAAATATTTCAGAGGCGTTTCATAAATAAATAAGCAAATCTACAAAAAGACTTCTTTCTTTTAATGAGACCTTGGCTGTGGCATACGTCTTTTATTCGAGCATCATTAAAACCAGTTGGGAAGATTTTTATATTGGACTCTCTTTTGAGGGGTTTCATAATCTATGAAAAAGCCTGCCATGTGTCTCTGAAACATGTAGCCTTGTCTCTGACAGATTAGGCAGCTCCAGCTCAAGGGAATAGCTTTTACTCCTTTTAAAGTAAATACTAATCAATAGCAACTGTACCGACAAAAACCTTCTTGCCGCTTAATTGCACCACAGCTAGTCATAGACCCCAACAGAATATTCCTCTGGATGTAACAAAATTAACTACCAGGGGCTGAGTTTGTGAGTTATCACCACGTTTCTATTGAAATGTAATTAACACAACCCCCCAACTGCCACATGGACCATTAAAGTGCCATTTGTTTGCATAATCTCCAAACGGGTACGAAGGTGGACTTCACATCAATCTTTTCCCCATGCTCGTTTGCACAGGAAATCAAACTGGCAGGGAGATGGTCCCAACCATCACAGGAAATCTCTCCCTTTCTGAAATTGTTTTATAGTTTCTGTTCTGCCAATTAATGCCCTCCGTGGTCTCTTTGGCGATGTCAGAGATAACCAGACTGTGTCTCAGGCAAACAAGTTATTTAAGCTCAGCTCTGATCCATCCGATCCAGGCTGATCCATCTGCTAGATATGGAGGTATCTTCACAAGGGCTTGGGATGGATACTGGCTAATAATAACTAATATTCTTATTGCACATTAGGATTTTCTAAGGACTTTTATATACATGTTATAATTCATTGTTATTATTGGTAACTACAGTAATGGAGCCCAGGTGGCGCAGTGGTTAAGAGCTCGGCTGCTAACCAAAATGTCGGCAGTTCAAATCCATCAGTTGCTCCTATGGGACAGTTCTACTCTGTCCTATCGGGTCCCTATGAGTTGGAATTGATTCGACAGCAACAGATATAGTAATAGCAGTGACTATTCACTGAGCACAAACTATTGGGCATATATATAATCATTTAATTGTCATGACAACTTTATGAGTTAGGAATTATTTCCCCTATTTTAAAGCCAAGGAAACAGGCTCAGAGAGAGTAAGTGCACCAAGAATTGGAAGGATTTTCTAACGCTAAGGCTCATGCTGGACCACTTCATTGCTCTGGGAGGGAGCCATCAATCACTACCATCGTTATCACCATTGTCTACACCATCATCACCATTACCATCATCATCATCACCATCATCTACATTTAATTAAAAAAAAACCCAGTGCCGTCGAGTCGGTTCCAACTCATAGCGACCCTACAGGACAGAGCAGAACTGCCCCATAGAGTTTCCAAGGAGCGCCTGTCGGATTCAAACTGCTGTCCCTTTGGTTAGCAGCCGTAGCACTTATCCACTACGCCACCAGGTTTCCCTACATTTAAGATACAAGGTAAATGAGATAGGAGGGGTAATGCAATTTGCTTGGGGCTACACAGCATGGAAAAGTTGGGAAGAAGAGGCTTAGAGACAGGAGAGAGGGACAAGGCAACGGGGTGGGGGGGGTGAGTAGAATCTCTGTCTCTCCAAATATACATCATGTCATGGCAGCCATCCCACCTGCCACCTTCCAGGACCAGTGGAAACAGCAATAGATGAGGAGTCAAGTGACATGGCCAGACACTAGCTGGGTGACCTTGGGCCTGTGACATCCCCACTCTGAGCTCAGAGTCCTTGGCTGTACAGTGATGAGTTGGATTTGACGATCTCTTAAATTTCTTCCAGGTCTAACATTTTAGGCTCTTAAATTGTGAACTCTGAGCTAGAAGAGGACACACATGGAAAGCTAACATTAATCTCTCAAAATTTGACCTGTAACATCTCTGTTAGAACCAAGATAACCATAAGCCACAAACACATCTCTTAGTAAAAGGAGGAGTGATGGTCTGAGGACACCCACATTTATCAGTCTTTCAGGAAAAATTAGCCAGTTCAGGAGCTGGAAGATAATAATAGCACACACTGCAGTCCATCTATGGCCCATGTATAATTTGGCAAAGCTGCCCAGTTGGTTGAGAGGTCTAAACAAAGTCACTGAAGTTTATGATTCCAGTGAGAACTCAAGTGCTAGAATTCTTCAGTGGCCGACTCTGTCTTCAGAAACCTCTATCCCAGGTGCAAAGTCAATTTCCATGGTCTGTGTTCCTTGACTTCCTTCCATTCAAAGAAGACATGTCTGGTGCTGGCCTCTGAGCCCATGCAGGAGGCCTGCCTGAATGCTCATAACCCCCCACCTCCACCCAGAAACACACGGGCCACCGTGTTCAGGACCCCTGTGGTTTCTTTCCTGCCCATCGTTTGCCCTGGGCACAGGGTCTCTTCCTCCGCTGAGTTTATAACTCACCCGTCTTGGTGAGGGCTGCCCCTGAGGCAAGACCACCATCCACCCTGTGCCAAGGGGACTCTCCCCTTCACACTCGAGCTGACTCTGTTAGGGCCCTTTGGTGTCCAGAGGTCCCCAGAATTACTTTATTTCCATTTAAATATGTTTTCCCTTGATGCAGGATGAACCAAGAGAAGCAAAAATACTAATCAAAATGGAATGCAAATATCCAAGGCTCCTTTCTCTCAGAAAATGCCCTATGCCCCCCCTCCCCCTCCCTGCTGTGGTACTAATGTTTTAGAAATAGAGGGGACCTCTGGAGAGACAGGATAATACCAAATTTTAAAATCTGTAGAAAATGAGTACGGGGTGGGCGGCACTATTACTGCTACTAAAAATAAGCTTCGGGAAGCTACAATAAATGGAAAAACCAGAAGAGTCGTTCCTTTTTTAAAACCGTGCTGAAAATTCTGTGTGTTCAGGAGCCATTTTCTCTAGAGATTTCAACAATAATACTTTGGATTCAATATTCATTTCTGCAGTGGTCTCTCTCCCATTTTGTCCCACGCCCGCCTCCCACTCCACCATCCCAGTAATGCAGGCTGAGTATTGAGCTTATTACCCATACAAGAGAGCGTGGCCTGCCAACTGAACGTGGTGCCAGATACCACAGCGCTGGTGCAATTAAATCCTGCATGCTCCTTGGTGTACTGAAGATTGGAAGTACCTTATTTTATTTTTCAGGGAGTTCAAAGGCTACTGGAGACAAACAGCCCAGTGTTGGAGAGAAAGGAAGTCTAAAGTCACCCCTGGATGTCCCCTTGGACTTGGGGGTTCCATCATTCCATGTAGCCTGCTGTGCCGGCACAGTCTGCTTCTCCCTGAGTGGATAAAGCTCTCTGCCATTACCTCGGGGTGTGCCAGGCGGAGGGGCCCACCCACACCACCATCTCCAGGCAGGCTGGAACATGTCCTAGTAGCCCCGTGAGCCATCAGCAGCTCCACCTGACTAAAGAAATGATTGCAGAAATGATTTTCTGTGTGACAGCAGTATACCCGAGCCACCTTTTTTCACTCCGAGTATTCAGATTGCAGGACACTGGCTTCCAATATTCAGCCAGCTTTGGTTTCCAAGTGTGATGCTGGACAATGCTACTGGACCTAGTCACAGACTCTTAGCTGAGCTGTTCTGAGAATTCAGGAAACATCTGGGATTTTAACAGAAAAACAAAAAGATTGTCTCCAACCTCTGGCCCCAGTGTCAATGTTTTGGGGGCTGGCTCTTTAGCACTTGGCTGGGGAAGGGGGGAGGGGGGCTAGCAGAAAAAGTCAAAAGTTAGCAGTAAATCTAGAACCAAAACTTATTCCCGCCCTTCCATCTTCTCCCAACCTTCGCCTTTGATGAAATATTTAACCCTCACACTCAAAAATATACGGAGAAAGATGTGAGAAAATCTGTAGAAAGCAGACTCAGAATATTTATAAAGGAGGAATTTATAAAGCTGCCAGTCTGCTTCCCTCATTTTAAAAACAGGGAAACAGAAGCCTGAAGATTTTGAACAGGGTCCCCAGCCAGCGTGTGTCAGAGCTGGGGACAGAACCTGAGTCCAGGCCTCTGCCTCCTAATTCAGAGTTCTCGTCACCCACAGGGGCCTTGTTGTTGTTTCTTATTTGATGCTTGGGGCCTCTGGCTAAGAGAGTGCTCTCAGGTGGGACGAGAGTGAAAGGCCTCGACTTAGAATGCCTCTGTCTTTTTAACAAGGCAATCTGGAATACATTATTATTTTTTTTCGTTCTTTGTTTCGGTCCAGGCATTTCTGCCTCTTAAAAGCAGCTAACCCTTCACCACAGAGGTGATGCAGAAATCTACCAATAAAGTAAGCCTGAAAGCCCGTTGCTTCCTGCAGAAAAATCTATATGTACCCTTCAGCCTCATAATTGAGCTGTAAAGGGGAAAATAAAATTGTTTCCTAGCCGTGTGCAGCCATTCCGTCCAACATGCCAATAAAAAGCAAGTGGTGTTTTTGTCTGTGGGATGTTCAGGTTCAGAGTCAGATCTATGAGGCCAAACAAGAGCTTGGTTATTGCCAACAAACGATTACACTCCAGGTTGTATTGAACAGAGAGACATATTTGAACTCTTGAGACTAATTGGAAGAGTTCTGAAATGTCAATGTTGACGTTCCCTGTCTGGATTTCCTGAAACACACTGGAAACTAACCCTGAATCTTAAAAACACTGGCTTCCAGGAAGCTCCATGATTCAATCAGATGTGACTATTAATCCTAGGTAAATCACTTAGCTGACTGGTACCCTCTTTTGTCATCAGGTAGGTGGGTAATAACCACCTGCCATATCTTTTCCAGAGAGTTACTGGGAAGATCAAATAAATAATAACATTCGATCGTAGGGTCCTTTAACTTGTAAGGAGCCCTGGTGGCACAACGGTTAAGAGCTCGGCTGCTAACCAAAAGGTCGGCAGTTCAAATTCACCAGCCACTCCTTAGAAACTCTATGGGGCAATTCTACTCTGTCTTATAGGGTCACTGTGAGTTGGAATCGACATGATGGCAATGGGTTTGGGTTTTGGGTTTAACTTGTTAAAACCCTCACATCCTCAATCTCAGTCAGTGCCTCAGTTACCTGCTACAATACCTGTCAACAGGCAAAGACCACCTTCCTCAAGTCAACCCTCTGAAGTTGGGGTTAACAGTCCCATTTTAGAGATGAGAGGACTGAGACTCAGAGGGGTTAGGTGGCTCATCTAAATAAATCCCCACAGGTAGAGAGCATCAGAGAAGGGACAAAGCTAGACTGGCTAGCTCCACATCCAATCCTCTCTCCACGGAGTCACAGTGCTTCTACACGGTACAAGGGAAATGCTCTGAAAGGTGAAGAGTGACAGTGTAATGACTAATTAAATTCACTCCCCTCCCACTGTCAGTCATGTCAGTGTTTAGGAGTCCGTGCTCCTCTCCACGGACATAAATCATCTTTACAAGTCTCTGGCTGTCTTTCTGACTCCAGCAAGCGCCCCTGTGATGGAAGCAGCTGGCTGTGTCTGATTCACCGATGGATGGATGAAATGGCCTGGCCAGCTATGCGGTGTCCTCACTGCTCTTGGGGCCATTTACACAGCTCGAGCTGAGAACGCGGGACCAACTCAATCTTTCATCATATTTACTCGTTGATTTTATTTGCAGATAAAATAGATGGTCACCTTTCTGTTGTGATTTCTGGGTTCTCAGGGGAAAGCTCCCCTTCTTTGGCCCCTTCCCATGCCTTCCCTTAAATTTTAAACCCCTTGGATGGGGATTTAAAAGGACCATTTTACAACGAGAGAAAGGCTTAAAGTGCCAATATATTAAACAATCAGTATTGAGTGATGGACTTTTACACTAATGAATAAGTAAAATACTAAGAAGTTCTTTATGGGAGTAAGGGGCGGAGGAGAGGAGATGATGGTTTCAGGACCTGATACAGGAAAGATGACAGAGGTGGGAAGACAGCGGAACAAATATGTTAGGAATCCTGCAGTCAGTCCACTTGCTACATTGTTTTGCTCAAGGCAACGCTTTCAAACCCTCTAGATGCTAGAAAAACGGTCTGAGGAACCGTTAACAGGCTCAATCGTTATTTTAAAATTATTTTAAACAGCTTTACTGAGGTATAATTTCATACCACAAATTTGCCTATTATAAGTATACAACTCAGTGATGTTTTAGTAAATTTATAGAGCACTGCAGCCCTCACCACTACCCAACTTTAGAAACTGGTTCAATTTGAAGAAAGAATCCTTTTAAAAGGTAATGCTACTTCTTGCCCATCCCAACACTTCATGAAATTTGTAAGAATTGATTCTTATCAACTTCTGTCTAAACTAGGCTCCACAGTAACATTGGATAAGGACAGCCATGCTTTGGAGGGTCTGCCTGCTTTCCCTGGCATCTGAACAATTGTGTGCTGGGGTTTGGGGGTGAGCTCAGAGCCCAGCCACATAGCACTCAGACACAAGGAAGGGGCCCTGCCACTTCCCCAGCCTCCATGCCCACAACTTCCTAAGTTACAGAGAGCTCCTGGTCATACTTCCAATTTCCAGAGCCAAGAGGGCAAACATGTGATCAGCCCCTCGACCCCAGCCTCCTCCTCCCCCACCTCTCCTTGGAAAAAAAGCCTGGAGGAAATTGGCCAACATCTTGGCCTTGCATTTTGGTTGCCAAGTCCCCCCCTTATTGTATTTGCACGTCTTAGAGGCTGTCAGCACAACTCCCCCCGCCCCCGACCACCATGTGACAGGCTGCACTGTCCTTTATCTCAAGGCACCAAATGACTTACCTCATTCTAGGTCTTCCTATCTCAGTGCTAGTCAAGTGGAAAGCAGAAAGGCAGGTTTGTCTTAAGGCAAACACTGGAACGAAGACATGGCAGCTCTTTGTTGGCATTTGTTAGCAGCAGACAGTGGTAAGGAATGGGTAAGAGCAAGTATTGGGGTGAGGACAGAACCTACTTCATCACTACGGATTTACCATTTAGGGTCAAAGTAATGGTCTATTAAAGGGAGTCTGAACACAAGCTGTTCTCTCTTCTGAGAATCCTCTTTCTTCCTCCTGTCTGTCCTTCTACCTTGTAATTCCTTGAACTCAAACAACTGACTGTTCCTCCCAAGTCACTATTTCCTAGGAAACCTTCTGGTGCATTAGGTGTTGCTGCCTCAGGTCTGTCTCCCCCTGGACTGTGAGCTCTGTAGGGAAGGGACCATGTCTAGCCCCGTGTCCAGCACCTAAAGATGCTCAGTAGATGACTGCACTTGATTGACTCAGAAGGGCTGTGAAAACCAAGCGGGGCTCACAAGCAGAGCAAATACTTCCTTCTTCAGGCAGCTATGCTAATTTGCCAGACTTCACAGGGCCAGGGAAGGATTTGTGATAATTTGTTGAATTAAGAAGTTGTTTTGGACTCAAGAAACACCAAATGTAAACTGCTGTGTTGGATCGCAAAAGAAAAGGTGGGAGGCTTTGGGGAAGGGGTTTTCCCAAAGAACTTGTCCAGTGAGAAGACTAGAAGCCTACTAATTCTACACAGCCAAGCTTTGTGAGAGAAAGGCCACCACTTCTCCTTGTAAACATCTACAGCCAGATCTATAGTCAAGACAAGGAATGCAAAGTGTGCTTTGATTTGTAGTTTATGGAATTGCCTCCATGGTTTTAATTTTGTCTATCTTGTCCACTGTTGTATCTCCAATACTTAACACAATGCCCAGCATATAGAAAGCACTTAGTAAATATTTGTGACGTGAATGAATATTTCATACTCTGACTGGCTTCTTTTCTCATAAAATATGTATTTTTTTTTCTTATGCTCTGAAAGCATACATGTCTTGAAATGAGTCTTGTTTCGAATATCTCACTTGTCTCAGAGGTGGTGCTCCATGAACACAATTAATATACATGGATGGTAAATCCAAGGGAATCAGGGTCTGGGAGTTCTACCATTTATAAAGTAAAAGTAGTGATGAGGCCAAATCCCAGACACCACATTATCCACGTTCTGAGTGACCCCAGAAACGTGAGAGAGCTCTGGGGGCTAGCGGGCCTTACAGGAAGAAGTGTCTGAGTGAAGTGGTTGGGGAACAAATGTTTCTTTGATACTGTCTTAGTCATCTAGCGCTGCTATAACAGAAATACCACAAGTGGATGGCTTTAACAAAGAGAAATTTATTTCTTCACAGTAAAGTAGGCTAAAAGTCCAAATTCAGGGCATCAGCTCCAGGAGAAGGCTTTCTCTCTCGGCCTTTTCATCAATCTTCTCCCTGGACTAGGAGCATCCCCACACAGGGAACCCGAGTCCAAAGGATGCGCTCTGCTCCCAGCACTGCTTTCTTGGTGGTATGAGGTGCCCCACCCTCTGCTTGCTTCCCTTTCCTCTTATCTCTTGTAAGATAAAAAGTGGTGCGGGCTATACCCTAGGGAAACTCCCTTTACATTGGATCAGGGATGTGACCTGGTAAGGGTGTCACAATCCCACCCTAATCCTCTTTAACATAAAATTACAATCACAAAATGGAGGACAACCACAGGATGCTGGGAATCATGGCCCAGCCAAATTGACACACGTTTTTTGGGGGGACATAATTCAATCCACGACAGACACCTACTCTGATTCACGTTGGGCAAAGTGCTCTCTTCTGTCATCTCAGTTCTCACCACATTAACCTGACTTTACAAATGAGGACAGGATCAGAAAGGCCACAATCATATCCAATGCTGCCAAGCTAAAAAGTAGCCATGCCAGAGGCCAAACACAAATCTATCAAACTCTAAAGACTAAGATTTTCCAGTCCACTATGTATCTGGCCTCTAGTATTCCTCCAGATTTTGAATCTCAGTAGTGCAGAGTAAACCAAAAACCAAACCCAGTGCCGTCGAGTCGATTCCGACTCATAGCAACCCTACAGGACAGAGTAGAACTGCCCCATAGAGTTTCCAAGGAGCGCCTGGCGGATTTGAACTGCCAACCCTTTGGTTAGCAGCTGTAGCACTTAACCACTATGCAACCAGGGTTTCAGAGTAAAGGACCAACAAAAACGAGGGGAACCTTCAATGGGATGGACTGGTAGGATACGCACAACAGTGGACTCAAAGATATCAATGGTCATGAAGATGGTGCAGGACCAGGCAACGTTTAGTTCTGTTATGTATAAGGTTGCCATGAGTCAGGGCTGACTGGATGGCAACTAACAACAAACAGTAACAGGACAGAGTCAAATCTTATTCATCTCTATATCCTGCTCTCCCCAGTGTGGGCTATAAGAGGTACAAATACAAGTTCTTCGAGCTGCTCTGGGATCACAAGCACTGAGACTTCTTTACCAATAAATGTTCTGTGAAGAGCCCAGACACCACCCGAGGGCATGTACTTACAGAGCCTGCCCTCTCCCACCCCCCAGCAAGTTCTCAGGAAGCACCAATGTAACTGGTGCAGCATGCAAGCCAGAGAGATGTTTTCCTGCTTCTAAACAAAGCTTTGCAAGTCACATCTTATCAACAATAACCTTGGGGGCTTGAGGAAGTCCTTCTAGAGCTAGCTGTATCCAAAGCCTCCTCCTCCACATGGCCAGCCTGGCTGCACAGCAAGGACAACACAGAGCTCCCTGGTTTGCACTCAACCTTCCTTTTCACAACTTTAGAGGGTGATTCTGAGTGTCAGGCATGGTCAAGTGTGAACGACCAAGAGGTCGGCATTAGGAGGCTTGGGCTCTAGCCCCTGCTTTACCATGGTTGGGGTTAGGGAGTTACATATAGCAAGGGGGTGGCTCTAAGGCAAATCACTTTTCCTCCCTGGACCTCAGTTCCTCATCTGTAAATTGAAAGAGATTTGACAGATTATTTCTAAGCATCACAGAATTTTCTACAGTAACGCAAATACTTCATTTCTTTGCTGTCCAAAATGGCGACCACATATGCCTATCGAACACTTAAAATGTGGTTAGTGTGATTGAGAAATTGAATTTTTTATTTTATATAAGTTTAATTAATTTAGATTTAAATTTAAGTAGCCACATGTGGCTAAAAAAAATTGGATAGCAAAGCAGGGACTCTTCAGCTCTAAGAAGTGGAGAAGGAAGCAGTAGAGGACAGCATTCGAAGTTCCAGGTCATGCAGATGTGGACTCAGGCCCCATTCTGCCACTTCCTAGCTGCAGGGGCTAGCCCAAGACGTTTAACCTCCTCAAGCCTCAGTTTCTTCCTCTATAAAATGAAGACGGTAGTGGCTTTCACACAAATTTACAGTGAAAATTAAATGAGATAGAGCAGTTAGTACACCATCTGTCACATGAGGGTTCCGTACATGGAGGCTATTAGCAAACGTCTATAAAATGGCCCTGGATTCGGGGTGGGGTATTTCTTTCTCTAATTAAGCCATTCTTTTCTCTTAGGACATGTCACATCTAAAATTAAGTGGAAGAAGGGGGTGGTTAAAATGGCCTGGGTGGGGCTGTGGAGGGGCAGGGGAAGAGGAGTAAAGGAAGGAAAGGCAGTTTTGCCTATTTAACATTTTTCCCAGGGCTGTTTCAGTCTGCGTTGTTTGACTGATGGGGTCAAATTACATAAGCTCTAGCTAGAGATTCAGATTCCCTCAGCAGTGTCTGTGTTGTGTAATGTGCACAGCCTTGTCATGGAACAGCTCCGACTGGCCAGGGATTTCGCAGAAGGCATCAAAAGTGAGATTTACAGTTCACCGCAAACGAGGAAAGGGTCCTTGGCATTCTATCACAGATTCTGGGACAGCCTGAAACGCCAGGAAGACTCACTCTGTGCTTCTCAGATGGTGTTTTCTAGCTAGAATAATTAAACAGAGAGCTCTACCCATTAGGCTACAAGAGAAAGCAGTAGATGAGAAAGTAGTGCCCCAGCCCCCTTTCCCTCCAAATAAGCCAATTTTGGATGATTTACATCAGCTCCATCTTAAATAGCTTCTTACCCAGCCAATCCTCACAAACACCATTAGATTCCCCTGGAGAGTTTTTAACAATCCCAGTGCCCAGGCCACACCACATACAATGACATCAGAAATGGTGGGCATAGGGCCCACGCATCAGAAATTTTCTAAGCCCCTTGGGTGATTCTACTGTGCAGCCAAGTTTGAGAACCACGTGTTTGGAGGGACAGATCCGATAGAAACTTAGTAGTTAACTGCGCAGCGGGCCCCGATCTGTATCAGACGCTTAAGGCCTAATCAGATCATGCTGATGTTTCACTTAGCACTTTGCTTATTGCAACTAGAATGTGACTCAACCGACATCCTCCTTAATAAAGTCTAATTTGGGCCAGTTCCACGTTGTTAGTGTTGACAGGGAAATTCCCCGTTGAATTGGCGCTGGGTGGATGGGGGTGAGGGGTGCTTTAAAATCAAGCCTTGAACGAGTGTCAGGCTCCTGAAACACAGCGGCCAACGGAGGAGCCGCTTCAACAACTTCTGCACTCTGCCACCTGGTGGGGCCTGCTCCCAGCTTCATCACAGCTCTTCAGCTTCGGGTTCCCGCCCCTTCTCCCCAAATGGATGTAATTTAGGAAAATGTCATGCATTTTCAATCCAATTTACTGGTGCCTTCCACACTGATCAGACTTCCTTCTCCTTTTTCCTCCCACCTGGTTAATATAATTATTGCTTTCACACTGGGAAGCCATTTTACGTAATGGCTTTGTTTGTTGCTATGGTTACAAGTTTAATAGCACTTTGGAATATAAATCTATCATCCCCTGAAAGTAGCTTTCTGTTTGCCAAGGTGCGGCCCTTACGCACATCACGAAGCAAGCTGAGTAGCAGCATTAGTTTTCTGTCGCAAGGAAAGTGATCTTTCTCGGTCTGACTGTATCTGCAAGTTCTCTGAGTTTAGTCTAGGAGCTCCTCTGAAATTGCTGGGTGCTGTCCTACTTTCCCCCCTGGGATTTTCCTGCCATGAGTGAGGCACCCACAAGAAAAGTCATCCGAGAGAGAAGCGAGGTAACATAAGCTGTGGTTGTGGGCCAGGGCCCTCGTGCTTCACAACTGAGAATTTTTACTGGTCAGTTTACTGGTGCTGACTTATTTCCCAGCTAAAGGCAAGCACTGAGGACATAATCTTCCAAGAGTTAAATTTCTTTGGGTGTAATCCTTTCCTCTCACACATCTGAAGCATCACCATTTACTTCCTGATGGAAAGAGACTTACAATCTCCCTTCAGAAAATGACCAAATTTCAGATCCAGGTTCATCCTGCCACCCTCAAGTGCCGAAGCATGACTGTGTCTCAGCTTTGACAGCGTTTCACATCCAAATGAATCAGACCCAGCCCTCAGAGTACAAAAGTTGTGCTGCCTGTGATTCGGACCTTCCTTCCTCCCTCGGCCAAGGATAACAGCTAACGCTAGAGGGCTGAGCATTTACCACAGGCCTCATCTAGTCCTCGTGACTAGCTTCACCTGGCATCACTCTTATTTTACAGAGGAGGAAACTGAGGCTCAGAGATGAAGTACTGTCCCCAAACCATACATCTAGTCAGTGGCTAAGTGAGGACTCTGAGTTCTTCCTTCAATTTAGTGTGCCCTGGCTGCCAACCCAACAGTGGCTGACCTTCCAGGGTCAAACACCAGTGGGTGAGAGAAAAGAATGAACAAGCAATATCAACGCTTTTAGTAAGGACTCGATTAAACCAAGCTGAATGACCGCAACCATCTTCTTCCCCCTCTAAAAACAAAACAAAATAAAAAGTCACCATCGCGTCGATTCCAAGTCATGGCGGCCCCACGCGTGTCAGTGTAAGAGAGAGTTATTGGTTTGGTAGCCCATTGGTGAATTTCCACTTTTTTTTTTTTAATAACTAACCAGTCATGTCATTCAAATTTGTTATCACAGAGCAGGTACATGGTTATTTACGGCACTCACAAGACAGGATAATTTGCAGTTATGTAATTCCATGTAATTACGATCGGAATTGCCACGCAGAAACTGGGCTCTTCAGCAGCATGTGATTACCACCAAATGGCTACCTTGGTGTTACCTATTAATGACATGATTAGTTGTGGCCTTGTAAGAAAAAGTTAAGTCAGGAACTTAACTTTTCCTTCTCAATTGACAGAAGAAAAGCAGGAAGCTTAGAGAAACTCGGAATCCTTTTTTTCCCCCTCCATCTTCTACCAGCAAGAGAGGGTGTCTTCTACCAGCAAGAGAGGGTGTAGTTGTGCAGGTCTGTCCTGTTTCTGGGTGTGTCTGGGGTGCCCTGGTGGCTGGGAAAAGGAGCTGTGTGAGTTTCAGCAAAGGGTGCAAGCTCTCAGTTGTACCAGGCTGGTCGCTGTGTCGGTTGAGCTGGGGTGCAGGTGGGAATTACCAACTTGTTGAACAGCAAGCAAGGAAGCTCAGAGCACCTATGCTTGGGCTAAGAGGTGCTGGAATCAGAAGCCTGAGTAACTGCCTGGTTGTCACTGTTGTGGGGATGAGGAGAATATGAACTGCAGAGATGTGGGTTCCTGATGCTAGGGGTGCTATGAAAAAATATGCAGCTCACATAACATATATTGAGTATGCAAAAAAAAAAAAAAAAAAGTTGCTGTCAAGCGGATTCTGACTCACAGTGACCCTACAGGACAGAGCAGAACTGCCTCATAGGGTTTCCAAGGCTGTAGACATTATAGAAGCAGACTGCTGGATCTTTCTCCTGCAGAACACCTGGTGGCTTCAAACCACCAACCTTTCAGTTAACAGCCAAGCATTTAGCCACTGTGCCACCAGGGCTGCAACACCTCCTGCCAAAATTTAAAAACTTGTCCCAAGGCTGGTTTGCTTGGCAACACTGCCCTCCTTTTCCCTTCATCCTCATCCCTCTCGAGCTGACTGTCCTCTTCTGAGGTTGCTCTTGCTGGTTATTCTCATGGGGTATCACCGTGTGATGAGTTCCCAGCCTCTAAAAGCACTGTGCTTGCAGTGTGCACAATAAGGGGATCATTTGATCTTAGACCTGCAAGGAGCCCCCCCGCCCCATTTAACAGGGGGAGCCAAGGAAGAAGGGTTAATGTATAAGAAGCGGCAGAGCCAGGTCTGGAACCCACACCCGCCACCTCCGGGTGATTTTCCATAATGCAACTTCGTCAGAAAGGAGTCGATGCTTTAACATTGGGACGAAGCTAATATAAATAATAGCCGTAAAGGGAGTGCCTTTGCATTCATTACGAAAACTACTCCGGGATAGTTTTTTTTTTTTTTTTCTTTACCTTTTCAGTGCTCTTATATAAAGATTCCTGTATCAAATGATTCCTTTCAGTGGTCAGGGCAGGCAAACTTTGCTCCTCCTGACCTGAAATGCCCCCTACTTTGAGATAAAGACAGTGCTGCGGTTCACAGTGCTTCCCTTTTCCCCCGACTGCTAGGAAGCTGAGAGCTGTATTTTGAGCTCATTGCTCTAATTTTCTGCAGACAGGAGTTTTTAATTACAGGTTTCTTTTCCTCTCCTTGCTTGGTACCTGTTTTTGTTTTATGTAAATTGTTTCCATCTTTTTGTACGCATCTTTTTATTATAAAATTTCTAGATGGAGGTAGGGCTCTCAACCAATCAATAAAAAATAATAATAATCTCAAACCTGGGGATTCAGACAGGAAGGAAACAAACTCTTGCAGAATTTACAGAAGAAGCTGTGAAGGGTCATACACTCTCCTGGGCTATCCACCAAAGGGGAAGGGGAGGACTGGACAATTTAGGGAAAAAGCCAGTAGCTAGAAAAGGTCAGTTCTTTTACTAGCTCTGCTCAGCCTCAGCAGCCACATCCCCACCAATAACCGTGACATCCAGAAAACAAAGGCAGAAACAAAGGTGCCTGGACACCTTGGAGCAGTACAATTTGGAGAGAGAAATATGGTAACTTGGAACACATTAAATAAATGGAAAGAAAAGCAACTAACATTCCCCGGATGACCACAATATGCCTGGCACTGTGTGTACTACATTTTATCCATCTGTCTGTCTATCTACCTACCTACCTACCTGTCTACCTACTTGTCTATCTACCTACCTACCTATCCACCCACCCTACCTATTTACCTACCTACCTACCTACCTATACTATCTACCCGTCCGTCTATTCACATCCTTCCATTATCTGCCCGTCCGTCCATCCGTCCATCCATCCATCCACCTACCTACCTACCTACCTACCTATCATCTATCTATTTACCTACCATTTTATCATCTACCTCTCTATTATCTTTCTAGTTACTCTTTTCCTAGTAATTCTCTAAGGTTGGTTTCATCATCATCATTCTTACAGATAAAGCAGCAGAGGCTCAGAATTCAGGAGTATTTTCAAGGTCAAATAATAAGTAGGCAGGGGATCTGAATCCATGTCCTTGTGTATCTGAAGCCCACATTCTTTCCATCTTGTCACCACATCCTCAATCCCTGTCACCTGGAACTCTCATCAGGACGTGGCCCATTTTACTTTTAGGCTTTTTTCTCCAGGCTTTACCAGCATCCAAATTGGGCTCCCAGGAAGAACAGGTTGGGGGCCACAGGTATGAAGGGTGACGATGACCCACCTAACCAAGAGGAGATGTCCATTCTCTGAGGCTGGTATGAACAGTGGGCTATTACAATAGGTACTTTTCATCCTTCAAAATGGAATTGTGATGACACTATTGCTATAATATCAGCAAATCTTCATGTATACCAAAAGTTGAGATGAATTGTATTGATATTTTTATGAAATCTCTTTTTTTTTCTTCTTTTTGATGTTTTCTGTGCTATATGATTTTTGGTATCCTTTGGAATGACATGCTATTATGTCCAATCACAGATGCAGGACACTTCAGAAGAGTTTTTCTCACATTAAACTTATCTAAAGGAAAACTCATGAAGCCCTGAAGGTCCAAATTGGGCCTTGGGGTTCCTCAACCCTAGACCAGATTATCCGAGGCCCAGATCCCAGTCTGGGTTCTCCCCTAGAGCCTTCTAGGACACTATGTTATTCTTCAACCTTAAAAGGAATTAATGACATAAAGTAGTTAATTTCTGAATCTATTTTTAGAGAAAATAGATATGGCAGAAAATAAAAAAAAACTCTTGCTCCTGGTTCACACATGCCTACCCATGGCCCTACCATTGCACTTCCAGGAATACTCTCAATGGAAATGCACACTAATATCCACCCAAGGACATGTACAAGAACGCTCATAGAGGCACTATTCATAACAAACTGAAAGTGGAAATAAACCCATTTCTGTCAATAACAGAATGGATATATAAATTGCGGTGTTGTTCTACCATGGAATATTACATAACAATGAAAAAGGAAGATCTGTTAGAGACAACAACATGGAAGAAATTCACAGACATAATGTTGGGCAAGGAAGCCATACATAAAAGACTACACATGACTGTATTTATATAAAGTTCAAAATATATACAAAACTCATGTATGGTGCTAGAAGTTAAGGTCATGGTTACTTCTGAGGAGGGGTAGTGACTGACAAGGTCACAAGATGGCTTCGGGGATGCTGGTACTATTCTGCTTCATGATCTGGGTGTAGGTTACTTGGAGTGTTCATGTAAAAATTCACTGTGCTGTACAACTAAGATTTGTGCACATTTGTATATATATATTATATGTCAATAAAAAGTTAAAGAGCAAGATAAGGGTTCAGTTCCCAGCTCTGCCACTCACTCTGTAAATTTTGGAACTCATTTCACCATTAAGCTACAGCTTCCTCATCTGAGGAATGGGGATAAGATTCCCATCATACAGGTTGTTGTGAGGATCTGAGAAGACACTGCATGTAGAACATCCAGCCCTGAGCCTGACACATGGGAGGTGCTCAATATATGGTGCTCAATGACAGTATAACCAACCCCCATGTACACAGCACCCAGCTTCAGTAATTACCAACCTATGGTCAATCCTGTTGTATCTCTAACCCAAACCACTAGATTTTTTAAATATCATACTTTGAAGATACATACTTTCATCCATATATACTACCATTGCATCTCTACAAAAAAACTCATTTTTAAAAACATGCTTACCATTATCATTAAATACTTCTACTAGTAATAATAACCAAGTTTTTCCAAGTGTCTCATAAATGTCATTTTATAACTGGTTTGCTCAAATCAAGATCCAAACAAGGTATATTTGGTGCATAGCTTTTCATTCTTAATTCACCTCATCTGTTTTAACACAGCGCCAAGGCGAAGGACAGGGAGGGTTCTATGACACCTAGTCACCAATCACAAGATACTTTCTGGGGGAGGAAAAAGGGTTCTGTCATGAAGGTTCCTAAACACACCCAAAGTTCTGGTCTGGGGTGCTATTCTGAATTCTTTTAGAACCCTGGATGGCTGCTGTCACTGTCAAAGGTAGGTCTAACCAATAAAGGAAAGGCTCTTTAACACAAGGCTCTGGATACAAATGGGAGAGCAACCACTGTTATCATACGATAAACAGAAGCAATTCTGTACAGGGGATCTCCTAGAAGACAGACAAGGTGTGGTATCTGGTCTCAAATATTTACATGAAACAAGTGCTTTAAGTTCCTCAAATAAATAGGCTGCCCAAATTAACGTGGAAAGAAAGCAGACAGAACCCACTTTCTTGCACTCTGTATCTTTCCCTCTCTCTTTCAGCACTGCCCAAAGAAGCCTTGGTTTCATCTTCATTGTATTATCTTGCACGCTGGAGGCCCCCCTCTGAAGTCTGAACAAAGGCAGGATCGCGTGCCAAGCAGCATCTTACCTGTGCCGACTTCTTAAAAAATGGATTGTCTTTTGGGTGGCAGGCACTTACAAGTTCTTAGTTTCAGGGAAGCATCTTAATGCATTTTTTTAAATAAACAGTTAAGGTTGCTATCTCCTCCAACAAGATCATGCGTCCCCGAGGACAGGGCCTTCATTTTATTCACCTGTGTATTCCCTACCTCATCCCAGCCCAGCACCTAATACACAAAACCAAACCAAACCCGTTGCCATCGGGTCGATTCCAACTCGTAGTGACCTTACAGGACAGAGCAGAACTGCCCCAAAGGGTTTCCGAGACTGTAACCTTTACAGAAGCAGACTGCCATATCTTTCTCCTGTACCCAACACTTAGAAGGCCCTAAAACGAATGACTATGGGGCAAATTAGTGACCGAGTGAAGCCTCAAGTCTGGTTTTATTTCTGTGAAACTGATGGGATGACCTAAGGCAAGTCATCTAACTTACTTGGGCTTCAGATGATATTTCTAGAGTCTCTTCCAACTCATTAAAAAAAAAAAAAAAAACAAAAACTCCACAACCCTAGAATGTATTTGCTTTACTTACTACTCTGCTGTGTTGATCCATCTATTAACTTAATCTGAAGGCTGACTGCTAAGCAGAATGCTGATGCCTGTCAGAATGATCCACAGTGATGAGGCCTTCTTTTGTCAAGCGGCCCTATACCTTCTGCGCCTTTTGTGCTCTCATGACAAATCAGAGGGGCAACTACCCCACCCACCATCGCCAGAATGAACTCTCCCATCTAGCTCACCAAACAGCATGGTGTGTTAGCTATGGCTGAACTAAGTCACCTGGCTAAGCCAGGGTGAGGAGACACTAGGAAGCATTTCTCTTCCCCTACTCCGTGGCTGACTGCTGTGTGCACAGCTGTGAGGACTGCCCATGATTCACACGTGTGAGCGCAGGGTGGTATGCTCCCAGAGGTGAGTGTGGTGGGGTCAGTACACTGAAAAGGCACCAAGTCAAATGCACCCTTGGTGTTTGCTGTCCCCTTCCTGATGCCCATTCCATCCTCCCTTCCAGGGACCTAGGTATTAGCCCATTCCAGAAAAGATCTCTGGCTCTAAGCTTGTTGACAACTCCTTCTCAAGGCATGAGCTGATGACCTCTTGAGGCTTAAGGTGTGACTAGTGTGGATGCTGGGAGGATGGAAGAGAGGATTGAGTTACATTTATTTGGTCCTTTTTCACTCATTTAAAGGAAGGCACATGACTGGGATGACTATTCTCTTAAACTTTCTTATTGCACACCTTATATATGATCATAGTATAAAGATATAAAAATAAAATTTGCTGTTGTTTGTTGTTGTTCGGTACCATGGAGGCAATTACGACTCATAGCCATCTCATGTGACCCAGTAGAAGTGCCCCATAGGGTTTCCCAGGCTGTAATCTTTATGGGGGCAGACCTCCAGGTTTTTCTCCCATGGAGCCAGTGGGTGGGTTCGAATTGCCAACCTTTCGGTTAGCAGCCAGGTGCTTCACTGTTGTGGTAACTTTAATTTTTTAGTTCCAAAATGAAGTTTAGAACAGCAACAACAAAAAATTAAAGCTAGCACATACTAAAGGCATTTTAAATTACAGAGCCTTCCAGATTTTTTCATATGCCTATAAGTGAATATATTTCTTATGTGTCCATAATCATGCTTCTACCCATCACGTTTAATGGCTTTGTGGAATTCTATCATATGGCTGTACGCTTCACTTACTGAAGTGAAGAGAGGAATTTTGAGAGAAAATTCTGAAAACAGAAAGCTTCAAAGATCCAAAGGAATCAATGTTGTATGAGAGAACAAATTGTTAAGGCCAGTAGTCTTTCCTAGCCCACCTTCAAATTTCCCAGCAGAAAGGCTTCTCATTGCCTGTCCTCTCAGCTGGCCATTTATAGGACTCGTCAGTGCATAAACTCAGGGGTCTATTTACGCAGGTCTAGGAGAAGAACTGGACTTGAAGTCAGAAAACCTGGCTTCAAATCCCAACTATGTCTCTTGCTAGCTCGGGACCTTGGACAAGACACTCAACCTTTCTATCTTCACATTCCTCATTAACAAGAAGGAGTAAAGTACTAACATACAGGGTAGCCTAAGGAGGTAACCAGGTGACCTGGTGAAAAGAACTTTGTAAACTGTAGTGACTAGAGAGATATGAGAAGTGATTATTTATAAGCCCTGTTACCATGTTCAAGAATTCAAAGATAATCTAACGACAGACAGAGCTCCACTATATCACATCCTAGCAGATGGACCCCAGCCACAGCCACAATTGCACAATACTCTCTCAATAGCATTTTTTGAAAGCTGTCAGTTTCCCAATCTTGGAACATCTCCCAGTTCAGAGCTTCTCACCTGTAGACTATCTACCCTTTCTAAATAGGATCTACTTCCAAAGGGGCATTTGAAATGCTTCCACATTCAAATGTAAAGGAGGCAGGCTGGACCAGCCAGGCCAGCCAAGAGATGTCGAGTTACAAACATTGTTAGGGGACACAACACACTGCTCTGTTTCCCCAGCACCTCCCTAGTCCCACGGCACTAACAACAAGCTGTCTATACAGCCCAGTCATAAAGGCCTGGTCTCGGCCTCACTGGCTGTCCTCAGAGATGAGTCAAGGCCATCCCCAGAGAGTCCAACATGCAGCTTCAGCCCAGCAGCTCCACAATTCAGCAAAAGTCCTCCACGGCTGACCTGGGGAGTGATCAGCTGACTGGCGATCTAAGGTGAAGCACTTTGCCTCTCTGGGACCCAGTTTCCTCAACAGGAACATGAGGGGATTGGGTTGGGTAGGTAGCACGATTCTTTCTATCTCAAAATGCCACTAACTTTTAAGTTCTGGTTCGTTTTTGTGTTCTTCTCGGTCCTGGCACGATGCCAGCAATAAAATAGATTCTCAGTCATAGTTTTTGAATGAGTGGGTGGATGAATGAATGGATGGCAACACTGCCTTTGCCATGAATGAAAACACAATGGTTGGGAATTCTACTAACTTATCACATGGTGCTAAGCCAATAGCTGTGCCAAAAAATGCTGAGCCAGTATCTGGCCTGCATGGTCTGACATGGGTAGAGACACCCACGAAGGCAGTAGGATAAAGTATATTGCCTGGAGCTGCTCCTGAAAACCTAGGGCATATGGCTGCCAAATGAATGACAAGAAAACATGGCACTAGGCTTGGAGAGGTAACATTCCAGACAGGTACACATCTATGGCTGCTCCGTATCTGCATCTATTATAGCTTATGCATGTAGTGACACATTGCTTTTCCAAAGCTTAATGTCCTGAGATCCAGGATTAGCCATCCTGGAAGGCGTCCTATCTGACCTGGCATCACCGAGAAACCTGGCTCTCTACAGCTTCCCAGGAGCCCTTGGTAAAGTCTCACATCTCCATCATGCTTATAGATTCAGCAGGACTCAAGGGATGCTGAGTTGCTGGGCAGATCACAGGGTTCTTCCCACCTCCGCCATGCCCCCAACCTCAGCTCTTGGCACACTGGTTTCCCACTGAAATACAACACTGAACTTACATAAATTGGTACAAGTCTTTCCAGACAGCACGACTGGCAATATGTAGAGAAACTTAAAAATGTGCATATACTTTGCCCCTGCAGTTCTATTTCTAGGAGATAATTGTGCAAATACCCAAACATGTATGTTACATGGGTGTTCCTTAGTCTTATTTACAAGAGAAAAATTGGGAACAACCTAAATGTCTGTCAGCACTGATACATGAGTTGAATGCATTATGATCTCTCTATGAATGAGTTACTACATATCATAAAAAAAAAGACAGAAAGTATATGGCGAAAGATGTCCACAGAGATTGCTGACTGAATGAAACTGTTTCTATGATACAGCCCATACATGTAAATCCATCCAGATATGTATGCAAAGAGAGATAACTGGAACGGCTGGCATAGGAATGTTCATTTACTACTTGGATCTTGAGATATGGGGTGAGTTTTATTCATTTCTTTATACTTTTCTTTACAGTTTGAACCCTTCTCAATGACCAAGTTATTTTTTAATATCAGAAAAAAAATTACTTTCATTTTGGAATAAAAAAAAAATCGCAAGGACATTCTTCGAAGGGAGAAAGAGTGGAGATCTCTCCAAAGAGTTGAAATGAATTTCTAAGCATGTGTGCAGTAGTCATGCTCATTTTTACAAACTGTGTACCCCAAAAATGTGTGTCAACTGGGCTAGTCCATGATTCCCAGTATTGTGTGATTGTCTATCGTTTTGTCATCTGATGTGATTTTCCCATATGTTGTAAATCCTATCTCTATGATGTTGATGAGATGGGATTAGCGGCAGTTATGTTAATGAGGCAGGACTCCATCTTTAAGATTAGATTGTGTTTTAAGCCAATCTCTTTGAAGATATAAAGAAGAGAAGTGAGCAGAAAGACAGGGGGACCTCATACCATCAAGAAAGCAGGGCCGGGAGCAGAGCGCGTCTTTTGGACCCAAGGTTCCTACGCTGAGAAGCTCCTAGGACAGAGAAAGATTGATGACAAGGACTTCCCCAGAGTGGACAGAGAAAGAAAACCTTCCCCTGGGGCTGACGCCCTGAATTTGCACTTCTAGCCTCCTAGACCGTGAGAGAATAAACTTTTGCTTGTCGAAGCCATCCACTTGGTGTTTCTGTTACAGCAGCAGGAGATAACTAAGACACTCATCCTTCCCATCTAACTGACAGAGAGAAACTATTTGGCATGTGTGGACCAATTCTCCTGAGTACTTTCACTCTAGCTGCCAGGTGACTGATTTCTGGAGTAGAATAGAGGTTCTACAAAGCATGAGTCCTAGGAAGCTCTGTCGTTTGAGTTTTAGAATGAAGGCAAAGGATTTCCCTACTACCATCTGTAACAGTCATTTACACTGGTTCATCGAATCCTCAGCTATAAGCAGCTGATGAACATTCCTGCCATTATAATTAAATAACACTTCTTTCCATTTTAAACACAGTCCCTGTATCTTCCTCCTTCTAACAACAGGGAACACATACAAAATCCAATCTTTGTAGAATGTGAGTGTCAGAAGGGATGTTAATGAACATCCAACCCAAGGTCCTACTTTACAGATGAGGATACACATCCCAGAAAAAATCAGTAACTCCAGTTAGATATTGACAGAGCCTGGATTAGAACCGAGGTCTTCTAGCTCCCAGTTCTGTGCCCTCCTCAATGTCCTCAGAGCCTTGCTCTTGTTTTTGAGCCCGTATTTTCTCTCACTTGGACTATGTCTAACAGGTTTTTCCTCCCTCATTCTTCTCTGTGCCAAATCTTGCTCCACCCGGGCACCAGAGAATTGCCTAAAACAATGATCTGACCATATCTTTCCCCTGAATAAATCCTTTCAAATGTTCCTCGTGGCCTGCAGGACAAAGTTCATGCTCCTCAGCATGGCATTTTTTTACCTCTCAGAATCTGGCCCCTTTGCTAGACTCATCTTTCATGCTTCACAAACTCAGTCCTACTCTATACCCCAACTACACTGAACTATTTGCAACTTCCCAAACAGCTAATATGCATATTTCTGCTTTTACATATATTCTTTGCCCTACCTAGAATAATCTTCTACAACTTGTTTGCTTGGAAAACTCCTACTGTCTCCAAAACCCAACTTAAGTATCCTTGGAGCCTTCCCTAATCCCTCAGGCACAACGATGTTCCCTACCACGTGCTCCATAAACCCCTGTGAATGACTCTATAATAGCACTCAGTAATTGTGAAGCGCATTTACCCTCCCACCACAGTGTAATTCCCTTGAATTCCTGAGTTTTGTCTCATTCACCTTTGTGAACATAGATCTGGTCACAAAAACCAAAGTAAACACTCAATAACATTTTGTGGGATGAAAGGATGACTACATGGATGAATGGACAGATGAGTGAATGAAACCATGCTGCCATTCCTTTTATTCACAAGTTCTTTCCTTAGGATGGAACCTTCTGGAAGTTAAGAGCAACAGCAAAAACCCCTGGCACTTAAAGAAGACCCTTTTACAACATATTTATGCACCACATGGCACCATGGAGAAACAGCCTCTCATACACAACAGCTGAAAAGACAGCATATTCTTTACTGCCAAGTAAAAAAAAAAAAAGGAGAGTTTATTCCAAGGGATGGCCCTATAAATAACTTATGTACAAACAAGCTCATAAATACACAAACAACATTCTAGACTGGAAGCTCATGGAAGCCAACAACAAAGCCATGCATACTCAGTAAGCCTGCATCCCCCTGTAACCTAACTCATGGCAGGAGCTCAGTAAATGCTATTTGTCAAATGAATAATAAATAGCCATAAATGAAGGTGTTAAACCAAGATAATGGGCAGCAAAGAGCAAACACTTCTCTATTTTCTTAGGCCCTTTAGATCTGAAAAAGACTCTGAGATCATCCAGTCCAAATCCTCACTTCACAGAGGAGGAATCTGAAGTTCAGAGACACAGAGTGACCTCTCCAAAGTCCCAGAGCACATTGATGGAAGACCCTGCACTGTCCCTGGGTCTTCTGATGGCTTCCACTATGCCACGTTGACTTTCCAGGCAAGCCTAAAGTAATGTTGACCGTAACACACAGAGCTGTAGGCACACAGGCTTCTGGAGATGGTGCCAGGCAGCAGCACCTGCTGGGGCGTGAGGTGCATAGCGAATCATCCCCAGCCAGGCTTACCTCAACTTCCGAAGTTTTTTGTTTTTTTTTTTAACTTAAATAAATCTTGCATTCTTTGGTGGAGTGTCCTCAAGTCAAACAGCTGACATATTTGCGTGTTCCCCTCCTCCACTTCCCTCTTTTGTTCTTCTCTTTGAGCTGGGTTCACTGGAGGTGCATTGTATGGTGCCCCTACTGGGTCTACGAGTCCCCTTTTTGGTTCAATTAATGAGCCATAAATAACCTAATGAAGGTGTCAACAAAGAGGGTAATTTATCATACCTTGTCAGAAGGGCGAGCCTTGTGAGGCAAAGGCTCATTCACAGTCTGGTACAACATGTTAAGATTTATTCCTGGCCAGGTTCGCTCTTTTTGAGGCCCCCCTTCTCCCAAACCAAAATTTATCTTCCACAGGAACCCTCACAGGTGTGCTGCTTTGACAAATAAGCTTTGAAGTCTGGTATTCATCACCGGCTGGTCTTTGTTGGGATGAAGGCAGCAGGAAATAAATTTATTTCAGAGGGAAGGTACTTGTGATTCAAACATGCTCAAGGGGAGCAACGAGGTTATTTCCATCCTTCTGGTTCTGCAAAAGGAAAGCAGGAGATAATGCTAGAACAGCTTCCTTCTCCATTATTACTACCTGGTAGAAGAATGGCCAGGACTTACTGAGATGGAGGCTCCAGTCATACGCTTCTGGAAATCTTGAGTTGGAAAATCTTACACTGGAGTGGAAAATGCTACACGACATCTTAGATGCTCAGAATCACTGGACCAGAATGTTTTCCAGCTTTTCTATTCAACTTCTGGCTTCCGTTGGAGCACCAGTTCTCTAATATTCGTTTGCATAACAGCCATCTGGGAATGCTTGTTAAAATATAGATTTCCAGGCCTCGCCCCCAAAGATTCTGATTCAGGAGGCCTAGGGAGAAGTCCTGGCCTTCATGGCAGTGGATTTAGGGAGGAGCCCAGGGATTTGTATTTTAACAAACTCTCCTGTTGCCTTCAAGTAACCCAGATGCATAGGACTTGTGGCCCACCCTTCAGAAATGCTGCTCAGAGTGTCTGGTGCTGTCCATTCTAACTTCCTGCGATGATGGAGATGCTCTCTATCGGCACTGCCCAACATGGTCGCCACTAGCCACAGGCGGCTACTGAGCACCTGCAGTTTGGGTAGTGTGAGAAAGGAATGGAAGTTTTTATTTCATTTAACCACTTAAAGTGTTAAGTCACCAGGTGTGGCCAGTGGCCACCACGATGGACAGCACACTTGGGGGCCCATAACCCCGCATACCTGAATTATGGAGAGCCTTTAAACCCTGGTGGCGCAGTGGTTAGGTGCTACGGCTGCTAACCAAAGGGTCAGCAGTTCAAATCCACCAGGCGCTCCTTGGAAACTCTATGGGCAGTTCTACTCTGTCCTATAGGGTCGCTATGAGTCGGAATCAACTCAAGGGCACGGCACTGGGTTTGGTTTGGTTTTGGTTTGCACCAACGAAAATCTCCACATGCACATACAACCTGACATACCAGTCCCCTCCCACTCCCCTGACTGCCAGCTAACAAATGCTGCAAGCCCCTAGGGCGTGCCCTATTTAGTCACTTCTAAGCTGGAAAAGGGAGAGGCATATCCTCCCACCTCCATTCCCAAGGTCTATACAAGTGGACGGACAGAGAGGTCCGTGGGGCTGCTAGGGGTCCTTGGAGATTAAGATATGGTCCTGGTCCCTTTGGGCCTCCCAGTAGAGGGACAGAAGACAAATATACAAGTGATCTAATATGGTGGCCAACTGTGGTAAGTGCTCTAAAAGAAGAAAACCTTAAGCTTATAAAAGGAAACATCTAAAGAAGTAAGGGGCCAGGCATCCTTAGCCTGCCCCAGCTAACATGGTCGACACTTCCACACATGAAAAATTCTCTCCCCACTTTGGAACTAATGAGACAGCCTTGTAGTTCATTGTGCCCAATTAACTGAGAGAACTTAAGACTTCTAAGTTCCTTCCTTGAAGTGTCCAAGGGAGGTTCTCCACTGTCTCCACCATGTTGAGATAGACACCCACCACCATGGTCACACGTAGTGTGTAGGGACCGGCATCACCTGAGGCCCTGCTAGACTGTAGAGACTGTGAGCTCCTTGAGGGGAGGCTGGGACTCCTCACCTCTGAGCCTGAGCAAGTAGCCGGGGGCCAGCAGTGGTAGGGTACAACCACTCTGTATTAAAATGAAGCGGCCTTCCAGAAAAGAGAAATGAAGTCCTCGTACATGCTACAACATGGATGGAGCTTTAGAACATCATGCTCAGTAAAATAAGTCAAGCTCAGAAGGACAAATATTGTATGACTTCACCTACATAAGAAGACAAGAACAGGCAAATGTATAGAGACCAAAGTCTGAGAGGTTAGCAGCGGTAGGAGGGAGGGGAAAGGAGGAGTCAGTGCTTATGGGGCACTGCGTTTCTGTTCATGAGGATGGAAAAGCTGCATTGATTAAGGGAAAAGGACGTCACTAAACTGTACACACCTCTAAGAAGTTAAATTGGCAAATGCAGCCTGATACACATTTTTTCTTTTTACAACAATAACAAAAAATGAAGACTTCTTAAGGTTGTGAGTCAGAAGGGCAAGTGGCCTTGGAAAAGCAGAAAGTGGTCTGTTTTCTGATGGTAAAAGGATGTGGGTGTTCCCCCTGTGGAGTCCCTGGCTGGTGCCAAAGGTCAACAAGCTCAGTTGCCAACTGAAAGGTTGGAAGCCTGGTGATCTACTTCCAGAAAATCAGCCATGAAAACTCCGTGGAGCACAGTTCTACTCTGACAGGCGTGTGGTGGCCATGAGTCAGAATCGACGTGACAGCAACTGGTGGGGCTTTTCGGTTGCCGCTTTTACAGTGCTGTGAAAGGCACTCACCCCATACATACATTTTTAAAGGCTAGAAAAAGACCCATATGGAAAGGCAATTGGTCAAGGTCTGAGGAGGAAGTCTCCACCTGTGAGAAAATCCCATCCTGAGAAAGTGAAGGGTGTCTGAATGCAGCGGCAGATTCCTTCCAGGCTTACAGGTGGGGTCAGGCCAGCACAAGGAAGGATGAGGGACTAGGTGGCCTTCTGAGGTGGGCAGCCCTCTGACCAGAGGCGCAGCCCTGTCATAGGAGGGAAGGGGCAGCCCGCAGGCCTCCACTGGAGGCCCGCCATACTAGACCTTGCTCCATGACCAAGTGCTTTTCCTCACTTACTCCTTTGGTTCTTCCCTGAAGCACAATTCAGCTCCCAGCAGCAGGGGGAATAGCTGGGGAGAGGAAAGGCCTGGCTCTTCTTCTGGAGCCTTAGCTCTGCCAATCTCCCAGATTCCTGGAGTCTTTTACGTCTCCGATGTTTGATTTCTCCTTTCTTTTCATTAAGTGGCCTTATTTTGCCTCCAGAAAATAGGCACTGGCGTCGAAAGTTCTCTGCCTGATGCTTAATGCACCAGAGTACCTTCCACGGGGCAGAGCTGCCTTTCCCTGCACACAGCCAGAAAGCTCCACACGAGAACTCCTTAACTCACTAGCCACCGCAAGTAACTCATAACCAACCATTAAGTGCAGGGAAAGAAGGGAAATGACCCAGCAAAATCTCAGCCTTCTCCTCACGCTCTTTGGCTTTGTAATGGTAAAGCTCAGGACCAAAAATGTTGGCTGAGTTCTCATGCTAAACGTTCATTATCTCAACATGAACTCATTGTTAGGGAGTCACCTTAAGCCATTGTATTGCCTTGATGCTCCAGCTTAACACAACACTAAATGCTGGAAGTTCACCAATGAAACCTTAAGGATACCTCTGTCATAATCCTGAGTTGTAAAAGTGACCGCTAGAGAAATACTGAATAAAGAGACATTTTCCCCAAAATAAGATCCAATAGTGGAAGAAGGCAACTTCTATTCACAATAACACAACAGTAGCCATGTCTTTGAATTCACCCTGAAAAGGAAAATATACTTTTCCTCTGAGTGGAAAGATTTCATCGTTAGTGTTTGAACATTTCCAAGACTACTACTAACTATGGGGAACTCTGAAAGACCTGAGAAGGCAAACTTGCTTGAGAGGCAGTGGATAAAGATGGAAGAAATGGAGGAGCCATGAGCAGACTTGGACCAAACTCCATTCCCACCAGGGGCCCTCAGGCAAGTGGTATTGCAGAGGAAGACAGATGCTTGCATATTCCCTGTCAGCTGAGATTAGGATTGGGATAGCCTGGACCTTCCTAAAGAGAAACCATTAAAAAAAGAACCTCCAATTCCTTCAGAAATTACAACTGCTCATTGGAGCTAATAAAAAAGAGCCACTGGCTCATTGGAGTTTGGAAGGGTCTTTGGATTCTATTTCACTTAAAGCTTTCATTTTAAAGTTGGGGAAGCTGAGTCCTCCCTCAGATCAAGTAGCTAGCAGGTGAGTAGAAAAATTGCTTCTGTTGATGTGTCACTGGCAAGTGCCAAGTTTCTCTATGTAGAGTAAGGAAACAAGTTCCACACAATAGCTTGAGATGCGCAACTTGAGTTTGCCTGAAGTCATGGCACAATGAATACGCGGCTACTTCAGATCCTGCATGCTACCAGCCATTTGGCAGAGTGGGTAACTAGTTGGGAAACCTCTCAGCAAACCACAGCTCCTGCAAATGACTCAGGTGGTTCCAACTCCTCTGAGTCAGAACCAAGCCCATGGCCCAGCCCCATGCCAAGACTCCCCGGCATTTTGAAGATGCTCTGGGGCTTGGCTGCCATGTGATGCTGAGGACCTCTATTGTTCATCTGTAAAGGGTTGAACGGTCTTTCTGGTAAGAACCAGGGAGTGCAGGCCATCGAAGCAGCTGAATATCCTCAGCGGCCCTTCTCTCTTGCCTCTTAATTCCTGGGGAGTTTGGATGCAGTTCTACAAAGGGGAACCTTAGTTTAAAATCTTACTTTTCCTTCCAGATTGCCTCCCACGTTCCTGTACTTGAAAACATAGAATACCTCATTCTAGGCTTGATTCCACTGTTTCCTAGTGCTGTGACCAGATGGAGCAAATCTCCTACTCTGTGCCTCAAGTCCTATCCATCCCAATATCATCATCAGCCCATTTGTTCTCTAGTACCATGATGATCATCCCAGTGTCCTCACCAGAACCTTCCACTAGCTCCCTCTGTCTGTAGTATCGTGTCCTAACTCCTCAGCCTGGTATGCAAATCCTACTACATTTTGAGCCTCATCTTCCTCTATTACTCTTAAAAAAAAAAAAAATTTCTTTTGAGTTGGTTTTGACTCATGGCGACCCCATGTGTTTCAGAATAGAACTGTGATCCATAAGGTTTTCAATGGCTGATTTTTCAGATGGAGATCGCCAGTTCTTTCTTTCAAGGCACCTCTGAGCAGACTTGAACCTCCAACCTTTTGGATAGCGGCCAAATGTGTTAACTGTTTGGGCTACCCAGGGACTCTCTATTACTGTCCTTGTAGCCTATGTCCTGGGTAAGCTGGACCACTGACTCTTCCCTCAGCACCCTGGGCAACTTCCATCCTCTGTGCTTTTGCAGTTTCCTTCACTTGAGATGCTTTCTTGCTGCCTCTTGAAATTCCACCTATGTGTCAGGGCCGCGATCAAATGCTGCCTCCTCCAGGCAGCTTCCGCAGACCCTCTCTTCTGAAGCTGCCTGGATCTCTCAGGCCACTTCATTGGTACTTTCCCGCTGACATATGGCACACTCTTCTGAACAGCAGACATGTGGGTGACTGACTTCTCTCTTCTTCTCCACGGCATGCTCCTTCAGAAAGGGGGACTGATGTCTTCCTTATGTCTTATTTCCCATCATGCCAGTGTATACAAATTTGTCCTAATGAACAAATAATGAATACAGAACAATCTAGATGGAAGTTCTAACATTATCTACAGCTGTGGTATTTCAGCCCCGGGGTGGCTGCACGTCAGTAATAAAATCCAGCCTGACCACTAGATTTTATATGGGAAAGGGAAGAGGCATCAGTGAGATATGTTCTGTTGGCCATGAAATGTCTTGGGTGTGTGTACACAGACTCCCACGAACCAGATGCAACATCTGCTTTTAAGGGCCCAGAGAGGGTTGGCTCCCCCATTTCTCAGTGTGCTGAGAGGCACGGTGGAGCTGATGGTCTTTCTGGTAAAGAAACACACACTGAGCATAGCACGGGCTCCAGCTTCACACCATATGCATTACCAGAGTGGGTCACAGTGCCCTCTTCACAGCTAGGCAGGCGGAGATTTGAGGTTTGGTTTTTGCTGTGCTCAACAGGCGGTCTTGATCTGTGTTAACAAGGCTCCCGCTTCTGTGTGACCAGCTAACAAGGAGACTGCTGCCTGCCTACTGCAGGGACCCCCTCCTCAAAGCCCTTTAGCCTAAAAGGCGCAGCCCCAGCCACAGCAGGAGCATCTGCCTGCCTGCCCACCCTGGCCCAGGGGACTCCAAATGGGGAGGAGGAGCAGCGCACAAATGTGCTGGGGGTAGGGGAAGTTTCTGAAGTTTTCCTTCCCGTTTTCCCTCAAGGAACTAGACCAGTGGTTCTCAAACTTCAGCAAGGATCAGCATCACCTGGAGGGCTTGTTAAAACTGATTGCTGGGCCAAAACTCCTGAGTATCTGATTCAGCAGCTCCGGGATGGGGCCTGGGAATTTGCATTTTTAACAAGTTCCCAGGTGATGTCAATGTTGCACTTGACTATCCCAAGAAAGACAAATGGAAGCCGTCAAGAGGTTAGACCACAGGGATGTGACTGTCTCTCTGCTTCTAGGCCCCCCATTACAATCTGTCCCCCACTTTACCACACAAACCACCTTACTGAAGCACACATCCCTATGCCATGAGCTCCACAGCCTATAAAATAATACCCAAACTGCATAACCAAGCAAGCAAAAGGCCTCATAGTCTGATCCTGAGCCACCTCTCTGGTAGCCTCATTACAATCACCATGTTGGGTGGGGAACAAAGGAGTGAAGGCAAGGAGGACACATGACCTCCCAGCATCCCAAAGGGGGGAAGAAAAGATAACCGTTAGAGATGTGACAACTTGCCAAAGGTTATAACAATATGGGTCATACTCTGTATTCCTCTTCTAGCCTTCTCCCCGATTGTTCTCAACTCAGCATCCAGAGTGTTCAATGTTGAGTTAGATCTGGAGCCTCTTTTCTCAAGATACTCCAATGGCTTCGCTTTTGACTTGAAGTAAAAGCTGATGTCCTTCTGGTGGCCTAGCAGTCCCGCAGCCTCTTGTCCACTCTCTGGCTCCATTTCTAAATAGTTTCTTCCTCGTTCAATACACTCTCACCAAACTGCCCTTCTTGCTGAAGCCATAGGGGCTTTGCCTTTGCCATTCCCTCTGCCCGGAATGCTCCTCCCCCAGATACCTGCCCAGCTTACTCCTTCAACGCCTTTAAGTCTTTGTTAAGGTGTTAGCTATAGTGGAACTGTTATATGTTGAATTGTGTCCCCCCCAAAAAGAATTTTGAAGTCCTAACCCCTGTTATCTAAAAATGTGACCTTGTTTGGAAAAGGATCTTTATTTGAAGATGTTATCAGTTAGGTTCACAAGAGGTCACACCACAGTAACCAAAAACCAAATCAGTTGCCCTCAAGTTGATTCCAACTCATAGGGTTTCCAAGGAGCAGCTGGTAGATTTGAAATGCCAACCTTTAGGTTAGCAGCCAAGCTCGTAACCACTGAGCCACCAGGGCTCCCACAGCAGAGTAGGGTAGGTCTAACCCCTTCTGAGTGATGTCTTATAAAAGTGGACAACAGACACAGCTCCACACTGGGGGGAGACACCATGAGAAGATGCATTTACAAGCCAAGGGCTGCTGGGAGCCACTAGAAGCTGGGAGGGAGGCATGGAGCAGCTCCCATCAGAGAGCTCTCAGGAGGAATCAACATGGCCAATACCCTGATTTGGACTTCTAGCCTCCAGAACTGAGAGACAATACACTTCCCTTCTTTGTGGTATTTTGTTGCAGCAGCCACAGGAAGCTAAGGCAGAGTTCTTTTCTTATCATCGTGTTTCAAACACCACCACTTCCCCAGTGTTCCTTATTCCTCTTCCCTGATTTATTTTTCTCCCAAGCACTTCTCTTCTAACGTGTCATATAATTGGAACCCTGGTGGCACAGTGGTTAAGTGTTTGGCTGCTAACCAAAAGGTTGGCAGTTCGAATCCACCAGCTGCTCCTTGGAAACTCTATGGGGCAGTTCTACTCTGTCCTATAGGGTTACTATGAGTCAGAAACAACTCCACAGCCATGTTTAGTTCACTGATGCAGCCCTAGCATTTAGAACAGTACCTGGTACACAGCGTTGTTGTGTGTTGTCAAGTCGACTCCAACTCCTAGCGACCCTACAGGACAGAACAGAACAGAACAGAACTGCCCTCTAGGGTTTGCTAGGCTGTAATCCTCACGGGAGCAGATCGCCAGGTCTTTTCTCCCACAGAGTGACTGGTGGGTTCGAACCACTGACTTTTCAGTTAGCTGCGAGTGCCTACCCACTGTACCACCAGGGCGCTGTAGCACATAGTAGGTTTCACTAAATATCTGTTGCTGGATGAATGGCTCACACTGACTAAACCCTGAGGGCCAGAAGCTGTTCTAAACCCTTTACACATCTTAATCACGCAATCCACATAATTCTATGAAGTACTATCGTTATCCTCATTTCAGAAGCAAGGAACCCCACAGCGGGCCCTCAGGAAATATTTTCTGAATGAATGGATAAAAGGACGCTCACAAGCCTTCATGCCCTGTACTACAGAAGGCTGCGTCCGTGCCAAAGGAAGTCATCAAAAGTGAAGAACTGGCTTGCCAACCAGTTAGTTGTTCCCGTACTACACCAAATAACCCATCTGCCTGCAATCGGCTGGATGCTCTCCTTTGCGTAGACATCTCTTCCCTGGGAGGAAAGCCAGAGTTAATCCCTCACAAAGGGCTGCTTAATAAAAACCAGAAAGTGGAGGAGAGCAGAAAGGAACGCAACGATCCCACGCAATCTGAGCAAAACGGACTGCTCAAGCCATGGTGCTCACGCTGTTGGCAGGGGCCCACTGCGTGGCCTGAGGTTTCTTAAATTTTTATTATAAAAATAGACCACAAGTATGTCTCTCCCAATTATCACCACCAAATGCACCAGCGAAAACACGTACTGATGCACGTTACTCTAATGCACCCCTAATGCTTGCATTGGAAGAGAAAACCAGGTCATCTTTAAAGTCTATAAATGGACAGCCCTCTCTGACTATTATTTATTCATGTTCCCCGCCTTTTGCTTAACCAGCCTTGAGGCCCAAACACAGAAAACACACCATACATAAAGCTACCAGTACAGATAAATAAAACATCAGACTCCAACTGGTAGCTTCATCCTTTGCTGCTTCGGAAGAGGCAGACTTCACCAGGTAGATGGCCGCACAAATGATCAGCACAATGGGGCCCAGTGAGGCCAGGGCAGGCAGGTCATTCCTAAGGTGGGTTTCTTCCCAGAGATACTCACCCTCCCCCATTCTGGAGAACATTCTTGGGTGCTGTGGAAGGAAGACAATGATCGTCAAGTGTGAATGCAACTCTCTTTGAGCTGGGCAAACTGAGGTTGGCATTGCTGAATTCATCTCCAGCTGAAGTTTCTGGGTCATCTGGTTTCCCCTTGCTGCCTGCCCTGCAGTTTTCTAGCCCCGAGGTTCTCCATGGTAACAGCCTCAGAAGTCTACCCAAGAAAGAAACGATCAGAGTCCCCTTGCAAAGTTTCAGCAGAGCAACAACTGTGCCAGGCCGCTATCCTAACTGATGTCTCCACAGTAGCTATGGCCCTGGGGGAAGAAGCCCTTTAGGGTAAAAGGAAGACCCATTTCTGGGAGCAATGTCACTTGCCTTATTCCTTACGGTCTTCCTTCCGTCTGCTCATAACAGCTCTCTCTTAGCTACCTCTCTTTGCTACAACAAACTAGGCTGTTCTTACCCAGTTCTCAAGCTTACCCTGATTTTAGGCAGCCCACAGAGTGGCTCAGTGAGGGAGGTTTAGAGTGATGGGCAGCCCAGGGGCATGGTTCCAGAACAGAGAAACAGAGTGCATCTTTCCATGTCTGTCAGGTCCTTGAGCTACCTAAAAGTCTCTGCCATCTCTGCTCACCTCTGATCACAGCAGTTATACAAGTGGGAACGTCTGCCCCGGCATCCTCCCCACCACCACCACCACCACCACCCCCAGCTAGCTCCTCATACTCAGCTCACAGCACCTCCGGCCAACCACGAGAGTGACTGCGCAGTAGCCAACAAGGACTTCTCTGCCCTTAGCCACAGGCACTGCCTTGGACCATAGGTATCACAGAGTTACAGAGGCCAAGAGGGAAGCCCTAGCCCCCTATATTCCATGTTTTCCTGGTGCACAGAATTAAATATCTTTCAGCTGGTTAGAAAAATGAGCAGTTAATATGAAAGAAACACATAAGATAAATACTTTGATGGACAGGGGAAGGTGGTAGAAATCCCCAGATGTCAAGGACTCCATTTCTGAAACTGCTCAGGCAAAAGCACTTCAACAAATTAAAGCATTTCTGTGCTGCGCCCTGGTGGCACAGTATTAGGTGCTCTGGCTGCTAACCCAAAGGTCAGCAGTTTGAATCTACCAGCTGCTCCTTGGAAGCTCTATGGGGCAATTCTACTCTATCCTATAGGGTCGCTATAAGTTGGAATCGACTCGCAAGTGTTTTTTTTTTTTTTTAATTACACAGGAGTCGTGTCAAATCTTAAACTCTGTGAAGAGTATATGTCTATCTTTCTAATGATAATTGCTAACATTTGCTTTGTGTCAAGCACTGCATGGCGTACCGTGTGTTGGATGATCTCATTTCAGCCTTGCAACTTTAGGAGATATTACCACTAACCCCACTTGATGGATAGGGAAACTGAGGTACATAGCTGGCCAGTGGCAAGGCCGGAAGGTCTGGCCCCTGAGCTCAGGCTGCCCCCCTGTGTGCACAGCTCTTCCCAGAGCGCGGCAAGAACGCTGGGCCCACCGAGGGCGCTCGCTGGGTGCTTCTAGGTCGTCAGCACAGAACTCAAGCATGGTAGTTCCTCAAGAGTATTTCATTATCATTTTTCATATCATAAGTCTTTTATCTTGGTGAGAAAGGACTGACCCTCATCTGGTTGGAAAGCCAAGGTCTTTCAAGCTTGGGGAAATTCCACCCTCGTTAAACCTATGAGCTACCAAACACCATAGGAAAAACTTATCACAGATTTCCTGAAAATGGGTGTGACCATTCCATTCAAAGCTTAATCATTCTGTTTCCTACACTTTGGGGGCAGAAAATGTTTGATTGGCCCTTATAGCCCATTATCACAGGCGATTCCTCCAGGGTCCCAAATTCCAACTCGTCTTCATAAAACCACACACGGCACCTGGTACCACCACAGGCAGCAAGGTGCAGCCGAGAGAACTCTGGTTTGAACCAGAACGGCTGGGTTTAAGTCTCAGCTCCAACCAATTTTATTATTTACATGGCCTGGAGAAAGTCTCTGAACCACTGTGGCCATCTTGCAGGGGCGGGTTAACCAGTAAGCATGGTACGTACCAGCTTATAGTAAGCAAGGTACATATGGGCTTCATTGTTTTTACTTACTAATCTGTAGTGAGCAATTTCATATGGGTTTCACTACATCTTTGTTCACAGTAAGGACCAATGAAGATCCTATATGTGAAAGGATATATGAAAATAAACAACAATAGTGATAAAAGCTAACATTTTCTGCATACTTACTCTGTGTCTGGAACCCTATGAGTTGAATACTAATATCTCCATTTCCAAGTGAGAAAGAGGAATGTGAAGCTTAGAGAGAGAAGTGGTAGACATAGGGCTTGAACCCAGGTTTTTCTAACTCATGCCTTATCAAACCCAAACCAAACCCACTGTCCTTGTGTCCATTCTGACTCATAGCGACCCCATAGGGTTTCCCAGGCTGTAAATCTCTAGGAAGTCACTGGTGGTTTTGAACTGCAGGCTTTTCCCTCAGCAGTCGATTGCTTTAACCACTGCACTCCCAGGGCACCTTCCTGCCTTATCAAGGGAAGTGTTAGTCCTCCAAGGGGGTGAAAATTGGCTCTTGAAAGGCAAAAAAAAAAAACCAACTTATTCTTATGTAGCACAGATAGTAGATAAGTATATACTATATCTGTGGTATTAAAATTTCGTGGGGGAGAGTGATTGGGACCATGGTGGCTCAGTAGCTAAGAGCTCAGGCTGCTAACTAAAAGGTCGGCAGTTCAAATCTACCAGCTGCTCCCTGGAAACCCAATGGGGCAGTTCTACTCCGTCCCATAGGGTCACTATGAGTTGGAATTGACTCGACAGCAATGGGCTTTTTTGGTTTTGGGGGAGAGTGATTAGGAAAAACAATGTCGAAAAAGGCTCCTTAGGGGCAATAACAAGGAAGGGTTTGAGAAACACTGGTCTAACTGCTCTACACCATTCTGTGTCCCTTAATCAACAAAGGTCACCGTTATCACCATGCTGTGAGGCTCCTACAATCGGAGGCTGGCTGTTGTGTTCAAACCGTGCCAGAGAAGGTGTCAGCCACTCGGATGGCACTGTGGCTGATCTAGCTTAGAGGTCACGTGTAGAGAGTGAAAATACCTTCACATTTAAACTCCAAAGGGTAAACCTCTGCAACCCAAACAGAAAACTAATGTATCATTAATGCTACTCACCCTCCATCCTGGGTGGTACATATTTAGGTCAATTTACACAAATGAAAGGAGGGAATACTCATTTTAGCATTTTTATTAAAATATTGGGAAAAACAAAATTGAGAATTGAGTCCATTTCAAATACTAACAAAAATCTGACCTGACCTGCCAATGGGGACAGGGATTACTCTTTTTCCTTTGGAAATTAAAAAAAACTGGAGGTTTACTTGTAAATTCCAATCAATACCCAATTTACAAAAAAGGACCAGGCCCATCCACACTTTTTAAGTAAATCAAAACCTGTTCACGCAAAGTTCTTCCAGAAACATGTAAAAGCTCAAGCAACGGCAATGCCAGTGAGTCAATTCCAACTCCCAGCAACCCCACAGGACAGAGCAGAACTGCCCCATGGGGTTTCCAAGGCTTCTCATCGTTACAGAAGCCGACTGCCACATCTTTTTCCTGTGGAGTGGCTGGTGGGTTCCAATAGCTGACCTTTTGGTTAGCAGCTGAGTGCTTAATCACTGCACCACCAGGGCAATGGCTTAGTCAGTGTTATTTGCTCAGGTCACTGTTGGTTCATTTCCTATATCCTGCTTTCATTCCTCACTCTCTGGGCCCCTCGCCCAGGCACTCTAGCTCCTGCCTGACACCCACCGTGGCCTTCTTACCTGCATTTCCCACTCTGCTTTTAGCCCTCACTGAGACTGGCTGGCATTCCACTCATGAATTCATCTACTTCATTTGTTCATCCATCCATTCACTCATTCTACCGGATTCAGCAAAGAGTTTCCAAACTCTTACCATGAACCAGGTAGTCTTTTAAGCAGGGTAGCCCTGGCTTTCCCTCTGGTCTCAGGTCCCACCTTTGGGGCTAGCCTTGCCTACCAGACGTGTGGGCTGGAGAGGAGGGATCTGCAGTCATGGGAAACTCATTTTGTACAAATTGCCTTTGAGGTGTTCTTCCGACTGATACCCAGCAGGGACACGCATGCTGGCTTGTAATGCCGGTCCAGGCTGGTCCTGAGGTGGCTGCAGCGATCAATTCAGTTGCCATAGCGGCCCTAAGTGTTCATTTACCACTCCGCGACCTGGAGCATTAATATATTACACCTTTTGCCAGTGGAAGCCGCGCCAGCTGCAGCAGGGGCGGCTGTGGCGGCCATCAGTCACCACTCTCCTTCACAGCCTGCTGTTCCCTGCTCGTTACTATGAATTACAACAAGGGAACAGCACATTTTTCAGGAGATCTCCTTCGTTAGGTCTAAGTGCTAACTCCTCCCAGGTTGTTCCAAGGGGGCTGCACCAGCCCCACGGCCACTGGACTTTTAAGCAAGGGACAGTGCTGCCCAACTCGACACCCCCTTCTGCATCCTCCAGCACTTAAAATGGCTGGAGAACAGACCGCGTGCACTTGTCCACCAGGCAGGATAAAACATCACCCCACTCTATTACTCTCAACATTGGATACCCATTTTGTTGCACCCTGCCACATGACTGGTGGCCCATCCTGATGGTAAAGGACATTACAGCACCCTAAACAGGCCATTGTGCCAGCTTTGGGTCTTGGGACTGTTACTTCGAGATGAACAGAGGATCCCTTCCAAAGTTATAGATGGGAGGATCGGGGGAAACACCTCCACCGCATCAACATTTTTGGAAAATGTCCCACGTAACAGTGATGGTCCACAACCTAAGATGAAAAGATCAGAAGCTGGGTCAAGGGATCAAGTGACTGGGAGACACCAAGGATAAAACTGTTGGCCAAATATTCCTGATAACCCCAAACTGTAAGCAACCCAAATGTCCACCAGCTGGCAAATGGATAAACAAATTGTGTATCCATAGCATGGAATGTTCCTCCAGCGATAAAAAGAAATGAAATATTAATACATGCAACGACATGGACGAACCTCAAAAACATTATGCGAAGTGAAAGAAACTGAACACAAAAGACTGTACTGCATGATTTTATTTACATAAAATTCTAGAAAAGGCAAAACTGTAGAAAAGCAGAAAGCAGATCAGTGGTTGCCAGTGGCTTGGGGTGGAAACGGAGCAAATGAGCCTCAGGGAGTTTTCAGAGTGAGGGAACTGCTCTTTATCTTGATTGTGGTGATGGCTAAGTGATTGTACACAATTACCAAAATTCACCAAATGTACATTTAAAACCGGAGGACTTTATTGTATGTAAATAATACCTTAATAAATGGGAATAGAGTAAAAACCAAAAATCATTGTAGGCTAAGGGGAAGTGCCCTGACTTTTTCCCCTATGTCAGAGAAGCCCTACAAGTGAGAAGTGATATTGTATAGAAGAATGAATTACAGTCATTAGGGAAAAATGAATATGTCCACCTTGTGAATCTGAACTTCCGGAAACCAAATACTTCATACTTTGGACGTGATATCAGGAGGGACCAGTCCCTTGAGAAGGACATCATGTTTGATAAAGCAGAGGGTCTGAGAAAAAGAGGAAGACCCTCAGTGAGAGGAACTGATACAGAGGCTGCAACAGTGGGCTCAGATATTGCAGCGATTGTGAGGATGGTGCAGGACCAGGCGGCACTGCGTCCTGTTGTGCACAGGGTCGCTACGGGTCGGAACCTACTCGACGGCACCTAACAGCAACAGTGGCGATAAGCTGCATACACCACCACTGTGACTGAAAAGCCCCGTCGAGTTCAGCTCAAACCTGGTTAATTAAAAAAAAGAGTTGCCATCCAGTTGGCCCCAATTCATGGCGACCCCATCTGTGTCAGAGTAGAACTGTGCTCCATACGGTTTCGTTGGCTGATTTTTTTGGAAGCAGATCACCAGGCCTTTCTTCAGAGGTACCTCTGGGTAGACTCGAATCTACAACCTTTAACCAAGGTAGGAACTGAGAGCACTGACTGTTTGCACGGCCCAGCGACTCCTAGTTAATACACGCAGGATCTAAAAGGCACTAGAATGATACAGTGAATAATCAGCCAGAAGTATGATCTCACGTAGGTGGTTTCACCTTCCTGGACTCCAGGATACTTGCCTTTAGAGTGAAGGGAGCTGGACAAAGTAGTCCCATAAGCTTTTAAGTGACAGCATTGTTGTTTAAAATTAAATTGTGCCAGTCTTCGATCTCTCCAATTCTTTAATGTGTCAACATCCTATGATTCCATGTAGCACTTGGGATCCCCAAGTCAAATCTGGCCAGTCCCAACACCACTGTTCTGCTGAACAGGTGAAGGGCCTCAAGACACTTGGAGGCAAGATACCAGGACCAGAGTCAACAGGGGACCCTAAGGAGGGAACCCCAGGCTGATTCCCTGCCTGGATGCAGCAGCCACGGTGTTTCACCCAAGGGCGTTCTTGGAAGATCTCCAGGGACTTAGCTACTTCATTTTTGTTCCTTAGTGAGTGCTCCCTTTGTAGTCCAAGAAAACTTAACATCTCCAGACAAGACGAGGAAGTTTTGATCCAGCTTTTTAATGCAATTATGAGTCATTCGGCATATTAGCACCTGTGGCCCAAGGCCCCACTCTCTCACTGATCTATCTTTTCATCTCTTCAAAGATCCTGGAGGTAAGGAAGGGCTTTAAATGTTTGCCCTTGAAGAGAAGACGTGAGAACCCAACCCTGGTGACTAGCACTGCGGTTATTACCAAGAAACAGCTTTCAAAAGCAGAGCTTTTACACAGTTAATTATTGATCTTGGCAGCATCCCTCAGTCTAGCAAGCAGGTAATCTCCCATGCATGAAACCTGCTAAGTCTTCAAGCAAACACTCCTGGCCTAGAAGGCTGAGTAAACACTTCATCCACAGGATCCCAGAAAGAGTCTCCTTCATTTTCTGAAAGCATTGAGTTTTTTGTTTTTTTTTTAATGCAGTGTATCTGGTTGAAAACTAAAATATTCCAAAAGTCACAGCTAATCATAAAAATAAGTATTTATGGAGCCCCTAAATATCAGTTGGGAGTCTGAGGGTGGCCCAAATGGTTAAGCACTTGACTATTAATTGAAAGGCTGGCAGATGGAGCCCACCAGAGGTACCTTGGAAGAAAGGCCTGGCAGTCAACTTCTGAAAGATCGCTATGGTGTACGGCTGTACTCTGACACGCATGGGGTCACTATGAATCAGAATCGACTCAACAGCAGCAACTATTTTTTGGTTTTGTTTTGTTTTAAATAATGCTCAGGTAATCTATACACCTTAGATCTTTCAAACCTTACGACTAGACACCGAGTTATTGGAAACTGAATCTTTGAGCCCAAGGCCACCCAGTCTGTAAGCGGTAAGCTGGGATGTACACCCACGTCGGACCAAGTCCAAAGCCAGTGCTCTCCCTCTCCAGCTTACTTTCAAATTAGAGGACCAGGCTTCTGTTTACATTCCTATTCACAGGGCTAATCATGTGTGTTGAGCAAGATGTTCTATAATTATTTTGTCCACGGATAAAGACGTGTATGTTTAGCTTCTCGTGTCTTACACGTTCCTTCATCATAGAGATGTAGCCTCAGGCACACATTCACATGAGCAGTGACCTATAATCAGTTTATAAGATTATTGCTTAAAAGACTGTTTCCGTTACCGATGATACTCAGAGCCCATGGGTTAGAACGCCACGTGCAAATTACACACATGGACATATAAACACTTGTGTTTTCTCTTTATACTGGCTCTCCCTCTCCTTTAAAACACACAGCGCCTTGCCTTTCATCTTCAGGTTTACTCCCAGAAGTGGCTGGTAACAGAGACAAACTTGGGAGGGGGCTGGGGAGGACAGAAGGTGCTGAGCAGAATGAGAGAGAATAAGACTCAGAACTCACAGACCCAAGGCTACCCCTTGCTGCCCTTTAGCATTCTGGAACAAATAGAACCAATAATATTATCAAGTCCACAAAGCCCTGTTTGAGTGGACCTAGCAGCTTGTTGAAGGTCAAGTTTATTAGAATCTCTTTTCCACCCTGTAGAATGGCTGAATAACAACTCCCTATTTTTTTTTTTTTATTTTTAGCACATACTCTCCTTTTGCAATTTCTTTACTCAAATCAGGAATTCAGGAGGCAGGCATCTTGTTCTAACTCAAGTCCAAGCAGCTAGGCACAGCAGTCCTTATTTTGACACTTGCCTGTTCAACTAGCGGGTTAGAAAGAGCGGAGGCTTTGCTAGGATGTTCCAGGGAAGCCCAGGTGCTGACAAAGGCTGCTAGGTTCTGTAGGACATTTTAAAAGTGAACTGCCAGGTTTGGGGTTTCATTTTTTACATGTCTTATATTTTTCACATTTTATGTTAGCTTAGGAGTGTCATTTCTGATGCTGTTTAATCTTATTCTGGCTCGGGTAGCCACTTCTCTGTGATATTCTTTGCAGTAACCAAGGCCATCCTTAAAAAGGGATGTTATTTCTTGATCAAGGTTCTGAGAGATTATGTCTTCAGTGTGACAGTTTGGCAGCTCTTTTAGAGGACTGTACTAATAAGGGCCTTGGCCCAACGAGGGCCTGTATATAGTTCTGTTTTTCAAGTATGGTACCCCGAGCCTTAGCTGGGTGTCGCACAGAAGTGACTACCTGGTTCAGAGGGGACCAGACAGGAACATGTTACACTAGCATAAATACATCACTCCTACTGGCTACACACCACTGTCGTCTGTCAGCTTGTCATACCGTGCTGCCCTGCATGTTGCTGTGATGCCAGGAAGCAATGCCACTGGTATGTCAAATACCAGCAGGGTCACCCATGGTAGACAGGCTTCAGCAGAGTTTCCACACTAAGACAGACCAGGAAGAAAGGCGTGGTGATCTACTTTCACAAGTTAGCTAATGGAAACCCTACGGACCACAACAGAATACTGCCCGACATAGTGCTAGGTTGGAAGGCACTGGAAACACACAGTGGCCACAGCAATGGATTTGAGCCTACCAACAACCATGAACATGGTGCAGGACAGAGCAATGTTTCATTTTGCTGTACAGGGGGTGGCCATGAATTGGAGCTGACTTGGTGGCAACTAACAACAACTGGCTAAACAAACCGTAAAACAAAGGCTGTTGCCATAGTTAGCTGAACATCACTGTGGAAGAAAAAACCCACGTGCACACAAGGTCCTTCAGCTGCCAGAGAAATCCTACAAAAAAATCGTACAAACCAAAAAATCACAGCACAGGCTGAACATGAGAACCACCTGGGGAGCTTTTAAAACTTTCTGAGGCCCAACCTACCCGGTCCCACCTGCCACCCCCCTCCCCCACCATCTAAGTTCTGAGATGGGGGTTGGGCATCAGTATTATTTAACCCCCCCCGCCCCCCCCCCCAGAAGATTCTCAGAGCTCTAGGATTAAAACCGCCGCTCTGCACCCAGCCAGCCATCCAGCCTAGGGACCCAATGCACAAACGGCGTTAACGACGCAGTTGCGGTGGGAAAAAACCACCTAGCCGCGCTGCGAGCGCGTGGCCCAGAATTCCTAAATGATGCTTCTCGTATTCCCAGAGGTCAGGAAACCATTCCCTGTGGAAGGCTAGAAATATATGGGCAACAAGAGCAACACTTAAAACTGCATGCCAGACCCCTGTGGCCCAGGATGCTCCACGCCCAGCATAGTCTGAATTCCCACGGACAGTGAACTGGGTTTAGCAACAGGCAGAGTAAGCAGACACGTCAGCATTTCCGCAGGGTCCACGGCTCAGATGCCTGAAATGAGCAAAATGAATAGAATGAAATAGCAACAACAAAAACAAACAGCTCACTTCGGTGGTATGGTGGGAGAAGCCAGGGGCCGACTGGCTTAAGAGCAGAGGTCAGGCACCTGCAGGTGAATGCTGTTGTTTGCTGCCCCTGAGCCAGCCCCTGACTCGCAGCAACGCTGTGCCCAACAAACAAAACACCACCTGGGTGGGCCTGTGCCATCCCCAGGGTGGGCTGCAGATCGAACCATTGGGCTTTCACTGGCTGCTTTTTAGAAGCAGATCTCCAGGACTTTCTTCCTACTCTGTCTTAGCTGAAAACTACACTGAGATTTGTTCAGATCACAGCAACACTCGCGCCTCCATTGATGGCTGCTGGCTGAGCATGAAGTGCATTGGCCAGGAATCAAATCCAGCAATTTGGGGCTATTAAAAAAAAAAAAAAAAAACTGTTGCCATCACATCAATTCTGCCTCATAACGACTCTATACAACAGAGCAGAACTGCCCCATAGGGTTTGCAAGGAGCAGCTGGTGGATTAGAACTGTTGACCTTTTGATCTGCAGCCAAATGCTTAACAACTGTGCCACCAGGGCTCCTTTGGGGCCATAAACCTCCCCCCACCTCTGCAAAAAAAAAAAACCATTGTCATTGAGTCGATTCCGACTTTAGCAACACTGTGTACAACAGAACAAAACACCACTCAGTCCTGCGCCATCCCTACAATCGTAGTTATGCTTGAGCTCATTGTTGCAGTCACTATGTCAATCCATGTTGTAGAGGGTCTTCCTCTTTTCCACTGACCTTGTACTTTGCTGAGCATGATGTCCTTCTCCAGGGACCAATCCTTCCTGACAACATGTCCAAAGTATGTAAGACACAGCCTCGCCATCCTTGCTTCTAAAGAGCATTCCGGTTGTACTTCTTCAAGACAGATTTGTTCGTTCTTTTGGCAGTCCATGCTATATTCAACATTCTTCGCCAACACCACAATTCAAAGGCGTCAATTCTTCTTAGGTCTTTCTTATTCATTGTCCAGCTTTCACATGCATATGATATGATTGGAAATACCATGGCCTGGGTCAGGCACACCTTAGTCTTCAAGGGGACATCTTTGCTTTTCAACACTTCAAAGAGGTCTTTTGTGGCAGATTTGTCCAATGCAATGTGTCTTTTGATTTCTTGACTGCTGCTTCCGTGGCTGTTGATTGTGGATCCAGGAAAAATGAAATTCTTGACAGCTTCAATCTTTTCTCCGTTTATCATGATGTTGCTTATTGGCCCAGTCGTGAGGATTTTTGTTTTCTTTATGTTGAGGTGTAATCCATACTGAGGGCTGTGGTCTTTGATCTTCATTAGTAAGTGCCTCAAGTCCTCTTCACTTTCAGCAAGCAAGGCTGTGTCATCTGCATAACGCAGGCTGTTAATGAGTCTTCCTCCAATCCTGATGCCCCGTTCTTCTTCATATAGTCCAGCTTCTGGGATTATTTGCTCAGCATACAGATTGAATAGGTGTGGTGAAAGGATACAACCCTGACACACACCTTTCCTGACTTTAAACCACTCAGTATCCCCTTATTCTGTCTGAACAACTGCCTCTTGATCTATGTACAGGTTCCTCATGAGCACAATTAAGTGTTCTGGAATTCCCATTCTTTTCAATGTTATTCATAATTTGTTATGATCCACACAGTCAAATGCCTTTGCATAGTCAATAAAACACAGGTAAACATCCTTCTGGTATTCTCTGCTCTCAGCCAGGATTCATCTGACATCAGCAATGATATCCCTGGTTCCATGTCTTCTCCTGAAACTGGCCTGAATTTCTGGCAGTTTCCTGTCGATATACTGTGGCAGCCACTTTTGAATGATGATCTTCAGCAAAATTTTGCTTGTGTGTGATATTAATGATATTGTTCTATAATTTCCACATTTGGTTGTATCACCTTTCTTGGGAATATATGGATCTTTTCCAGTCAGTTGGCCAGGACACTGTCTTCCATATTTCTTAGCATAGACGAGCGAGCACCTCCAGCACTGCATCTGTTTGTTGAAACATCTCAATTGATATTCTGTCAATTCCTGGAGCCTTATTTTTCGCCAATGCCTTCAGAGCAGCTTGGACTTCTTCCTTCAGTACCATCGGTTCCTGATCATATGCTACCTCTTGAAATGGTTGAACGTTGACCAAGCCTTCTTTTGATGGTTCCTGCATTGTTTAATATTTTCCCCATAGAATCCTTCACTATTGCACCCTGAGGCTTGAATTCTTTCTTCAGTTCTTTCAGCTTGAGAAATGCCAAGTGTGTTCTTCCCTTTTGGTTTTCTCTCTCCAGCTCTTTGCACATGTCATTGTAATACTTTGTCTTCTCAAGCTGCCCTTTGAAATCTTCTGTTCAGTTCTTTTACTTCATCATTTCTTCCTTTTGCTTTAGCTGCTTGACGTTAGAGAACAAGTTTCACCCTATAGTGGGGTGAAAACTTATGAAAAGCCATCTTCTTCCCCACTCTCTCTCTGAAAACCCAACTCATGATCATAGAAACTGGGCGTGCCACAGAGGGGACAATAGGAACAGACATCTCTCTTTTATTAATGGAAATATGTATTCCAAAGTTCCTGTTGGAAGGAGCTGAGCACTGCAGAGCTGACACCTCTTGGGATGGAGCAGAATGCTAGCTTCTTGCATGTTGGGATGGTGCCAACTGGCCAGCACATGGGGCTGGCTCTGATCCAGGAGACGGTGGCTTGCCTGAGCTTCCGTCAGGGGAAACACGGTTGCACCGTGGCTGCTGCAGACAAGAAGGTGAGGAAGAGGATGAGGCTGTCCAGGCCACACTGCCAAGAACAATGCTCCTGAGAAGAAATAAGCCTTCTCACTCGTACGGGAAAAAAATGGCTCTTTCTCCAAGTTCCTCCCATTTCCCCCATATTTAAAAAAAAAAAAAATTCCATCAAGAAGTGGCATTAGAAATAAATAAACAAAATAGATTTTAAAGAAGGGAAATGACTGGCTTAGGAGGGGGGAGCATTTCCTTGGCAAACTAAAGGCAAATTGTCTGAAGCATATGTTTGTTACAGGGCAAATGCACGAGTGAGAGCATGAAGTCACCTGTCTGTGGGAAAGCCAGATGACTTCAAGTCACCCACTTGGCCAGAAGAGCTAGAGTCCCAGTGCACAGCAGACTATCAATACAAGTTTATATCCATGAGACAAACCCCATCAGCCTCCTGTCTGTCTCATCCAGGTAACAGTGGTCATGGCTTTGCGCAGCAACTGGACCTTTAAGAGTCTGGGGGCAGCAGGATTCCCAAGCTGAGTTCAGTCTGGGCTCACCACAGGATGCAGGCACAGCTGCGGGGGAGTGACCTCAGTGTGGGTTATATGCAGGAGGGGCAGAGGGGCCTCCAGGAGGGGAGCGAATCCCAGCCGGAGAAGGAGTCGACACGCACCTCTTTGAATCAGAAGGGATGAGCCAGTATCAGAAGGAAGGGCGATTCTGTGTAGGGTACAGTGACCCTCAACACTCCTGCGTAGTACAAGCGGTTAGCACTTGGCTGCTAATGGAAAGGTTGGAGGTTCAAGTCCACCCAGAGGTATCCTGGAAGAAAGTTCTGGCAACCTACTTCCAAACAATCAGCCATTGAAAATCCCAGGGAGCACAACTCTACTCTACTACACATGGGGTCACCGTAACTCGGAATCAACAGCAACTGGTACGGTGTCCCCTGCCCCAATCGTCCTTTGTCCCCTAGGACAGCAACGTAATTACATGGGTGAGTAAAAACACAATGAAACAAAAGAGGGTCGTTTCCCAAAAACACAGGTAGCACCTGCGGAGCGAGTGGAGGTGCCAGCTGCTTCGCCGCCTGCAGGCTCAGCCCTGGGAGCTGGTACCTGAGTGGGGATACCGGCGGCAGTCACAGAGGGACGGCGTCCTCAACGAGCAAGGCACGGGGCCTTGGGCCCTTTGGGACAGCTGTCCGTGAGCATCATAAGTAGCATCAGCGCTGTCAACAGGCAGCAGCGGCACTGCCACACCACTGTCCACAGCCATCTCTGGTGGTGGATGACACTTTGCACGGACATCAGTCAACCTGCTGTTTTCAGCATCAGCAGCTTTAGAAGCTATTCTCCCAGAGAGCCGCAGGGAAAGAGAAGGTCGCCGGGACAGCCAGGTCACATGAGGTATTCCCCAGAGATGCCCCACCACTCAACAGGTATTTGGGAAAAGGAGAGATTAAAGCTCTTTTTGGCATGGGTGGGGACAAAACTATTCAGTGGCCTTACTTTTTTATTCACAGACTAATATGACCCAGGAAACACAACTTGTAGGTGTTAAAGAAGAAAAATAAAACCAAAGACAAAAATTTCTCTGCTTTGTGTGTGTGTGTGTGTGTGTGTGTGATGTATATGCAAGACACCATCCATTTTAAAGAAACAAAATCCATTCCAAAATGCCAACATTTATTGATGAGTTACAGAAGTCACTTCTGGAAGGCAAAATGCTCTCCGTGGTTCATTTGCTCAGTCACTCAACAAAGAGTAAGGAAACATAGATGAAGTTCCCAGCTATCACTAGCATCTGTGAGCACTGAATCACCGGGACAGCAATAGTAGTGGTAGTAGCAACAATAATAATTTATTAACATCAGACACTTTAACATAAGCAACCTTACTCATTGCTCATGGCCATTTTGTGATAAGCAGTTTTTTCCTCCTTTAAATGATGAGAAAACAGGAATTTGAGGATGTTAAGTGGCTTGGCCAAGATCACCTGAATATTAAGAGGCAGAAACAGAACACACTTGGATCTTCTAATTCTAGCTCCAGATTCTTTCCATCCCCCACAACTATCCCCCCATGTGGACTACAAAGATGTGGTTCTACTCTCTGCTTTCAAGGAGCAATGGGCTCTAAGCCCATGAAAAAATCAGAAACTAGAACCTGGTTGCAAAGGACAGAAGGTTACATTCTATCCTGGTTCCAAAGGATAGATGCAAAAGGGAGAGGTACCATAATTCAAGCAAGGGAGCTATCAGTGAAGGATGGAGTTGCTGGGGAGCTGTTCTAGAAGGCGTGATGTGAGGGCTTGGACAGGCAAATAGAAAACAAGCAGGGCTCAGAGGAAATGTATTCTGAAGAGTGAATGAGGAGAAAAAATGAGCTATCTTTCTAAGCTGAAATGGAGCGGTACGATACAGCACAATGCGGGTGTCTACTTGTTCATTCTCTCCTTCACAAGCGTCTCCAAAGCACCTAGCACATTCCAGGCACCAGTGTGCAAGCACTCCAAAGAAAAGCTCCCTCCCTCGGGAAACTCACAGGCTAATGTAGTGAGGGAGCACTGTCTTAGTCATCTAGTACTGCTATAACAGAAATACCACAAGTGGATGGCTTTAACATGGAGAAAGTTATTTCTTCACAGTAAAGTAGGCTGAAGTCCAAACTTGGGGCATCAGGTCCAGGGAAAGGCTTTCTCTCTCTGCTGGCCTTCCCATCAATCTTCCCCGGACTAGTAGCTTTTCTGCACAGGGACCCCGGGTCCAAAGGACACTATCTGCTCCCAGCATTGCTTTCTTGGTGGTAGGAGGTCCCGACTCTCCGCTGGCTTCTCTCTTTTATATCTCAGGAGATTGCCTCAAGACACAAACCAACCCTGTAGATTGAGTCCTGCCTCACTAACACAACTGCTGCCCATCCTCCCTCATTAACATCACAGAGGCAGGATTTACAACATAAAGGAAACTCACACACTACCAGGAATCTTGGCCCAGCCAAATCTATACACACATTTGGAGGGGGACATAATTCAACCCATGACAAGCGGAAACTCAGGTGATGACCCAGGCCAGCCAAGTGGTCTCCTACCATCCATAATGAGGACTCCCTGGGTGGTACCCATAGTTTAAATGCACTTGGCTGATAACTGAAAGGTTGGAGGTTCAAGTCCACCGAGAGGTACCTCAGAAGAAAGGCCTGGTGATCTACTTTCAAAAAATCAGCCATTGAAAACCCTATGGAGCACAGTTCTATTCTGACACACATGGAGTCACCATGAGTCAGAATTAACTTGATGGTGACTGATTTGTACCCATAATGAAAACAATGTATTTGCCAGTCCAAATCTTGCATGGCTTCTCAAGTCAGGCTGTTTATCAGCACCGCTTCACAGAGATAAAACCCTCAATACAGAGCTAAGGGCATAACTAATCCAGCAAGTGAAAATAAACTCCCCAGGTTCTCTTCCTTGCCTGCCCCATTCCGCACCCAGCATTACCACACACACGAGAACACCACACAGCTCTGGACACGATCCCGCGGCAGCTGTTCTGTGTAGGAACACGAAGCAACAACACAGAAGCCTCTCCAGGCCTCTTTCATTGTTGTAGCCTCACTTGAACTTGGGAGCTCGTGGCTCCATTAAGGATACAGGGAAAGGATGGAGGGGGGAGGGAAGCAGTTTTTTAAAACTATTTTGTTAGAGTGTTAAAAAGGCTGGTGTCTTGTTCCAGTTTCTAGGTATCCCGTGGTGGGGTTTTAGAAATGGTGCTGACATACTCCTGTAAATCTTGAGTTATATTTTCTACTCCGCTCCTCCTCACATCTTAATCTGCACTTGGTTTCTAAGCGAATCAACTGATAAAGCTTCCATTTCATACCATCTGTTACGTGTCACAAACACTAGTTTTGCAAAAGGATTCAGAAGTATCTTTTAAGATCAAAACTTTCAGAAGAGTTTGCAGGCTCTGTAGTCTAGAAGCTGTCTTCGTTTAGAGAGACTCTGGACATGCTCATGGGGGAAATGGTCGCAGGTGCAGGGGCAGGACTCGATGCCTCCTGATAAGTGGACGGTGAAAGCTGGGACTCTGAGGAGGCGCACTGGTAAGAACGTCATGATCTGGTCCCCAATGGATCTATTCTGTCACCTATTGACCTAAGTGGGGTTCTACTGGGTGTAACAGAAGTGAACACAGCCCGCTGCCAGAAAACGCCAAGGGAAATCCTGCTCAATAAAAAAGCTACACACTGCATGATTCCAACTCTGGCAGTCTGGAAAAGGCAAGACTATAGAGACAGTCAAATGATCAGTGGTTGCCAGGGGCCCCTGGGATGAACAGGCAGAGCACAAGGGGTGGAACAAATAGGTCACAATAGGGAAGTAGGATGAATAGGTGGAGCACAGGGCATTTTTAGGGCATTGAAACTCTTCTGTATGATATTGTAATGGTGGGCACAGGATACCACGGCCTCATCAAATCCCATAGGACTATGCAACACAAAAAGGGAACCCTTCTGTTAACTATGGACTTTAGTTAATCGTAATGTATCAACAGTGGTTGATCAGTTGTAACAAATGTACCGCATGATGTTAATAACAGGAGAAACCATGCGGGGCGGGGGGGGGGGAGCCGAGTACTTCTGCACAATTTTTCTAGAAGCCTAAAACTACTCTAAATAATAAAATCCTTTAAAAACACTAAAGACACTCCAAGTTTTCATAAATTAAAAAGTGATGTTCTAAATTATAATAGATTGCAAGCTTGATAAAACTAAACAAAAATCCTATTCAAGCTTTGAGCTGCAGGTGAAACCCCCGCGTCTTCCTGGGCCACTGATTTTTCTCGGGGTCCTCAGCTCTGATGCCGGTTGTTCAGCTCTCGCTGCACAGTGTGGTGAGTCCTCGTGGGCAGGGACTTGCTTCATTCCTCTTTGGAGCCATCCAGTAACTGGTAGACTTTCACTCAATAGGTAACTGTTGAGGAAAATTGGGCTTTTTTTACCCTCCTCCATTTATTTCTTGCTTTAACTTCTCATGTTTACGTGGGCTTTATCTCTTTTTAAAGATCATCTTATATGTACTATGTCAGATCGGTGGAATTCTCTCATTTTTAAGAACTAATGAAAATTATTAAATAAGATAATCCATAGAAAACAGCACGTGCCAGTTAACTAGCAGGTGCTCACTAAATGTTAGTTTAGCTGTTCTTTTGTTATCATACGTAAGTTTCACTAGACATGAACCTCATGCCTTTAAAATTCCTGGGTCTAGCTGCAGTACAAATGTTTTCAAAAAGATGCTGAATATTCTCAGGAATTCAACACAATAACAAGGACTCCCATTTATACAGTGCTGACTCGATGGCAGTGGGTGAAGATTTTATGAACTGCTTTTACAGTTACGACGGCTGTGTTTTTCTCTTCTTTTGTTGTTATTGAGAATATGCACAGAGATACATACACCAACTTAACAAATTTCTACATGTACAATTCAGTGATATCAATTACATTGTTCGAGTTGTGCAACCGTTCTCACCCTCCTTTTCCAAATTGTTCCTCCCCCATTGGCATAAACTCAGCACCCCCTAAGCTTCCTATCTAATCTTTCAAGATGCTGTTCTCAATTTGATCTCATGTAGATAGTTCTTTAAAAGAGCACGATGCTCAAGGCAGACATTTTTACTAATTAAGCTAAACTGTTGTTTGGTATAAAAATGACCCCAGAGGATATTTTTGGTTTAAGGTTTAAGGATTATCACAGGGCAACAGTTTGTGGGTTCATCCAGCCATGTCTCCAGAAAGCCTAGATTCTATAAGAACTGGAAATACTGTTCCATGTTTTCCCCCGTCTCCTTTTCATCAGGATTCTTCTATAGAATCTTTTATCAAAACGTCAGTAATGGTAGCCAGGCACTATCCCGTTCTTCTGTATCTTTTTGCTGATGAAGAAACGAAGGTTCAGCTTATGTACATACTTCACTTAAGGTCACAGAGCCAAGAGGAAGCAGAAGGAGCCATCAGGCCTAACCAAGAATCCTGACTCTCAATTCTGACAGTCCCAATGCCTCTACTATTCCTTGCAGCCCTCTAACATGTTTTTTTGTTGCTCATTTTGTTTATTCCACTGAGAAAAAGACAGTTTACATACAAGCTCTCTCCAAAGAGGCCAGATGCAGTCTGAAATTACAATAATGGTAGGCAAGGCTTTTAAGCAAGATGGTGTATTATTGAAAACAGTCAGAAAATCATAAACAACATTGTAATCGCTGGCACAATTTTAAACAAGATTGCTTTACCTGGTTTTGTTTTCTTTCTTGTTAGATAATTTCACCTGCAGGTTTGTAACAAAAAGAAGCAGGAAAAACATATCATCTTGCTGGAAATTTAATAGCATTATGTTCCCTGATGAAAAGAATTCTTTCTCTTATTTTGGTCACGCCTCGCCTTACAGTGTGAATTCAACAAACACTTGTTCAATTGAATTATTATTACAATAGCTTGTTGCTTTTCCACTGGGCAATAATAACTTCCATTTGTATGTATAATGCTTTATAGCTTACACAGCACATTCTTCAGGTATCGCCACTGAATCCTCACAGCAAGTATCAGATGGATATTAATTTCTTCATTTTACAAATCAGGAAGCAGAGGCCCAGGTAAGTTAAATAATGTGCTCAAGGTCACACTTATTCATAAGGTACCTACCTATTAAGAAGTGATGACAATTTAGAAAAGAGCTTGCCTTTCATGAGCATTCCTGGTGGTACAGTGGTTAAAGCACTCGGCTGCTAACCAAAAATTGGCGGTTCAAACCCACCAGCTACTCCGAGGGAGAAAAATGTGGCAGTCTGCTTCCGTAAAGATGTACAGCCTTGAAACCCCATGCGGCACTTGTACTCTGTCCTATAGGGTCACTATGAGTCGGAATCAACTCTATGGAAGTGGGTTTGGTTGGTTGGTTTTGTCTTTCATGGGAGGAATTACGAAAGGAGTTTTAGGAGTTCCTGGGTGCTGAAAATGGTTGACACACTTGGCTGCTAACCAAAGGGTTGGCAGTTCAAGTCCAGCCAGGGGTGCCTTGGAAAAAAGGCCTGGTGATCTACTTCCAAAAAATCAGCCATGGAGGTGGGGAGAGAAGAGTAGGAACTTTGACCTTACGCTGCTCAGGTTTAAGTAGTGCCTCTACCATGAACTAGCTCTGTGGCCATGCACAAGTTACGGGAACATTCTATGCCTCTGTTTCCTCAGGTGTAAAGTGAAAGTTACAATAGGTAGCCACCTCACTGGTATGCTACCTTGTTAGGATGGCTTGTGTAAAGCGCCTGCATTTATTTACTGCTCCTCTTAAGGACTCAACAAATAGTAGCTGCTATTATGATTATTATGACTCTTCTGGAAAAGTATCCAAGTCTAGTTATTCCTCAATAAACAAACACACATAGTCTACTATAAACAGTAGAACAAGCTATGAGCTAAGACTCGTCGTTGAGTCTATTCTGACTCAGAGCGACCCTACAGGACACAGCAGAACTGCCTCGTAGAGTTTCCGAGGCTGTAGTCTTTATGGAAGCAGACTGCCACATCTTTCACCCGCGGGGTGGCTGCTAGGTTCGAACCGCCAGCCTTTCGGTTAGCAGCTGGGCGCTTAACCACTGCGCCACCAGGGATGCAGCTGTGAGCTAGATGCATGCATTCATGGCTCAAGAACGGAAAGCCCTGGGTGTGAGTCCCTGTTCTGCCCTTTACTGGCTGTGAGATCTTAAGCAAGTTATCTACGTAATCTTTCTGATGGCCAGTTTCTGCATCTGTGAAGTGGGCTAATAGCTCTAGTCCTCTCAGTTTCACAGTTTTGCTGTGTGGGTTAAACCAAGTGAGACCTGATGGGAAAGCCCTATGCAGTCTATTAGGTGCTATGCAAATGCATTCATTCATTCATCCATAATTCATTCATTCATAGCCTGCCGGCAGAGTGCCTGCTAGGTGCCAGGCTCTGTGCTAAGCAGTGGTGGTAAATGAGTCAGTACAGTGGGGGAGACAGAAATATCAAGTGATAAATGCCTGTACTATGATATGAACTCAAGTGAGGTATTATTACAACACACCTATAGCTGAAATAGCCACTGTGGGGGCTACAGGACGGCTTTAAAAATGTGAATTCTGCCTACAATCTCAGAGAGCAGAGAGTAACATCCTTTCAACAGCCACAGGGACTTTGCCAAGAAAGGCAGGCAAGGACGCCGCTGTGCCTGTCTTTTGCCTAAGCACGGGCCTTGTAAATGCAGGATGGCTTTTCAGCTCTGGTTCCATCAGTTCCACGACACCATGAAACTCCCCAGCTCTTTCCCGGCAATGCAACGGTGGGGTTCGTTGGCCCCGGGTTTGTTGTAGCTCCTTTAGGTAGACACTTATTGAAGACCTACTAAGTGCTAGTCACTGTACTTGGAAAACATAGGTGGGAAGAACTTCACCCAAGCCCTTGAGAGAGCTACAGCTCAGTGGGGCAGAGAGACTCACATACTGATTATTCCAGAATGATCATGGTTATTCTGACCATGGTTGACACAAAGAGAAACACAGGGCTCGGCGTGAAAATAGAGAAAGTCCGTCTAGGAGTCCAAGAAGGCTTCCTGGAGGAGGTGATGCCTGATCTTAGTCTTAAAGGGTAAGGGCTAACTGGGAAAAAAAAAAGGTATGACAGAAAAGGCAAGCACAGAAGCAAAAAATAGAAATCATTCTGGAAAAGCTCACCAGTTATCCCAGCAAACTGCTACATTTTCAAATGTAAACACTTGGTTCTAAAACATAATCACACTAGGTACCCTACTTTTTGTGAATTCTCCTGTAAGGGACTTTGTAAACATGACTGATATTCAAAATGAACTGTCAGGTCTTTTTTTTTTTTTTCTAGAGAGGATCTAGGATACCTTGAGAAAGAAGTAATTAGTGATCCCCTTTGCTTCTGTGTCTCCTTTGAAATGGTTCATCTACTTTATTTCTCCAATTGGATAAATAAATTATTCAGAAACCTGACTATGGGAACATGCAAATCTGAGATCTGAGCTAGAATCTTGGTGGTCAAAGGTTCTTATCTCATTACAGAAGATGTTTGATATAAATATTAATTTTCTTAAAGTGGTGAAGGCAGAGATTTCATACAAAGGGGATGTTCATATTGGGTTAAACATCAGGTTCAAATTACCTGAGCATTCACATACTGGGAGAATCAAATTCCATTTCATCCTGATGAGAAGCTGCCGTGGAGAGCCATTCCGGGTTTAATAGGCTAACGTGTTCCACTGCATGCTTACAGAAACAATGATTGCCTAAAATATTATTTATGGCCTAATTGCAAGGTTTTATATAACATAAATTCTACCCTCATAAATGAGTGACCATTTATTAATTGCCTGGTGTATACCAGGCACACAGACAGATGCTTTTTCAATCATATCTCATCATATACAATATTTCTGACCACTCTGGAAGGCTGAAAGGTCATCCCCATATTACACATGAGGAGATTGGAGCACAGAGGGATTAAACATCTCATTCAAGGTCAGCTAACTAGGACCTAGCTACCCCATTGATGGCTGTGAGGAATGAATGAGATAAAATATATGCCAAATGCCTAGTACAGTGACCGGTAGATGCTTACCCCAAAAAAGGAAAATCCAAACTCGTTGTCATTGAGTCAATTTCGACTCATAGCGACCCTATAGGACAGAGTACAACTGCTTCACAGGGTTTCCAAGGAGCGGCTAGCGGATTTGAACTGCCAACCTTTTGGATAGCAGCCGAGCTCTTAACCACTGTGCCACCAGGGCTCCGGGAGACACTTGCGTGAGCAATAATGGGAAGCACTGTTGGCACTAAGAAAATCTAACTCAACTAATGTCCACAAAATGTATTATCTGGAAAACGTACGTGTGGGAAGAAGGTCCCTGATTGTGGGGCAGGATATGCCACAACCTGAGACATCCGTTCAGCAGGTGTGTGTGGTAACTCAGCTCAGGCATGTTCTTAAGTGGCTGGTCAGACCTCAGCGAGGCGAAGTCCTTACCCTTCCCGGCCAGAGGCGCAAGAGTCTCAGCCTTCTGATTCACTCCCAACAAACCAGCATATCAGCACTCTCCAAACATTGCCAAAGCCTGTAAATTGGCACATGTATTAAAGTTGTGCCTGCTAACAGATCCTTGTCCAAGGTTAATTACGTGCAGAAGGATTTGAAACCTTCAAAAACCAGGGTTACCAGCTTGCTTAGTATAGCTATTCCTATTGGGCTCTTCTGTACAGAAGGAATAGATGTGAAATGTCCCTTTTTTCTCTCTAAGGAAGGACCCCTGGTGGTGTAAGCGGTTAAACATTGGGCTGCTAACCAAAAGATCAGCAGTTCGAACCCACCAGCTGTCCCATGGGAGAAAGATGTGGCAGTCTGCTTCTGTAAAGATTTACAGCCTCGGAAACCCTATGCGGCAGCTCTACTCTGTCCTATAGGGTTGCTGTGAGTTGGAATTAGACTCTCCAACAGCGGGTTTGGTTTGGCTTTTTGGTTTCTCTCCCTGTATTTACTAAACAGAGGCTAGTATTAAACATTCCACGGCTATTTGACTCTCTGTAACAAACAGAAATACTGACCAGAGAGGTCAAACAAAATAATTAAAAAAAAAAAAATTTTCCCTGAAACGTTCGGACAGCTACAGTGCCGGGGGGAGCACAGCCAGCCTGACGTGAATGCTGGAACTCTGAAGGCAAGACAGGAGACCTGCGTGGGAGCTGTAAGCCAGACGCTAGCTTAATAGTGACATGGCTCCAATTTCCTCACCTGTAAACCAAGGTATCAGACAAAATCTGCGCGCCCTCAAATTCTACGGAAGATAAAGGCTGGGAGAACAGTCCCCTCTCCTCCCCCAACCACATAGCCACTCTATAGGACAAAGTAGAACTGCTCCACAGGGTTTCCAAGGCTGTATCTTTAGGGAAGCTGACTGCCACACCTTTCTCCAGAGAAGCGGATGACAGGTTTGACCCCCACACACTTTAGTTAGCAGCCAAACACTTGAACCACTGAGCCACCAGGGCTCCTTGAGGATGGTCCTGGGAGCCTTGAAATAAAAGGCTTGTTAACAAAAATAAACAAGCTTGAAAATGCCTCCTGTCTACTTCCCTTTCTTAAAGAGTCATCACATAGATTAGCATACTAGAGGCTCTGGAATTCCTAAGGCAAGCCGACCTGTGGCCGTCCTTCAAGACATCATTACCAAATTTAGCGCACCGTGAAATGCAGCACCTTTAGGCATCTTGGGAAACTGCTAGAACACACTTTAAGGAACACTGGACTGAATGGTCCTGAGGTTCCCTCTGCTGCTGGAGCCCCTGATCCTCCAGAGAAGGCTTTCATTTCGCCATACAGGTTTATGGTATTAACACATCTGTGAAAATCTCTCTCATTGCCTCTCCTACCAACGCTTAGGCCACCTTATCACTGCCGGGCTGCAGCAGGTGTGGCCATATTAGAGGAGGCCCTGCACTTTCCCTGCAGCCAGCAGGGGTCCTAAAACCTTTCTGCAGAAGTCCACAAAGTAAATGGAAACAGCACCTTTTGTGGAATGAGCAGAAAAGTACTGAAACCAGGATTCAGGGTCTCTAGACTCTGCCTCAGTGGTGCAACGGTCAAGCGCTCGACTGCTAACCAAAAAGTTGAAGGTTCAGGTTCACCCAGAGGTGCCTTAGAAGAAAGGCCTGGCGATCTACTGCTGAAAAATCAGCCATTAAAAGCCCTGTGGAGCACAGCTTTACTTTGACACACGTTGGGTCACCATGATTCAGGACCGACTTGACGACAAATGATTTTTTTTGTTTTTTGGTAGACTCTGCCTTTTTTTTTTTTTTTCTGCCTTAGATTCTACTTCTTACCAGTTATGGAGCTAGCTGGCTTCTCATTTCTGCAAAGATTAGATACTTTTTTTTTCCTTCCTGCTCCAAAATTACATAATGCCATAGAGACAAGTTAAAGAAAATCCATGACTTTATCATAAAATCATTAGCTTTTGCCTGACGCACTTAATAAGCACGTTGTTCTTATGGGATTCCTATGACAGAGCGATCTACCCAGAGCAAACAAGCCAGCCGTTCTCCCCTGCCCCCCTGAGACCACACTAAAGTTGGGCGACCCTCCTAGGGAGCAGCTCGGGAGGTGCCGTGACACTTCAAATACACACCAATTTAGGTCACACACTTGTCCACCCTATTAAAAATGAAACACCCGCTCACAGAATGGTCAGGTCAATGCTTCACCCACCGGAATGGCTGATTAGATGTCTGCCCAGCTGATCCAAAGAGAGGGACAGGTACCGGAGATTTAAATGACCGGGAAAAAAAATGAACTGCTGACACAATAGTTTTCCCTTAAAATCTATTTCCATCATATTTACACCCTAGTACAAAAACCTCTTTTTTTTTTTTTTTTCTAAAAGTAGTTCCCCACCTCCTATCACACGAAGTCCACACTCCCCTGCATGGTGACTTTCGTGGCTCTCCAAAGTCTGGCACCGTTCGATTCCTTCTGCTTTTCTGTGCGTTCCCCTCACTCTAGACGGCTCTGCTCTGCATCTCCCAGGGGCCTTGCCACCACCATCGTCCCCCCCGCTTTTTAACTCTGTGCTTTAGTGGTATTACTGCAGGGAAGGCTCAGAGCAACCCTACCAGACAGATACGGTCATCGTCCCCAACTTACAACTGGAGAAACCAAGGGACAAAAAGGCGCAGTGAGTGATGTACCCAAGATCACACAGCTAGGGAGGTGGAACTGTCACGGAAGCCCAGGGTGTCTGTCTCCAGAGTCTGTCTCCAGTTGTGGAAGAGATGATCCCGACTCATGGAGACCGCACAGGCATCAGAGTAGAGCTGTGCTCCATAAGGTTTTCAGTGGCTGATTTTTTGGAAGTAGATCACCAGGCCTTCTGAGGCACCTTTGGGTGGATTCGAACCATTTACCTTCCGGTTAGCCGCCAAGTATGTTAACAGTTTGCAACACAAAGGGGCTCCTATAGAGGCTTTATTCATTCTGCCTTCTTTCTCAAATCTCATTAATCCATCAAAGTTGAGTGCAAATTCCACCTCCTTCAGGAAGCTCTTTCTCAGAGTTGTCTCCTTTCCTCCTTTTTTGCCACACTCTTACACACCATCTCTGTCTCATGTGGCATCATGCTGATTTCTGTGTGTATGGATACCAACTGGAGCTGTGACCCACCAGAATTCAGGGACCAAACAATTACTCCTACTTCTGCTACACTGCCCTCCACAGTGCTAAGCAAACATGCGTCCTGTCCACAGAGACCTGCGCACACATGATGAGTTCCTGGATGGCTGCAGGGAGACACTGAGCCAGTCTCAACCTTCCCACACCCTAGACACAGGCACACCTGATCCTCGACACCAAGATTCACGAGAAAAGAAAAATAAATTAACAAGAAGAAAATGTTTATCACCCAGTGATGTGCACGACTGAGCCTTAAAGTCGAGAGCTGATTACATGAGGCAACCACACTTCCGTTGTCATAAAGCGTCTTGGTGGCTGCCTTAGATCTGGCCTTGGAGTGAGCAGGCCAGAGCCTCTTCCCTTTGAGAGACGTCCCTGGCGATGAATGGGCTGAAGAAAAGGAGGAGGGCGGAGGGAGAAGAAGCCATTATGCCTTTAATGATTTAATCCGCAGATAGATGTGTCAACCTGGCCAGGATCCAGGAGCACTGAGCACCAAACACTAGCTGAAGCCAACACAAGCACATACTAACTTGATGGCAGCGTAACAAGACACAGGCTGTATAACTGAAGGTAAGCCTGAAGCCCTCATCAAGTTTAGGATCCCCAGGGTCCTGGCCTGAAAGCAGTCACTGATATGGGCACCACATGGGTGGGTTTATACACACAAACATGGAAGGTCTGCAAATAAATATGTGCAGAGGTGCTGGGGATTGGCTTTGTTTGGCACAGAGCACCAGTTGCAGCGTGTGGAAGCTGGTAGGACGTGGTAAGGTCCCCAGACCCTGACCAGGGGCAGCTTTCTTCTTCCTACAGCCAGAGGCTAGACAGTACGAGTCGCCTGCTTTGAATTCTGAGTGTCTTTGCTCTTCTGAAAGTTTTTCAGTTGGGCCTCCTTCTTTAGCGCCTTCAATTATCACAGTTCAGAAAATTATATTCCAAGTACCTCCACCCAACAGTCGCAGAAGTGTGGCATTTCCAGTACCGACTAGAAAATGACCTGGCAGCAGGCTGAGCATAATGCTACCACCATCCCCCCACCCCGCTGGCTGCTAGAGAAACAAGAGATTAGTGCAGACGGGTGGAAATATTTTTTCCGCTTCAGTGTTGCAGTCAGGACCAAGTGCTAAGAAGGTTCTCAGGTGGTGTCTCAGGCAGCATGAAAACTCCCAAACCCATCTTAAACTATAATCACCTGGCCCCCAAAGGAACACGCAGACCCAAAGAAGCTGGCCCCTCTCTGAGAACAGCCCCGGGACATGACACTTGGAGTTGTATCTGAGGCCAGAAGGCTGCTCCTGCTACACTTTATCTGAGCTCTCCTCACACGCTCGTCACTTTCTTCGACGTCACGAAATGAACACTTGGTAGCCTTAACTGGTCCACCTGCCCAAACTTGAATGCTGATACTCACCTAACAATACCCACGAGCCATGACACTAGAAGGGTGATGGTGATGGTGGTGGTGGTGGTAGTGGTGGTGGTGGTGATAGTGGTGGTGGTGATGATGCGGTGATGGTGGTGGTGATGGTGGTGGTGGTGGTGTGGTGATGGTGGTGGTGATGGTGGTGGTGATGGTGGTGGTGGTGATGGTGGTGGTGGTGGTGATGATGTGGCGATGGTGGTGGTGATGGTGGTGGCGGTGGTGTGGTGATGGTGGCGTTGATGGTAGTGGTGATGGTGGTGGTGGTGATGTGATGGTGATGGTGGTGGTGATGGTGGTGATAGTGGTGGTGGTGATGGTGCTGGTGATGTGATGGTGGTGGTGGTGGTGATGGTGGTGGTGATGATGTGGTGATGGTGGTGATAGTGGTGGTGGTGATGGTGGTGGTGATGTGGTGATGGTGATGGTGGTGGTGGTGATGGTGGTGGTGATGGTGGTGGTGGTGGTAGTGGTGATGGTGGTGCTAGTGGTGGTGGTGGTGGTGGTGGTGGTGATGGTGGTGGTGATGATGTGATGATGTGGTGATGGCGATGTGGTGATGTGGTGGTGGTGATGCAGTGGTGGTGATGGTGGTGGTATGTCCCTGCCTGAAAGGGCTTGCTGGGAAAACGTAAGATTTGCTCAGAAGAATTAGTAGCAAGAAGCGAAGGCCAAGGCAGTGGTACAAAGTAGGTGCAATGTGAGTCCAATCACAAAAACCAAACCAGTTGCCAACAACATGATTCACACTTGTAGTTGCCCTGTGTCTTGCAGAGTAAACTATGCTCCACAGGGTTTCAGGAGCAGATCACCAAGCCTTTCTTCTGAGGTGTCTCTGGGTGAGTTTGAACTGCCAACCTTTGAGTCGTTGACCATTTACACCATCCAGGGATTCCCCAGGAAAATAAATGGCTGCAGGAGATTGGGAAGACAATATGGTGGTTGTGTCATTCATGGTCATGAAAAATAGGCATAGCTGTAAAAGGCGAGGAGGGGGTACTGCTGTCCAGGGGACTGGGGTTTGTGAATGCATCTAACAACCACCACACCCCCACTTCCACAACACCCATAGAAAGTGATCACTCCCTCAGGTGCTATTCATGAATCGTCTCATTTAATCCTCAAACATGTGAGGCATATATGACTCTCCCAGCTTACATTTAGAAGAAACGGAAGCTTACAGAGGGTAATAACTCACCCCCAAATCAAATGGCCAATCGGTGAGATCAGCTCTGATTCTAAAGTCTGTGCAGTTAACCGCTGTTCTAAGGCATGGCAGTCAGAGTCTAGAGTATCGTCTAGCTTGGGTGGTGATGGTGCAGGAGAGCCCCTGTCTAAGAGTAAGGGGATAGGGCATAAGGCACCATCCCCTAAGCAGAGATCTTACTTGGGAAGATCAGTGATGAGGAATAGCAGAGGTGGAAAGTGGAAGCAAACGGTTGAGAATGGCCACATTTGCCAGGAACCTGGAGAGATGTAAGTTTCTCTAGAAGTTAAGCAATGAACCATTTCTGGTGGTGGAAAAGGAAACTGACATCATCTTGTTTTTGATTCCCTTGGAAAGATGTTGTACATATTTCAGATCCCCTTCCATTGCTCTGCTCCCTGCTCAGCTCACTTTGCTTACCGTACCTCCCTCAACTTCATGCTTTGGATGAAAGATGGCCTTTCTAGCCATCATCTATGTGTTGGTGAAAGGGTCGTATGGAATGCTATAGAAGTCAGCAGGAATGGCCCAGTTAGCTCTCCTAGCACATTCCAGGAGGCTCTGGTGCAGGTGTGATTTCAGCCCTGGTTAGCAGTAACCAGCGCATCCCAGCTGTGGTAGGAACCCTCAGTGGGGCTCTCAGCCAGGGCATTCAAGGGGGTGTTCATCAGTAGTGGCTTAAAGTCAGAGATTTACATTAAGTTATTCCTCACTCCTAAGCAGCCCTAGTGGCCCAACAGTTAAGCGCTTGGCTGCTAATTGAAAGGTTGCTGGTTCAAAACCACCCAGTGGCTCCAAAGGAGAAAGACTAGATGATCTGCTCCTATAAAGATTAAAATAAAACCTAGAAAATCCTATGGGGAAGCTCTATTCTGTCACATAGGGTCACTATGTATCGGAGTCCACTCAACAGCACCCAACAACAACATTCCTCACTCCGTACCTAAGGAAACAGGAAGAGGGCAAAGCAAAGTGGATTTAGCACCTCCTTTTACAGGCAACATCCTACCCTCATTTCATATTTTCACTCACTTAAACCTCACATAACCCTGTGAGACAGGAATTCTCCCATTTAATGTACCGGGAAACATTCCTAGTCACTTGGCCACAGTCACAGAGGGAATACATGGTATAGTCTGATTTCAAATAGATGTCCACCTGACTCCAACTTGCCCCCATGGTTTCCCTTCTCTGTTGAAGCCCTTCTGGACCTACATGGATTATTTTTAGTAACCAAGGCATTAATATACATACGTGGATTAGACGAGATGGGGCCAAGAAGGGTACCAATAGGCTAGTGGGCTTCTTTATGAAGCAGGGATCTCAGCTTGAGCCTGAACGATGCCCACCCTAGGATTCAGGTACTGTTTGATGGATGGGGGCTCTGTTTGCAGGGGCTCTGGGGAGCCTTGAGAAGCAGAATGTTAAGGATAAGGGTCAGTGTCAGAGGGGAGAGAGGCATTCTGAGATTTCACTCAGTTCCATTCCCTGTGGCCTCATACCTGAGTCCTGAGAAACTAAACTAAAAGAGCCAGCACAAACTTCCTTGGACCTGGGGAGTGTAAGGAAGGCAGCACTACCTTGTGGCAAATGGAGGTAAGCACAGCCAGCAGGAGTTGGGTAAGAGGTCCTGTGGGCCCAGCACACAGTGGCTGGAGCAGCTTGGCAGCCACGCTCATCAGAAGACCAGGAGAAATGGGGGCAGAACAGTGGTCTCTGTCTCCAGGCACTACAGCTGCTGGTGTGGGAGCTGGAGGAAAATGGTGGCCTAGGAATGGCAGCTGAGAGCACTGGCTTCAGAAGCACACAAGTAGTTAGGATGAGGTGGTGAGGAGAAAGAGTTCCCAGAGAATGGGCAAGAACAGAACCAGGGGAATCTTATTGTTTGAGACTCTTGGAAACCCTAAGTTACACTGAATTACACCACATTCATTATGCTATAAAAGGTGCTTCTTGGGCCAAAGAGAAAGCTGGTCTTCCTCCTTCCTCTCCTGTAGCAAGAATTCATTGAATGCTAATTTTGTACCAGAACAGGCCAGGTCCTAGTGACACTGGGAGCACTATATGATGGTCCCTCTCAGCAAGTGGTTTCCATTTGGGGGAGCAGGGGAGACACCTGGTGGTGCAGTGGTTAAGAGCTTGGCTGCTAACCAAAAGGTCGGCAGTTCAAATCCACCAGCCACTCCTTGGAAACTCTACGGGGCAGTTCTATTCTGTCCTATAGGGTCGCTATGAGTCTGAATTGACTTGACAGCACCTAACAACAACAACATAGGACAGTAAGTGATGCCAGGCCCATTCATCCCTCTCAGAGCACTTGAGAGAACTCCTGTCACCTTTGGGATAGTCCTCTGGTGACTAGTGGCCCAGTTTAAGTCTAGGAGTTTCAGGCATAAAGGAACAGGGGCCATGGTATTATGAGGGAGGGACAATGCACTTCTAAACGAATGCTAAAGCAATCAGGCTCTTTCATAAGTAATTCCTAGAGCTCTCAATGAAGACAGCTTTCCAGACCAGCAGGACAAATGCAGGGACCTCAGGTACTGCAGCAATTTTTATGCCTTTGTGAGCACCAGCAAGGAACTATGTCACACCCCAAGTGTTTGGAGTATTTGACTTTACATTTTTGAGCTCATGCCCCACCCTTCCTTGCCAGCTTAATGTTTCAACACCCTGGCATAGAACATCCCAGTAATAGAACAGGAATGGCAAAATAGCACCCTCTTCTCAGTTCTATTGGTTCTCTCACCACCTAGTGGTTCGGGCACAAATCCAAATGCAGAATTAGCAATGGTCTGTACCCACTGGGCTTAAAATAAATCTGGGCATTAAGGAAATGCCTAAGTGTACAGAGTCATTGCCACAGAACATCCATTCGGACAACATCAGGCTGCATATACGTCCGTGGTCCCATAAGGTTATAACAGAGTTCAGAAATCCCCATCAGAGAATGGAACGTAGCTTTGCTAAGTATATAATATGGTGTTCGCGTAACGTTCTATCAGCATAACGTCCTATTTCACAGAACGTATTGTAGACATGAAGCGACACCTGACTGTAATTACATGGGACAAAGACAGTCTTAGATTGGAAGAACTTAATATATCTGAGTGAAAGAGGAAACTGGCCCAACATGAACCCATTTTGCCTCTTTGTAAAGCAAGACAATTCAACAAACATGACATCCAGGGGAATGTGTCCTCTGGAGAGGGCTGAAGCTCTGCTACATTGATGAAGCTATTAAGATGCAAAGAGAGGCGCATATTGATTTCTCTGTTTGCAAGCACCATTTTTTTTCTTTGTAAACACTTTTTTCTTTCCCCCTGAAACATTAATTATGTCATCCTCCCTACCTACTCAAAATCTGACCAATCACCCACTCTATCCTACACCTTTGTCCCTCCCCAGTCAGCCCAATCCATTCTCTGACCACATTTTAGCATTTAATACATTCTAGGCACCCGGCCACTAACCAAAAGGCTGTGTAGGTTTGAACCCACCCAGCTACCCTGAGGGAGAAAGAACCAGAGATCTGCTCCTGTAAAGATTAAGCCAAGAAAGCCCTATGGAGCAGTTCTACTTCGTCACATGGTGTTGCGATGAGTTGAAATGGACTCGACGACATCTAACAACAACAACAACATAGAGATGACTTTCTGATTGATTTCCTAAAGATGAGTCTTGTCTTCCCAGCCAGTCTGCGAGTTCCACCGATGTCATTCATTCTATTGTCACCAAACTGACTGGTTAGTTCACTCAACACTTAAAAATTGTAAGCTCCGTGAGAAAAGGGATTCTGCCTGTCTTGTTAAGCACTGCTTACTCTAGTACAGTGTCTGGCACATCACAGGAATGTATTAAAGCTCTAGATGAATGAATAAATGAATAGAAAGTTACATATTGAGATTACATCCTTCTGACCTCCCACGACTTGCCTGTACACAGCAACCTGACCTTGGCTTTCACGATAAGAATGTTATACATATGGAATGCTTCTGTATTTCTATTAAGCCTGATATGTTCTACACATGCTGCATCAGCCACAGAAGTCAACAGATACTAGCAACCCAAGAGACGGTTAAAAATACTCTTGGAATGTGACTGAATACAATTCTGATTACATAGTTCAGCCAAGAAGGTACGTCCAGCGCAGCACCAGTTTTTAATGAGCCAAAGCCAATCTGAGCATTTGGGACTGAGGTTTATCCTCTTGGCTGCCATGATGTTTCTGCAGAGCCGTGAATCTCAGGTCATACCTTTAGAATTCTCTGCTCTTCTGTCATTCAGCAGAATTACCCTGGAAACACTCTAAAGCAATGCATTACACAAAATGATCTTCCTTGGCTCCAGTTTGGGCCACCGACATATTTTCCACAGGGCATTGGGTATGGATTCTAATTAGAAGCAGGGCCTGAAGTTGAGAATCTCTCAGGACGCATCATTACTTAAGGTCCCTGCTACTTGATTAGGGTGAAAATGAAAATGATTTTCTAAAGGGTGTGATATACAATTATTGATATGAACATGTATACAGATTTATGCATGGGCAGATGTATTGATATACATGTGCTTGTAAATCTGTGTTTTACCTTGTATGTATATTTTTCTGAGCATCTACTTCATCACCCCAGGCCCAAGATATTATCAACCAAGAGTGCAAAGTGAAATGGGAGCCCACATCAACAAAATGTGATAGCATCAAATGAAGCTAGGAGAGGCAGAAGCTGTTCCAGCAAGGAAATGCCTATGTCCCTGGTTATGTCTATCACTACGACTTGTTCCTCCCTCTATCCCAAATGACTGACGGGCCTGTAATTTGCCATTGTTGTTGCTCTGGCATACATCTGCAGAAACAAACTTGCTCATGGTTCTCCCCCTAAAAGCTCAACCAGCCAAGTGCCACAGGAAACAGACTTTGGCATTTTAACTGCTCACAGACTGGGTCATCCATAAAAGTTTAATTTTCTAAAAATATTCAGTGAGGTGCTTTTCCTGAATGAGATGGCTTCTGGCTCATCAACGTAGTTATGTGAGTAAATAGAAAGAGCATCAGTAAGTCATGAATTTAATCAGCTATCGTGCAGTCCATCTGGTTTAATTAGAGAGCCCAGCAGCTCACAGACACCTTCTAGCACAAGGCTTCAGAACCCGCTCCCAGAAAGGCGGGGGTCTTCTGAATGTGATTTCAAATGCCTGTCATCTCCCCTGCCTCCACAGATCCCTTTATCAAATTCCCATCACAGAAAGAATGAACTTGAGACATACCATTGCAGCCTCTTAAGGGTATGTAACATCACCACGGATCCCTCAATTCATGTGATAAGCATCAATTAAATAAGCATGCACTTGGTGCCTACTCTAGGCTAGGGAATGTGCAAAAGAGACCTGGAGCAGACAAGCGTGTAAACAAATTATGGATAACACTGAGAAGAACGGGAATTCCAGAACGCTTAATTGTGCTCATGAAGAACCTGTACATAGATCAAGAGGCAGTTGCTTGGACAGAACAAGGGGATACTGTGCCGTTTAAAGTCAGGAAAGGTGTGCATCAGGGTTGTATCCTTTCACCGCATCTATTCAATCTGTATGCTGAATAAATATTCCAAGAAGCTGGACTATATGAAGAAGAACAGGGCATCAGGATTGGAGGAAGACTCATTAACAACCTGTGTTTTGCAGATGACACAACCTTGCTTGCTGAAAGTGAAGAGGACTTGAAGCACTAATGACGAAGATCAAGGACCACAGCTTTCAGTATGGGTTGCACCTCAACATAAAGAAAACAAAAACCCTCATAACTGGACCAATAAACAACATTATGATAAATGGAGAAAAGATTGAAGTTGTCAAGGATATCACGTTACTTGGATCCACAATCGACACCCATGGAAGCTGCAGTCAAGAAATCAAAAGACGCATTGCATTGGACAAATCTGCCACGAAAGACCTCTTTGAAGTGTTGAAAAGCAAAGATGTCACCTTAAGACTAAGGTGCACCTGACCTAAGCCATGGTATTTTCAATAGCATTATAAGCTGGACAATGAATAAGGAAGATAGAAGAAATGATGCCTTTGAATTGTGGTGTTGGCAAAGAATATTGAATATATTGTGGACTGCCAAAAGAACGAACAAATCTGTCTTGGAAGAAGTACAACCAGAATGTTCCTTAGAAGCAAGGATGTTTAGACTATGTCTTACATACTTTGGACATGTTGTCAGGAGGGATCAGTCCCTGGAGAAGGACATCATGCTTGGCAGAGTACGGGGGTCAGTGGAAAAGAGGAAGACATTCAACGAGAGGTGGATCCACACAGTGGCCGCAACAATGAGCTCAGGCATAACAACGATTGGGGACACAGCACAGGACCGGGGAGTGTTTCGTCCTGTTGTACATAGGGTCACTATGAATAGGAACCAACTTGATGGCACCTACCACCACCAACAACAAGATGTATGCTGTTATGGATTGAATTCTGTCCCCCCAAAATACGTGTTGTAAATCCTAACTTCTGTGCCTATGTTTATAATTCCATTTGGAGAGAGATGGGGTAAGACACATGCCAACCTGCATGAAGATCACCCAGGAGCAGAAACTCAAAGAGATAAGAACTTCCTCCAGAGCCAAGAGGGAGAGAAGGCCTTCCCCTAGAGCTGGCATCCTGAATTTGGACTTCTAGCCTCCTAAATTATGAGAAAATAAATTTCTCTTTGTTAAAATCGCCCTTTTGTGGTATTTCTGTTATAGCAGCACTAGATAACTAAGACACATACTATGAGGTCATTCAGTGGCACAATTCTGGCCTTCCATGGGGGAGACCAGGTGCAATTCCAGGCCAATGCACCTCACAGGCAGCCACCACCCATTTATCAGTGGACACTTGTGTGCTGCCATGTGGCTGAAGAGGTTTCAGTGGTGCTGCCAGACTAAGACAGACTAGGAAAAGGCCTGCCGATCTACTTTGTAAAATCAGCCAATGAAAAAACCTGTGGATCATGGTCCAATCTGCAACTGGTCATGGGGACGACACAGGAGCAGGCAGCGTTTGGTTCAGTTGTGCATGGGGTCTATTTAAAGGCAGCTCATGTGTGCTGCCTATTTTAGTGAGAGTTTTTATCAGGAAGGCGTGTTGGATTTTGTTGAATGCCTTTTCTGCGTCAATTGAGATAATCATGTGACTCTTTCGTTTATGTGGTAGATTACGTTGATTGATTTTCTAATGTTGAACCATCTTTGCATACCTGGTATGAATCCTACTTGGTCATGGTGTATTATTATTTTTTATATAATGCTGAATTCTATTGGCTAGAATTTTGTTGAGAATTTTTGCATCTATATTCATGAGAGATATCAGTCTGTAATTTTCTTTTTTTTGTGTGCTGTCTCTGCCTGCCTTTTGGTATCAGGGTTATGCTGGCTTCATAGAATGAATTTGGAAATAACCCTTCCTTTTCTATGCTGGGAGTTTTTTTTTTTTTATTATTATTACCTTTTCAATCTCTTTCTTGTTATGGGTCTATTCAGATTTTCAACATCATTTTGTGTTCATTTGGGGAGGGAGTGTGTTTCTAGAAATTTGTCCATTTCCTGTAGATTTTCAAATTTGTTAGAGTATAGCTTTTCATAATACTGTTATGATCCTTTATTTCAGTTGGGTCTGTTGTAATGTCCTTCATTTCATTTCTTATTTGGGTCATTTGCGTCCTCTCCTATTTTTCTTCTGTCAATTTGGTCAGTGGTTTGTCCATTTTGTTGATCCTTTCAAAGAACCAGCTTTTGGTTTTGTTGACTCTTCCTATTGTTTTTCTATTCTCTATTTCATTTATTTCTGCTCTGATTTCTATTATTTCCTTTCTCCTGGTGGCTGTGGGCTTCTTTTGCTGTTTTCTTTCTATTTGTTCTAGTTGTATAGTTGATACTTTGGTTTTGTCCCATCTTTTTTGATCTGTGCATCTATTGCTATAAATTCACCTCTGAGTACTGCCTTTGCTGTCTCCCAAAGGTTTTGGTATGATGTGCTTTCATTCTCATTTGATTCTAGGAATTTTTGGATTCCACCTTTGATTTCTTCTATTACCCAGCACCTTTTAAGCAGGGTGTTATTCAGTTTTTAACTAATTGATATTTTTTCCTTGCTTTTCTTGTTGTTAATTTTTACTTTGATGGCATTGTGATCAGAGAAGATAATTTGTATTACTTCACTGTTTTGGATTTTGTTGAGGGTTGCTCTGTGGTCTAAGATATGGTCTATTCTGAGGAACGTTTCATGTGCGTTGGAAAGGAATGTGTACTTTGCAGCTGTTGAGTGGAGTGTCAGAGAACATATTTTGATATTAGGCCAGTGGTTCTCCGCCCAGGTTTACATTGGAACCACCTGGGAGCTTCAACAGCTACTAACGCCTGGCATCATCCTTAGAGATTCCAATTCAATTGGTTTGGGGTGCAAGCTGGATATTAGGGGTTTTAATTGTTTGCTTGTTTATAGATTAACAATCTCAAACTTACAAAAGAAGGTGCAAGTACAATGTACATAACATTTTTTCCCTGAGCCATATGAGAGTGATTCATTGACTTGATGCCCCATCACCCTTTCTTTGTAGTATGTATTTTCCTACAAACAAGAACATTCTCCTACATAACTACAATGTTGTTGTTCTATGCTGTCAAGTTGATTCCAACTCATAGTGATCCTATATAACAAGCTAGAATTGCCCCATAGTGTTTCCTAGGCTGTCAGCAACAGGAGCAAATCACCAGGTCTTTTCTTCTGCTGCAGAGTATCTGGTGAGTTCAAATCCCCGACCTTGGTTAGCAGCTGAGAGCTTAACCATTGAGCTATCAAGGTTCCTTCATAACGACAATACCGAAGGAAAAAACCCAAACTCATTGCTGTCAAGCTTATTCTCACTCATAGCAACCCTGTAGGACACAGTAGAATTGTCCCATAGAGTTTCCAAGGCTGTAAATCTTTATGAAAGCACACTGCCACATTTTTTTTCCCACAGAGTGGCTGGTGGGTTTGAACTGCCAACCTTTCAGTTGGCAGCTAAATGCTTAACTGCTGCACCGCCAGGGCTCCTCCGTAACTACAATACAACCATCAAAATTAGGAAGTTCACATTGCTACATTACAACCATCTAATCCTCAGATTCCATTCAAGTCTTGCTGAATGTTCCAATAATGTGTTCTACAGCGAAAGCACCCAGTTCAGAATTATACTCCGCCTTTATTAATTATCACGTCTCTTTAGTAGCCCTCAACCTGGAATCATTTCTTAACTTTCAGAACCTTGATACTTCTGAAGATACAGGCAAGTTATTTTATAGAAAAGTTGCTCAGTATGGTCTTGTCTGATGTATCCTCCTAATTAGATCCAGATTTTGCATCTTTGTCAGTAATATCAGAGTGGCGATTTAACGTCCTCTCATTGTATTCTATGAAGTAGCGCATTGTTTCCATTTGTCCTACAACTGATGATGTTCACCTGGGTCACTTGGTTATGGCGTCTCTGCCGTACATTTACTCATTTTCCTTTTGTCATTAGTAAGCCCATTGAGGAGAAGGGCTTTGACACTATGTAAATATCCAGTTAATCATTGAACTTTCAATTTATTCATTAGATAATTTATATCAGCATGAACTCATGGTTTCCTGTTTTGTTCAGTAGGTTATAATCTGTTACTATTGTTATTTGTTTGAGGCCAGTGGGAGTCCTTCACTTTGGCTCTGATCCCGCTTTTCTTCAAGCTCACCAGGTGATTCTAATATGCAGCCAAGGTTGTGAACTGTTGCTCTAGGCAGAGCAAAGCACTGTGTTCAAAGGATGGGAGCCCATGAGCAGAAGCCTCAGGAAGCTGCAAAGGTTTCAGTATGACTGGCTTGCAGGATGGGAGATGGGAATAGCAAGTGACTGAGTCTTCAGGGTTCATTTGAGCCCAGACTACCTCTCCATCATTACCTTCAATGCCTGGGTCCTACCCTTCATGTACACCACCCACACATCATGATGGTGCTGCCTCAAAGTTAAGAGCAGGAACTTGTGGGTAAGAGAGCTTGAGCTCCGGTTCCAACACTTCCTAGCTGTGCAACCTTGGGATGGTTATTTAATGTCTTGGTTACTTACTTCCGCTATAACACAAATACCACAAGGAGTGGCTTTAAAGAATAGAAATTTATTTTCTCACTGTTCTGGAGACTAAAAGTCCAAATCAGGGTCTCAGATGTGTTGATTTCCTCCTGGTTGAAACCTCCTGGTTTCTTGGTTCCTTGTCTTCCCTTGGCTTGAAGACAATCTTCACATGGTACCTGTCTTCCCCATCTTACCTGTGTGTGTGTGTGTGTGCGCGCATATGTGTCTTCTGTCCTTTTTGGAACTCAGAAATAATTAGGTTTAGGATCAACCCTACACTGGTATAAAAAAAAAAAAAAACCACTGCCGTTGAGTCGATTCCGACTCATAGCAAACCTATGACACTGGTATAACTGATTACATTACATTATGGAAAGTGATTATATCCCATTACATTATGAAAGGTAATCTGTTTCACCCAAGGCCAACTGATTTGATCACATGTAACTACTCCATATAGCACATGTAAAAGTACTCCAAAACAGCAACTAGACTATTATTTGGCCAAACCACTGGGAACCACAGCCTAGCCATACTGACATAATAAAATTAGACACTGCGTTTAACTTCCCGTAAGTCTCAAGTTTCTTACCTGTAAATTAGGTACTAATAGTGCTACCTCATGGAGTCGTGGCGAGAGGTGAATGAGGAGGAAGCATAAAGCACTCAACGTGGTATCAAGCTCTTAACCCCTTGCCACGGAGTTGATTCCGACCCATAGTGACCCTACAGGACAGAGCAGAATTGCCCCATAGGGTTTCCAAGGCTGTCATTTTATAGAAGCAGACTGCCACATCTTTCTCCTTCCAAAGAGTGGCTGGTGGGTTCGAGCTGCTGACCTTTTCGTTAGCAGCCAAGCACTTTAATCACTGTGCCACCGGTGCTCCTCACCAGGCTCTTAGTAGATGCTTAATACTGTCAGCTCTTTGTATTACTGAGCTTGTCCTCAGACACAGCCCACACATTCCTTCTCCCTACCTTTCTTCCCAAGCAGCTCAGTTCCACAAGCATCATGTGAGTAAGTCCCCACTACATGCCAGGCACTATGCTAGACCCTGGGGATAAAGAGTGCAGCAGGCAGTGCTTCAAGTCCAAAGCCAAAGCCAAGAGTGAAGACACTGCCTGCTGCAGGCCTTGGTGAAGTGGTTGCAGATTGCATGGGACACAGGGACTTGGTTTGGAGCATGTTTCTTAGTGCTGGGATGCTAAGAAAATGAGTAAATCACAGGATTAGATCCAACAACACTCCAGGCCCTCCCTGGGTTTTATTATATTCATGCGGCAGCAAAGCCTTCTCCCCAGCTTGCCAGCAATCAGCTGAAAGCTAGCCCTCCAAACTAATGGGGATCCTTCTTTTTTCTTTCTTTTTTGACTGTCAAAGAGATTTTTTTCCTTCTGTGTTGGTTTCAGGTACTAGATAATGGCACTCTAAAGTGAAAGGAATCTTAAAGCAATTAAACGAGAATGGAAGCGCCTTTCTATGGGACAGAAACATGTCCACGCACAATCATGACTGAAATGAAAGCAAGCGTTCAACTGACTCATGTGGAGAAAAAGTAGTTATGATTTTATACCTCCTTTTTTTTTTTTTTTAGGGGTATAAACAGAGAAGTAACTTCTTCTTGTTCAAGGAAAATGAAGCCAGGATGAGCTGGTAAGTATGAGTTTGATAAGATAAAATGTACAGAGTCCCAAATTCCATCCAAAGTCCATTTTGGAGAGTTGAAAGGAACACATGCTATGTGTGCAATGGAGGAAGCCTGGCTTTGCTTGGATGCCTTCCCAGAAGCTCCCCCCACTCAGATCCCTGAACACCCCATTTGCACCTCCTTCACTGCTTTTCCTGACCTCCTCTGTGATTTAACTTTTGCGTCTGTCCCTTACTGGACAGTGAGTTCCTCAGAGGAAAGGTCCCTATCTCGTGGGTCCTTGCTGGTGTCCCCCACAGCCTGGCACGAAGCAGTAGCACACTTCCGCCTCCCAGTTCTGCACCCCCTAATGGGCCCAGCACTCAGCCTGGGATGCGGGCACATCATGCCTGTCACTTTCTGCTAGAAACCTCCATGCTTTGTTATCTCTTTAGCTCTTTCTGATTCTCTTCTTTGTTCCATTCCAATTCTTAATTTTTTTTTCGCTTCCTCTTTATTGGTCTTGACCTTAGAGCTAGCCTTTCTATTTATAGCTACCAAGCTCCTCTTCTTCCTTCTCTGAAACATTTCTGCAAACCCCTTACAGCTCTCCTATAGGCATAACGGGTGGATGAAAACCCTGAGGGGCACCCACGAGGAGTCACGTGCTGCTACCTTGCAGCAGTAAGGATTTTTAGGGAGACAAGTATATGTATAGAAGTGGCTGTGCTTCAACCCTAGAATCTCCTGCTCCCACACTGTCCCTCAGGATCACAGGTAGGATGTGCTCATGCTGTGTTAGGAGGGGACGTGGAGCCCCTGACACTGTCCCTCCCACCTCTGGGCAGCCTGGGTCAGGACAGTGGTTTTCAAACTGTGTCCCTGGGACCTGCCGCTTCCTTGGTGGTAACTCCTGGGCCAAGGAGTAGAGCAAAAAGGGCAGGAGAGAGAAGACGAGGCTCCTACCTCCTACCCACGCTTCAAACACAGAAGCTCTGCTTCAATTTGCCTGATTAACTGGGCTTCTCCATGAGATTCCCACAGGAAATAAAAATGGTTCCACTGCTAAAATCGTTTGCTAGTGACCGAAACAGTGGGGGAAACATATAGTCAACTGGACAGTTGAATGGTGGCAACTCTTCCCTTTAAGGGTAGGCTGGATTTACATATTACACACAGCCAAAGCCACTTGGAGGAGCCGTGTCTGGTGAAGAGAGGTGTGAGCACAATGAATAATGATACCACTGGAAGGGAAAACAGCAGCAACAATAAAAGAATTAAAAGTAGACTGTGGGAATGAGACAGCACTGGGCTGGGTGGCTGTGATATAAAAATATTGCAACTGTGTGTGTGTGTGTGTGTGTGTGTGTGTCTCCAGAAGTGTTCCCAGGAGGAACTTCCCAACGAAGCAGTTGTGACATCTGGCATTGCTGGAACAGATACGTTTACTGACCTTACAAGTGATGGCACTGAAGTTCTCTTACAGAACTCATTCATATGTATACATTCTGTTGGTTATGAGTATGGCTGAATGTGAGAAACAGTGAGGGAGAGAAAGAGAGTGCGGGTGTCATAGATTGAATTATATCACCCCCAAAATGTGTGCATCAATTTGGCTGGGCCATGATTTCTAGGATTGTGTGGTTGTCCTCCATTTTGTGATTGTAATTTTCTGTTAAAGAGGATTAGGGTGGGATTGTAGCACCCTTACCCAGGTCACATCCCTGATCCAATGTAAAGGGAATTTCCCTGGGGTAGCTGCATCACCTTTTATCTCTGAAGAGATGAAAGGGAAGCAACCAGAGAGTGGGGGGCCTCATATCACCAAGAAAGCAGCACCGGGAGCAGAGCACGTCCTTTGGACCCAGGGTCCCTGTGCCTGAGAAGCTCCTTGACCGGGGGAAGATTGAGGACAAGGACCTTCCTCCAGAGCCAACACAGACAGAAAGCCTCCCCTTGGAGCCAATGTCCTGAATTTGGATTTTTAGCCTACCGGGCTGTGAAGAAATAAATTTCTCTTTGTTGAAGCCATCCACTGGTGGTATTTCTGTTACAGCAGCACTAGGTGACTAAGACAGCGGGTATGAGTGAGCGCAGTCTCACTACTTGAAAACCAAACACTAGAACTCCTCTAGTTAGTCTTTGGGGAAAGAACACCTCACAGTGTTTAGTCTGGATTCAAACCGTGCTCCACCACTTACATTCTGGGTGACTACAGGCAAATCATTTACACTCTCGAGGCTTGGTTTCCTCATCTGTAAAATGGGAATAATAATGTTAAAGGATTTTTGGAAGATTTAAATGCGGTAACATGTCAATCCCTCAGCACAGAGCCTAGCACAGAGTAAACTCTCTTTAATATCTGTGGCCGTGCTTGTTATTACAATTGCTGTGATCATTATCCTCTGGCCTGAGAATACACCCACACACTTGATCAGCACTCACTCCAGAGTCACCATCTTCAGCTAACAGACGAGGTCCGGCTTTAACTGATTAAGAAGCATCATAAAGAGGCAGCTGTGCTACATCACCCGATGACTCACAGGAACTCTGGGATTAGCGTTAAAAGAGGCAGTGGCCTGGGCAGCTGGGCATGGGGAGGATAGAAATTAAAGCCCTGTGCCACTCGGCAGGTGGAGACATTGAAAAACAGGTAGGGAGGGTCCTGGAAAGGAACCCCAAAGATGCTAAGCTGAGAGAATCTTAGAATCACAGGTTCATGAGTGTCAGAGCTGAGGCCTATGAGAACCCTCACTCCAGTCTCCACACAGAGACCCACTGAGGCTGTCACTTGGCTAAGGTGACACAGCTTATAGACGGAAGAGCAATCCTGCAGCTCCTGTCTCTTATTCAGGAGCCACAGATTTTCCTTGCCGTGTGCCATGTACCAGTTTTACTTACAGCGGGCTCTGTCTGAGCTTAAAGGACCTGTGAGGGACGAGCAGGGGTGGCTGGACAGCCTTGGCCCGCTGCTCTGAAAAGACTGCATTTTTTCAAGTCTGCCACCTCAAAGCGTAGCCTGCAGTAGTTCTGTCTCACCTTCTACTAAAAATGTTCTCTCTGAAACTTGTAACAGCAGTGACCTCTGACAAACTGGCACGTCCCAGCTGTTCACATTATTCCACATACAACAGAGGTTGCCCTCAAGACCCTTGTCGCCAGGCCCAGGGAGGAGGTGACCCGGCAGGGCCAGGCTCAAGGAGAACAAAGAGAAAAGTCACCTTGGCACTGAGGGCCTGGGAGCTGCCGGCCACTCAATCGGCTTTCTGCAATGGCTCCTTTTTGTAACTATGTGTTGGAGGCGTAAGCCTGGCCAATTAGACCTGGCGATGGGGCGGCACAGCCCTGCACACCTAGCTCACCAGCTCACAGCAGATGCGGGAGCATTTTATAGTGGGACTTATTTTTAGCACACTGTCACCCTTTCTTTTGGGCCAAACCTTTTATCCCCAATCCATACCTGAGTTTGAGGACGCTGCATTTCAATCCTACTTTAATTAATTTCGGGGCTCTGGCGGCTCAGTGGTTAAGAGCGCAGCTGCTTACCAAAAAGGTCAGCTGTTTGAATCCACCAGCCACTCCTTGGAAACCCCATGGGATAGTTCTACTTTGCCATATAGGGTTGCTATGAGTCGGAAGCAACTCCATGGCAATGGGCTTGGTTTTGGGGTTTTTAATGAATTTCATTTAGTTAACATACTGCTCCTTCAGCCTGGGGAGTAAGTTACCCAGATAAGAAGACCAACCTGGAGAAAGTCTGGAGATGACTTTGGAGGATCAATGCCCCAGCCTCCACCTTTGCCCCCATGGAGCTTGCCCATGAGAAAAAAAAAAAAACTACCACCGAGTTGATTCTGACTCATGGCAACTCCATGTGTGTAAGAGTAAAACGGTGCTCCACAGAGTTTTCAATGGCTGATTTTTCAGAAGCAAATCACCAGGCCTTTCTTCGGAGGCACCTCCGGGTAGCCTTGAACCTCCAGTCTTTCAGTGAGCAGGAGCATTCAGTTCTCCTCAAGCTTAACTCCCTTAGTCATCTCTTCATGCCCTCAGGCGCTCGAGCTCTTTCCTGTCCTTCCAGGCTGTTGTGAAGGGAGGCGGGTAGGAAGCATGAGACAGTACCTGCACTTGAGCCCAGGGGAGCGCTCTTCACCAGCACCCCTTTGCCAGCTCGTTTCAGTCAAGCTGTTTCACTCTTTTCACCAGCACCCCTGTGCCAGTTTGTTTCAGTCAAGTTTTTTCACTCTCTTCACCAGCACCCCTGTCTGTGCCAGCTCACTTAGTCAAGTTGTTTCTCTCTCTTCACCAGCACCCCTTTGCCAGCTCTTGGGTTTCTTGTCTACAAAATGGAACCGAATCCCTGCCTGACTCACCTGTCCTGGATATACAGTCACCAGGTAATTCTGGTGAAGAGGGCTGTGCCCTGCTAAGGAAGGTGTTTTCACACCCTTGGGTGGGAATGGAAGTTACTCAGCCTGAGCTTTACCTTTGTGGCTCCTGAGTTATCGGGACCCTGAAGAGACAAAACACAGGAGAAATAGGTTCTGGGACGTCAGCCCTCTAAAGTTCTTATCATCTCACCTGCCCTGAGTGTTGACTCTGTGAAAGGATCTGGGTGAGGCAGTGTGTATAACAAAGTCACAAACCAGGCCCCCACGGAGCCCAGAGGTTAGTAGCAGCACTGTATGACTTATGCCAGGCCCACCCCCAGCCAAGGGGCAGGGGGACCATCACTGGGCACACCTACCGAAGGAGGGCCCCTCAAAGCTGGCTTCAGATTTGCCAGGAGTAAGCCAACGAAGCCACCACCCATCCATCAGTTTGCCGTACTATGTGACTTGCGTGTTGCTATGATGCTAAAAGCTATGCCACTAGTATTTCAAATATCAGCAGGTCACCAGGGGAGCGTCCAGATGAAGACAGACTAGGAAGAAAGGCCTGGTGATCCACTTCTAAAAATTAGCCAATGAAAGCCCTATGGATCACAATTGAATATTATCCGATCTAGTGCTACAGCAGCACGATGAACCTGCCAGGTTGGAAAGTACTAAACAACAGCCTCAAGGATGGACGCAAACATACCAATGATCATGAAGACCGTGCAGGACTGGGCAAGATTTCGGTCCCTGGCACATGGGGTCACCATGAGTCAGAATTGGCAACTAAAGACAACAAGCCAGTAAAGGAGTGGGAACTGCCATCCTGGGCAGAAGGATGTGGAAGCACCTGGGTAAGGGGAAGGTGTCCTGTCTATCCGGACATGGTGGACAAGAGTTACAGGCTGGGAAAGGTGGGCCAGGGCCAGACGGCAGGGAGCCTCGGCTGCATGCTGGGGAGAGCCTCGAAAGTCTCCTGAAGATGACGGGAGGTGGGAAGGTACCGGAACTTCAACATAGGGAGCTGCATGAGGGGGCCATGGAAGAAAAGCCTTGCAACCTGCTCCCACAAAGACTGCAGCCACTGAAAACTCTACAGAGCAATTCTCCTCTGTAACACATGGGGTTGCTATGAGTTGGAATCAACTCCATGGCAACGGGTTTGTTTTTGTTTTTTGTTTTCCCCATCCCACGTGCCTACCTTTTCTCCCGCCCACCAGCAAGGGCTGGCCTGGGTGATGCTATCAGCTGGAAGGACTTGTGTAACTGCTCTTCCTTAAGGTACTTGCTGAATGCTGAGCAATTAATCCACAACCCAGCCCAGGGAGGCAGACGGCAGGTAGAGTTTCACTGACGAGACTGCTGAGTCGGCTTGGAGCTCATGGGCTGGGTGGGAGGGAACGTGGGAAGGCTAGAGTCCTCCCTTACCTGAGCCTGCAGCACAGCAAACACTCCTGCCAGTAGTGCCTTTGACCCTCTGGATTTTCACCCAACAATTTGTGCAAATTTCTTTCCTTTTGAGACTTTCTCAAAATAGAAGCTGAAAAGATAGCTTGTTCTAAAGGTAACAATTCCTACTTAGGTAGGAAAAAAAAAATTCTAAACTTGTTGCCGTCGAGTCTATTCCAACTCATGGTGGCCCTATATGTTACACAGTGGAACTGAGCTGCTTCATAGGGTTTGCTTGACTGCAGTCTTTCTGGAAGCAAATCACCAGGCCTCTCTCCTGTGGCACTGCTGGATGGGTTCAAATTGTCGATTTTTTTTTTTTTTTTTAGTGGAGAGCAAACCCCGTGTGCCACCTAGGGACCTTTTACTTAAGTTTACCTGTTGTCATTGAGTCGATTCTGACTCATAGCGACCCTATATATAGGACAGAATAGAACTGACCCATAGGGTTTCCAAGGAGCAGCTAGTGGATTCGAACTGTCAGCTTCTTGGTTATCAGCCAAATGCTTAACCACTGGCACCACCAGACCCATGACTCAACTCCACAGCAGTGGGTTACTTAAGGTAGCAAACCAAAAAACCAAACACGCTGCCATCGAGTCAATTCTGACTCCTAGTGACCCTGTAGGACAGAGTAGAACTGCCCCAAAGGGTTTCCAAGGAGCCGCTGGTGGATTTGAACTGTCAACCTTTTGGTGAGCAGCTGTACCTCTTAACTACTGCACCACCAGGGCTCAAGGGGTATTAAATGGAAGAGTCTTGGCCCTTTCTAAGCATGAGTTTCCTCCTTTACAAAATGACAAAAAAAAAAAAAAAAAAAAAAGTCAGATTAAATTGTCCGCAAGTGTGTTTAGGAAAACACAGCTCAGAACAGGGAATATCAAAGATGAATTATTTTCTGCCAACCCACTCTGCTTGTGCCTGAAAAGCCCAGCACCTCCAGTATCAGTTTAACTTTGCCAATCTGATCCGACCATGTGGATTTTCTCTCTCATATGTGCCGGGAGATAATGAACAGAGAAACGTTAGTAAAGCAGCCTGGCTGATCCCGAAGTCCTTATTTAGATGCAGAACATGAAAGTCAGTGCTAATCTTACAGGAGACCCCAGGCAGGTACAGTTAAGCCACTAGAAGACGCTCCTTCCCCCGACTCCACTGAAATCCTGGCCCCAGTGAGCCGAGATTTCAGGGGCCACCACTGGACCCAGTCCTTCCTGCTCTGGAGAAAGGACGAGGCAACACTCGCCACCACTACGTAAGCAGTGTCAGCCGCACAGCTGTTCACCTTTTGAAGCAATCTTCCCTCCCAATCCAATAGTTTTTATTGAGTCTCCAGCCTTGAGTCTGTGTCTGGAAGTAAATGTCACCTCTGCTTAGGTGGCCATACGTCCTGGGTTGCCCAGGACAGTCTGGTTTATGCCTGTTGAGTCAGCGTCCCATCTGGTTAGTGCCCAGTGATACACTCAAAAGTATCCCATTTGGACCATGAATTATATGGTTACCTAGGCTCTACCAAGCTGTTTCAAAAACTGATTAAAGGGCAGGAAAAATATCTATAGAACTACCAATAACTTCACTGTAAATTCACTTTGTCAAGATCATGATGACCCGAAGTTTTCGCCCATACCAAACAAACAAACTTGTTGCCGTCGAGCTGATTCCGACTTAAAGAGACTCCACAGAAGTTGTATATTTAGATTGTGGTATGGGTGGGGAGGGGGGTAATAATGCAATTTAGTGTTGTAGTATTATACAAGCAAGGATGTGAATACTCTGTAACCTTGTTTTTTTAATAGATGTCAATTGTTAGCTTAACAAAGTGCCCCCCTCCTTTTTTTCCATAGCTTTGTTGAGACGTAATTCACATACCCTACAATTCACCCATTTAGAGTGTACAACTCATTAGTTTTTGGTATATTCACAGATATGTGGAACCATCACCATAGTCAATTTTAGAATATGTTCATCACCTCAAAAAGAGGCTCCCATACCATTTAGCTATCTCCCCCAGTGTCCCACCCCCAGCCCTAGGCAACCACTGATCTACTTTATGTGTATAGATTTTCCTGTCCAGGACTTCCATCTGAATGGAATCATACAGTCTGTGTCCTTTGTGACTGGCTTCTTTCACTTAGTACACAATGTTTTCAAGATTCCTGCATGTTACAGCATGTATCAGTACTTCATTCCTTTTCATAGGTGAAAAATATTCCATTGTATGGAGAGACCACAGTTTGTTTATCCATTCATCAGTTGATGGACATTTGGCTTGTTTCCACTTTCGGCTATTATGAATAACACTGTGATGAACATCTGTGTACACACTTTGTGTGAACATATATTTTCAGTTCTCTTTAGTATATACCTGGGAGTGGAATAGCGGGGTCCAATGGTAACTCAACTTTTTGAGGTACTACCAAACTGTTTTCCAATGAGGCTAGATCATTTTACATTCCCACCACCAACGTATGAGGTTTCCAGCTATGCCACATCCTCTTCAATACTTACTTTCCTTCTTTTAAAAATTGTACCCAGTCTAGCAAATCATCTTGGTTTTGATTTGCATTTGTCTAATGAATAATGATGTTAGTGTCTTTTCATGTGCTTATTGGCTATTTGTATATCTTCATTGAGAAATGCCTTTTTAAATCCTTTGTCCATTTTTTTAATTGGGTCATTTCTTTTTATTATTGCCTTGTTAAGAATTCTTTATATATTCCTCCAAGGCACACCTACTGGTCTCTATTCACCTGGAGCAACAGAGCAAGAAGGAGAGTCAGGAATAGGAGGAGGATATGGAATATGTGGCTAATTGCCTCCATGAACAGCTGCCTCCTTTGCCATGACATCAGAAGAGCTGGATGGTGCCCAGCTACCATTACTGAACATTTTGATCAAAGATTCCATAGCCAAATCCTGATCAAAAGGTGAAAATGCAGAACAGAATTTCAAATTCTCATGGACTCCAGATTTTCTGGAGCCAGGAGGCTGGATGAACCCCTGAAACTACTGCCCTGAGACAATCTTTAAATCTTAAACTAAAAATATCCCCTGAAGTCTTCTTAAAACCGAACAATAGTTTAGCTTAACTAATGAAAAGGGTCGGCCTTAAGCATTATGCTCTTTTAACAACTACCTATATGGGTTCAAACTGACAACAGCAACTCAAAAGATTTGATAGGAACCTTAGGGGGCAGTGAGTTCATGTTAATGAGGAGGAACAACTCAGAAAAGAGGGTGAGAATGGTTGCACAACTCAAAGAAGGCAGTCAGTGTCACTAAATTTTACACGTAGAAACTGCTCAGTTGGTGTATGTTTTCCTGTGTATATTCTCAACAACAACAAAACAAATAAAATTATATTAAAAAAAAAAAGAACCCCTTGTGAACGAGGTCTGCTCTGATCCCCCCGACACTGGCACCAGGAATCTGGGCTGTTATTTTCAAGGTTGTCATTGAGCTGGGGAGCAGAGGATGGGACTATGGTAAGCTTAAATATCACAAAATTCACTGTTATTATTGAAGATTGGCTGCTTTTACAAAATAAACACTCTCTGGGTTGCTGCAAGTTTTGGGCTACATTCCAGAGCACTGGAAAAGTTGATTCTGATCATTTTTCCTAGATTTTTCATTGCTTTTATGAAGGGTGACACTTTTGGCTTCTTTACTCTGCCATTTTTTCCTGATGTCACCTCCTGTTTCGTTTTGTTTTCCCTATCATTAGTATGGAGCCCTGGTGGTGCAGTGGTTAAGAGCTCAGAGTGCTAACCAAAAGGCTGGCAGTTCAAATCTACCAGCTACTCCTTAGAAATCTTATGGGGCAGTTCTACTTGTCCTATAGGGTCACTATGAGTCAGAGTCAATTCGATGGCAAAGGGTTTGGTTTAGGTTTTATAATTATTCTGAAAGGATCTCCTAACTTCTCCTGGATCTCACGTGAAGCCAGCTACCTTTATAGTCCCTGGAAGAAACTCGAGAGTTGGGAGAGGGCTTTGGGGATTTCTGGGGAAGGAGAAGAATCTGTTGATTTGTATACTGTTGTTAGGTGCCATCGAGTCAGTTCCGACTCATAGAGACTCTACAACGGAAGGAAACACTACCTGGTCTTGCGCCATCCTCACAATTATTATCTTTGAGCCTACTGTTGTAGCCACTGTGTCAGTCCGTGTTGTTGAGGAGGGTGTTCCTCTCTTTCACTGACCCTTGACTTTACCAAGTATGATGTCCTTCTCCAGGGACTGGTCCCTCCTGATAACATGTAAAAAGTAAATGAGACGAAGTCTCGCCATCCTTGCTTCCATGGAGCACTCTGGCTGTACTTCTTCCAAGACAGACTTGTTCATTCTCCTGTCAATCCATGGTATATTCTGTACGCCTTTGCTAACACCATAATTCAAAGGCGTCAATTCCTCTTCGGTCTCCTTACTCATTGTCCAGCTTTCACATGCCTATGAGATGACTGATAATATCATGACTTGGGTCAGGTGCACCTTAGTCCTCAAAGTGACATGTTTGCTTTTCAACACTTCAAAGAAGTCTTTTACAGCAGATTTGCCCAATGCAACGCGTCATTTGATTTCTTGCCTGCTGCTTCCATGGGCATTGACTGTAGATCCAAGTAAAATGATTTGAATATTATATTGTAAAATTCTAATTTTATGGGCCTCTCCTCCTGAGTACTCACGGGTCCAGAAACACACTGGATTTGAGCACATGTTAGCAGTCTGAGAACCAAGAATTAGAGATCACACTCAAGTATGGAGTTTCCCATATGCAATGTTTTTCTGAATCACTTGATAAGAAAATACAGCACCTCGATTGAGTAAAGATAATGAGCAGACTGATTATATCTCTTTAGATTTAAAAAATTACACTTTCCTGCCCCAAATTAAATTTAACAATTATTTTGAATCTAATATTAATAAAGATGCAACAAAGACTGAGTTCTAGATGCATTTTTGTTGTTTTCAAAAAGAACAGTGATAATAAAAATAGAAATTCATTATTACCAGTAACACTACTAATTATTGTAATTATTTTTTAATCACCATCAACAATATCATTATTCCCATTATACTGCCAGTTACTTACCAGACTAAATGGAGGGAGTGGGGGGAGGTGGATACATAAATATGCACAATCTAACGTCTGGCCACGAGTAATTTATACGTTACAGGAGATAACACGTGCAGAAATCATGAAGCCGTACATGTCATGACCAGTAATGACTGCTTGCCCAAGTGCGGTCCGTGGACCCGAGCTGATGTGCAGTTTTTTGTTGCTGGTTTGAGGCAAGGTAAATTGAAAGCAGTGTGAAGAAACTTACAGCACTTTGAAAATGGGGCAGCATCTCCACCAAAGGGAAAAGTACTGTCTGCTGAATGTCACAATAATAAATCTGGATTTGCATGTTTTCCTCATTTCCCTTTTTCAAGTAATTTATTTATTTTTGTTTCTATTTGTTTTCACAAACTTTCAAGAAACCAAACCACCTGTTGTCGAGTGGATTCTGACGCATGGTGTGTTTCAGAGGTGAGGTGTGCTCCATAGGGTTTAAATGGCCTTGACCTTTTAGAAGTAGACTGCCGGGCCTTTCTTCTGAGACTCCTCTGGCGGGGTTCGAATCACCAACCTTTTGGTTAACAGCCGAGTGCTTGACCATTTGCGCCACCCAGGGACAGCCTTTGATAAACTGGGTGGGGAGGGGAACTAGTCCTTCACAACCATTAGTTTGAGAAGTGCTAGCTTAATGATGGAGCCCTGGTGGTACAGTGGTTAAGACCTCAGCTGCTAACCAATAAGTCACCAGTTCGAATCCACTAGCGGCTCCTTGGAAACTCTATGGGGCAGTTCTACTCTGATCTGTAGGGTCACTATGAGTCAGAATCAACTCAACAGCAATGGGTTTTTGTTGGCTTAGATGGTGTAAGCTGTTTGGTTTGGTAAATGGTAGATTTGGGTGACATTTAGTATTTGTATTTGGAGAAAGAGAATTCGCTGTGGACTGCAGTGATTTGAACAGAACTGATGGAGCAAGTGGGACTTAAAAAAAAAAAAAACTTACATGGTACAAATTAAAGGTGCACAACAGAGGAACGTCCCAGGATCCAGCTTCCTGGAATTTGGAAACAAAGGGCACGTCTATCCCCCTACGGTTGTGCATCTCTCCTGTCTGCATATAGGCATCTCTTTCCATTACGATGCTGAGATTGGAAAATGGATTAAAATCTTTCCATTTTCTCCTCAGCTTTGAAGTTCCTTAAAGAAGGGATTTAGAAACTAAAGAGTGTAAGTCACTGGTAGTATCTTGAGTGAGGAAGAAGACATAAATTAAGTGCCTTCTCATTTTCAAAATTTGATAGAACAGCCTGCTTCCACTTAGAGAAAGAGGAACTAAATTAAAATGTTTTGGTGCTGAAAGTAATCAGAACGTTTGATCCAAACTGAGGAAAACTAAATCCTTTTTAAACTTTAGTATCCGTATTTTCAAAAGCCGTAATTCTGTTTGGAAATGGATGGAGGCACATTTTCTCAGACATGAAACACAAACCTTGAGCTGAGGCTAGGCAAGGAGCTTACCCTGACAATATTTTATTTAAATCAGGGAGTTCTTCAAAATCCAAGGTTTACATCGAGCTTTAAATGAAAAGCTCTACAGTAATCGGAGCCTGTGGGAACTGGAAAGCACCATGTCTAAGCTAAAGTGAGTCACTTCAACTCAGAGATGAAGAAATTCAGGCCATGAGAGATAGGACTACCAGTGGTCCCAGAGCAAGACACAGTAGGTGGACAAGACACAGGATCCTAGATTGGAAGCAAAGGCAACAAATCTACCTGATTTCTAATACCCTGCCCTTACTTTTGTAGTTTTTATTATTAGAATTCGATATTGTATGCAATCTGCCTCCAGGTACTTGCTTTTCAAGTTTCTGAACAACTGAGGCTGCCTCTGTATCTCCAAGCCCAAGCCCTGGGTGATCACAGCCAGGCAGAGCAGAGAAAGGGGCAGGTTGGTGAGGAGTTAGAGACTGCGTTGGCCATTGGAGGTCCAGCACATGGGCTCACTGGGTGACAATGCCAAGGTGTGAGGAGCAGGATGAAGGTTTCTGTTCAAGCTCCCAGTGACATACAAACCCTGAGTCATCACCAGGCTCTGAAAGTCCTTTTAGATCATAAAGCACGTCACACACTGTGGGTATAATTGATGTGTACTTGTCTGTAACCAAAGGAAAACTCTCCCAAAGCTGGTTGCACGGGGGTCTAGTTGAAACAGCGGGGCTGCATAAGCACAGATCAATTTCCGCTTTTCCCTGAAATATCTGCTCTGTCTCAGTTTAGGGGGACACAGGACAGACCCGTCTCCCATCATTAAGACTTTAATTTAGCACTGTCCTCAGACTGGGTGACGAATGTACTTTGCATAGGCCTATTTCTCCTGTTCAGAAATGCCAAATGTGCCTTTCCAAACCAAGCCTATTGCTGTTGAGTCGATTCATACTCATAGTGACCCTATAGGACTCAGGAGAACTGTTCCATAGGGTTTTCAAGGAGTGGCTGGAGGATTCGAACTGTCGACCTTTTGAACAGCTGAACTCTTAACCACTGCACCACCAGGGCTCCAGTGAAGGCTAAACTAGGCTTTCCATAGAAAGACTGCAATCATAAAAGAGGGATGGGACGGTACTAGCAACAGGCTGTGGTCAGCTGGGAAAACCCATCACTGAAATAAATTTCAAGACTGCAGACTTAGGGTTATGATGTGCCATTAATTTCCTCCCATTCCACATGGTATCTTCTCATCATGGGGCAATATCATTCTCACCTCTATGCCTTTAGGGCCCAAGTTCTTCCTCTTCACCTGGAAGATGATCTTTCCAAGTCAAGGTTATCCAAGACAAACTCATAGTGTATCCAAGATAAACTCATAGTCTATCCAAGTCTGCTCATTCTTCAAGGCCCAACTCAAACTCTAACTCCTCTACAAAGGCTTCCCTACAAAACAGCATTGGTGGTGGTGGTGGGGGGGGGGCGGGGTCTGTGGTCAACCAGACCTGAATTTGAATGCTGGGCAATCTACTTGTTGTTGTTGTTGTTAGGTGCTGTCAAGTCGGTTCCGACTCATAGCAACCCTATGCACAACAGAATGAAATGCTGCCCGGTCCTGTGCCATCCTTACAATCATTGTTATGCTTGAGCTCATTGTTGCAGCCACTGTGTCAATCCACCTCGTGGAGGGTCTTCCTCTTTTCCACTGACCCTGTACTCTGCCAAGCATGATGTCCTTCTCCAGGGATTCATCCCTACTGACAACATGTCCAAAGTATGTAAGATGCAGTCTCGCCATCCTTCCTTCTAAGGAGCATTCTGGTTGTACTTCTTCTAAGACAGATTTGTTCTTTTGGCAGTCCGTGGTATATTCAATATTCTTTGCCAACACCACAATTCAAAGGCGTCAACTCTTCTTCAGTCTTCCTTATTCATTGTCCAGCTTTCACATGCATACGATGCGATTGAAAATACCATGGCTTGGGCCAGGCTCACCTTAGTCTTCAGGGTGACATCTTTGCTCTTCAACACTTTGAAGAAGTCCTTTGCAGCAGATTTGCCAAGTGCAATGTGTCTTTTGATTTCTTGACTGCTGCTTCCATGGCTGTTGATTGTGGATCCAAGTAAAATGAAATCCTTGGCAACTTCAGTCTTTTCTCTGTTTATCATGATGTTGCTCATTGGTCCAGTTGTGAGGATTTTTGTTTTCTTTATGTTGAGGTGTAATCCATACTGAAGGTTGTGGTCTTTGATCTTCATCAGTAAGTGCTTCAAGTCCTCTTCACTTTCAGCAAGCAAAGTTGTGTCATCTGTATAACGTAGGTTGTTAATGAGTCCTCCTCCAATCTTGATGCCCCGTTCTTCTTCATATAGTCCAGCTTCTCGGATTATTTGCTCAGCATACAGATTAAATAGGTATGGTGAAAGAATACAACCCTGATGCACACCTTTCCTGACTTTAAACCAATCAGTATCCCCTTGTTCTGTCTGAACAACTGTCTCTAGATCTATGTAAAGGTTCCTCATGAGCACAATTAAGTGTTCTGGAATTCCCACTCTTCGCAGTGTTATCCATAGTTTGTTATGATCCACACAGTCAAATGCCTTTGCCTAATCAATAAAACACAGGTAAACATCCCTCTGGTATTCTCTGCTTTCAGCCAGGATCCAACTGACATCAGCAATGATGTCCCTGGTTCCACGTCCTTTTCTGAAACTGCCCTGAATTTCTGGCAGTTCCCTGTTGATATACTGCTGGCAGTTGTTTTTGAATGATCTCCAGCAGAATTTCTCTTGCGTGTGATATTGTTCTATAATTTCCACATTTGGTTGGATCACCTTTCTTGGGATAGGCATAAATATGGATCTCTTCCACTCAGTTGGCCAGGAAGCTGTCTTCCATATTTCTTGGCATAGATGAGTGAGCACCTCCAGCGCTGCACCTGTTTGTTGAAACATCTCAATTGATATTCCACCAATTCCTGGAGCCTTGTTTTTCGCCAGTGCCTTCAGAGCAGCTTGGACTTCTTCCTTCAGTACCATTGATTCCTGATCATATGCCACCTCTTGAAATGGTTGAATGTTGACTAATTATTTTTGGTATGACTCTGTGTATTCCTTCCATCTTCTTTTGATGTTTCCTGCATCATTTAATACTTTCCCCATGGAATCCTTCACTATTGCAACTCGAGGCTTGAATTTTTTCTTCAGTTCTTTCAGCTTGAGAAACGCCAAGCGTGTTCTTCCCTTTTGGTTTTCCATCTCCAGCTCTTTGCACATGTCATTATAATACTTTATTTTGTCTTCTTGAGCGGCCCTTTGAAATCTTCTGTTCATTTCTTTTACTTCATGAATTCTTCCTTTTGCTTTAGCTGCTCGACGCTCAAGAGCAAGTTTCAAAGTCTCCTCTGACATCCACCTTGGTCTTTTCTTTCTTTCCTGTCTTTTCAGTGACCTCTTGCTTTCTTCATGGATGATGTCCTTGATGTCATTCCACAACTCGTCTGGTCTTCAGTCACTAGTGTTCAGTGCGTCAAATCTATTCTTCAGATGGTCTCTAAATTCAGGTGGGATATACTCAAGGTCATATTTTGGCTCTCGTGGACTTGCTCTGATTTTCTGCAGTTTCAGCTTGAACTTGCGTATGAGCAATTGATGGTATGTTCCACAGTCGGCCCCGGCCTTGTTCTGACTGATGATATTGAGCTTTTCCATCGTCTCTTTCCACAGATGTAGTCAATTTGATTTCTCTGCATTCCATCTGGGGAGGTCCATGTGTATAGTCACTGTTTATGTTGGTGAAAGAAGGTATTTGCAATGAAGAAGTCATTGGTCTTGAGCAAAATTCTATCATTCAATTTCTGGCATTGTTTCTATCCCCAAGGCCATATTTTCCAACTACTGATCCTTCTTCTTTGTTTCCAGCTTTTGCATTCCAATCGCCAGTAATTATCAATGCATCTTGATTGCATGTTCGATCAACTTCAGACTGCAGCAGCTAATAAAAATCTTCCATTTCTTCATCTTTGGCCCTAGTGGTTGGTGCATAAATTTGAATAATAGTCGTATTAACTGGTCTTCCTTGTAGGTGTATGGATATTATCCTATTACTGACAGAGTTGTACTTCAGGATAGATCTTGAAACGTTCTTTTTGACAATGAATGCAACACCATTCCTCTTCGACTGTCATTCTCAGCATAGTAGACTATATGATTATCCGATTCAAAATGGCCAATACCATTCCATTTTAGCTCACTAATGCCTAGGATATCGATGTTTATGCGTTCCATTTCATTTTTGACGATTTCCAGTTTTCCTAGATTCATAATTTGTACATTCCAGGTTCCGATTATTAATGGATGTTTGCAGCTGTTTCTTCTCATTTTGAGTCCTGCCACATCAGCAAATGAAGGTCCCAAAACCTTTACTCCATCCACGTCATTAAGGTCGGCTCTACTTTGAGGAGGCAGCTCTTCCTCAGTCATCTTCTGAGTGCCTTCCAACCTGGGGGGCTCATCTTCCAGCACTATATCAGACAATGTTCTCTGCTATTCATAAGGTTTTCACTGGCTAATGCTTTTCAGAAGTAGACTGCCGGGTCCTTCTTCCTAGTCTGTCTTAGTCTAGAAGCTCAGCTGAAACCTGTCCTCCATGGGTGACCCTGCTGGTATCTGAATACCGGTGGCATAGCTTCCAGCATCACAGCAACACACAAGCCCCCACAGTACAACAAACTGACAGACATGTGGGGGCAATCTATTTAGCCTCTCTGAGTCACCCATCCTTCATTAGAAAAGCCTGGGTTGTGAGGATTAGGGGTGCTCAAAAATAATGGGTATAACAACTTTTACTACTCCAGCTTCTATTGATGCCCTTCTCCCCTGAATGCCAAAAACCCAAGAATCACAACCGTGTACTTCAGCACTTGCATGATTTGTGGCCTATTTCATGGGTTTTGTCTTTATCTCTCTAAGGATCCTTGAGGTTGGGGAAGGAGTCCCATCTGTCTGAAGCAGAGACCCATTTCTGCTGAGTGTTCCCTTACAGAACACTTGCTGTGTGATAAATATTGGGCTGTTTTCATTTAATTCTCCAAAGAGCCCTGAGAAGAGATTTTTATCTTCTGTTTACAGATGAGGAAACTGAGGCTCAGAGCCACTAGTTACTTGTCCAAGACCACACAGCTAGTAACTTACATGCTGGGACCTGAACCCAGGTCCTCTTTTCACCACAACACAGTGCCTTACACACAGTAGGTCCTCAAGTACAAATACTTATCGATGGATGAGCCAGATCCCATCATACACTGAGTCCAGCTGCACCCTTCTCTTCATCACATTGTTACCTGTCGTCCCCCTCATTGTCAGGATGCACTTACCTATGCTGGCTATGACTTCACTACTGTCATTATGTTGATAACCAGCATGATGAAATACAATTCTGAGGACTCGCTCACCGAGCAACTAAGTTGTAAGAGTGAGAACAAGATGGCAAACTGAACCCCTAAGCAGGTCTGGAAAGTTGGAAGTAGGGTCAGGGGAGGAAAGACACAAGGGCAAGTGATAGATTGCCTATTTCTAGAAGCAGGTAGAAATATTAACTCCCCTTGGGCTGGAAAACCAGGAGCAGACATACCTGTAATCGGTCATAGCATGCTAATAGCAGGAGAGTCCCGTTTGATGCTTCTGGAAATGAACCGATCACCTTGTAGGTCAGAAGGCAATTACCTTCATCCAGCTTGGGAAATGCCTATTTTTCAACCAGTGAGTGCACTGTTCGGGGATTTTTGTTGTTTTGTTGTTCTGCCTCCGTTGCAAAGAATATATAAAAGTCATAGCCTAAGGCAGAACACTTGCCTCGCTGACAAACAGCCCATCGACCATGGCAAATCCTCTGTTGCTGAACTATTAAAATTATGACTTGGTGCTTCCTTGGCAAATGCCTGTGCTAGACAAAGTGCTCCAGATGCTGCAGCTGCCTCTGTCCAAAGACTATGATGTTCAAAGACTACCTGAACCATTCCAAACAAGGTACACAAAGTGGTTTAATATACACTAACAATGTAGAGGGCTTACCTGGATTTATCTACTCCAGATGCAAAGAAATTGGTAATTTGCACCCCTTTCATAATTTCCACTCTCTTTTCAGTACAAAATACTGTGATCTCATTCTCTTTTATTTTACACCTAAGGGTAAAGGGAATCTTCTAGAAGAGTAGAGGGGCAGCGAGAAGAGCAGAATAAAGAAACAAAAGGGTATTTTTTGAACACCTACTAGTGGAGCCCTGGTGGCACAGTGGTTAAGAACTCAGCTGCTCACCAAAAGGTCAGCAGTTCAAATCATTCAGCTGCTCCCTGGAAATCCTATGGGGCACTTCTATTCTGTCCTCTAGGGTTGCTATGAGTTGGAATCGACTCGACGGCAATGGGCTATGATGTGGATTAACATAAGAGCCTCAAAGATGGGCTCAAACATATCAAAGATCATGCCCAGGACCAGGCACTGTTTCATTCTCTTAGACGTAAGGTCGCCATGAGTCACAGCCAACTCAAGGGCAGCTAACAGAAAGAATGACTATGTGCACATCACCCTAATTTAATCCTAACACACTTCAGGGTGAGGTATTCTTAATCCTGCTTTAAGATGAGGAAACTAAGATTGAGAAAGGTTATGTATCCTGCCATTCAGCTCATTAGTGGTAGAGCCAGGGCTGGAAACCAGGCCCATCTGGCTCCAAGCTCCATGGTCTATTCACTATACTTAGCTTCCGTTATTTCACTGGGCAAATCTGCAGCAAAAGCCTTCTTTAAAGTGTTGAAAAGCAAAGATGTCACTTTGAGGATGAAGGTGCGCCTGACCCAAGTCATAATATTTTCAACCACCTCATGCATGCAAAAAGCTGGACAGTGAATACGGAAGACTGAAGAAGAACTGATGCCCTTGAATTATGGTGTTAGCGAAGAAGGAAGCAAGATAGTAAAACTCCACCTCTTGTACTTTGGACCTATCATCAGGAGGGAACCAGTTCCTTGAGAAGAACATCATGCTTGGTAAGGTAGAGGGTCAGAGAAAAAGAGAAAGACCTTCTACGAGATGGACTGACACAGTGGCTGCAACAATGGGCTCAAACAAAGCAATGATTTTGAGGACGGAACAGGACCGGGCAGTGTTTCATTCTGATGTATACAGGGTCGCTCTGAGTCAGAAATGACTTGATGGCACCTAACAATGACAGAGCTTCCTTGGCTACAAATTCACTGAGAGATACTTCTTGTAAAAGATTTCTAACTTTTAACCTCAAATCAAACACCCTGAAGTCATACGATTAATAGCAGTAATTTGAACTCACGGATCCAGTACTTTCCTCATCTGAGCTTTTTGTTTCCCAGGCAAATCAACAGCGATAGACTTTATCTTGTTAGATCAAACATAACTTTTTTTTTTAAAAGCTGCAATTACAGCCTGGTGTAGAGTTTATGCACTCGGAGGTCTTAATGAAGTAAAAAATGAAATTTTAATTTGACAATTGATAGTATAAAAGTGTTAGGATACTTTGGAATTAGGAAGACTTATATGGGATTTTTTTTTTTTTTTTAATTAGCCATTGTTTTAAGGCATAATTCCACTTGTCTCATATTATGACAGGGCAGTAGCTCAGTCATGAAGAGCTAGAAAATGCGTAAATTCCTATTCCTGTGCATTTAGTGGCAAGTGGTGAAAACAGGATAAAAAATAAAATACAACCTGGGCTCCTACAAACTATTAAGAAATGGTGTAATTCCTTCAAAGCCTGTGTTAGTAATGGCTGGCCAAACAGGTAATGCCTTTATCCTGAATATTCTTCAAGAATGTAAACTCTGAATGGGATAACCAATAATTAAAACATATATAATATACATATATACAATTACATCATTATTTCCTCATAACCTGTATATGCAAACATGTACCCCCACCAACAGCATAAGCAAATTTCCCAGGCTCCCAAAAAGAGCGAAAATATTTGGACTATTATTTTAACATGCACTTAATACTTGACGGTACTGAGCACTAGATGCTATGAAGCAGTTAAAATAAATGGAAACTTAACACATGACAGAAATCAGATTTTAAACCTTAGATCCACTTAGCTAACGTGAGTTACTGGTGACTAAGTAAAATTGTTCCCTATGTCACTAAATTCTCAGGTAATTCTTATCTAGATGTTACACTTATGAAAACAGCAAACAACTGTGTGTTGCTTTTTTTTTAATTAGTGAAAGCCAAATCTTATTCATTTCCATTTATTCAATAACTTCAGGATGGTCACCATAGAAAGAAAATTTTAAAAAATGAACGGAAAATCTAATCCCTGTTAAGACGACATAATTCCACCCAGAAAAAAATACTACCTCAATCTTCTTTTCAGAAGGAGGTGAGAAAAAGCAGAACGCCCTATACTACGCTGACATCCACCAAGGAGCAAAGAACAAAGAACAAAGCCAACAATACCAATAAAGCAAGTAGAAAATGTTGGCTGAATAAATGAATGAGTGAAGTAAACGCCACAGAGTACTGAAATAAGTAGAACTTAGTTGGAAACTACTTATTGGATAAGGGGAATGAGGTGACCCATGAGGGTTCTCAAGGAGGTGATGAGCATGGATTCTGGAGGATAAGAGAGAAGGACATTTCTGGGCCATTTTAGACATGCAAAAATTAAATGACAGGTGATACATATCAAAAGTCCTAAAAGGCTTTGGCAAGGTTCTTCTTGTTGTTGGAGCCCTGGTGACATAATGGTTAAGAGCTCAGGCTGCTAACCAAAAGGTCGGTGGTTCCAAGCCACCAGCTGCTCCTTGGAAACCCTAGGAGGCAGTTCTACTCTGTCCTGTAGGATCACTATGAGTCGGAATTGAATTGACAGCAGGGGATTTTTGTTGTTGGTTGTTTTGGTCCCAATAATACTACACCTAAGAGTTTTTCCTAAGAAAAATTGCTCAAAAGTTGAAAAAACCTAAAAGTACTAAAGCTTTAAAAATATAAGTACCATTGATATTTATAATTGTAAACAGAAACAACCTAAGGGTCTAACAATAAAAAAATTATGGTAAGTGACTAAAGCAAAGACTATGGACCCAAACAGAAGTAGATGTAAAATGGTGTTAGGTGAAAAGGAACAAATTACCAAAAAAATTTTTGTACTATAATGCTTGCTTTTAAACCTTATTTATTAATAAACACAGTAGTTTCAAACAAGGAAGAAAAATGAACTCTGCTGGAGGAAATGGCACAAAAAGGGACCATGGAGTAGGAATTTTGGGGAGGAGAGGAAAAATGAAGAGGCTGAAATGGAGAACTCCAACCAATAGCTAACTGAGGCCACTCTCGTTCTTAATTAAGGATTTGAGCTAAAGATGAAATTAATCTAAGCCGCTGCCAGTACCAGCTGCTGTTGAGTTGATTCCAACTCATAGCGACCCCATGTGTGTCAGAGTAGAACTGCGCTCCATAGGATTTTCAGTAGCTGATTTTTCACCAATAGATCACTAGGGCTTTCTTCCCAGCACCTCTGGGTGGACTCGAACCTCCAGCCTTTTGGCTAGTAGCCCAGCCTGTTAACCATTTTCACTACCCAGGGACTGTACCTAAGCCTCTACAGAGAAGCTAATTGCAGTCTTTAGGGCTGGGGAGGGGCTCTCAGTGTCTCAGCCTCCAGCAAAAAGACATCACATTCCCTATGGTTTGAGGACTTAAAATTCAATACGCATCCCCATACAAGGATATATAAAAATGGCCAAAACAGGGAGGAAAATAAGCAGACTGATTCCTAATGCCTGCAAATAGGGACCCGCCAGAAACCACTAATTCCAGAACAAATTGGTCAACCATCTGCAAGCTGGTTTTTTGGAAAAAACTTCTCAGGCTGAGAAGCTACTGTAAGATCTCCAAGCCATGGGTTCACACAGACTGGACTCTGCAGCCAAGATAATTTTCTTGGAACAATCAAGGCACCCTGATTAGCCTTCCTCTGCACTCTCTTCACACTGCCACCCATCATGGAAGCCTCCCTTGTTCCTTACAGGCCACCCCTATCAGCTCTAGCTGAAGACACCATGACATTAAATACAGATTGCCATGAATGTCCAGGCAAAACACAGTATATGGTTACAGAAAAGACTACATCTTGTCCATGACAGATTTAAAACCACTGCAACATTTTTGGCCCCTGCAGGGTTGGAAGAGACACATACCATGTGTTCGTAATTCATCTAAGTGTTCTCAGACAGCTTGGTGTTTAAAATATTTGCTTCCATAAAAAACAAATGAAAAAAAAAAAAGAAAGGTGGTACCATACTCACAAAACTACTGAGGTGTACCTGGTCTAATTAATTATTATTATTATTTTTGGAATAATTTTAGATTTACGTAAGAGTTGCAAGTTAAAAGTCAATCTGTGCTAAAAAAGGTCATTGTGGGCTGCCTCGGACACCTGACACTTAAACACTGGCCCTATAGGGGGACTTCTTGGACCCAAGCAAAAGACTTCTGTAAATCCCAGGACAGTGCTACTTCTCCCCCTCCCCCGCCCCACTGATAGGCCATTTTGAATTTCTGGCCAAGACCTTCTGCATTGTGCATCTCTCCTTGGTATTGGTTGCCTAACAACGTAGTTAGCAGCTGGCTGCCTACAATGTTCTCCCCACCTTAAGCTCAGCTCTTACTTGGACAGTGGTAAGTAGCTCAATTGAGAAAGCGTAGTTGAGGTAGTTGAAGACTGGTGAAGCGCGTGCTCCTCTGGTACATACCACAGGGAGGACTCTACCAGGTGCTTTATGGACAGACGTTCTTCAACTGACACTGCATGACTGTGAGGAAAAACCCATTGCTTTTGAATGGGTTCTGACTCAATGACCCAACAGGACAGAGTAGAACTTGCCCCCCAAAATTTCCAAGGAGCGGCTGCTGGATTCAAACTGCCGACCTTTTGGTTAGCAGCCGAGCTCTTAACCGCTGTGCCACCAGGGCTCCATGGCACCTAACAACAACACTGTGAGGAAGATATTAATATCTTCTCCTTTACAGACTAGCTAAGTACCTTACAAAGCAAGGAAGTTATAGAGCTGGGATCTGGCTTCTATGTTGTAGGCACACCTTTATAATCATTACCCCATGAAATTCTCATTCAACCCAGGCGAAGATTTTTCCAAGAGACCTAACTTCAAACTTCTAAGCCATGACGGAGACCATTTGTTATTCTTAGATAGATACCTACAAATAGTTCCACTATTGTTATTGTTAGGTGGTTTTGGGTCTGTTCCTACTCATAGTGACAGAACGAAACATCAGCTGGTCCTGCCCCATTCTCGCAATCATTATGCTTAAGCCCATTGTTGCAGCCACTGTGTCAATCTATCTTATTGAGGGTTTTCCTCTTTTTTGCTGACCCTCTACTTTACCAAGTATGATGTCCTCCTCTAGGGACTGGTCTCTCCTGATAACATGCCCAAAGTATATGAGACATAGCCTCGCCATCCTTGCTTCTAAGGAGCATTCTGGCTGTACTTCTTTCAAGACAGTTTTGTTCATTCTTCTGGCAGTCCATGGTGTATTCAATATTCTGCACCAACACCATAATTCAAAGGCATCAATTCTTCTTCAATCTTCCTTATTCATTGTCCAACTTTCACACGTACTATTAGACTGGCTTCAAATCACTTCAGGCTCTGGTCCCTACCTACCAAAAGAAAGCCTGATATATAGATGTTATTTCTTTTATTTGTTTTCTTATTAGACCCCTCTAGACATAAAGAGGAGTCCTGGTGGTTCAGTGGTGAAGTGCTCAGTTACTAACTGAAATGTTGGCAATTTGAACCCACCAGCCTTTCTGCAGGAGCAAGACGTGGCAGTCTGCTTCTGTAAAGACTTACAGCCTTGGAAACCCTATGTGGCAGTTCTACTCTGTCCTATAGGGTTGCTGTGAGTCAGAATTTGACTCCATGGCAATGGGTATGGGTAGACACATAAAATGGAGTCCTGGTAGCACAAATGGTTAAGTGTCTGGCTGCTAACTGAAAGGCTGGCAGTTCAAACCCACCCAGCAACTCCACAAAAGAAAGACCTGCCAATCTGCTTCCATAAAGATTACAGCCAAGAAAACTCTATGGGGTAGTTCTACTCTGTTAGACGGGGTCGCTACGAGTTGGGAGTGACTCAATGGCACCTAAAAATAGACATATAAAAACAACAGATATATAACAATGGACATATAAAACAATCTATATATAAAAATCCTAAAACCCTAAAAAAAGGGGAGGGAGACATGAGCATAGTGTCCCCTCATCTGATTCAAGCCCACTAGAGTCACTTGGTAATACTCTGAGTTAAACAAGACATCAATCTGAGGAAAAATGGGAGTCCAATGTTTGGCCTAAGTTTGGAATAGGCAAATGTGTTTCTTTCTAAAAGCCCTGTTGGAGAAAGAGAGGTCACTAAGAGTGGTTTTCTAGCTTATTTGGCATTTCTTTGTATTTGAATGAAAGATTTCAATACAAAGAGAACGGGACTGAACATCACAAATCCTGATGGGGAAGATCTACACCCCTCATGATTTCTTCTTTATGTTCTGAAGACTTTAGTGATACAAGACTGATAGGCTTTTCTTATGAGTCCCGCAAGTGTGGCTGCCACAACTGTAGATATTCTATCATCAATTATCTTTAAAAGGACTGGGAGGAATGTAATCAAGCATTCATTCAAATCATCAGACCTACATACATCTCCTTTCTTGAGCCTACTGAAAGTATGTCCCTTCTCCTTTGGTTTCTATTTCATAAGGCCCAGGAGAATGAGGTCTAGCCCCATAAGCCAGGTCTTCTTATCTCCATGTTCGGCCTCTCTCCTACCTCTAGGTTTTTGTTCTTCCTGTTCTTTCAGAAAGGAGCCCTGGTGGCACAGAGGTTAAGTGCCTGGCAGCTAACTGAAAAGTCAGTGGTTTGAACCCACCAGCCACTCCGTGAGAGAAAGATGCAGCCATCTGCTTCTGTAAAGATCACAGCCTTGGAAACCCTGTGGGGCAGTTCTTCTTAGACCTACTAAGTAGTTATGAGTCAGAATCAACTCAACAGTAATAGATTTGGTGCTATTTGGTTCCCTCAGAAGTCTTTGACAAGAAGCAATCCCATTCCCTTGCCAGAAGCCTACATGACTCTAGCCCAGGAATGGTGGAGTATGACCTGGAAATGAAGCCGCCCGAGTAGGGAACAGGATCCCGGGGTGAGCACTCCAGGTGAGGTGGTGACCAATGAAGACATCTCAACACACATCTTATTCTGGGTCCTTACATGTCCTGGCCCATTGTAACCACAGGCCTGAATGAACTCATGAGCCTCCTAAGAAGACCCATTTCAGAAGCCAACTTTATCACCCTTTTGAAGGCCCTTCGTTTTAACAAGGGTGGTGGTTACTTGACTGGGGCCTTGGGGTGTCAAGGGCCAGAAGCTTTAAAAAGGAAAGAAAGAGAGAAAATCAGGAAGTGGTATAACAAAGGCGTAATTACAAGGGAGGAGTATTTCTCCACAGACAGGTCACTGGAAAGACGCCAAGGGCTCTCACCACATAAAGAAGATTGTTATAAAAAGACTTAAAAAAAAAAAAAAGAAGAAGAAGAAGAAGAAAGAGGAATGGCAGAGGAGACTGGGAGGGGGTGGGGCAGAGAATAGGGAAATGAATAAGAATAATGACTTAAAAGCTTTTTCTTCTTTTTTTTTTCTAGTTCTCTGCTTGCCTTTCTGCAGATGCTCAGCTGAGCCAGTGCAGCTGGCTCCCTGACAAATGTGGAAAAATCCGCCAATTTGAGATGGTTGTTAGCAGTCCAGGCACAGAGGCGCAGATAAATGAGGGTCTGCCTTAGGTGTGGCAGCAGGTCTTCAGAGCCGTTCCTGAGAGATTCCCGGCCAGCGTCCTGGCCTCCTGGCCTTCCCAACCTCACCAGCGCTCCCTTTGACATCTGGCTGTAAGTTCTGATAAAGGTGACCTTGGAAGAGGGATCTTCCGGCTCTTGTTCCTCCACCTTTCCCCAGCATCCTCTCAGACGTAAGACCGCCTTCCTTCAAACTGGTGGGGCCTTCCTCCTGCTCCTTTAGTGAAAAGCCTGCAGCCCAATGACTTCTGCACCCAAGTGGCTGAGCCCACGTTTGCAGGAAGGTAACACCTGATGGGCCAACTCAAGGCCTCTAGAAAACTTCTGATGAGTATTCCTTTCTAATCACCATGGCAAACCACAGGCTCTTGTCTACTCTTGCAGTTTTTCATCACCTCCTCTTGTTTTAAATAGGGAGTCCTGGTGGTGCAGTGGTTAACCACTCAGTTGGCTGCTAACTGAAAAGTCAGCGGTTTGAACCCATCAGCTGCTCTGCAGAAGAAAGATGTGGCAGTCTGCCTCCATAAAGATTACAGCCTTGGAAACCCTATGGGGCAGTTCTACTTTGTCCTATAGGGTTGCTGTTCAGTAGGAATCAACTCAGTGGGTGGCAATGGTTTGGTTTTCTTTCTTTCTTTTTTCTTTTTGGTGTTTTACATGGAATTCTCTAATGGTATTTTAAAGCAAATAAGATATTTATATTTATAATCAACTTTCTACAAATACTAAGTAATATTAAAAAAATCTACAGAAAATGTTTTTCCCCGGGGATAGTTTCTTCTCAAAGTGTCTTTTCTAAAATTAAAACAGACTAGTCAGATACTCAAGTACTTATGTTCGTCTTCTTAGAAAGTACTCATGTATATCATCTGTGTAGTGTAGTTGCTGCTGTTAGGTGCCGTCGAGTTGGTTCCGACTCATAATGACCCTACGCACAACAGAACGAAACACTGCCCGGTCCTGCATCATCCTCACAATTGTCGTTTCACTTGAGCTCATTGTTGCAGCCACTGTGTCAATCCACCTCCTTGAGGGTCTTCCTCTTTTCTGCTGACCCTGCACTTTGCCAAGCATGATGTCCTTCTCCAGGTAATAGTGATGGTTTTAAAAAATTTAATTCGTGTTTGCTATTATTCCCATAACCAGAAGAGAAGCTAATGAAGGCATTTTTTTTCACCACAAACCCACATTTTCTCCTGTTTGGACTTCGGTTTTCCTTTAACTTCGTTTCACTGATCGAGGAAGTGGCAACATAGAAGAGCCATCCTCTAATGCAAACCACTTACTATGTTTAATTTAAAAAATAATACTCGTGTTTATGTTTTCAACGCATCGTTCACGGAGACAGCGAGCTACAATGAACAGATGCCAATAAGCTGTTAGTACCTTCCCCAGCCACACTGAAGACAGATGACTTACTGCCCATGGGAAGAATTGTACCCACTGTAGAGATGAAACAGATGTGGCCCAGGCATAGCTTCAAAGTCCCAGAGAAAAAGGAAACCTCAAGTGTTTGCTTTGCTTTGTCATTTCTTTTAACCAAAGCTACCTTCACCATGTATATTTCTGTCAGCCGCTTTTGAAGGTGCTGACTCAGGGATGGTCTTGAGAGATCCTAAACGTCTCTCTGAGCTTGGCCAGAGCCCAGCACTCATTCCTATGCAGACTCTCCTGCAGACCCTGGATACCTCAGCACCCTGGGAGACAGACACGACAGTGTTCATTTTACATAAAGAACCACAGTGACAAGTATCTATCTCATGGCTCTCAGAGGACCAGATGAGGGCTACTACCCTGTCCAAAAGAGGGGTGAAGCTCTGGGAAATGTTGAGGACAACCAAACAGGATGGTGGTCTTGCGGGTCTTGGGGCCCAGGATCTGATCGCTAATTAACCATACTGGCTTCTGCTATAGCATCTCAGAGCCAAAAGAGACCTAAAATTCATCAAGTGTGGTGGTTTTCCAGCCTTTTTTTGTTTGTTTGTTTTAGCAGTGGAACTCCTTTTTAAATTAAATCTAATATGAACCCTGATAAAACAAAACTGAGAACAGGTTGCTCGGAAGTTAAAAATCCTCACTGTTGGGTGGGAAAGGCTCCTCCCACTGCTTACAGAGCCCTGGAACACTGCTGTGGAAGGTTTCCCAGAGCACATGAATGGGGCAGGTCTCACAGGAGCAGAGACAGGCAGCTCACTACCACTGAGGCATCTCACCCTTCCACAGGCAGTCCTACGTAGACCTGAACTCTGTCTCCTGGTGGCTTATACTCATGAATGGTAGCTCACCTTTGAGGCCAAATAAAATATGTTATATCCCCAGTTCATGGAGTTCTTGGGTGGCGCAAACAGTTAACACACTCAGCTGCTAAGCAAAAGGTTGGAAGTTCAAGGCCACCCAGAGGTGCCTTGGAAGAGAGAGCTGGTGATCTACTTCTGAAAAATCAGCCAATGAAAACCCTATGGAACACAGGTCTACCCTTCCACACATGGGGGGCGCCATAAGTCAGAGGTGACTCGGTGGCAACTAGCACTGGTACCCCCATTTTACATGGGGAAATCTTCCCATATTCACAGGTATCAGGTATGTTGTAGTTTGGACATGACCTTCATTATATGGCCTCCAACACATGTGCTCAAGCCTAAAACCACCTCTGCCCCCACTGCAATCTTATCACAGCTTCTTGGACATCTGTGTGTGTGTGTGTGCTGGGGCTTAGCATTCAAAGGACCCAAGAGCTTGTCAGGGACACCCATGGGCCTCTGTGTAGGTGGACAAGAAGGGAAGGAAGGGGTTGTGCTGCTGCGCTCAATTCTTTCTGCTAGCTTCAAAGTAGACCCCACGCTTCATGAATGCCCAAGCCCACTGCCGTTGAGTCAATTCCGACTCATAGTGACCTTACACAGTAGAACTGCCCCATAGGGTTTCCAAGGGGCGCCTGGTGGATTCGAACTGCTGACCTTTTTGGTTAGCAGCCATAGCTCTTAACCACTATGCCACTAGGGTTTCCTCTTCATGAATAGAAGGCCATCAAATTGTATCAGATCTGGGGGGCAAACTCTAAGCAGACTTTCTATGTGAAAACAGCTAAACTGCGGACAAAAAAAATTAGTCTGTCTTTAAAAAAAAAAAAGGCCTCATAACAGAGCTACTTCAAGGCTGCAAAGGAGACTTCCTGTTCAGTTGCACTCAGTGTGTAGAGCAGGTCAACAGCTGGAAAGGCACAGAGCAACAGCTGGAAAGGCAAACTTCCTTTTTTTTTTTAGTGCTAACATTTCACAGTTCAAATCACTTAACAAATATAAAATTATAGGATATACTTAGCATTTAGGGTTTTTTTTATTATTATTAGCTAAAGTAGATCTTTTTGGAATATACATTTGATGGTTAGTACTTCTTGATGATGATGCCAAGTATTTTTAAAATGTTCATTACACTAAGTAAAAATGTTCATTATACTAAATCCTACTGTAGTCAACTCAACGTGTGTGTGGCTTGTCCAGGTTCACCTAAGACATACTGGGCATTTTCAGGTAGCACATATACAATGCTTAAGGTCGGGAGGCAGGTATTCCTGCTGACCAGGTAACTCATCTAAAAGATGAGAGGTACCAAGGCTAGGGATGGTGTCATATGCAAAGCGAACCTTCTATAACTGAAACTGTTGACTAATCACAATGGTGAGAGAAATTCGACATAGAGGGATGCCCAGTATACAGGCTCAAAGACAGGGGGGATCTTGCTCATGGAGAATACCCGAAAGACCAGGGAGAAGCTGTGGCCAGCCACTGCTCTTCAAGCAAGTGGAAAGGATTTACACAAAAGGAACAAAAACTACAGACTGGACAGAGAACAGATCTGGTGAGGAAAGATTAGTGGAATTAGGGTAGTTTTGACTTCAGGAGACAAGAAAAGGTGTGACTTGATTACCATCCTTCAGTTCATTACTGACTTTCATGAAAGGTTTTGTTGTTGTTGTTAGTTGATTCCAACTCATGGCTACCCCATGCGTTATAGAATAGAACTGCTCCCCAGGATTTTCTTGGCTGTGATCTTAGTTTAGGGAAATTAAATAAAAGCAGGAGAAATTCAGGTAGGTATTTTGGGAGAAAATTCAGCTAAACATGAAAGTATTAGCCAGGGAACTAGGAAGCCTTGTTGGACCAGTTTGTCATTAGCAAGTGAGGAGAACTTGGCTAAGTGTCTTAACCTGCATAGGCCTCAGGTTCCCCATCTCTAACGTACAAAGGTTGCAGCAAATGGTTCTTAAGATTCCTTCACAGATCAAGGAGCCCTGGTGGCACAGTGATTAAGAGCTCAGCTGCTAACCAAAAGGTCAGCAGTTTGAATCCAGCAGCTGCCCCTTGGAAACCCTATGGGGCAGTTCTACTCTGTCCTATAGGGTCACTATGAGTCGGAATTGACTTGATGGCAATGGATCTGGTTTTGGTTTTCACAGCTCAATATAATATGTTAATTAAAAATAAATAACTTAATCACCTGAGAAGGTTCACCAACACTATCAAGTAGGTTGCCAAGGACTTGCCTTCTTAAATTTTCTTAAGAAAATAACAGGCAAACATCTGACCTGATGGTGTCTTGAGCGTCCTCCCAACATTCTGATTCTGGCCTGCCTTATCACTGAGTTGTAATCCCATCACTATCTCGGCCACTGCTGGGATAAAGACAATACTTACCAAGTCCATGGTCTGCTGGAGGAAATGATGCCTTTGAAAATGAATTATACAACCCTGTGGAAGAGGAAATGGAGCCCTGGTGGTGCAATGGTTAAGAGCTCGGCTGCTAACCAAAAGGTTGGTGGTTCAAATCCACCAGCCACTCCTTGGAAACCCTATGGGACAGTTCCACTTTGTCCTGTAGGGTCACTGTGCAACAGAATCAACTTGACAGCAATGGGTTTGATTTGTTTGTGGAAAAGGAAGTGTGTGCTACAGAAAAAAACTCAACTTAGAGTTCAGCTTTCCATTTGGAAACATCTAGCACGTAACAAAGCACTTCCTTGCTGAGTAAGGAGTGGGCTCAGAGAGGCAGGCAAAGCATTGGAAGCTGAAATTTTAGAGCTGAAAGAAGGAAACCAGCAAGTGTCAGGCATTATGCTGGGCTGTTTTATCTGTAGTGGGTTTAACCCTCACAGCGTCACTGGGAGATAGGTATTTGAAATCTCCACTTCATAAGCGAGAAGTTCAGAAAAGTCAGAAGCCTACCCAAGGTCACCCGGGCAGTCTGAGGAGTCACTCTTTCAGCAAATGTCTACTGAGTGCTTACCCTGTTCCAGACATTGTGAGGCAGGGTGGGAGAGCCAACGGAATAGTTTTACTCTGTCCTATAGGGTCCCTATGAGTCAGAATTGACTCAACAGCAATGGGTATGGGTTTTGTTTTTTATTTTTTATAGGGTCCCTATGAGTTGGAATCTACTTGACAACAATGGGTTTGGTTTTTGGTTTAAGGAAAATGGAGCTAGTGTGTTGGAGTTGTAACATTGGAGCCATTAAGCCACCTTTAGAGAACACAGAACCAAGGTTGGAAGGGAAAAACGACACCCCACTGTGATCTCAGCCGTATTTCTTCCACATGGCGAGTTTCATTTTGTTTAACAATAAACTCATTATATTAACTCAATTCAATAGAAGCAGCAGGGGGATTTCTCCTAATTTAATCTTGGGCTTTGAGGAGCCTTGCTCAGTGCTAAAACAATGCCACACAGAGAGATTAGAGGGCTTGTATCATACTTTAAAAATACCTTAGAGTTTCTGAATACAGCCCACCTCTAATTGAGGAACGAGTCAACCCACTTTATCGAAAGCATCATGTAGTCAGAGAGTTAATCTCTGCAAACAAATCATTCTCCTGAATGATGCTGTTTAGGGTTCAAATTCTGCGAGGCGATCCTTTCACCCTTGGATCTCATGCTCCAGTTTGAACAGGAGTCATTGGATGCAGCCAGCCAGGGAATATAAAAACCTTGCACTTCCCCATGCCACAGAACTGGTTTTCTGTAAGTCATTTGAAAATATAAGGATGTAAGCATCTCTCTATCCACCTGTCATTCATGATAAGCTATACAGTAAAAAAAAAAAAAAAAACACAGTAGGCAGCCTAAAAAAAACAAAAATTGCTCCTGATCGATGGCCATTCTAAGAAACAATTCCTACCTTTTTGCAAAATCCCAAGCAATGGAAGACACTACACAATCTTCTGATCTACTGACTTGAAATCTGGGGATTCCAAATTCACGCAATGGCTAGAGACAATGGCTTGTTCCCCAGCTGGCAAGAAGAATTAACAGAGTCATTAATTAGAATCCCGTTTATGCTTGTATTGAATATATATGAACCAGGCCCACTCAAGGTCGCCAGCTGGGAGAGGCGAACTTCTGAAACGCAATAACAAACTAGATTTATCTCTGGCATCTTTGCCTGCTCCTTGTGGTCCTACTGACCACGTGGGCTTGTATGTAGATGTGAGGCCTGTGAATATTTATTTAACCAACAAGCTGTAAAGCTTATTTCACGTCCTTTCAACTACAAAATGTAAGTCAAGGCCAGGCGTGGGGTGGGTGGGGTGTGGAGGATGTGTCAGAGAAGCAGCAGCCAGACTGCCTGTAGAAGAAGAAAGAAATGGCTGAAATCTGAGAAAAGGTACAGACAATAGTTGCGATTCACTCCAGCAGTAGCCTGGCCTCTCTCCCTTGGTGGGAAGAAAACGGAACACAGGGGCTGGGGCAGGGGAGCACAGGCTTCACTGCTGCTGCTGCTTCCTCCGTCTGTCTGTCTCTCTCTCTCACACACACATTCTCTAGATGGGACATCTTTTCTCATGGTCAAAACAAATAAACAAATAAAAAGTTTGAGCCAGAGAACAAGACCCTGACGTGGAGGGACCGAAGCAACAGTGAGTTTCTGTCACGGGTTCCAGGTCTCAGAGTGAGGGGAACTCAGACAAGAGGGGGCTTCAACTCCGCACAAAGGGAGAAAAATCCTTCTCACCCTGTCAATCTGCAAACGAGGTTTTCTAGGCTTGGGACATTTTCTTCTATTATTTAAATTACTTGTTATATGCTTGCTTTTTTTATTGACAACACTTCTTGTTAAGGAAAACTCCAATTTGTCTTTGAAAGAGAGGAGAGAGAGGAAAACTAGTACCCAGAACATGAATAACACAGTAAGAGGGCACATCCTATCACAGGGTTCTTTATGCTAAAAGCTAAAAATGGAGTCTGATTTTTCCCATCTGAAAATCAGCCCAGAACCTTTTGCATTCTCCAGGCCATATGTATTTCTGCAACGTCCAAGGTCCCAGGGCACATCAGGAGAGTGAGAGCCAAGGGCTGTCTGGTCTAGGTCCCCAGAGCTGAGAAGTACACCTGTCAGAGAAACAGCAGCCAGATTCAAAGAGAAGGACTCCGCAGAGACCTGGGAGGACTCCTGAACTCCCACGTCCTCTGTCAGTTACCCACTAAACCTCTTACGCATACACACTAGCTCCAGGAAAGCTGAACTTCACTCCTACCCTCCTTCAGAAGAGAGACGGGTACAGACTTGGTTTTGGGAGTAACACTAAACAACATACAAATAAGCACCTGACCACATTCTGTCAGGTTCTTTTCTTTTTTTTTTTTTTTAAGTCTAAGGAAATGAAAAAAAAATTTTTTTCATCTTCACTTATAATCAGAGAAATGCAGACTAAAATGTGTTACATATTAAAAAAAAATTATTCAATTAGCAAAGATGAAAAACAAAGGTAGTAGCAATGTTGGTGAGGGTTTACGAAAACACATACTCTGATATCTTCAGAGCTAGAACATAAATTAGTAGAGTCTTTCTGAAGTTAAATTAGGCAACATGCTGCAATATCTTCAATGCGTATATTCCAGGGTAGCAATTCCGCTTTCGGCAATTCATTGTATCAGTCACACACTGTAGGATGTTCATCACAGCACTATTTACAACTGCAAATTGCTGGGAAAAAAATCTCAGTGTCCACAATGGGTCAGCTGGGTAAGTGAATTGTGTTACAGTCATACAATGGATGGGATTAAAAGTCACGCTTGGAGCAATACGTGACTATTGCAAAGGGTATATGTGCGGCAAATGTTGTTAACCAAAAGTGTTTAAGAGATTAGATAGATAGATGGATGGATGGTTGCGTGGGTGGGTGGACGAGTGGGTGGATGGATGAGAGATAGATGATAGATAGATTACCCTGTGCTAAACACTTAGTTAATTATACATGCATTTTTTTCTTTTAGCACTCACAACAACCCAGTGAAGTACATACTATCATTATCTCCTTTAGTAGGTGAAGAAACCAGTAAATGAAGAAGAATTTAAACTCAGGTAGATGGTGGTCTGAACCACAGGAGATCACTCTCTCTCTCTCTGTCTTGAGTATGAGTGTGTTCGTGTGAATGGGACCTTCCTCATGTATGTATATACTCAAATGTTTATAGTTTTTTCTTAGCGGTAGGCTTGTTGTTATTCTTAGGTGCTGTCCAGTCAGTTTTGACTTGTAGTGACCCTATGTGCAACAGAACAAAACAGTGCCTGGTCCTGTGCCATTCTCACAATCGTCACTATGTTTGGACCCACTGTTGTAGCCACTGTGTCAATCACATCTCATTGACGGCCTTCCTCTTTTTCACTGACCCTCTATCTTACCAACTGTGATGTCATTCTTCAGGGACTAATTCCTTCCTGATAACTTGTCCGAAGTACAGGAGATGAAGTCTTACCAACCTTGCTTCCAAGGAGCACTCTGGTGTACTTCTTCCAAGACAGGCTTGCTAATTCTTCTGGCAGTCTGTGGTATATTCAATATTCTTTGCCAACACTATAATTCAAAGGCATCAATTCTTCTCCAGTCTTCCTTATTCATTGCCCAGCTTTCACATACATATGAGGTGACTGAAAATATCATGGTTTGGGTCAGGTGCACCTTACTCCTCAAAGTGACATCTTTGCTTTTCAGCACTTTACAGAAGTCTTTTGCAGCCAGTTTGCCCAATGCAATACGTCATTTGGCTTCTTGACTACTGTAGATCCAATTAAAGTGAAATCCTTTACAACTTTAGTATTTCCTCCATTTATCATGATGTTGCTTATTGGTTCAGTTGTGAGGATTTTTGTTTTCCTCATGTTGAGGTGTAATCCACACTGAAGGCTTTAGTCTAAGTTCTTCAAGTCCTTTTCACTTTCGGCAAGCAAGGTTGTGCATACCTTAGGGGTGATTTTTGTTTATTGCTTTGTGCTTTTCTGTGTTTTTCATTATTTCTACAATGACCACACATTTGTTTTACAATTAAGGAGAAAACACACAAACATACAATTAGCTTCTCTTTTGAAATGTTGATTAAGTAGGAGAATTCTCACTTTCCAAGCTGGAGACCCAGGTTTGATTCTTGGCCATTGTATCTCAAGAACAGCCACTACTTTTCTGTCAGTGGAGATTTGCATGTTGCTATGGAAACAGTGGTCAAGTGCTACAGCTGCTAACCAAAAGGTCAGCAGTTTGAATCCACCATGCGCTCCTTGGAAACTCTATGGGGCAGTTCTACTCTGTCCTATAGGGTTACTATAAGTTGGAACCAACTTTACGGCAATGAGTTTTTTTTTTTTTTTTTTTTATGATGCAGATTAAAAAGAAGGCCTAACAATCTATCAAAAAAAAAAAAAAAAATCAGCCAATGAAAACCCAATGGGATCACAACAGCCTGATCCCATCATGCATAGGGTCACCATGAGTCAGGGGCCAACTTGATGACAGCTAACAAGACAACAATAATATTGAGATATTATTCTCATTATACTTAAATTCTGACTCCTTGGGACTCAAGAAGCTTCAAGGGGAGACAGGAGCTAACAGACTCTTTTTCCTGGAAAAAGACTCTGGAGCCAGGCTGAGTCAGCTTATATCTAGGCCCAGGTACTTACTGTTTGCCCTGGGAATGATCACTTAGCCTCTCTGAAGTAAAGCAAGAAATAAATGTGATAAGGTATGCAAAACCACACCACACACAATAGGTGCACAATAAATGCTGTTTCCCTTTTCTCCTGCAAGCCTTCTCTAAGGAATCAACATCTGGAGTGCTATTCTCCAGGCTCTGTCTCACACAGAGTTTTCATTGTCTCAGGGAAGACCACTGACTCAAAATCAAAGGGAAAAATACATTCTGCCTGGAGAATGCCTTACAAAAGTCAATACGTGGAACTGACCTGTCCCTGCTTTCCCAAATTCTAGCCCTCTCTGAATTATGGTCCATGATTTTTCAAGTTGTTTCATTCTCTATTATGGTGGTCTTCAAACAAGGGTATGCATACCCCTGACATGTCACGTGTCACAAAAGACCTTCTAAGGAGTACTTGGACACAGATTTAAAAAAAAAAAAAAAGCCAAAACAATCCCAGTGTTGTAACCCTGGGTATGACAGAGTAGAACTGAGCTACACAGGGTTTTCTTGGCTTTAATCTTTACAGAAGTAAATTGCCACACCTTCTTTCATGGCTCTGTTTGTGGGGTGGGGTTTGAACTGCCAGTTTTTTGGTCTATATAACCAAAATCTAAACCCATTGCCATCAAGTCAATTCCAAATCATGATGACCACAGATGTTACAGAGTAGAAATTTTCCATAGGGTTTACTTGGCTTAGCTGAGTATAAACAATTTGTGCTACCCAGGGACCACATAGATATAGATGGTTTTAAGAAAATTAATTTCCAGAATCTCAATTTCCCTAAGATTATTTCCTGAATCCATCTGAGAATACACCTGTAGTCAAGGGGTCATGCAAGAGCACCCACCTCCCCTCCTACAATCATCCTTCTGTTCTACAGCAGAAAGGCATAACTTTCATCTGACCCAAATCTGTGCATTGTCCAGGGTTACAAACACTGCTGAAGTTGCCCAGAAAGGGCCCATTTGGTATACAGGCTAAAATTAAGCCACCTGTAATTAAGACACTATAAATCCAAGGTGGACGAGACTTGGATCATTTGTGAAGGGTAAGAAATACAGTATTTTGACCTGTTTTGGGATTCAGCTATGTGGAGTGAGGTGGTGGGAATGACGACAATTACGATTTAACAACTTTTCCTCTTCTATCTCTCAACTGTTATCAGAGACCTCGTAAAAGCCAAGACAGTCAGTTAAGAACTACAGAAAGCTGGCTGTACATCCTCAGTATATCCTGGCCACAAGCTCAAGGTAAAGTGCCATCTCTCTCTCTCTCTCTCTTTTTCTCTGACAAGTATTTATTGAACAGCCTCCCCGCCTCCCGCACCACAAAAAATGCCCCTGTCCTCATGGAGCTACCATTTAGTGAAACTAGAATTCAAAAGCAGGGTGGTTGTCACAGGGACACATATAAACATATTGAAGAATGTGCCCATTGAAAAAGGAAGTCAGACTCTTTTAACACAAAATAAATCTGAATTGGCTGGTTGATTAAATAATGAGGACAATTAGCGTGTATTTTCCACACATTGAATGAGCCTGCAAATCCAGGGTTTGAGGAATATGTACTTAAAGAATGTGATAAAAGCATTTCCTCCCAGATTGTTTTTGTTAGGTGCCGTTGAGTTGGTTCTGACTCAGAGACCCTATGTACAACAGAACGAAACACTGCCCAGTCCTGCACCATCCTCACAATTGACCTTCCATTAATTCCTGGAGCCTTATTTTTTGCCAATACCTTCAGTGCAGCTTGGACATCTTCCTTTAATACCACTGGTTCCTGATAATACGCTACCTCCTGAAACGGCTGAACGTCAACCAATTCTTTTTGGTACAGTGGCTCTGTATTTCTTCCATCTTCTTTTGATGCTTCCTGTGTTGTTTAGTATTTTTCCATAGAATCCTTCAATATTGCAACTCGAGGCTTGAATTTTTTCTTCAGTTCTTTCAGCTTGAGAAATGCTGAGTGTGTTCTTCCCTTTTGGCTTTCTATCTCCAGGTCTTACACATGTCATCATAATACTTCACTTTGTCTTCTGGACCCGCCCTTTGAATTCTGTTCAGTCTTTTACTTCATCATTTCTCTCTTTTGTTTTAGTTACTCTGTGTTCAAGAGCAAATTCCAGAGTCTCTTCTGACATTCATTTAGGTCTTTTTTTTTTCCCCTGTCTTTTTAATGACCTGTTGCTTTCTTCATGTATGATGTCCTTGACGTCATTCCGAAACTCACCTGGTCTTGGGTAATTAGTGTTCAATGCGTGAAATCTACTCTTGAGATGATCTCTAAATTCAGGTAGGATATACTAAAGGTCTCACTTTTGTTCTTGTGGACTTGATTTATTTTTTTTCAGTTTCAAATTGAACTTGCATATGTGCAATTTTTGGTCTGTTCCACAGTCAGTCCCAGCCTTGTCCCAACTGATGATACTGACCTCTTCCATTGTCTCTTTCCATAGATGTAGTCAATTTAATTCCTATATATTCCATCTATCGAAGTCCATGTGTATAGTTACCATTTATGCTGTTGAAAAAAGGTATTTCCAATGAATACCTCGTTAGTCTTGCAAAATTCTATCACGCAATCTCTAGTATCATTTCTATCACCAAGGCCATATTTTCCAGCTACTGATGATGCTTCTTTGTTTCTAACTTTTGCATCCCAATCGCCAGTAATTATTGAAGCACCTTGATTGCATATTTGATCAATTTCAGATTGCAGAAGTTGGCAAAATTCTCCAATTTCTTCATGTTTGGCATTAGTGGTTGGTGCATAAATTTGAATAATAGTCTTATTAACTGGTCTTCCTTATAAAATTATAGGCATATAGATATTGTAGATACTATCCTATCACTGACAGTGTTGTATTTTTCTGCCATAATTATATATAAAAATATTGCCTGGCCAACAAAGGTATATTGAATTTAACAATATTTCTAAATTCCCAATATTTGCTAAGTAGGTCAGGTTAAGTAATGCGTCACTAAGTAAAAGAGTACCATATGCTCTTTAGTCATTTGATAAGTCTTAGTGAGCCTTTGTGATCTATTTTTTGGTGTACGCTGAGACAGTAGACGATTCTAATGAATGATTAACAAATGCTTTTGGAAGCCCAGTGTCCTCTAATTCTTTGCTTTCTACAAAATCAAAGAAGGACGTAATCAATTTGCCAACTGATAGATCATTAAATATTGCCGTGGTGGTTGTTTGTTCCTAGAATATAGCTCTGAAATGCAAAGACAGGAATGACATTGCTTTTATAAAACTCCTCCCATCCCCATTACAAAATAGCGTTTCTCACATCATAGAAATTAAAGCCAGGAATGGAATTAATTGATGTGGAATCTTTATCAATAAATAATATTCATCAATGGGTACAGAAACTAATTGAGGAAAAAAGTCCCATCCATTTCATTAAGGAATCCATTTCCAATAAATTTTTACTTTTTATGCTTAATAATTATGTATCAAAATGTATAATATATTTATGTTGTTTTGATCAATCATGTACTAAAAATCACGGTAATGGTAAATTATTACTTAGAGGTTTATGGTCACAGGACTTTTAAAATTTAATTTTTTTAACTTATTTTTATTGCAATGGAGTATGATAGTATGATCAATAAAATACTTTCAAGCATAAAAATATATGACATTAGGATTGAACTCAAGGGGGAATATAACAGAAATACAAGTTCAAACAGAAAACAAGAAGTAAAAATTTTCGGTGTTAAAGAACAGCTTGTTCATTTTTCTGTTTGTTTTTAATGAACGGTGGTGAATATCCACTCAAAACAGTATTTAGACTTTACTGGATACACTTCAACAGCGATAGAACAGTTCTACTTCAAAGCGTCAGTATTTATAATATCCTAGAAATTACATCCTTTACAACTATTTAAACTTATGACAAAAAATGTTAAATTTTAGATAAACACATGCAAGGGTTACAAGCAATTTCAAAATTCTATTAGGGCATAAATGAACAAAAAACCTAAGTGCACAGCTCCATTACATCTCATGGCTATGCTTTTTTCCACCTTGAGACTCAAAATAGGTTTCAGGGTGCTAAAAAAAATTTTTTTTTTTCATTTAATCCTCTCAGAGATCTGGGGACACCTTTTCTGCTCCACAAGCCAGGTCATGGTTGGTTTCCAGTAGAGTAGGTTATCAAAAGCACATGAATAAGAATAACATGGGTCAGCTCTGAGGTCAAGTGTGATAGCTGACACTGGGTCATTCCCTGATTCCCTGGGTAGAATAGATCTGACTCACAGAGGGAAAACTGAATTTCCCACTTGGACTTGCAGCTATAGTCAGGGATGAAGAAATTCCACCACAAGAATGGAAGAGGTCTTATGGAAAAAAAATTAGCAGGTGGATGAAATTTCTCTCTTTTGTCCATATCTGACCACTTACCCTTCCTTTTGCTAGCTCCATGCAACTCCTTAGCCTCTTAGAGCCTCATCTTCCATACCTTTAAAGTGGAGTTAAATATAGATACCTTATCTACTTCACAAGACAGCTGTGAACAGCAAATTAGAATATGAATCCAAACAAACAACAAAAAAATTGTAAGCCATATTGATTCATCCCTTTGAGCCTTATAAGCATTTCAACACCACCACTTTTGGAAGAAAAACCTTAACTTGGTGTCTTCCCTTCCATGTTCTCTCCTAATGTCACCTCTTTTTCCCCATAAAGCATTTCGTTTGGGTGGAAGGATGGGTGTGGACAGTTGCCACAGACATCATCTACATAGAGCAAAAATTTTTATAGGCAGAACGCATATTTTAATGAAAAGTTAGGTCAACCAGTCTTAATTTCACTGCAATGAAAAGAGAAGCCACAACTCTGGGCATAGTCCTATTCTTAAACAATTATGCTTGGCTTGGTGTAGATGTTTACACAGATGAAAGATGTCTCTTTACCTTAATTCATCCTCATGACACAGGAAAGAACAACTGGACAATTAACAGAGGGTCTACCTACATCTATAATATCAAGATGAATCACCGATTTTAAGTCAGATGGGCTGTCATAATAAATCCATTAACAACAGTGAGAAATGGAAACATTTGATTTATCCTATTTTTTTTTCTTTATGTTTAGATCTGGAAACCCTGGTGGTGTAGTGGTTAAGAGCTACAGCTGCTAACCGGAAGGTCGGAAGTTCAAATCTGCCAGGTGCTCCTTGGAAACCTTATGAGGCAGTTCTACTCTGTCCTTTAGGGTCGCTATGAGTCGGAATCAACTTGACAGCAATAGGTTTGGTTTTGGTTTTTATGTTTAGATCTCACACATCTTGAACTGCAATCCAGGGAACCAAGATCACAGGGAACCAAGACCAATTAACACTTTCTCAAACTGATTTCTATCAGTAATGCCAAAGGTCTCTCTTGACATAAAGCACTATTAGCTTTGGCGTCTTAGTCATCTAGTGCTGGTATAGAGAAATTTATTTTCTCACAGTTCAGAAGGCTAGAAGTCCAAATGCAGGGAGTCAGCTCCAGGGGAAGGCTTTCTCTCTCTGCTGGCTCTGGAGGAAGGTCTTTGTCATCAACCTCCCCCTGGGCTAGGAGCTTCTCCCAGCAGGAACCCCAAGTTCAGAGGACGTGCTCTGCTCCCAGCACTGATTTCTCAGTGGTATGTAGTCCCCATTTCTCTCTGCTCGCTTCTCTCTTTTATGTCTCAAAAGAAATTGGCTTAAGACACTATCTAATCTCGTAGATCTCATCAATATGACTGCCACTAATTCATCTCATTACATCATAGTGATAGGATTTACAACACACAGGGAAATCACATCAGATTACAAACTGGTAGACAATCATACCATACTAGGAATCATGACCTAGCAAAGTTGACAGATATTTTTGAGGGACACAATTCAATCCATGACACTTGGCATTATTAACCTGGTGGCACTTGGCATTATTAACCTGGACAGGTAACACATAAAAAAGGATCCTAATTCATTAATTTGCTAATGGATGTTCATTGTTTGGACATGGGCTTCAACACTGTCAATCTAGGATTTATCTGCAGGAAGGAAAGACCAAAACAGGGCACATAATTGCGGAGATCTGGGTACAGCCTGGAAAATAATATTCAGGTCTTAAAAGTCTCTGAACATGAAAATGAAAAACACATCTAATAAACAGTTGTGTCGCCTTTAGTCTTTGCCCCCAACTGCACTGCTTCATTTTTAACATATGTTTAACTGCTATTTTTTATTACACTCATATTTAGGCAGAGAGGAACAAGCTTACCACATATGCTCTGGGTTATATACTAACTACTCCCTGTCAGATGGTGAGTTAAGAAGAAAAGGCACTGGAAGAGAAGAATTAAATTCAAATCCAGCTTATAAAAATCCCTAGCTTTGGGGAGGAAAAAGCTCTGTTTGAGAGAATTTGGGGTACTTTTCCATAGAACGGTTTTCAAGGAAAAACCTGAATCTGATACTGTCATAGAGAGATACTGTTTCAAGTACAGTCATCTTAAGCCCTATCCAAAAAGTCTTTGGGGGTACCAAATTTATCCCTTTAAGATGGTACACACATTAGATCCTATTCTTGGCTTATAAGGTTGTGGTAAATAGTAATGAATTAGTGATATATACATTTCTTGATTTAGCCAGGCACCTTTACCCACATCATCTCACTTAAATACCCTTTAAGGCTGATACAATAATTCCTATGTGATGGAAAAGGAATCTGATGAGGTGACAAGCCAAAGGTTGTGCCGGTGAGGAGCAGTGCTGGGAACCCCACACCCCTCAACCTCCTCATTCCACGTACACACGTCTGCTTCTTATCCTTCCTTTTCCATCCCCATTTCCTATTTCCTTCCTTCTCCTTCCACCATCCCTTCTCGTCCACATTCTCTTCCTTTCTAGTCATCCATTATCTCATTCCTCAATCTCTTTCTTTCCTATTTTAAGGGTATTAAAATTCCTGAATTCTAAGGATAGAAATTTGGGAAGAAATTCTAATAATAATGATACCCTAAAACTACTGATCTTAAACTAGTGTAATGATTGAAGGTTTTGCTTTTTTGTTGGTTTATTTTTAAATATGTAAATCTTATCTACTTTAAGTACGTGTCCAGTGTAGTGGTCTGAAATAAAACCGTAATCTAACGAGGAAACAGAAGAGGCCTTTCTGTCTACTTTCTCGAGGGTGATACTGGGAAAATATTCTCATTGAAAGTATATCTGCAAAAGTTTTCCTACACATAAAAAAAGTACTTCTTTTATTTTTAAGTATTAGCTACTTGACACTTACAAAGTGGATTGAACTAGTCCAGCCATTGCTGGGTATCTGGCATTTACTAGGGTCACTTGAGCTATTCTAATTTATGAAGGTTTAACCCCGAGGGAGGTAGGTTTAACCAAGCTTACTACAAGTGCCCACTTACAGATTCTTTCTGTCAAACAAGAGGAAGCATTCTTCAAGGGAGTTCATACCATTGAGCCTCCCCAGGAAGGATGCATTAACTTCTAGGGAATAGGCCCTCTGCTTTCTCCAAGCTTACCTCAATTTGCATCTCTAGCAAAGAGAAGTAGAAAGAGCTGGAAGGGAGGCTGCTCCCAGGAAGTGCTAAGATGTGGGTATGTGGTTAAATTGTCCCAGTGGAGTACAGCTCCCACTGTGTAGAGCTGGACTGGAAGGGGAGGCTTTCACTGGTAGATCACATAAAAAATAATTTTGATGAGCCACCTCCACTATACCTACTGTGAGCCTTTTTGCCTCAGTTTCCCTATCTCTAAAGTGGAAATAATAGCACATATCTCACAGGGTTGTTTGGAGGATTAAATGAATTAATTTAAGCATGGCACTTAGAACAGTATCTGGAAGATGGTATTCAGTACTCCCTAAATTTAGCTGATAATATTAATGCTTTCCCCATTTGTTCATATAGGACACCCACTAACCCCAAACCCAACTAGCTGTCGTCGAGTTGATCTGACTCATGGAGGCCCCATGTGTTTCCGAGTAGAACTGTGCTCCATAGGGTTTTCAATGGCTGATTTTTCTGAAGTAGATTGCCAGACCTTTCTTCCAAGGCACCTCTGGGTGGGCTTAAACCTTCATCCTTTTGGTTAGCAGCCAAGCACTGCATCACTCAGGGATTCATGACACCCACAGTGGTGCATTAATCTTTGTTGAAAACCATCCGCCCAACCCAAATCGTATAAACACTAACTTGCTCCTGTTGCCTTATTTCCACTTGATCTTACCCATTGTTAGTTAACAATTAATCCTAACAAGTTAACTGGGCAAATGGTTTTGTTTAGGCATCTAATGTATTTCCTCTCCTAGGTAAAGGGATGCCATAATCCAAATGAAATGCACATTTCTCAAGAAGATCCTTAAGTAACGGCTTTAATGGTAGAAATTTCAGGCAAACAGAGAGATGCTTTCTCACCAGACATTCCTCTCAGTGCCTAGGAAATACTCCTCTGCTATGCCAGGGTCATGGATTGAAATGTGTCCCCCAAAATGTGAGTCAATTTGGCTAGTCTATGGTTCCCAGTATGGTGTGATTGTCCACCATTTTGTCATCTGATGTGATTTTCCTATGTTGTAAATCCTACCTCTATAATGTCCATGAGGTGAGATTAGCGGCAGTTATGTTAAGGAGGCAGGACTCAATCTACAGGATTAAGCCAACTCTTTCAAGATATAAAAGACAGAAGTGAGCAGACAGACTGGGGGACCTCATACCACCAAGAAACAAGAGCCAGGAGAATAGCATGTCCTTCGGACCCAGGGCCCCTGCTCAGAGAAGCTCCTTGACCTGGGAAGATTGATGACAAGAACCTTCCCCCAGAGCTGACAGAGAGAGAAAGCCTTCCCCTGGAGCTGGTACCCTGAATTTGGACTTCCAGCCTTCTAGACTGCGAGAGAATAAATTTCTCTTCGTTAAACCATCCACTTGTGGTATTTCTGTTATAGCAGCACTAGATAACCAGGACAACCAGGTAGTCACCTAACTTCCTCATTAGTCTGTTCCAAATTTTAATCACCACTACAGGCAAATGGCATCTTGGGATGACCAACTTCTCTAAAATCTTCACATCTTCAATTTGGTACACAGACCACTGAACTCTGAACTGGATTCTAGTTTCATAACCGTTGTTTATTTACTGAGTGGTGTTGCGCAAGTCACTTTATTTTTCTGAGTCTCGACTTCCTCATCTGTATCATAAGAACACTAGTATGTAGTCATGTGACCACAGCCCGCAAGCCAAAGCCAGCCTGCCACCACTTTTGATAAATAAAGTTTTACTGGAGCGCAGTCATGCCCGTTTTTTACATATTGTCAATGGCTGCTTTTGTGAAGTACAACTGCAGAGTTGAGAAGTTGTGACAAAGACCACATGACCCACAGAGCCAAAAACATTTAACTATCTGGACCTTACGGAAAAAGTTCACTGGCCCCTGCTCTACAAACCTGCTGCAAGAAAACAATAAGATGACTGACCTGGAAGAGCCTTGTAAACTGCAAATATTTATGTAAAATGCAAATCTTTATTATGCCTTTCAGATGCTTTTAGGTAACTAGTGTGTGTCACTCAGCCCATAGCTGCATTCTTCCTAGCTAAGCAATCCCAAACACCTTGCGCCTCCTTCCTACAAGGTCAATTTTCAATTTCTTCTGCTACCTTTGTTGCTGGGTGGGGTATTTCTGGACCTGCTGCAGTTTCTCTTCTTCATTTTTCTTTTAAATGTTTTATACTGGAAAGGTTATGATGCAGTTCTCCAGTGAAATTCCAGTTAATACAGCCAGGAACTGGGCTGTCTTCTTAAATAACAGCTCTGCAATGAAGTGCTCTTGGTAACTGAGAAAGACTATGGCTTGAAAACCATTTAAAACATTTACTAGCTGTGAACACTTGAGCAAATTATTTAACCTCTCTCAACCTCAGTTTCCACATTTAAAAAAGACAGAATTATATGCATCTCAGAAAGTCAGAGATTACTACTGTATAATTATATATAAGCTAATTTATTCAAAATGCCTTGCATGTCGTAGGTCCTCAGACAAGGTTACAGATGTACCTTCCACACCCCGTTGGCAAGATACTTCTCTACCACAGTCCTGCCCAGACAATCTCATATTTGTGTCTATTTATTGGACATAAGTATCCTATCTTACATTTGTCCCTATTGAACTTCAACTTGCTTTTGATTTATTGAGGTCACTTTGACTTCTATTCCTGTCTTCTGAGGAGTAAGAATTTATGCCTTTCCGAATTTGTATTCTGCAGACCTCATTTCCAAAGGATGAAAGAACAAGAGAAAACACAGGTTAACTAGGGTCAGAAGGCTAGCTGTCTAAAGCAAAATTAAGTGTAGATTTAGCACAATTATTCAAAACCCGACATGACAAGCTCTTTTGGCCCTAACTATCTGGCTTTTAGCAGCGAAATACATCCCCCTACCAGGTTTTCGCTCTGCATTGCTTATACCGACTGACCAGGGCAAAGAAGCAGAAGGACAAATGGGTGGTCAAAACTGACAGCCTGGTTAGGGAAAAAGAAATGGACAAAAGGGTAACCTTCTTCCCCAAAAGCCTTCAATGATTTTCAAATGCAGCTGCCCAACAGAGGTTTGTTTTGAGATTGTTTTTAATCTGAGACATTTTATCTACTAAAGCCTTCATTTTTCTGCTCTATCTTCTTTTTCCTCCAGCATCTTTGATTCTGAGCATTTACAGCAAGCACCGGATCTCAGCGCTCCCTGAAGCTCATTAAACTACCACAAAATAAGATATAAGCACCTCATTAATTAGCATCATCAAGAGAATTAGTGTGCCTATCGATCGATATTCAAGTTGCAAAGTCTCTCTCTAAAGAATGAAGGAAGATGCCATGAACAGGTACCAGCTGCCTGCCCGCCGGAGACAGATTTCAATCACGGAAGACTTCAGGGAAAGCCCCAGTGGTAGATTCTATTTTAATCCTAGGATTTGGGGAGGGCCTTTCTTGCCAATTGAGGATAAGCTTTCTTCCTTAGAGTCTTGTGACTCTGAAAACCAGCTGAAAATGTATATCAACCTGGAAAATGCCTAAATCACCATTGTGGGAATCATTTTAAGTAGACTGACAATTCAAATGTTCTGAAGCCAAAGAAAAATTAATTATATTGAAATGCACAGAAAAATGTTCGGAAGAAAGGCTTCTTGCTCCACTGCAGTTTCTAATTTTTCAATAACAACAATACGAGAACAGTAGTTCCTATCCGTGGGACAGTTATTATGTATAGGATGGTGTGTCGAGGGCTGGGCATGCCTGTCTGGCAGCCACCGCGGTTCTATGAGGTCAGCACTATTATTATCCCCACTTAGCTGACCAGAAAACGAAGCCTTCAAGAGGCTGAGTAACTAGCTAGAGATCCTAAATCCGCTTTTTTATAGGTCGCTGCATATACGGGGAGTGAGGGCTTGGAGGGAGAGAACACAGGCAAGGAGACCTGGTTTGACATGAGAGGAAAAGATGGAAGGGGTCTAAGAACAGGCTTCAAATGATATATGTAAGCACCTGTCGAAAAGGCACTGTCCTCTTAGGCTTCATTAACTGAAATACAGGGTCCAGGACAAGGGAGGAGGTGGCCTTTTCCTCCTCCATGGTTCTCAGCATGCACTTAGAGGTGTGTGTTTATCACAGCACACACAATTTACACTGGATATGGATAAACTGGGAGGAAAGTGGCCAAGATAGTATGGGAAGCTGAGTCATGACCCCCGAGAAATCACTGCAGGAACTAGCAGAGTAACCTAGAAAGGAAGAGTACAAGGCTTTGTGACAGATCGCAAATTCTTGGAAAATCTGGGTATGGCCAAGTGAAAACAGGAGGGCTGTTGGTGGGTGGAGTGCACTGGGAGTAAAGAAGAGCTAGCCACCAACCTAGCCGCAGGAAGGAGGTAACCTTCCTTGGGAGGTGATGGCCTCCCCATCATCCCACATGCCCACTCAAGGTTGGGTCACTTGTCAGAAGAGATTGGGGTAGTGAGGTGTCATGTGGGGCCCTGGTGGTGCAGTGGTTAAGCATTTGGCTGCAAACCAAAAAGCTGGCAGTTGGAATCTACCAGCTGCTCCTTGGAAACCCTATGGGGCAGTTCTACGCTGTCCTATAGGGTCTCTATGAGTCAGAATTGATTCAACGGCAACAGGTTAGGTGTCATCTGGATGCCATGCTGGACTACTTCACCTTTCTGATGGCTTCCTGTACAGAGTAATAAATAAGATCATTGACCTGGGTTCAAGTCTCACTTCTTATTAGTAATGTAACATAGAGCAAGTTATCTAATCACTCTGGATCTCAGTCTTCTCATCTCTAAGATGGCACTATTAATGCACTGAATTTCATAGGTGTCTTGAAGGAGTTAGATGAGGAAATATAAATAAAGCATCAACCACTGTTCCTGACACGCAAGAAGCACTATTCAAATGCCAGTCGCTATTTTTATTGTTGCCATTATTGTTGTTCATGTGATTCCTAAAATAGAATGGCGATTTACAAAATGACCAAAATCACGGCAGAAAACTAGCCTCCCTGGTAAATACGTAGCGTGCTAGCAAAGGGTCCTACAGCCCTAAAGATTTGGAAAATACCAATTTAGAGAAAGTAAGTTGTTTTTTTTTTTTTAAACTCTGTGCACTGTGGCTCTCATGGAAGGGCTAAGAGCACGCAGCAACTTCCCCATGTGTTTTCTGATGCCCTTTGTTAAGTACATTCCTTGGAACGAGTATGTTCTGCAGAATAAGTGTTGGCTTCCCAGGTGACAGAAGGGCCTATGCATCGTGAGCTATGCCCAGCATCATCTGATGTGGATAAACCAAGCCCCAGAGAGAGTGCCTGGAGGTCTCAGGATCCATAAGGGCAAAAGAATAGCCAGGCTGGGCACGCGGAGCCCGGCTCTAGACAGGTGGGAACACAGGACTATCTTGTGGGCATGAGTACACAGGCAAGAAACAGCTCGTTCTAAAGAAACCAATGGAGTAGTCCCCTGGTAAAAGCTCATATTTGAAGTAGAATGGCCCAGATAAACCTGAGATTCATTAAATGAGACCTGGAAATAAGGTTGCCCCATATAGGCTCCTTGGAATATGTATGAATGAGTAAAGAAATGAATGAACACTTTCATTTCAAGGTTATCCCCTCTCCTTTAAAACACCATAAAAACTACACCACTACTCTTACCGTTGATTACCAATATTGTTACAATTATAAATGGCATCAAAAAGGGTATCAAATAAGCCTTTCTTTCCCAGGTTGAGTATATCACCACATATATCAGACCCTTTCGACTCCTATGTCCTTATGTCTTGGCTTAACCTCAAGGACCCTATTAGAAAAAGTGTATGGCATTCCAACACCACCCACACGTGGGAGATGCAACAGCACCCAGGACAGGCTGTGTGTAGACATGGATTTTCACATGCTTATTCAAAATATTTGCTGTCAACGGTACTTGGTTAAAGTGATCGTTACATACAGCATGGCTAACTTTTTTATGTAAATGAAATGCAAATGTATGCAATGTTATCTTTAATGCAGATGTAGCAGAAAGTATTAAGATATGCTGAGAGCCTAATTAGGTCCTACATCAAAAACTATATATAAACTTGACTCCAATGTCTCAAGAACACGAAATGAGCCTAGAAATCCCAGTTTGCAAGCTTAAAAAAAAAAAAAGATACACATACGTTTGAAATCCCAGTTCTTTGCCCTCTCCCCTCCCTAGGACTCAGCTCTGAAAAGGATGATCTTAGACAGAGATTTTAGCTTGGGGGGCGAAGCAGGGAGGGCAGTGGGTAAAACAGGAACCAGTTTCTTTCTAGCAAAAACCAGGAAGCAAGAAAACATAAAAAATCAACCACAACTCTCCAAAAAAGGCAAAACAAAGCTGTCTTATGTTTTCCATCTTCGTATTAAAAATGATTTGCCAGAAAAGCATGTTTTTGCATTTATTTCCATTTCTAACCTTTCCAGAAACAAACCATGTGCATTCCTTGCTAACTGCTGTTCGAGTAAAACCTCAGGAATGCCAGCTCCGCTCACTGTCCATACTGATCCCCTGGCAGGGGTGGAGCGGACCTTTACCTCCATCCAAGGGACAAAAGGATTGATACAGCAAACAAACACCATGAACAGCACTGTGGTGTGTGCAGTCACCTACACCATGGAAAAATCCCTTTTCGAGCACTTAGAAACACTATTATATGTTGTTGTTTGCTGATGTGGCGTCAGCCCCCTACTCATCGCGACCCCAGGCACAGAGGAACAAATGCTGCCCGGTCCTACGCCATCCCCGTGATCGGTTATGGATCACACCTTTGTGATCCACAGGGTTTTCACTGGCCGATTTTCAAAAACAGATTGCCAGGCCTTTCTTCCTAGTTCGTCTTAGTCTGGAAGCTCTGCTGACACCCGTTCAGCATCACAGCAACACGCCAGCCTCCGCTGACAGACACTGGTGACTGCACGTGAATTCTTGTCTTACACACGGGAGACCCAGGTTCATTTCCAGGACAATGCACTGTTTATACACAAAACTGGTGAAATCATTCAGTTGCATTTTCTATTCATTACAATAAAAACCCTGCTATGTAATGCTCTGTTAGCCATTATATTTTACTATGCAGAGCAGAAAGGGATAAAATCGAAAGTCTTCATAACCGCCCACAATCCAGACTCTTCACTCCCTCAGGGCACCTCGTCTTCTGCTGCCTCAGAAAAGCCCCAAGGACTGAAAGTCATAAGCTCCCGGGCCTCTCTCTGGCCTAGCAGTAACTTGCTTCGTGTCCTTGGTCAGCTCAGAGGCAAGAGCCTCAGTGAGTTTATTTCTTCTTTCCTTTTAAGGGGCTTATCTTCCCTCATCAACCTTCTAGGATTGCTTTGAGGATCAAACGAGAGATTAAAGGCTGCAAAAACAATCTGAAAAAGTACACAAAATACTTCATAAACACAAGATGCCATCAGTCTCCAAACGGTGTGTTTATATAGCACTGAACACACAGACCACATGAATACACATATATGTATTTGCATACATGAATATTTACACGTGTGCACATACACACACATATGTATACCCATATGTACATACGTATAGGTTTCCATGCATAAGTACAGATACATATATAAATCTATACTGACCTCCTAGTACAAATACATTTCTGACATATATGAGTATCCATGCATAAACTGACATACACTTACATATGCATATATGTGCCAATAAACACATCAAGTGTGTGTGCGTCTGAGCCAATTCACCCGTGTTCTTGGCAGTCAAGATTGTCTGCAACGGCCCAAGACTAAATCCCGACCTCGGTGTCCAGGCCGAAGGGCTTAAAGCAAGCAGAGTTTATCCAGCTCTATTCCCCTCTGAGTTTTCTTCCATCTTATCTAATACACCCTCTGAAAGGAAGGACCTTTTTTAGTTCTGCTAAGATCCCCAAATGCTCTTAACATCTCCAAAGCCCTCTAATACAAAAGGGCCCAGTTGCTGCGAGGCACGAGCATTGCACTGGCTTCACAGCTCCGCGGAACATGCCTAGAGGAATACATTACACACGGCTCTGGCACATCTCTCCTGAAATTGATATTGCTGGCACCACTTGTCCCAAATTTCTAACGTTGTCATGATAACCCCATTTGTTCTCAAGACTCTGCTTCCCACATTTTAAAGGAACAGAATTCTCCCCATGTCTGTTATTCATCATGCTCTTTCTTTAAAGAGAGGGGGAAAAAATGTCTTCCTCTGGGCTCCTCCTTTTTGCGCACTCATTTCTGGTGCTGTTTGTCAGTCAGTGGTCAAATACATATTAAACGCTACTGTTTGACGGCACTGGGTTGGGTCTACTAATTTACAATCTGCATGATTTTAAGAGACAAGACTTACAGCCCCAAACAATTAGAGGACAGTGGAAGATTTAGTCTTAGTACTAAATATCTTAGGAGCCCTGGTTGCACAATGGTTAAGCGCTCAGCTGCTAACTGGAAGGTTGGAAGTCCAGACCTACCCAGTGTTTCCAAGGGCGAAAGCCGTGATGATCCGCTTGCTTTCATAAAGATTACTGCCTCGTAAACTCTATAGGGCAGTTCTGTTTCACCACACGGTGTCACTAGGAGTCGAAATTGGCTCAATGGCACCCAACAACAACAACTAAATGGCTTGCTTTAGATGATAATGGCTATTGATGTTGGGAAGAGGCAGTGTTTCTTCTGGGCCGGAGTAGTTAGGGTAGAGGTGAAAACTGACCATCACTCCTCTTTAAAAGATAAACTACTTGGTTCCTTCAAGTTCCTCACAGTCCATCCTCAACTTTCTGTGTCTTGCTTCTCCTCTTCACCACTCTAGTGAAAATGCTCTTGATGAGGTTCCCAATGGCATTCTGACCACCCTCTCCAATGGGCGTGTCAGCCACCGTGCCTCCACAGCAGAGCACACTCCTGGTTGCCTTTCTGTTTCTTAAAAAGCTCCTTTTGGTTCCTGCTCTGGCTCCAAGCCTGCTCCACGTCCAGCTCTGACCTCCTCTCTCCTCTCACTCCCCCACTCATGAGGCATTAATCCCCAAAGCAATCACTAACTTCTCTCAGAAGCTCCACATCACATTTCTAAGCATCTGCTGGATATCATCCCAGAATGCCCCTTTGTAGAGTATCAGTGAAACCAGACCTGGATGCAGCGTCTTCCCTTCATGACCCGTCAGGGCCACCACTGCCAGAGTCCTACAAGTTTGAAATGTTTCAGAGTTGTCTTTCGGCCCCCACATCAGCTCCCAAGTGTCACTTCCACTTAGCTTCTTACGTCTCTGATGAACAGTCCCCCACCACTGAAGTTCAGACCTTCTCACTTGAAGCCCAGAACACCATCACAGTGAAAGGCACGCATACCTTAGAGAAAGATGAGCTCAGGTTCTAATTCAGGATCAATGCTTTTTCACACATTGGTTCTGGGTGGGTGACTCAACCATCTTCTGCTTCATTTTCCCATCTCTAAAATGTGTGTAGGTTCCCTTCTTACTACTTATTGAAAAAGTTAAATGCCTGGCTGCTGTTTCAACTACCATGGGCTCCCCTCCTCCAGTCTGGATACCTTCACAGCAACTCTTAACATTTAGCTGAATAACTGGGTACTAAGAGCCCTGGAGCGCAGTGGTTAAGAGCTTGAGTGCTAACCAAAAGGTTGGCAGTTGAAATCCACCAGCCGCTCCTTGGAAACCCTCTGGGGCAGATCTACTCTGTGCTATAGGGTTGCTATAGTTGGAATCGACTCGATGGCAACAGGTTTATAGCCTAGGCACTGGAGTCCTAGTGTCGCAGTGGTTAAGAGCTCAGCTGCTGACCTTTTGCAGTTTGAATCCACCAGCTGCTCCCTGGGAACACTATGGGACAATTTTACTCTCTCCTATAGGGTTGGTATGAGTCAGACTCAACTCGAAGGAAACAGGTTTGGGTTTTTTTTTTTTTAATAGCCTAGCCATGCTGACACATAAAAATAACCATCCTTTAGAAAAAGATCCTGGTGAAGAATGAGCTTCTAGGATCAAGTAAACACTTGAGACTATGTTGGCATCTCCTATCTGGAGGGGAGACGAGAGGGCAGAAGGGCTCAGAAGCTGGTGGAATGGACATGAAAAGAGAGAGTGCCAGGAAGGAGCAGGTTGTCTCATTAGAGGGAGAGCAATGAGGAGTATATAGCAAGGTATATATAAACTTTCACTTAAAGCACAATAAAAATTAAAAAAAAAAAACATCCCAGGAGTCCACAGTCAGGTTGCCTGTATCCACATACCAGGTCAATCATGTGTAGGCTTTATGGCTTTAGGTAGGTTGCTTGACCACTTTGTTGCCTCAGCTTCCCTACCTATAAAATCATGATAACAAAAGCACCAACCCCACAGGTTGCTACGACCACTAAGTGGGCTAACGTATGTAAAATGCCTGGCACACAAATTTGGTGCCATTCACACACGCCACTGTAACCCAACCTATGAGTGGAAATGTACCTGGTAATTATGTCACATGCTGAGATGTTGCAGGACACTAAGTTAGGGTTGGACGTGTGGACACTGAGCTTGACCTGACAGGCAATGTGTTTTTCCCCAATGCTTTTAAGAACAGAGCTCAAATTTAGCAGTGTCATCTTTGTTTTATTGCCAGTGTCGGCAATGGTGCCCACACAGACCAACATCGTGTTGGTGTGACATCTGCTACAGACTCGGCAAGGCATAAACATACAATACACTTAGCACTTCACATTTCACGAGCCCTTAATAACGAACTGAACATGAGCCAGCATAAAATAATGAACCTCAGCACTAAGAATCAGGATGCGCTGGGTCAAATTCCGAGCCAGGTGGTGATAAAGAAGATATTTTCCTGTACTTTTGCGTTTTCTGATTTCAAGGCTAGCTAAAAACTATGATCCCTGAGATACACAATAGTAATGAGAATAGAGATTTAAGTGAACTGGCTAACTCAGGGTCTAAACTGATTAATTACAGTTGGAACCATGTTTGTGGTCCAGCTGTACAGACAAGGGTGGGAGAGAATGGTGTATCGAACCCAGTCTAAGTCCAAGTTCGCAGCTTGTCCTTGGCTCCTAGGGAAGAGACCCAGGGAGGGAGAAGTGCTCCTGGTGGTAACAGATGTTTGAGAAATGAGAAAGCTAGATGCTCAATTTCTACAGGGCTGTGAAGAGGTGGGAAGCCCTGGTGGCACAGTGGTTAAGCGCTTGGCTGCTAACCCAAAGGTCGAATCCACCAGCCATTCCTAGGAAACCCTATGGGGCAGTTCTACTCTGTCCTCTAGGGTCACTATGAGTTAGAATCAACAGCAGCAGATTTGGTAAGGGTTTTCATGAGGATGTGGACTACCTTAGGGTCAGCTATAAACCTTCTAAAAGGCAAGCCCGTGTTAGCGTTGCTCCATAGTTTGAGTTAAGCGCTGTATTTCTGTCTAAGCAAATTTGCTCTTCTCTTGGGCTGGGAGGGCACTAAGACAAACGAATGAACAGCCCAGGAAGGGTGAACCTCTCCATACTAACCTCAAGCCTGACTCCTGCCCCGATGGTATTGCACGTGATGAGACATCTCATCACACGTCTTCATCATCAGTAGATAACTCCCAAGGGCTCAGCCAATGAGAGTACCCAGCTTACACACACTGATACACACAATCACAATACTTTCCTGTCTACTCTGAACAACCTCAATTCAAAACGCCCAGGTACACTGCACTGAGGACCCATTAAACTGGTCTCTGAAGAATTCACTGGAAAAAATAAAATACAGACGAGGAATGAGAAAGAAAATCCGCCAAGGTGGAGAGCTAGTTACATGCCTGACACTGTACAAAGCGCAGGACGTATTTCTGTGTATTTAATACCCACAACTCCCAGAAGAAGGAGGTGGGAACTCCATATGCCGGATTCTACACAACCCCCAAGTGGAGCACACCAGCATAGCAGGAACATAAACACAATTCGGAGGGAAATAATTTGATATGTCAAAAAATCATAGAAATAGCATTCATACTGGGAAAGAGCAGAAATTTGCTGGACATGCTTATACCACTTTATGGTTCAATTTTTTTGTTTGCTTTTTGCATTACCTGGTTGGAGGCAAAGCAAAAGCACCCGAACCTTCTTGGTGTTTAAGATCTCCCAAGGCCTTAGTGCAGGTCCAGGTTATATAGCCAATGAGCTGATGACCAGGATTCAGACCTGAGTCTCTCCAACTCCAAAGCCCCATCCTAGATAAAGTAATGTGTCCATGTCAGGTCAGGAGTGCTCCTGAATGTTCTAACCATTTCCTGGGCATAGCACTCCCCACGGGGTCAACACTGGCTTCTGGGTCTTAATTTCTCATCAAACTTCTCAAATCATAAGACATGCCTCTGCCCATGTGTAAGGCCGGGTGTCACAAAGCCCTATGAAAATGTCTCTCCTAAGAGCTATTTCAACACCCAGGGAGCCAAATTCCCAGGCCCTAGCTGTTCTTTGATGACACAATTCAGGAATGATCCTCTGGGATGTCAGGGTAATCCCTCTTCATTTCCAAGGACCACTGTCCCTGAGCCATTAGCTCAGGCTCTGAGGACTTTTCCCAGCCTCTAGAGATGAAAATGTGACTCAGAGCTGCTGTGTGACCAAAGCTAGGAAAAAATGTCAGGGAAGACACAGGATACGCTCTAGCTACTGGGTTGAAGAAGAAAAAAAAAAGAGAGAGAGAAAAACCAGTTGCCAGTTGCTGTCAAGTTGATTCTGACTCATGGCGACTCCATGTGTGTCAGCGTAGAACTGTGCTCCATAGGGTTTTCATTGGCTGATGTAGATCTCCAGGCTTTTCTTTCCAGGCATCTCTGGGTGGTCTCCAACCCCATCAATCTTTCAGTTAGTAGCCAAGTCTTTGAACTGTCTGTAGCACTCAAAAATCTATAAAAGGCACCTGGACAGTTCATTTTAATTCACATGAGCCACTAGAGATGGTTCTCAGTTTAAAAGCAGGAAATCAAGCTTATTCACACAGAGAATTAGTGCAGAACACTTAAATGAACAGACGAAGAAAAAGTTTTGAGGGGAGAGGAATGGTCCCTCCTACACCTTTCACCAAATGAGCGTCAGCAACAGCAGCCGGGGCACCTCTGAGCGCCGCGTTCGCCATCCCCACGTGCTTTCAGGCACTGCAATAATGTTCCTCGCCGTGTATTTGGATTAACCAGACCCAGAGGATAAAACTTTCAAATTAAGCACATTCCTAAAGGATTTCAGGCTCATTGTGTATGCACCAAGGAGACATAACATCCTAAAAATAATCCACATGCAGGGAGAAGCACATTTTCCACAAACATTAAAGTGGAGTATGAATTATGGCCCAGCTCATGGGAACAGACATCTGATTATATGCAAAACAGAGCTTTCGTAAATAACATCGGTCTCAGGGAGCTACCACAATTATTATCAACCATTTCATTTCAGTCCTCAGCAACTCATCCATCATTGTTAAAGCGGTACGTTTTTGTTTTCTCTCCTCGGATTCACGAGGCTCCAAATTTTATAAAGTTCACTGTTAAAAGCTGTATGTAGATGATGGACCCAGCAGCGAAGGAGTTCACCAGATTATTAGATTCACCAAAGCGTACGCTGTATTGTGTACCTGCTATTTCAGGATGTATTCTGCCGGTGGATTGCTAGAAGCAGCGGAATTACAGTGGTAGCCGTTCTGTTTGCTTTTCATACAAAGGTATCAGGAAAATATGTTTAAACTTTCGGTATTTGGGTATGTAAGAACAAAGTGACTTCCAGAGAAATCAAGTACACTTTATTTTTTCTGCCTCTCTCACCCTCAATATTTGATACCATTCCATTAAATATCATTCACAGTTCCAGTTGGTCTGTGTCATATTGAATATGCTTGCCTCAGAAATAGATGAATGAGCCGCTCGCTAGCCTCACAAATTTTATTTCACAACAAAGTAATGAGAAGTGTTTATCAATATAATTAAACTTTGCCGGTTGGCTCCCAAATTTGTTCTTAGTCTATTTCTGTTTTAAACGCTTAAAAACTAGGCACAGGAAGTACCTGGAGCCATTGTTAGGCAGGACTTTTGAACACTACCTTCCTTTAGCACCTAATGGGAGACCGGGCCTTATAAAATATACTGAATTTTGTCTTGGTTGAAATTACATTTCAGCAGAGGGGAGGATTTTCATGGGCGCCCAGAGGACTTTGATTTTTAACTGCATCAGAAGTAGGCTTAGAAAGCCTTTTGGTCTACAGAAAAAAAAAAAAAAAAAAAGGAAAAAAGTTAGATTGCCCCATGCAGCTTCACGGCATTGGCCATAGTAAGTGGGCTGTACTCAGTTGAATGTCTGCTAGGTCTGTCCTGTTGGACTCTAAGCCTAGTGCAGGCAGGGAGCCCACTACTGCCATATTCATTTCTGGGCACAAATAATATTAGTTGAATTGATAGTCACTAAAATGAAGAGAATATTTAAGGTGAGAACACGAGTTTCTATTCCTGATAAACATTTTAACTTTTAGTACCTAATTTCTTTCTGCCCTTGGTGTGAAAAGGTACAAATTAGAAGGGCTAGTCTAAGCCTTACACTGAAGCCATGTGTTCACACATCAATATGGGAGAAACAGAACAAAATAAGGGGAGGTGGATTTTGTTTTTTTTCCCTGGCACCTACACCTACTTTGTGGCAGGCATTGGCCTGGGGTTTTGTTAACTTTATTTCATTTAATTCCTAGTTATACTACTGATATTAATACAATTACTCTCATTTTTAAAATCAGGAAACCGGGGCTCTGAGAAAGTAAGTAACATGCTGAACTAATAAGTGGTAAAGATGGGCATTTAATACAGATCCATCTAGCTCCAAAGCACGAGCTACTTCCTCTGTTCTGTTACAAGATTTTTTACTTAGGCATCATCATTAATGGCTTTTAATTCTCTACTTTAAATCTTCCAATTAAAAGGAGACTGTGGAACTTTAAAAATAGACAAGTAGTGACTAAAACTGTTGTAGTCAACCTGATATTTGAAGCACGAAACTATGGGATAGAGGCCAACTTACTTTTCTCACAAAGCCTCAGTTTACTCATCTGTAAAACGGGAAGAGTAGTGCTTGTTTCACAAGGTGGCTGGGAGAAATGAATGACCTTACAAACTTAAAGTTCCTAACCCACAGTAAGCACTCCATAGAGGGTAGCTACTGTCATTATGGAGTTCTGGGTGGTACAAACGGCTAACGCACTCAGCTGCTAACTGAAAGATTGGCAGAGAGCACCTAAACATGCCTTGGAAGAAAGGCCTGGCAATCTACTTATGGAAAAATCAGCCACTAAAAACCCTGAGCTGCACAGCTCTATTCTGACACACATGAGGTTGCCATGAGTTGGAATTGACTCAATGGCAACTATTACTGTTTTTACTGTTATATAACTAACCAATTATTCACACAAAACTTCTTCTACCATAAAATATTTCTCACCCTCTTATGACAAACAGAAAACTCATTAAAAAAAAATTTCCACAAATGCTGATGGAAGCATATCCTAGGAATCCCATTTCTCTTCTCATCTTATCTTCACAGCTCTGCCACTGACTTGCAACGAATTAATGTCAATATGCTTCTCTGCTTTTGCCTCTCACAGTTCCTTCATTTTTGCAAATAAATATACACAATAAATGCCAAATTTTATTAATAAATTCCATTGGGTAAAGGCATGCTGGAGGCAGGAAGACGAACTGAGTAGCTTCAGGAGGGCCCTTGCAGTCTATGGCACAAAACGGGCCATGCCAAGCAAATTCATACAAATGGTTCGAATATTTAGACTTGTCAGAAACATTCTTGTTTATTGACCCACATTAGGGTTCTTAAACACCTACTGGGTATGTGCTGATACGAGGGTGAATCTAAACAGGTATGGCCCTGCCTCCTCTAGTTTACAGTCTGGTGGAAAAGACTGGGATTAAATGAGGCCAGGAATGATGCAAACAAAAAGTAAGATTTTAGTCATGGCAAATGCTACCAAGTAGAGAGACAGTGCAATGAAACCCCATCAGGATTGGGCCTAATTAGGCAGGTCAGGAAGTTCTCCATGGAAGGGATGTTTGATTCAAGATTTGAAGACTGACCCAAATGTCCCTCAACTGATGAGTGGATCAAAACACCGTGGTCTATCCATACAATAGAATATTGTTCAGCCACGTAAAGGAAAGTTTTTTTATGTGACTCAACGTAGAAAGTGTTATGCTATGTGAAAGAAGGCAGATGTAAAAGACCATATGTTGTATGATCCCATTTATACGAAATGTCCAATAGAGGCAAATCTGTAGAGACAGAAAGTAGGTAAGTGGTTGCCTTGGGCCGGGAGGGTGGAATGTGGTAGGTGGCACAGGGGCAGAGGCATGAAGAGTGAGTGCTAATGGCTGCGAGTGAGGAGTCACTGATGACCGGCACGGGATTCTTTTTGGAGTGATGAAAATATTCTGACATTAGATAGTGGTGATGGGTGCACAACTCTGAACATACTAAAAAGCACCCAATTGTGCACTTTATATGGGTGAATTATACGATATGTGAATTATATTGCAATAAAACTTGAAGGCTGGAAGGATGAAGAGTTGAGGAACAAAGGTCCTGTGGTTGAAGGAAGCATGACAAGCACAGTTGGAAAGAAAGAAAAGGCCAATGGGGCCAAATTCAGGGCCCTGTAGGTCATGTTAATATTCTGTCTCAAGTACAATGAGATATCACTGGAGGGTTTTGAATAGGCAAGGGATGGGTGATACAAGCAAATTTGCATTTTGAAAAGGTCATTCTGGTTAGAGTAAGTAGAATAGACCGGAGGGAGGCAGAGAGCATATGTGTGGACCCAAAGCAAGGGTAGAGGTGGCACTGGTAGACAGAAAAGAAAGACATTTCAGATGTTACACTACCAGGCCGAGGTAACAGATTTGGCTTTTAGGGTAAAGAAGAGGAATGAATTTCTGTTTCTGTGTTTCTCAAGTTGGCTGGTGGTGGAAGATGTTGCAAGAGGACTAGGATATAGAAGGGAGACAAAGACTCTTGATTTGAACATGGAGGTTGAAGCCTTTAATATCTAAGAGGCAATATCAGGGAGACATTTGGTTCTATGAGTTCAGAGCTCATCGACAAGGCCTGGAATGGAGATGTGAACATATGAATTACCTACAGAGAGATGGTTATCTGAGCCATAGGTGTGCTTCAGCTGGCCTTGGTAAGAAGACAAGAAGGCCTGGAATTAAGTTTTGAGGAAGTTCAACATTTCATAGCCTCAGATTCCTGCTAAAATGCACAACTGAAATTTAATCATAAAACAAGGCCAAACTGACGGTCACTCTATGAAATGACTGGCCTTCAAATGTATCAAGGTCATGAAAGTCAAGGAAAGACTAAGAAAATGTCCCACAATGTAGGAAACTAAAAAGATACAACTAAATGTAATACATGATTCTGAACTGCAATCAGTTTCAGGATACGTCTGTGCTATAAAAGACATGATCGGGACAACTGGTAAAATGTCAATGGGGTTAAAAGATTTGAAGGTTGTAATGCATCAATCATCAAGGACATCATACATGAAGAAAGCAAAAGGTCATTAAGAAAACAGTAAAGAAAAGATAAAAATTTAGCCTCAAGTTGCAGTACTGAACGATTCTACAGGCAAAATATTGAATGATGCAGGAAGCATCAAAAGCAAACGGAAGGAATATACAGAGTCACTGTACAAAAAAGAATTGGTCAATGTTCCACCATTTTAGGAGGTAGCATGTGATCAAGAACTGATGTTCTTGAAGGAAGACGTTCAAGTTGCACCGAAGGTATTAGCAAAAAACAAGACTCCAGGGCTAGGTAGGAGAATACTAACTGAGATGCGACACTAGAAATGCTCACTCAACTCTGCCAAGAAACTGGAAGACAGCTACCTGACCAACCGACTGAAACAGATCCATATTTGTGCCCATTCCAAAGTAAGGTGATCCAACAGAATGTGGAAATTATCGAACAATATCATATGCAAGTAAAATTTTGCTGAAGATAATTCTAAAATGGTTGCAGCAATACATCAACGGGGAACTGCCAGAAATTCAAGCTGGATTCAGATGAGGACATGGAAGGAGGGATTTCATTGCTGATGTCAGATGGATCTTTGTTGAAAGCAGAGAATACCAGAATATATTTACCTGTGTTTCATTGACTATAAAAAGGCATTTGACTGTGTGGAGCATAACAAATTACGAAGAACAATGCGAAGAATGGCAATTCCAGAACATTTAATAGTGCTCGTGAGGAACCTGTATAGATGAAGAGGGAGTCGTTCGAACAGAACAAGGGGGTACTGCATGGTTTAAAATCAGCAATGGTGCACGTCAGGGTTGAATCCTTTCACCATACTCATTCAATCTGTATGCTGAGTAAATAATCTGAGAAACTGGACTATATGAAGAAGACTGTGGCATCAGGATTGGAGGAAGATTCAGTAATAACCTGCAATGTGCCCGTGACACAGCCTTACTTGCTGAAAGTGAAGAGGACTTGAAGCACTCGCTGATGAAGATCAAAGACCACAGCCTTCAGTATGGATTGCACCGCAACATAAAGAAAACAAAAATCCTCACGTCTGGACCAATAAGCAACATCATGATAAACAGAGAAAAGATTGAAGTTGTCAAGGATTTCATTTTATTTGGATCCACAATCAATGCCCATGGAGCAGTCAAAAAGTCAAATGACGTATTACATTGGGCAAATCTGCTGCAAAAGACCTCTGTAAAGTATTGAAAAGCAAAGATGTCACTTTGAGAACTAAGGTGTGCCTGATCCATGGTATGGTATTTTCAAACACCTCATATGCATGCAAAAGCTGGACAATGAATAAGGAAGACTGAAGGAGAACTGATGCCTTTGAAATTATGGTATTGGTGAAGAATACTGAATGTACCATGCACTGCCAGAAGAATGAACAAATCTGTCTTGGAAGAAGTACAGCCAGAAAGCTCCTTTGAAGCAAGGATGGCAAAACTTCATCTTCCATACTTTGGTCATGTTATCAGGAGGGACCAGTCCTTAGAGAACGATATCATGCTTGGTATGGTAGGAGGTCAATGAAAAAGAGAAGACCCTCAATGAGATGGATTGACACTGTGGGTGCGACAACGGGCTCAAAATAGCAATGAATTTGAGGATGACATAGGATTGGGCAGTGTTTCATTCTGTTGTACATGGAGTCACTATGAGTCGGTATCGACTGGAAGGCACCTAACAGCAACAACATTGCATCAATGCTAATTCCCTGACTGATGGGCACATTATGGATACTCAGGAGAATATCCTTGTGTACAGGGATTACATACTAAAGTACTCCAGGGTGATGGGACACAAGGTTGGCAACTTGCTCTCAAACAGTTCAGGAGAAAAGGAAGTCCTTTGTACTAGTATTGGTACTTTTTTGTAAGCCGGTGGGCATAATCCATCTGAGAAGGAGACAAAATCAGAGGAGAGAAGGAAGAATCAAAGGTGCACAGGTCCTGAGAAGGAAGAGTTGAGGCAAATGTGGTTTGAGAAGAGGCTTGAAATAGTTGGCGTAATTGTGTTGTGCGGGAGAATGAGTTGATCAAAGAAGTAGAACAGGATTTCTAGGCAGGGCTGGGGCCCATTTCAGGATGGTGACTGCAGACAAAACAATTTTGTGCCTTTCAGCTGCATTCAAAGACTTTAAAATGTAGCGTTTAAAATTCATTAAAGTTATATGTATATCCAACTTAATAAACAAGTCCATTTCTAATAATAGATAAACTATTGTGTATGATACTCTACCTCATTAATTTTACTTCAGAAAAACTGAAGAAAATTGATTTTGCATTTAATGGTTTGCCAACCTTTAAGAAAAATACAGATAGTTCAAACTTACAAAACAGTTAAATTCGGCATATGTATGTATGTATGTACACAAAACCAAAAAACCAAACCTGTTGCCACCGAGTCGATTACGGCTCATAGAGACCCTATAGGGCAGAGTAGAACTACCCCATAGGGTTTCCAAGGCTGTAATCTTTACAGAAGTAGACTGCCACATCTTTCTCCTGCAGAGCAGCTGGTGGGTTCGAACTGCCGACCTTTCAGTTAGCAGCTGAGTGCTGAAACCATCGCACTACCAGGGCTCTTCATGTATGTATATGTGTGTGAATGTGTACATATGTATACATAAATACATATGTATATACATACATTTTCATTTTAATAAAAAATATCAGAGGTTGCTTAAAACATCATCATCTAAGCACTTACTTCAAGACCAACACAATTTGCATTAGTAACTCTTCAATGCATAGTTTCTGAACTAAACCGAATTTATTTACCAATAATTAGCTTCTTGTCAATATTTGGGTAATGGAAAGGAGTAAAAGAAAAAATATTAAATCCAAAGGCATTCCTGGTGAGCTGAAACTCAATTATGATGTAAAGTCCACCCTGATTATCAGACCCAGTGAAACAATGAGATATTTACCAATGATTGATTTTTAGTTTTCCTTTTTCGGGTCTCAGTAGTTTCCAGGAGAAGGGTGTCTCTATTTGGTACATCTTCACGCAGGATCTACAGTGCTCATAACGGACCGTAGCTCCGGTTTATTGGAGTTGCCTCTTTTCTAGTCTACGTCACGTGGGAATACTCTCGGTTCAGCTTTCACTCAGATGCGTATTGGAACTGACACGTGACTTAGCCTAGCAAGTAACCAGCTTCCTGGAATATTGAAACTCACGTTTGATGTTACGGTGTGACTGTGTGCACTATAGACTTGCATGTATGGGGCCGTTCAAGATCTCAGCAAATTAGGTGGGGACCTACTGGCTTTTAGAGGTGTGCGTGATGCACTGTACTGTTAACAGAAAAAAAACGTAGAGTATGAGTCTATGTTTGTACTAAAACCCCCAGGCAAACCCCTATACGTGGTTATCTATACATATATACACATGGCAGAGGGGAGCACTTGAGTGAGAGAGAGAACAAGCAAGCCCTGGTAGTATAATGCTTAAGTGCTCACTGCTAACCGAGAGGTAGGCAGTTCGAACCCAGCAGCAACTCCACGGGAGAAAAGACCTGGCAATCTGCTCCCATAAAGATTAAGCCTAAAAAGCCAAAACAAAACTTAAACCTGCTGCCGTTGTGTCAATTCCAACTGATAAGAACCCTATGGGACACAGTAGAACTCCCTCATAGGGTTTTTAAGGCTGTAATTTTTACGGAAGCAGACTGCCATATTTTTCTCTTGTGGAGCATTTGGTGAGTTCAAACCACTGATCTTTCAGTTATCAGCTGAGCACTTTAACTACTGCACCACCAGGCCTCCTTTCCTGTAAAGATTACAGCCTAGGAAATCCTAAGTTCTACTCTGCCATATAGGATCGTTATGAGTCAAATGGGACTCAACTACATATAACAACATGCATATATACATACATATATATAAGCAAAGAGAAAGTTATGAAAGGATAAAAGTCCATGTTATGTTCCATCATAATATGGAGGATGAGAAGATGAGGGCAAAATAACCCATCGCCATTCAGTTGATTCCGACTCATAGTGATCCTGTACGACAGGAGAACTGCCCCATAGGGTTTCCAAGGAGTGGTTGGTGTATTTGAACTACCAACCTTTTAGTTAGCAGCCGAGCTCTTAACCACTGTGCCACCAGGGCTCCAAAACATTATATATATAGGTGTTTATACATAATATATAAAGATGCTCAAAATTTTGCTCTCAGTATTACTGAGCTCGCCTCTAAAGAGCTGGAGGGTATTTGTCCCATGTGCTGTTGTTCTGCTCGCGAGGACCATTTTATCACTGATCACCTGAAAAGGTCTGTTTTAACTAAAACGGCGTCCTTTTGTGTCACCTGGAGAGTACACTGTGCAAAGGATACGCTTCAAGTAAGCCATGCACATCAGGCTCAGCGCACACTTTACCCATAAAGCGTACTTTAGTTAATTGACTGGTCTGCAAAATTGCACGCGGAGTGCTCGAAACTGCAGAATTACAAAGAAAACCCTTCCAAGTGGCTCCCAACCAACTGTGGTTACCATTTTTATGGATCGTAAAATAAGCTATAAAATGTGGCCTGTATATAATCTAAAGCAAAGAGTGTGGAGAGCAAGAACAAAGACCCCCCGCCCCCGCCCCCCAAAAAAAGAAATGGAATGCTGCAAGTAATGCCTCCCTGGGCATGAGAATGAGCCCATGTGAGATTTTACTAAACTCCCAAACTTTAAAGTAAATTAAAAAGAAAAGAAATAATAAAAATTTGGTTTCCCAAAAAACCACAAGCCCCTAAAAAGTAAAATCTAAGAACTTTACCTATATTTAGTAAGCAGAGTAGACCAAAGTAGGCCTGCTCCTCCTTTTCAAGCCTTTTTTCAAACGGTGACCATAAGGAGTTTAATCACCTGGTAATATACAACGGACTGCCAGGAGAGCAAACAAAGCTGTCTTGGAAGAAATACAGCCAGAATGCTCCTTGGAAGCAAGGATAGCAGGACTTCATCTCACATACTTTGGACATGTTGTCAGGAGGGATCAGTCCCTGGAGAAGAACATCATGCTTGTTAAAGTAGAGGGTCAGAGAGAATGAGAAAACCCTCAACAAGATATAATGACACGGTGGCTCCAACAATGGGCTCAAGCATAGCAAGGACTATGAGGATGACGCAGGAACAGGCAGTGTTTCGCTCCGTTGTACACAGGGTCACTATGAGTCGGAACTGACTCAACGTCACCTAACAACAACAACAACTAGAAAATTTTAAGTTCCATATGTGGCTCGCATTATATTTCTGTTGGACATTGTATTCTCCTGGGATGGAATGAAGGCCTTCCAATGATGTCAAACTGTTAAAGTTCAGTATCACATACAAGTCCTTTTGTTTTAGTTTAATCCCAGAAAAAAGGATTGTATTCACATCGTAGCTATAGTAAATCCTTGGTGAACAGAGGCTAAGGGGGAGGGAAGAAGGAAGGAAGAGGAAGGTTTGAAAGAGAGAGAGAACTGGGAGGAAGTCTAAGTAAGTGTTTTAAAAAGTGTGATTCTTGATCAGCTCTGTGGCATAAAGTGATTTTTCAAAAGAACATCAACAGTAAGAATTCAATCTCTTCCTGACTCACAAGGTGGAGTCACGTACAGTATACACTAAACAGTATACACTACATACGCTATTCCTGGACCTTGGTTGAAAGGCAGTGCTTTTCTAATTGTTTAGCTGATCACTTCTGAGCAATTACAGCTCACTGGCGTTCCCTCTTACAAACCATTGACATCTATCCAAAAAATTACAGCTTACAGACCAGGGAATATTTATGTGATATTTGTAGTCTGTGAAGAAAACCCTAGGGAACTGCCAGTAAGGAGGATTATTTATCAATTTCTCATTCTTCAAGTCTGAACTTGTTTGAGATTCATATCCAAAGGGCATTCTGTAATCCCATGTAACTGTAATGTGTGACTATAATTTGGCATATTGGCCAAATTCAAAGAAAAATCCTTTTTTTCTGTAACATGAGGGGGACTGGTTGCTCCCACTAAAAAATCATAGACTAAAAAAATCCACTTAAGAAAGTAGTGTTACATACTTGAAGAATGTTCTGAAGTCAGCCAAGAAAAATAAAGGAAAATCAAGGAGGAAAAGCTGGCGTTTCAGTTTCTGGAGACTGTACTTCCTGGTGACATAAAAACAAAAGATAAATTCAGAAAGATTCATCTTTGAAGTTAGCATCGCATAAAGAAAAAAGAAAAACAATAGAAAATATTTAACTATGTGCATATGTTTGTACACAAACAGAAAGAAATATAAACAGACCTTAATTAGTGTTGTAGACTTTAATTGTACAGTAATTGGGAATGGTTTTGTTCTGATTTATTCCACAACGCTTACTGCGTTCTGTTAACAACTGAATTTTTCCCCTTACAGTCGCAATAGAAGGCTTTTACGGCACACTTGATTGCGTCTGCTTCTCATTTAATGACCATTGTTCTGGTCTGTCAGAGCTAGCGGCCACACAACTTTCCAAATCTGCATGATTAAGCAAATATTTTGACACTGCCTAGATTTTTTTTTTAATGGAACAAATACAAAGAATTTTTACTAACCCACACAAGTTAGGAGTGTTCTTAACAGACAGTGTAAAGAGCCAGGCAGTGGCTTAAGCAGACTGCATGTGACAAAAGACATGCAGCAATCTTCTCTCCTGTTTCACTTAGGAGCCCTGAGAACCCTGACTGAGCCACCCAGCTGGGGTCACCAAGGACCATCCGGGACTTCAACGAGGCCATGGACCCCTGGGGCAAACCATCTGGAGGCTTTTCAATTGTACCAAGCGTCTAGAACAAAACAGAGGCCTCCTGGACACCTTGAAAGGCCACAGCAAGTAAGCGGAATGATAGGTATCTGACTCGTTAAGAAAGCATAATTTTCACAAATGCTTTTACAACAGCACTGAGGGCATAAACAGCAGGATCATGACTCTCCCCACAGATGGTAGATACGCATGTAAGGACAGACGTGCTTCTAAGAGATTGAGGACAGCAAGGAAAAACTGGAGGTAGGAGATATGCATAAAATACATTAACAGGGAACCCTTCAGTTATTCAACAAATATTTAAACTGTGGAAGGCAGAAGACAAACAAACAAACCAACAAAAATATGAAATAGAAATAAATGATCAGAAGCCATGGTGGTCCCATCTATGGAAGATACAGTGTTTGCCACTGGAGGGAACCCCTATAGTTTGGAGCCTGGCTACAGGGGTTCAAATCTCAGCTCTATCATTTACTTCACAATGGAATCATGGTAGTAATAATATCAGTACAATGCCAGGCACATGATTAGTGCTCAAAAAATGTTAGCTGTTATCAGCAGTGGGTTCCAACCAAAAGAAATTTTAAATAATGAGACAAATTTGGAAGGAGGAGGTGAGCCCAAGCCAAGTCCGGCTGAACCAATGACTGAATGCAACTAAGCATAAAATTGAATCCTTATTAGGTATCCTCTCACCATCACCTCAGCTCAGTCGGCACCAATCTAGAAGCCATACAGACATCCTATACAGTGTGAACCTCCTGTAGCTCAATACTTCCTAACAACCCTCTGGGGCACAGACACAGCTACAGGGCAGTAGATAAAGTAATTGAACCACCAAGCACAAGTTCTACTGTCTTGAACCTCGCTTTGTGGGAATCCCATTAAACACCAATCTCAGAAGAGATGACCTCGCAATGCAAATCCAGCTAATTCAATCCAGCAAGCACTTAGTGAACCCCTGTGATGTATCAGGAACTCCACTAGATGCTGAGGATGATATAACGATATAAAAGAAAACGACCCTGTCCTCAAGGAGGTCATAATCCACAGGCCAAAAGAGGGGCAAGTACTTGTAACACAAGGTCGCCTGAGATGAATGCTGTAACAGAAGACAGAAAAATGCAGTGTGAACACAGAGGAAGCAGTAATTAACCCTGCTGGGGGCACTCCAGAAAGGCTGCCCCGAAGGGTACTACTGAATGCCACTGTAAGGGACCAATAAGGCAAGCCTATGAAATTGTCTGACGACTTTTTCATTCATGGAAACAACCCAGAAAAGGCCTGAGGGACCTGCATGTGTGCTTAAGATCTGATTAAGTGTTTATTGTGATCGTAATAGGTCACATTTTAAACAAGCATGAACATTTATCTACTATTCTGATTATGAAAGAAAAAAAAAAGCCTAGAATACTTTTTTCTTTTTCAAAAGCAAACCCTCTGAGTTAATAACAAGATAAGAATGGAAAATTACTGAACATATCCTGGACTAGTTTGCCAAAGCAGAGCTCTGAGAAGGCCTGCATGTTTCACGTAGCTATAGGACAAAATGCAAGAGCGTGTTTCTCCCTTGTGTATGTCTAGCCTCTCTCTCCCTGACTACCATCACTAATAATTTCTTCAGACCGGCACAGGGAACAGGTATTGATCACAGTAAACCATCGCAACCACAAACACCTGCTACAGCAGGTTATGGTCTCCATGGAAACTCTCCAATAGAACCAATCTGAATTCAATTTCAGAAGTAATGAGAGCAGATAAATTTACACTCAATCAGTCACTGTCAGCCACTGTTATCAGCCAATCAGTCATCATGTCAGCCAGTCACACTTTCAACAAACTTCTTCTGCAGCACGGTCAGATGAGATTGTTTTGACATCCAGAAGCAACATGACCAAATTGGCTCATCTTTCCTGGCCAGAAGCCAAAGACACAGCAACGCATTGTGTTTGCAAAGGCAATAAACAGATAAAAACCTGTTTCCGTCAAGATGATCCTGACTCATAGTGACCGGAACGGACAGGAGTAAACTGTCCCATCGGGTTTCCAAGGCGGTAAATTTTTACAGAAGCAGACTGCCACATCTTTCTCCCACGGAGCGGCTGGCGGGTTTGAACCACAGACCTTTCCATTAGCAGCCGAGTGCTATGCCACTGTGCCACCAGGGCTCCTAATGAACGGATAGGCCAACCAAAATACACAGTGCTAGCAGAGGATTCTAGGCAGTAATTTCAATAATTATTACAATACTTAAGACAGAAAAGTACTTTAGACCCATTTTTTTTTTTTTTAGACCCATAGGTCATATAATTTCATCCTCTCATTTACACATGAAGAACTAGGATCAGAGAGGTTAAAAGATCTGCCCACACATGAACCAGAGACTACATCATCTTGAGACCAGAAGAATTAGTTGATGCCAGGCTACAACCGATGACTGCCCTGACAGGGAACACAACAGAGAACCCCTGAGGGAGCAGGAAAGCGGTGGGATGCAGACCCCAAATTCTCATAAAAAGACCAGACTTAATGGTCCGACTGAGACTGGAAGGGCCCCGGTGGTCATGGCCCCCAGACCTGCTGTTGGCCCAGGACAGGAACCATTCCCGAAGCCAACTCTTCAGACATGGATTGGACTGGACAATGGGTTGGAGAGGGATGCTGGTGAGGAGTGAGCTTCTCGGATCAGGTGGACACTTGAGACTATGTTGGCATCTCCTGCCTGGAGGGGAGATAGGAGGGTAGAGAGGGTCAGAAGCTGGCAAAATGGACACGAAAAGAGAGAGTGGAGGGAGAGAGCAGACGGACAGTAATTGGGAGTGTATAGCAAGGCGCATGTAAGTTTTTATGTGAGAGACTGACTTCATTTGTAAACTTTCACTTAAAGCACAATAAAAATTATCAAAAAAAAAAAAAAATCTGCCCCAAGCTACAGAGCTAATTGATGGAAAACCCACAACTAACACTAGTTTGGAAAAGACCAGTTTTCTCCCAGTCCGGAGCGCTTCCAGTATGCGGCTGAAGATGCTGCTGCTATCCAATGCCTCGTTTTGATGCAGGGGGTAGGAACAGTTGAAGGTTAGGTTTTCATTCTAAGCAAGGAGCCCAGGGCCTGTGGGACAATCACAGACACTGGTAGGGCCTGGGTTTTGGAACCCACTCAAACCTCTTTCTGTTTGGGGTTAGTTTGGCCTTGGCCAAACACAACTTCCTGTTTCCAAGGGGGAATGAAAAGACTTTGAAATCCTACACGACTACCAAATCACTGCTACAAAATGATGTTCTGAGGAATACAGCGCAGGACTGTCAAGAACACATGGATCAAATTTCCCTAAAAATTCATGGGGAACGGATGGGTGAAACTTGGGGAAAATCTGCTTCTGGAAACACGCTCGGGCTCTTCCTGACCTCAAACATCAGAGAAGTCGTCGTGGACTTCCAAAGAACCTGAAAGGTGTTTGGATATGCCGTTGTTTGTAAATGCAGGTTTAGTCCCAGAAATCCCAAATACTCCCAAGATTCCTCTGCATTGTCTCTAACAAATGCTTTACTAGTTTTCTTTCTTTTGTGCAACAGTCTTGCTTCACTCATTTCTCAGGGAGCCAGTTCTCCGAAGCTGATGTTCACATTCTTTCTCAGTAAAAGAGGGCCGACAAAAGCTGTTCACAATGCAGGTCCCTGGTCTCCCCTCCTGAGATCTTCATTTAGCAGGTGGGGTTGAGAATCTGCTTTTTCAGCAAGGGGCCCAGCTAGCTCTGATGCATTCTCGCTGCCAACCACCTTTTGGAAAACCTTGGTAATTAATGACGTTTGGGAAGCATTTGGGTCATTTTTCTAGTCGTATTTTCCAGTGACCTTTCTCCCTGGTCACTTTCAAATCCATAAATTGAAATGCAGCACCCGCATCTCGAGAACACAGTTTGGCCGTGATATCAGAGCACACGCTTTTATACACACACGACCACTTTCCATTAGTTGTAAGTAGACATTATCTTGAATGGATAGTTGTCTAAGTTGGTCTAAGCCCAGAGAGGTGGAAAAGCAAAGCAAGGACAGGAATTCAGGCTTGAGAAGAGACCAGGAACTGTACAAGCGAAGTTCAGAAGCTTTATCATGAAGGTATTGTGTTATTTTTCTACTCGTCTGCTTGCACGGCCTGAGCTCAAGCTACGGATTTTATCTCATTGCAAAATACTGACACAAGGTTTGTTTTGTTTGTTTCTAGGCCAGTAATACTGCTCCTTTTCTCACATTTCCTTCTTAGCTCAGTTTTTGCCTTTTACTTACGTGGTTCAGGACACGTGACGAGCATCAGTGTGTGTTTCAATGAGGACATGCACACTGTGTGGACACCAGACTGACTGTGCTCAGTGAGGATAGACTCTCCTCTTTCACTGTTTTATCCCTTTAACATGACACAGTGAGTCATTGGTGGCTCAGTGGTAGAATTCTCACCGCCCATGTGCGAGACCTGAGTTCAATCCCCAGCCAGCGTACCTCATCTGCAGCCACCACCTGTCTGTCAGTAGAGGCTTGCATGTTGCTGTGATGCCGAACAGGTTTCAGTAGACCTCCCAGACTGAGAAGGACTAGGAAGAAAGGCCTGGCAATCTATTCCCAAATATCAGCCAGTGGACACCCTATGTATCACAACAGTATGATCTTCAACTGATCATGGGGGGTGGCACAGGACTGGGTAGCATTTCATATCCCTGTGCATGGGGTCAGCCTGAGTCAGGGGCCAACTTGATGGCAGCTAACAACCACCACCACAACAATATGGCACAGCTCCTGGCACATAGTAAGTACTCAGAAATGTTGAATAAATAGAAGAATGAAAGGGTAACTGGATCACAGGCAACAAGAAAAAAACTCACCTGTCTGGATGCTGCCTAAATGAATAGAGGTAGTTTGAAAGTCTCATAATGTATAGTATTAATCCATGACCACCCACAACTTAAAAGGTTGTTCTTTTTTTTTTTTTGAAAATACCTACTTTGGCAAGGATTTTATTCTACTTGGATCCTCAATCAACACCCATGGAAGCAGCAGCCAAGAAATCAAATGATGCATTGCATTAGGCAAATCTGCTGCAAAAGACCTCTTTAAAGTATTACGTAGCTGTCACTTTGAGGAATAAGGTGCACCCCATGCAAGCCATAATTTCAATCGCCTCATATGCATGCGAAAACTGGACAATTAAAAAGGAATACCAAAGAAGAACTGACATCTCCGAATTGTGTTGGTGAAGAATATTGAATACACCATGGACTGCCAGCAAACAAACAAATCTGTCTTGGAAAAAGTACAGCCAGAATGCCTCTCAGAAATGAGGATAGTGACACTTCATTTCACATACTTTGGACGTGCTATCAGGAGGTACCAGTCCCTGGAGAAGGACATTGTACTTGGTAAGGTAAAGGGTCAGCAAAAAAGAGGAAGACCCCCAACGAGATGGATTGACACAGTGGCTACAGTGATGGGCACGAATGTAACAATGATTCTGAGGATAGTGCAGAACAAGGAAGTGTCTCATTCTGCTATACGTAGGGGCAGTATGAGTCAGAACCAACATGACAGTACCCAACAACAATATTTAATATAATTTTGTATTATTATACAACTGCTCCTCAGGTATCAACTATCTTGTTATCTGACATTTCACATTTACAACAATAGTAAAAAATCTACTACGCAATTATTTTGCAATTAACAACATACACCTGGCAGTAAGCAACACAGAGGTGTGAATGAGGGTAATGCTGGCTGTGATGGTTAAGATTATGTGCCAACGTGGCTGAGCCATTGTCTTAGGCTGGGATCTCTAGAGAAGCAAAACCAGTAAAGCGTGTATAGAGAGAGAGAGAGAGATTTACATCAAGGGAATAGCCTTGGTGACTGTGGAGGCTGTAACATCCTAAGTCCGTGGGTCAGGAAATAGGCTTCTCCTGATTCACATAGCCGCAGGGCTGGCAAACTCAAGAACGGCAGGCCAAAGAGCAGGGCTGTTGCTCACAGGCTGTGAAGATCGACAAACCCCAAGATTTGCAGGCAAGATGGCAGGTAAGCTGCTAGCTCAAGTCCCAAGAACTGAAGGTAAGATGAACAAGAACCAGCTGCGAGATCCAGAACAAGCAAAAGCCCCTGAGCCCTGCCTCAATGTCCACCCACACTCAATGCAGCCACACGCCCAAGGAAACTCCCTTCAACTGGCTGGCTACTCACAGCAGATCTCATCATGGGGATGATCGTGTATCGGATCTCAACAAGGAAGTGATCACAACATTATACAACTGCGAAAACAGAGACTCACGGCCCAGCCAAGTTGACACACAATTTTAACCATTATAGCCATGATTCTCAGTGGCCTGGCAGTTATGTGATGATACAGTTTGGCAGTTATGTCGTGATATAACTTGGCAGTTGTGTAATGCAGTTCGAATCTGCCAGGCGCTCCCTGGAAACCACTGGGCAGCTCCACTCCGTCCTATAGGGTCGCCATGAGTCGGAAACGACTCGACGGCGGTGGGTGGTGGTGGTGGTGGTGTAATGATGTAGTCATCTAAAGGTTGTTCTTATTGATAAAAGTATTGGTCTGGCGTTGTTTACCCCACAGGAACCAAAAGCAAATACAATACTTTAAACTTGCCTTCCTTTGTAAACCCAGCTAGCATATAGATTTTTCTTTGCAGTCTTCGTCTCACTGTATTTTTGTTATAATCAGGGGCGGATTCACCAGTGCTTACTAATCTGTAGTGCACAATTTCACCTGTTTTGCCAACTACAGATTAGTAAGTAAGCACAAGAAAGCCGTGCGTAGCTTCTTACTGGTGAACCCATCCCTGGTTATGATTTAAACTGAAACGTCACTGAAGTCAATATAGCTCACAGGTGTTGGATGAGTAGGAGGGGTGGGGAAGGAAGGGCAGGGTAGAAGAGAGAGGGTTAAAAAAAAAAAAAGACACAGAACTTCACCAGGGTATTTAGCAACAGGTGCTCTATGGGCCTCCAAAACTTAAGACACCTTTAAAAACTCTCTCTGCTGTCATCGCCACAACCATCCCACCCTCACAGCCTGTGCACAGCATTCAGGCTATGGAGGCCACCCCTGCAAAGTTCACTTATCTCGCTGATGTGATCCATAGGGTCTCCACTGGCTGATATTTGGAAATAGATTGCCAGGCCTTTCTTCCTAGTCCTTCTCCGTCTGGGAGCTCCACTGAAACCTGCTCAGCAACATGCAAGCCTCCACTGACAGACAGGTGGTGGCTGTACATGCAGCGACATCTTTAAGTTCCCAATGCAACAAGCAAACTAGAGGAGAGACAAGCTCAAAGAACCACCGGAGATGCTTCCCATCCTCCTAGGGAAAAGGAGGAAGGCAGGCAGGAAGGAGGGAGGAGGAATTAACCCGTGTGGAACACTCATTAACAACCACATGCTGCATTCAACTCTTCACGTGCACTACTCCCTGCGATGCTTATGACATTCCCAGGAAGTCGAAATGACAATGCTCATTGTACAGATGAGGGAATCAGGGCACAGGGTGGCCCATGACCAAAGCCAAACAACGGAAAAACTGTGAAGCTGGGACTAAGTAATAGCAAATATTTAATGAGGGCTTCATCAATGTCAGTCCCTGTTTCCCGTGTGTTAACTGTTAACTCATTTACTCTTCACCCTTCTGAGGTCTGTGCCTCTGTGCCCTTTTGAGGGGTCACAGAACAGACAGGTTAAGTTAGTAACTTGCCTCAGTTAGTAAATGGCAGAGCTGGGGCTCAAGCTCAAATGGTCAGCTTTGCACCTTCGTCGGTTACCACATCCGGCCAATCCTCTACAATAGAGCCTATGATGGCCTCTTTCCAAAGACCAAGTTCTTTCCAGGATACAACTTTGAGTTAATTTTTCTAAAGAAAACAAAAAAGGCAAACCACAACAATAGCCTGTTAGACTCTTTTCTAGCACTACAAATCATGTGTCTTTATTATGTGCCAGACATAACAACCAAAAAAGAAAAAACTTCCCATCAAGTTGATTCTGACTCGTGGCAACCCCATGTGTTTCAGAGTAGAACTGCGCTCTACAGGGTTTTCAAGGGCTGTGATCCTTTGGAAGTAGATCACCAGGACCTTTCTTCCACAGCACCTCTGGGTGGATTCAAACTGCCAATCTTTCAGTTAGTAGCCGAGCACCATTTGTGCCATCCAAGGGCCATATATGACACACTGTGTAGTCATAATTAAGGTGACCATATAACTTATCATCCAAACCAAGACACATCTGACAGTGAAAGATGGTGCTATTAATAATTACTGGAGGACAACAAGTGTAACCTGGAGCTGTCCCAGACAAATGAGCATGCCTGCTTACCCTAGTCATCGTGTATGTGTGTGCACCACAGCTTTGAATCGGTTCTTCCCAGTTCAGTCACGGCCGAGGAAGTGAAACCAGAACAGACCTCAATTTTTTAAATTTGGGTGAACCAGAACGATAACTGGAATGGGAGAAATTACAAGCCAAAGTCCTGCTAGAAACCTAATCTTCCTCTTAGAAAACAAAGGCAGTGTACTTGTTGCATAGCAACTGAATCTCTTGTCCATGGGATTCTGAGCAGAGTCGGGAACAATGGTGCCCTGCTCAAAGATGGCGGCCAACAACACCACACTGAACGTGTCGCTCTCCAGAGTCCTGCCAATAATGTACTCTCACACATCAGGCTCCTGAAAGGGCTCACCGCACCTCTTCCCCGTCTCCCCTTCCAGGACTTCAATCCGTAATTTCTCCTGTTCTGGTTATCATTCCAGATCACTCAAATTGGACAAATTTGGGTCTGTTCAAAAAAAAAAAATTTTTTTTTTTTTTTTCTGGTTTTGCTTTGTCAGCCATGAATGAACTGGTTTGAACCGGTTCAAAGCCCTGGTGTGTACACACACAGACACAGACACACACACACATATACACAGGATTCGAGACAGTCAATTTCAGGTATGTTCTGATAAAATCAGCTGGACTACAGATGTGAAATTAAATGCCTTCTGACACCGTGTGAGCCCATCCCTTCTACCACCCAAAGAGCGGCTAGTCCTTCTTTGCCGAATGTGTTTTTCTTAACATGTGTTCTCACAAAAGACTAAGCGTGATTGGTCAGCCACGAGAGAGATTAATTTGTACTTAGCTGGCTGAGCAGACACAGTGATAACTCAACAGTGGATGCTGCTGGTGTGTGGACAGGCAGCTTCTCTGTGTAAGCCTTCCCACTTAGCCTTCATGTCACCTTCCCGAGACTGCTTCTTTGGGAACTGCCGGCCAATCCCCTTTATTTTACCTCACTTTTGCCTGCCTGGAGGAATTCTGACTTGGGGATTTCAGGGTTCCTCATGGGACCTTTTCACTTTGAGGGAAGTGAAACACTGATGGACAGCCCTAGATTCTCCCCTTCTAATGCAAAGCAGGAAGAGTCAGGTTACCTGGTGCCTGGCTAGCAGGGTAAAGGCAGGGCTGACCAAGGTGAGTTACCTGGATCCTGTATCCTGTTCACGTGGCTCGCAACTACAGTCAGACACCAGTGCCCGGGCTGAGGGCAATGGGGATGAGGATGATGATGTAAACGCTTCTAAGAACTTACAAAGTGCTTTAGTAGTTACCGCATTTAATGCTCTCACAACCCTCTGGAGTGGGTGCAGTTTTTATCCCCATCTTAGAGATGGAGAAACTGAGACTTGGAAAGGATGAAAAAATCGTCCTAAGTTCTACCCAGGCAATTTGACCCCAGAATCGACACTATCCCCCATGCCATCTGGATGTTCAGATGCACAGACTCCGGACAAAGGAACACTAGAGACAAACGGGACGTAACGATCCACACCTCCCACCTCCTCACTGCACAGATGAGGACACCAGCACGGTCCTTTTACCTCCTCCAAAAGAATACTACCTGTCAAGAACTTAGTAAAAATGAAATGAGATGATGTCAAAAAGCTACATAAACTAAAAACTGCTGCATAAACGTTAACCGTTATTATTACACCCATCCTCAAATCCTCCTTCAGAATTTGTTCACTCTATTACAGCCATTAGTACTTGGATGTCAGGCACAGGTTCTGGGCAAACTGGCCCAACTGTGGAATCGCCTTGTGTCCTGGGCTTCTGCCTATCATGCAGGTACCTCACAGCACAGCTACCTTTCCCACATTCCCAGGCACTGTCAACAAGGACAAAGCACCTCCTAAATACTGATAAAGGCACAGAGTGCAGAGGATAGGGGATAGAGGAGAAGGCAGAAGGCAAGGAAGCAATAGGATTGTATTTCTTCCATGTCTCCACATCCCCTAACCCAGGTTCTTTCCTGTGATTGGCTGGTACGACAGGTGGAGGTGATAAGTCATAAGCACTAGGCAGCCAACTCTCATCTCCGTGTTCTACCGTGCAGGCTGCAGCATCAAAGGAATTTGCAGTAGCGCACAAGTGCACGAGTCAGAACTTGGTTCCCAGAGCAAAGCTCTGCTCAAAGGGTTTCATGTCAGACACAAAACCTGAGAAGGACCACATAGAAGGACCCCAGGTACCTCCCACCCCACTTCCTAACTCACCATGGGGCTTAAAGCGGTTCCATTTTCATGACACAGGATGAGTGCAACACTGGGATAGAAGGAAAACCCGACCTGCTGAAAGCAATAGCTTCCTCTAACAGGGAGAAAACTGGGTCCCAATGAGTCCTGGGGAGCCCTGGTGGCACGATGGTTAAGAGCTACAGCTGCTAACCAAAAGGTCGGCAGTTTGAACCCACCAGCTGCTCCTTGGAAACCCTACGGGGCAGTTCTACTCTGTTCTATAGGGTCGCTATGAGTCAGAGTCGACTCTACAGCAAACAGCTGTTTTGTTTTAATGAGTTCTGAAGGAGCCCTGGTGGCACAATGGTTAAGCTACTAACTGCAAGACTGGCAGTTCAAACCCACCCAGCAGCTCCTTGGGAGAGAAACCTGGCAATCTGCTCCCATTAAGGTTACAACCTAGGAAACCCTACAGGCAGTTTTTCAAATGTCTCATGAAGTTGCAGTGAGTCAGACAACTCCAGAGCACCTAACAACAACAACGAGTCCTGAGATTCATATTTCATTTTTCACAAGGAGGTATGAAGTTGGCTGGTCTATAGTTCATGTCTTTGGGTTGCTCCTCAGTCAAGGAGACCAAGTGGCCCTGTAATTAGAGACCCAAGCTCCATGGCGGCGGCACCTTCTGCTCCTCAGAGTCACTTCCCTGAGTAGCCCAGCCTTGAGGGCGATATCCAACATGGCGGCCACCAGCCACAGGTGCCAATTGAATACTTAGAATCTGGCTGGTACAACTGAAATGCGCTGTATGCATCAGATTTTGAGGACTATTTGTGGAAAAAAAAAAAAGTACATTATCAATGAATTTTATATTGATTGCATTCTGTTGAGATGAACCTATTTTGGATATATTGGATTAAATAAAACATTACCTTCAAAATTAATTTCACCTGTTTCTTTTTATTTTTTTTAATATGACTACTAAAGTATTTGTAATTGCCCCATGCACTGTGGCTAGCATCTGTGGCTCACACCATGTATCTGCTGGGCAGCACTGGCCTAGTTCTTGCGGGTTATGATGTGCTCCTTCAACCAGCAGCATTAGTACCAGCTGAGAGCTGGTTAGAAACACACAATCTCTGGCCCCACCCCTGACCCACTACATCAGGATTTGCTTTTTAACAAGTTCCCATACCTTCACAAGGAGGTATGAAGTTGGCTGGTCTATAGTTCATGTCTTTGGGTTTCTCCTCAATCAAGGAGACCAAGTGGCCCTGTAATTAGAGACCCAAGCTTTTGCATACACATTAAAGTTTGAGAAGCACTGACCTAGGGCCTGGAACACTGCTTGGCACACAGCAGGCACCTGAGAAATATTTGTTAAGTGAATGAATGAGTTATCTCTAGGAGGTCGCTGAATACAGGATGCTTGGGAAAAGGGTAAGGCCCTTCCCTGGCTCTCTCCTTAGCTTATTAAAATCAATGTGCTCATCAGATTAATCACCTTTCGTTTTACCAGATATGTGGACTCAGGTTTGAGGAAATGCAGTTGTTGTGGGTTGAACTGTGTCTTCCAAAAGTATGTGTCAACTTGGCTAGGCCATGACTCCCAGTATTGTGTGGCTGTCCACAATTTTATCATGTGATGTGATTATCTTATGTGTTGTAAATCATAACCTCTATGATGTTAATGCGGCAGGATTAAAAGCAGTTATGTCAACGAGGCAGGACTCAATCTGTAGGATGAGGTTGTACCTTGAGTCGATCTCTTTTGAGATATGAAAGAGAGAATCAAGCTGAGAGGAGAAGGACCTCATGCCACCAAGAAGGAAGCTCCGAGAGGGAAGCCATCCTTTGGACCCAGAATTCCTGCACTGAGAAGCTCCTAGACCAGGGGGAAGATTGATGGCAAGGACCTTCTCCCAGAGCTGACAGAGAAAGAAAGCTTTCCCTGGGATCTGGTGCTCTGAATTCTGACTTCTATCCTCCTAGACTCTGAGAGAATAAACTCCTGTCTCTTGAAGCCATCCACTTGTGGTATTTCTGTTATAGCAGCACTAGTTAACTGAGACAGTGGTCCTTGAGAGAAAATAAGGGTTGCAGACCAGCATCCTTGACATCTATGGAGCTGGTTAGAAATGCAGACTCCTGGGTCCCTCCCAGACCTACGGTATCAGAGTCTGCATTATAACTAGACCTCCAGGTGAATGGCAGACACATTGAAGATGGAAAAGCAGGAGTATTTAAGACAGGCTTGCAGTTGCTGCAGAGGAGGAGAAGGCTGAGACCAGGGAAGAAATGTGAGTGTAATGGGCACCTTGAGGAGCCCCAGCTGGGCAGAACTGCTTCTGATGGGGTCACAAGACACCCAGATCATCCAAGGGGAAGCCCTGATACAGAGAGGGAGTAGACACCTTAGAATAGGGCCAGATGGGAGCAGGAAAGAAGGACAGGGCCAGGCTAGAGCTGGAGGAAAGGTGGGGCCCTGAGGCATATGCAGTGCCTGGCAAATCAAAGCTCTCCCAAGGGGCTTGGTCTGCATCCCAAATTTCCACTTCATTCCTTTCTAGACCTAAAATCCTCAACACAAATGGAATGTCTGATCACTTTAGCTACAAAAACATATACCCATTAAGTCCTTTTTTTTTTTTTTAAATCAGAAGCAAACACAGAAGGAAAAGGATGTCAGGGCATGTGGAGAACGAAAGTCACAACTATTGTCTCTCTCTCCTGGTACTCTCCCCCAGATATCCAGAACTCCCCACCAGCCAACCTCAGAGTAGAAAAACAAAAGGCTAGAGGGTTGGGGGGTGGGGAGGGAAGGGTAGACAGAAAAGAAGGTAGAGACTGAGAAATCAGGGAACAGAAAAGGAGATGGGAAAAGAGGAGGAAATGAAAGGAAGGAGTCAGGTCCAGGAAATTACGTCAGAAGTTGTGTGTGTGCATGAGAGAGAGAGAAAACGAAGGTGAAATCTTGAACAAATTTTCCTTTTAAATTAGCACAAGGAAGAAGGGGAATCTACGTGTGGCCAGAGGGCAGCCCAAAACAGGAATGACTCTTACCCAAGTTTGACTCCTTCCACCCCATTTTGCTAGGCTCCCCCAGAGCAGGTTATGGCAACATACCCAATAGGTTTCTACTAGTTGATAAGCCTCTCATGGAGAGGAAGTAGACTTGGGAGCACAGAACCATATGTCACAGCCATCTGGCCTGCTGCCATCTTGGAGCCTCTTAGAGTTCCACCTGAACCAGCAGGAGGTACACCACAGAGAGGTTGCAGTACAGGTATTCCTGCCAAATGCAGGGTGCTCTCAAAACCCCTAAACTAAGCAGCAGGGTCAGACTGTTGTTGCTCAAGATTTTTTAAAGAAAATTGACAAATTCCAGCTGAACTTGGTAAGATATTTACAGTAGGACCCAGTACTACCCTGGAAAGGATGCAGAACTGCTTCCAGCATAAACTCCAACAGGCTTTCAATGAAAAAGGAAGAAACCAGCCTCTTCTGGATAAACATTTCCAGGTTCTTCTGACTCCAAGACTGTTCTAACAGAAGCAAGGACTGTCTGAGGGATTCAGAACCAGCCTCCTGACAGACAGCGCATTTTGTCAAGGTGGAGTTGATTGTGTAAGCTCAAAGCCCTTCCCTGAAAGCATCTTTTGCTCAAAAGAGCTGCCTTGGAGTTTTCACCCTGGGCAGCCTGATATGATCATCTTAGGGAACTCTACCTAGAACACACATAGCCCTTAGTCCATTTCTTACCTTGAGTGGGGAAGCCAATTGAACTGTAGCCACCTCTGGTGTGAAACATAGAAGGACTTCCTCATTTTGTTCTAGAGGAGGTGGGATTTGCAGCCTGCTGAGAAGTGGTACCATATGATTTCACCCTAGCTGCACAGAGGGTCATCTGTGACATCCACGAGTGAATAGGTTCCACTGTCCATTTGTTCAGCATTTGGGGATTTGAACCACCTCTCTATAGCCTGCACTTGACATAGGAAATAAAACAGTTTTCCCAGTTGGATTGATTTGCATCTCCTGACTTTTGAGGGATTTCAAAAGGAAAGGCTTCTTTTCTCATTCTATACCCACATTTTCCCAGAATCGGAAAACAACGGTGCTTGGGTTTTTGCAAGTAGGAGGAATAAAATGCATTAAGACCACAGAAGTGTCTCTAGAGAGTCTGGTAATAAAAGCCTCCAATGCGTTCTCTATCTTCTTGAAAGGGCAATTGGAACTTCTCCTTGGAGTGTCTCTCATCTTGTTCTCCAGAAATAAATCAGAATGAGGCTGTTAAGAGTGGTCAAGAAAAAAAAAAAAAATCATCGAAAAATCTCCCTCTTTTTGCTGCATTGTTCCATTCAAAAAATGGCAGCTTTACAGTTTTTGTTTTTGTTTTTTGGCATGTCTGGTAGTATACAAAGCATCCCAATTTTTTATTGCTCCCAAATTTTTAAACCCTAAATAGCCTCAGAAAGAAAAGCAGAGGAAGCGTGGTTCTCTGGCTACCATTCATGCCTTGGTTTCCCCAGCTATAAAAAGAGGATACAATCATTCAATCAACAAACATTTCTTGGTGACTCATTTTCCAGAACAGACCAATCTTATCCAAAACATTTGTTCCCAAGTGATAAAATGAGTAACATTAAAACTCCCCAGGGAAGTAAAACTATCATAGATGACATGATCCTATACATAGAAAATCTCAGAGATTCCACAAGAAAGCAACTGGAAACTAACAGGAGGATTCAGCAAAGTGGCAAGGTACAAGATCAACAAACAAAAATCAGTTGAGTTCCACCCAAATCACAACAACAACAGCAAAAAAAATTGGGGTTCCTCTACACTAACAAGGAGAACTCTGAAAAGGGAACCAAGAAAAAATACCATTTCCAAAAAAAATAAAATACCTAGGAATAAGTTTAACCAGGCACTTAAAAGATTTATACAAGAAAAACTACAAAACGCTACTGCAAGAAACCAAAAAAGCCCTATATAAATGGAAAAATATACCACGCTCATGGCTAGGAAGACTTAACATTATGCAAATGTCAATGCTACCCAAATCGATCTGTAGATATAATGCAATCCCAATCCAAATCCCAACGACATTCTTTAACGAAATGGAAAAACCAATCTCCGACTTTATATGGAAAGGGAAGAGGCCCCAAATACCCAAAGCATTACTGAAGAAGAACAAAGTAGACAGCATCACACATCCCAATCTCAAAACTTCCTATAAAGCCACGGTAGTCTAAACAGCCTGGTACTGGTACAACAACAGACATATAGGCCAATGGAACAAAATCGAGGACCCAGAAGTAAATCCATCCAGCTATTGACAGCCGATCTTCAACAAACGGTCAAAGTCCATTCAACGGGGAAGAGAAAGTCTCTTTAACAAATGGTGCTGGAAAAATTGGATATCCATTTGCAGAGAAATGAAACAGGATCTATACCTCACACCATACACAGAAACTAACTCAAAATAGATCAGAGACCTAAAGGTTAAACACAAAACTATGAAGTTCCTGCAAGACAGCATAGGGACAAAGCTAAGGGTCCTAATTTATGACATAAATATACTATCAAACATAACTAAAAATGCACAAACAACAGAAGATAAACTAGATAACTGGGACCTACTAAAAATTAAATACTTATGCTCATCAAAACACTACCAAAAGAGTAAAAAAAAGAAGCTACAGACTGGGAAAAAATTTCTGGCAACAACATATCCAACAAGGGTCTAATCTGTAAAATATATGGAAAACTTTAACATCTCAATAACAAAAAGACAAATAATCCAATCAAAAACATTTAAAGACCGCAAACAGACACTTCATCAAAGGCATTCAGGCAATGTCATGGATTGAATCATGCTCCCCCAAAAATGTGTGTATTAACTTGGTTAGGCCATGATTCCCAGTATTGTGTGGTTGCCCTCTATTTTGTGATTGTAATTTTATGTTGAGAGGATTAGGGTGGGATTGTAACATCACCCTTACTCAGGTCACCTCCCTGATCCAATGTAATGGGAGTTTCCCTGGGGTGTGGCCACACGCAGGGAGAGGTGGGGACCTCATAGCACCAAGAAAGCAATGCTGGAAGCAGAGCACATCCTTTGGACCCAGGGTCCCTGTGTGAAGAAGCTCCTAGTCTGGGGACACATTCATGAGAAGGCTGACGGAGAGAAAAAGATTTCCCCTGAAGCTGACACCTTGAATTTGGACTTTTAGCCTACTTTGCTGTGAGGAAATAAACTTCTCTTTGTTAAAGCCATCCACTTGTGGTATTTCTGTTACAGCAGCACTAGATGACTAAGACAGGAGGCTAATAAACACATGAAGAGATGCTCACAATCATTTATTATTAGCCATTAGAGAGATGCAAATCAAAACTAAAATGAGATACCATTTCATCCATGCAAAAATGGCAATGATCAAAAAAACAGAAAATAACAAATGCAGGCGAAGGTGTGGGGAGACTGGAACTCACACATTGCTGGTGGGACTGTAAAATGGTACAACCACTATGAAAAATGGCATGGCACTTCCCCCAAAAGCTAGAAATAGAAATACCTTATGGTCCAGCAATCACACTCCTAGGTATGTATCCTAGAGATATAAGAGCCATCATAAGAATAGACATATGCACACCTATGTTCACTGTCGTATTATGCACAATAGCAAAAAGATGGAGACAACCTAATTGGTTGATAAAGAATAATGGTAAGTCCACGAAACATCTTACAACACGGATTAAGCTGGAGGACATTATGCTGAGTGAAATAAGTCAATCACAAAAGGACAAATATTGTATGAGACTACTTTCATAAAAAGTTAAGAATAAGTATGCACACAGACCACAATATTCTTTGACGGTTACCAAGGATGGGAGGGTAAGGGAGGGAGAATCACTTTCCAGATAGTAGATACAAGTTAATTCTAGTGAGGGAAAAGGCAATACACAATACGGGGGAAGTCAGCACAATGTGACCAAGGTAAATGAAGACACTGAGAGGTACACAAAAACATAGGACAACCTTGGCAAATGCTTATACATACACAATTCTGCAACAACAGTAATAACAACCAAAATCTATGAGTGGTTACATAAGAAGACATGTATACTTTATAAGTGTGGGAGGTGGATGGGAGCATATATGCATGCATTTATAGGTATAGTTAGGGGCATTTATATACACATGTTTGTATGTATAGCATATAAAAAAAAATCCATATACAGTATAAAATAGAGCACACAGGGAACACAGTTATTTTTAGTCATATCCAAACATTCTCATGGGACTGAGTTACTGGGCTTGAAGGCTAAGGACCATAGTCTTGGGGGACATCTAGGTCAATTGGTATAACATAGTTCATAAGGATAATGTTCTCCATCCTAGTTTTGTGAATAGCGTATGGGGTCTTAAAAGCTTGCCAGCAGCCATCTAAGATACAACTCTTGGCCACCTCTCATCAGGAGTAAAGGAGAGTGAAGGAAACCAAAAGCTCAAGGAAGCAAATAGTCTCTTCTAGCCTGAGGACAGAAGAACTAGATGGTGTCCAGCTACCACTACCTACCACTCTGACCAGGGACACAACAGAAGGTCTTGGTTAGGATGGGAGAAAAACGTAGACGAAAACTCAAATTCATAAAAAAAGACCATACTTATCAGACTGATAAAAACTGGGGCAGCTCCCGAGACTATCGCCCTAAGACACCCTTTTAACCTGGAACTGAAGCCATTCCCAGAGGTCAGCTTTCAACCAAATAATAGATTGGTCTATAAGATAAACGATAACACCCAGGGGGAATGTGCTTCTTAGAATAATCAATTACAGAAGACCAAACAAGCAACATTTGCCCAAAAGCAAACGTGAGAAGGCAAAAAGGGGCAGGGAAGCTAGGCAGATGGAAATGGGAAGGCAGGGGGGAAATGGGGAGAATGCTGACACATTACAAGGACAGCAACTAATGTCACAGAACAATTTGTGTATAAATTGTTGAATGGGAAACGAATTTGCTGTGTAAACGTTCACCTAAAATAGAATAAAACATTGGAAAAAAAACCTCCCAGGGAGTAGAAGTAATACATGTGTTTGTGTAACTAGGTATTTAGACGTTTCTTTGGAAAAAAGGGGAGTCCCAGGGTGAAATAATTAATATGGTCATTGCTAACCAAAAGGTTGGAGGTTTGAGGCTACCCAGAGATGCCTCTGAAGAAAGGCCTGGCAAACTACTTCTGAAAAGCCTGCAGTTGAAAACCCTGGGGCACACAGTTCTATTTTGACACACATGGGGTTGCTATGAGTCGCATCGTCTCGACAGCAACTGGTACTGGCTTTTCGGAAAATAGAGCATGTTTCCTAAAAGGCGCTAGCAGCATCTTAACAACGCTTATGGCTTGATTGTTCAAAACTGCTCTGAGATTTGTCTTGACATATGTGTATTACAAGCCAGCATCTTTCACAACTTTTTCCCTCTAAATTACATTTAAAGCTAAATAATATCTACAGCACTTTAAGGTGAGATCATGTAAGTATTACCGGTTAAATCATAGACAGGTCTACTTGGCACATTCTACTACATAATCTTTGGATACCTTGGTTCCTAAGTTATCCAAGTTCACTTACCCCAGTGCCCATTTTATCCTGGGAAACAAGAGCTGAACATTACGTCCTGGTCTCCTCTTTCTGGGCAGCCGCACCTTCCAAAAGGTCAGGAACTCAGCAAGACCACGGAAGTGAGGCAAAGACACGGTCCCGATACAGTGTCTTTACCCTCCGTGAACGGTCACACAGAAGTGGGGATAAGACCCCTTTCCTGGGGGAACTGTCTCCTTCCTGCCCCACACCCCAAATTGCCTCTGGGTGGTCTCTGCCCCTAAAGCCCCACAAATGTCATGGCGGCACAGCCAGCCTGTTTCTGATTATTTTGCCTGACAGGGAGGATTTGCCGCATGTGCCGTTTTAGAAATTCCACAAGCTCAGGACTCAGGGAGACTCTGACGTCAATTCCAGCAAGACCCACGTAGTCCCCTTTAACAATTCTCGTCTGTGTCGGAAGCCCAAGGAAAGGTTTTAAATAGCAACTGGCAAGCAGAATAGGGTTTGGCATTCCTATTTAGTCTCTTCTACTTAACATACAGCTCTTCATGCACACAACATTTCCTGGAACGTAATGGGAGCAAGGAAGAAAGGCCCGGCAATCTACTTCTGAAAGGTCACAGCCATTGAAAACCATAAGGAGCATGGTTCTACTCTGACATGCTCAGAGTATGTCAGAATCAACTCTATGGCAACTGGTTTGGTTTGGTTTTAAATGGGAGTCAAGGCCTACTTCTGGCCCACATACAGCCAAGGGTCATCCAGCTTTAGCACAGAACCACCTTTAAAAAAAAAAAAAATTGACTTATTTTTCAGAACAGTTTTAGGTTTACATAAAAATTAAGCAGAAAGTACAGAGTTCACATAGACTCCTCCACACACACACACGCACACACACACACGCACACACACACACAGCTTCCTCTATTATTAACATCTTACACTGGTGTGGTACCACTCATCTGCCAACAGAGGCTTGCACGTTGCTATGATGCTGAACAGGTTTCAGCAGAGCCTGAAAACTAAGATAGACTAGGAAGAAAGGCCTGATAATTTATTCCCAAAAATCAGCCAATGAAAGCCCTATAGATCACAATGCTCCAATCATGTTGCGTGTGGGGTCACCATGAGTCAGGGCCAACTTGACAGCAGCAAACAACAACAACATTGGCGTGGTATGCTTGTTACAACTGATTAACCAATATCGATATGTTATTAACAGAAGTCCATGATTAATGGGCTTTTTGTGTTGTACAATCGCATAATGCCATGTGTCCACCGTTACAATATCATTCAGAAACATTTCACTGCCCTAAAACCCCCTGTGCACCACAGAATCACCTTTTAACCTACTCTTCCACACCATCTTCCACTTTGGTTTTCCATCATGCCTATGTCTTGTGGACAACTCTCTGTCCATAAATCCTCACTTTCAGAAACTTGCCCACCAAAGCAGCCTCTCTGAGTACTTTCCCTTGGGTATTCCATTGGATCTGAAAACCCTCACATCCCAACACCACATCTGCCGCTGACCGGACCCAAAAGGTTGGTGGCTCCATGTTTTCAGAAGCTGTAGGGAGTTCTCCCGCCACAATTCTCTTGTCATCAGAGCCATGACGTGATTCAGATGATGAAAAGCACTGTCAGGAGAAGGTGGCTCAGCAGCCAAGGGGACAGGCGTATTAGACCACGTGGTGTCTAAGGGCTCCTGCTTATGTTGGAGCTCAACACAGATGGGGTGGTGCGGTATACCCTGCCCAGCCTTCACTATTTGGGTCTCATGCATAAAGCTGTTTCTGACGAGGTGCTAAATGCTTTAGGTGGACAAACACAAAAACGCAGGCATTGGCCATTACACAAGTCCATATCCTCCAGTGAAAATAACAATTTCATAAATCCAAATAACCTATATCCAAAAAAAGAGTAACTTTGACTTTAGTGAATCGACATACGAAAAATCCAGCATTTCTAACCAGCGAGGGAAGGAATGAATACTGGTCTGCAGGATGCTGATTAATCAACACCCTGAGAGAAACCGATTCCACACTGATCCAAGAGGGAAAATGTAGGTGAAACAAACTGAAAAGTGTTTCTTAACTGCAGGACTTCTCAGAGCTTTTAATACAGTAAAGGGTGTTGTCCTGTTCAAAGATTCCAGTCGGTATACAGCAAACTCATTTGACTTGACCACGAAACCCATTTTCTATGAGGCACACTTTTTATCATTCCCCATAGCTGAGGCCAGAGGGCAGGGGTGGTTCAGTGGTAGAATTCTCACCTTCCATGTGGGAGTCCACGGTTTGATCCCCAGCCAAGGCACCTCAAGCATAGCCACCACCCGTCTGTCAGCAGCAGTTTGCGTGTTGCTATGAGGCTAATGTTTCAGCAGGGCTTTCAGACTAAGACTAGAAAGAAAGGTCTGAAAACCTACTTCCAAAGATCAGCCAATGAAAACCCTATACAATGATCCCACCTGCAACCAATAGTGCGGATGGCGCGGGACCGGACAGCATTTTGTTCCATTGTATGTGGTGTTTGGCGTGCGTCGGGGTGACCTGAGGGTATCTAACAACAACCGTGGTATCTGGGGTCAGAAAACCACAGCCCACACTCAAATCCAACCACCGCCTGGTCTGTAAGCTCTGCTGAACATTGCCACACTCAGTCATTAAACATCACCCATGGCTGCTTCCTGCTACAACAGCACAACTGAGGAGTGGGACAGAGACCACATGATCCACAAAGCCTAAAATATTTACTCTTTGGCCCTTTGCAGAAAAAAATGTCACCCCCTATACTGTAGAACACAGCTTGGAAAGCTTACTTCATTCCTGGTATCGATACTACTAATACATCTAAAGTCGACACAGAGAACCTTTTCATGGTTAGTAGAGTTTCAGTAACTACAACAAACTCTCATTGACTAGTCAATCATTGGTACACTGAGGCACAAAGGCTATCATACATGGCCTCGGTCTTCAGGGAGCTCACAAGGTAGCTTGGAAGGCACATACATGAAAAAGATAACACAGGACACAGATGACTGGGTGCCAACAGGTATTTTAAACAATGAAATGATGTAATCCTGTATTGTGGAAAGAACGCAGGAGTGCAGAAGAATGAGACCAACACAGGATTTAGAGCCAAACGAGCTGGGCTTTAGTCTTGGCTGTGACACCTTCTCCTGCAAAAACAACAGTAAAACTTTTTATTGAGCACTTACTACGTTGCCAGGCATTCTCCCAAACGCTTGCCATGAAGAATTTCTTACAATTCTCATCACAATGAGGTAGGTGTTATTATTCTCCCAGTTTACTGGTAAGGAAACTGAGACTTAGGTTAACTTATTTAAAAAAAAAAGCACATATCTCATAAGGATAAACAAGGACTGTAAACAAGTACACATCTTTCTTAATTATATAAACAAGTATACATCTTTCTTAATTGTGCTCATGAGGAACCTGTGCATAGATCGAGAGGCAGTCATTCAAGCAGAACAAGGGGATATGGCATGGTGTAAAGTGAGGAAAGGTGTGCATCAGGGTTGTATCCTTTCACCATACTTATTCAATCTGTATGCTGAGCAAATAATCTGAGTAATTGGACTATATGAAGAAGAATGCGGCATCCGGATTGGAGGAAGACTCATTAACAACCCTCGTTATGCAGATGACACAACCTTGCTTGCTGAAAGTGAAGAGGACTTGAAGCACTTACTGATGAAGATCAAAGACCTTTACTATGGATTACACCTCAACAAACATCCTCATATCTGGACCAATAAGCACCATCATGATAAATGAGAAAAGACTGAAGTTGTCAAGGATTTCATTTTACTTGGATCCACAATCAACACCGATGGAAGTGACAGTCAAGAAATCAAAGGATGCATTGCATTGGGCAAGTCTGCTACAAAAGACCTCTTTAAAGTATTGAAAAGCAAACACGTCACTTTAAGGACTAAGGTGCACCTGACCCAAGCCATAGTGTTGCATGTGAAAGCTGGGCAATGAATAAGGAAGAGCAAAGAAGAAACGAAGCCTTTGAATTATGGTGTTGTAGAAGAATACTGAATATACCACTGACCACCAGAAGAACGAACAAATCTGTCTTGGAAGCAAGGATGGTAAGATTTTGTCTCATATACTTTGCACATGTTATCAGGAGGGACCAGTCCCTGCAGAAGGACATCATGCTTGGTAAAGTAGAGGGTCAGCAAAAAAAAAGGAAGACCCTCAATGAGATGGACTGACAAAGTGGCTGCAGGAATGAGCTCAAGCATAACAAAGATCATGAGGATGGTGCAGGTCCTGGCAGCGTTCCGTTCTGTTGTACACAGGGTCGCTATGAGTCAGAACCAACTCAATAGCACCTGGCAACAACAACATAAACAAATATATTCAACATGCAATCCCCATGTGATGGTGCCTCCTTCTTAGGGATGTCACCTAACCTCTGTGCTTCCCAGAGGTCACAGGATGTCATCAACATCCATCTCACAGAAGCAGTGCAGAGGGTAGTGTGTTCTAAGCTGTGGCTAAGCAAGCACAGAATGAAATACGAGGCCTTCGATGGGAGGGCAGTTACTGTGGGCCGGACAGTTCACGCAGAAGATGGCACGTGGGCGGAGTGTTAAAGAGAAGCAAGGCCGGAGCCATTGAGGGTGGACAGAAAGTTATAACGCCACATCTGCAATCTGGAAGGCATCAGGAGTTTGGAAGAAATATATGGAGCTTGGTGGCATAGTGGTTAAGCACTCAACTGCTAATCTAAAAGTTGGCAGTTTGAATGCACCAGCCGCTCTGAGGGAGAAAGATATGGCAGTCTGCTTCCATAAAGAGATTTACAGCTTTGGGAATTTTATGGGGCAGTTCTGTTCTGTCCTATAGGGTCGTTATGAGTCAGAAACGACTCGATGGCAATGGGGTTATATACATATATACACACACATATATTTATTTTTTTGAAGGGGGTTAGCAGCTGGTGAGGGTTGGGCACAGACAAGCCCTGTGGGGCATATGGATTCGTAAACTGGAAAGCCCAAACTCCGCTCAGCAGCTTTGCCTCAGCAGCAGCCTAGGCAGGATTAGCTGTGATGTGCAGATGCTCACGGTAACAGGTCCTAACACGTGGCTTCTCTTCCTGCTGGAGTCAAGCTAACAGAATCCTCAACCAGACCAGAACAAATTGTACTGGTGCCTTGTGGACAGGAATCCTGGCAGGTACACCATCAAAGCATCCCACAGCAGTTACAAGCCTGGCTCCACAGAATAATACACCAGGGCAGTTACGCCACCTAGTGATGACTGCATGTACTGTCCTCATCCCAGAGAGCAGGCCAGGCTTCTGAGAGGCCTGGCGTTTGCTAATTCTGGCCAACACTTACCCGTGCAAGTCTGAGGTCTCATTCTTGGCTTCAGAACATTCCTTGTGGCGGTGTTAAGCATTCCCAGTGAGCCTCTGACCCTGAGTGACTTCATGCTAAGAAGGATCAGCCAGACTCCACAGCACTAATTACCAAAGAATATACAGCTGACACCCCCATTCTGTCTTCCAGTGCAGAGGGAATGGCACCATCTCCCACACTTGATCGTGGCAACAGTAACCAGTTCTCTTTATTGTGCAGCCTGGATGTCTCATGCACACAGCATCTGCTGCTTCCTAAACTACGCGTAAATGCTACTGTCTACAGTCAGACACAGAAAAGGCGCAGGACGCTTGGGGAGGATCTGTCCACCAACCCAGAGGGGACAAGAGGAAGAGGTGCTAACCATTAGTGCTGTATGAATGTATCTTATGCACACAGAGAATGAGCAGTGTTTTCATCAAGCGGGACCACTCCTCCACAAAACACAGCAGGTTGAGGACAAACTCTGTAGTCAAATTACACTCAAAAAAAAAAAAAAATGTTTTTTCTCCTCCATTTAAGATTCCTTGCACGGAGTCTACTGAATAGCTAGAATTCTAGAAGTCTGCTTGGCCAAGCCTCATCCATATGCCTTTGATCCTTTGGAATACAGCTAACTGTAGCAGCCCCACCAACATGCTTTAAGGCGGTGGTTCTGGGATCGTACAACGCTAATATAATGAGCTATGACTGTGTGTTTTCTGTAAGGAAGGAAAACATCAGTCCAGGAGAGAAATGGAGACAGAATGGCATTTATCAGATTGCAGTTTTGGAAAATGGATTTGCCTCACTAGATCTCAGACGGCCTGTTTCTGCACATCATCACCAACACTGTGGAAACCAGTCCAGACCTTCCGAGTGTGTGTTTTGAACCTGGTGAGTTGGCTTCCTAACTGATTGCTTCTACTCTAGGTCACTGTATACTTCCTCGCACTCTTGATCATCTTTATCCAGTTAAACAATAAGACAAAACACAGAAGGTATATAAGAAGCCCAGTGGGAAAGAGAGCGGCTCAGATGGAGACTTCAGGCAGTGGGCCATGTACAGTTGAAAACCTGTCCAACCTGCATCCACTGCTCACTGAGCTGTGTGCCTGGTACAGGATTATAGAAAGGGCACCTTTTTCTAATTCACTAAAAGTACCTTAGGGGCTAAATGGTAGCACAGTATAAAGCACCCTAATGAAAATAAATCTCCATATTCTTACTCCTTAATTTATTTTCATGATGAAAGATTTAACCAAGCACATCACCCCTGCCTTTGCCCCTGTAATGTCCAATGCCCATGTTGTCAGGAAGAAAGAAAACCAGGCCCAATCACAACGACTCAGTCACCCGGCCCTAGATGTCTTGGTTCCCACCCAAATCCAATCGTCTTGATTCCCCATATTTTAAGATGCTCACCGCGATGTACTGTTAATATTTGCACATAGCTGTCAGCTGTGCAAACATTATTATTATTATTTTTGAAGACAGAAATGTGGCTTTTGCCCCTTCCCCTAAGACTAGATGGGGAACCACTGACTCATGCTGACAAAAGGGACAAAGGCCCTACTTTCCCTTTGCTCAGTCCCCATCCAGACACAATTATACCTTGAACAGGGGAACCCTCAGCAGCAGAGAAAGCTTGGTGACAAGGGCCCATCTTTTTTTTAATATTCAAAACGAGACTTTATTAAAAGTGGCAGTGAGCCTGCAATCAGTAGGTCCACACATGATGTCTCATCTGCTTCATAAAAAGTCGTCTTAATTTTTACACCTAGGTTCCTACCTGCAGGAGGGATGATCGCTCAGACACACCTGCACCCTCCATGTGGAAAATGCAGTCTGTCAACCTTGAGGAGGCTGCACACTTTCCGTTCGTCTTCTTGTATGGGAGGACCCATCTTTTAGAAAGGAACTTCACAACAATTGCCATGCCAGCTCTGACCTTTACAGGTATGGACAGCAGGATGGCCAGCCTGATTCCCTGGTTCACTGCTGACTCCGAAGCTGGTGTCCAGGGAAGGGCAGAGGCCAGGAGAAAGGCAGAGCCCCAGCCACAAAGCTGGGGGCGCGCTGTCTTTGAGAACGCCTCTCTAAAACAAAATTCTTGCTTATCCCTTTTTTAGGGGCTACAGAGACCCAACCCAGCTGACGGCGATGTTGGAGCCAGACACCAAGTAGTATAAGAGCTGGGAAGGTGCTGAGACAAATCACTCCTGTTAGGCACTTCCCAGAAACTACACCAGAGTGTGGGTGCTTAAACTTCATTTGTTCCTTTAACACTCCCCTAGGCATAATGGAATATGGCAGTCCTAGGGGGAGGGGGGGAGGTTTCCTTCAGAAAATTCAATACTTAAAGAAAAGTTGGAGTGGGGGATGGCTTACTTTTGTTATTTCCTGTTTGTTTTCCAGCAAAGCTATTTCTTTAAATCTTTTTAAAGTAAGATATTAAAAAAAAACTGTCACCATAGAGTCAATTCTGACTCATAGCAACCCTACAGGACAGAGTAGAACTGTCCCATAGGATTTCCAAGGAGGGGCTGGTGGATTCAAACTGTCGACCTTTTTGTTAGCAGCCAAGCTCTTAACCACTGTGCCAGCACTCCAAAGTAGGATATACTACGTTCCATTTTTATCTCAAAGCTGCTGGGGGGTAGGAGCAACTTGGAAAACTATAGTTTGTTTCAAGTAAACCTATTTGGATTAAACAGGAAGAGAAGAAAAAATAAAAACAGAAGTGAGTAAGCGGAAAGGTTTAAGGATCAATTTGCAGCCCTCGGGTGGTGCCAAGAGTTAATGCAGCTCAGCTGCTAAACAAAAGGTTAAAGGTTGGAGTCCACCCACAGGCACCCCACAAGAAAGGCCTGGTGATCTACTTCTGAAAAATCAGCCACTGGAAACCCTATGGAGCACAGTTCTACTCTGACACACATGGGGTCGCCATGGTCAGAATCGACTCAATGGCAACTGGGTCTGGAAAGATGAGATCAGTCATCATCTTCATGTTTAATCATGGCTTTTACAAATACATAGCTTCTGAAAATAAGAAGAAACACATTGCTATGTGAGGAACAAAATAAAAAACAAACCTGTTGCCATCGAGTCGATTCCGACCCATAGCGACCTTATAGGATAGAGTAGAACTGCCCCATAGGGTTTCCAAGGAGGGGCTGGTGGAATTGAACTGCCGACCTTTGGGTTAGCAGCCAAGCTCTTAACCACAGCGCCATCAGGGCTCCTAAAAGCATAAAGCAGGAAGCTAAATATTGAAAAGAACTTTTCTTTTCCAAACCAATGTCCTCCTGCAGTTGAAACAGAGTTGATCTTGATTACTCGGTACAGCCATACCGCATTGATGAAATGTCTAAATGATATCTGCTATCTCCATTTAGAGAGGAGGAAATCAGAGGGCAGCAGGGATAAGAAGATGATGAAGCTGGAGACACAGGACCAGGATTAAACTCCACAGCCCTTGCCCTCATCTGGGCACAGGTAACACTTCGCTTCCTGACTTAGCCATACTTGAAGTCCACAATAACGCCCCTCCCTTGAGGGTTTCTGTGCCATAGTGGTTAAGTGCTACAGCTGCTAACCAAAGGGTCAGCAGTTCGAATCCACCAGGCACTCCTTGGAAACTCTATGGGCCAGTTCTACTCTGCAGTATAGGGTCTCTATGAGAGTCGGAATCTACTCGATGGCACTGGGTTTTCCTCAAGCTTATTATTGTAAATATTTGTTTTTAACTGTGTTGAAAATATACATAACAAAAGGTGAAATCTCAACAGTTTCCACACGTACAATTCAATGACACTAATCACAGTCTTCAAGTTGAGCAACTATTTCACTTTCCTTTTCCAAATCATTCCACCACCATTCACATAATCTCAGTGCCCCCTAAGCAAAGACTCTCCCTTCTCTCCTCTCTCCCACCCCTGGTAACCCTAATAATCTTTGCTTTTCTATTTATTTGTTTATTTCATATAAGTGAGGTCAGACAATATTTGTCCTTCTGCGGCTGACTTTTTCGCTCCGTGTCACATTTTCAAGGCTCATGTGTGTAGTAGCATGCATCTGGGCTTCCTTTCTCTTTATGGCTGACTTCACAGCTCACAACGATAACAACAACAGTATTCCATTGTATGTATGCACTGCATTTTGTTTATCCATTTATCCGATGATGGATATTTTCAGTTGTTTCCATCTCTTGGCGATTGTGAAAAGCGCCACAACGAACGTTGGTATACACGTTTCTGTTTGTCTCGTTACTTTGGGGAACCTTGAGGCATATGAACAATATGGGTAAATGGCATCACCAAGCCATGCACCACTTAAGAAAAAGACCAAACCCTCTGGGCTGTACTAACAACATTATGGTTGACTCTCCCTTTCAACTTCTCACACAGAAAGCACAGTCTCCCACTTACCTGAGATCACCTACCAATTGGCTAAGGCGGCCACCTTGACCATTCTAAGCCTCCTTTTCTCTTTCCTAATTCTTTTTTTTTTTTTTTTCTTGTTTGAAGTTTGAATGCACTCTTCCTGTAGTGGAGTTTAATATTGTTGGTTTGAATATGCCTTATGGGTTGGCTTTAGTTCAGATTTTTTCTCACACTTCATTACAGCAGTTTAAGTAATAAGCACAGCTTCACTGAGCGATTAGGGCCACCCTGAGGATTAATATTCATTTTTGTGGCTAATATTTACAGAGCACCTTAAGCCGTTTAGCAGAAAATCACTTCATTTCCTAAAGAAAACACATGTGCCTCGCCTTGTTGTACCACCTCCCTGGTGATGCCAGGCAGGTGTTTTAGCTTCCTGGGTGTTGCAGACATTCGTGTCATCAGCAGGCCATTATCAGATCCACCATACACAGGAGTTTCAGGAACTAAGAGGCTGGTTCAAAACTGCCAGCTGAGTTTTGGGAGCCATCTTGAACTTCCATCACACATCACAATTTCCTTTCGACACTTTTAGAACCACCGCAACGTGGAACATAGAATGGCACTGCTAATGTCTGCCGGATCACTGCAGTCCGAGAAGTGTTTTCAGAAAAAGTGGCTCTAAATAATTAACATCATGGCTGTCTTCCACCCTTCTTCATCCAGTAGGGTAAATGCGTCTTGACAGGTCATGTTCCTTTAGTTAAGGCTGTAACTCCAGTTTGTTCAGGGGAACTATATTATCACTGAAAAGTGCACTTTAATTCAACAAAATGTTTTGGAAAATTATGCTGCCTAAAAAAAAAAAAAAATTTTTATGACTAAGTTATCTTAAAAAAAAAAAATTTTTTTTTTAAGATAACTAGTCAATACTCCATTAATCACGTATCAACTCAAATGCATCAAAAGAGCCACATACTATTTTTATTTTATTTATTTTTTAATAGCGAAAGGAAATATTAGGTGAAGAATGAGAGCAAATAAGAAAAAAGTAGACACCAATCAAGAAAATAAAAAACCACACTTACAATGGTAGACACTAGCTTTGGAGTGGCTACTATTAATTTGCTGGCTTCTGTACGAGGCTCTCTTACCTGGGTTTTCTCATTTAGTCTACCCCTAAATCCTAAATCCTATGAAATAGTATTAATATCCCTATTCCAGAGGAAGAAATTGAGGTCTAGAGAGGTTAAATAACCTGCCTAAGGGCAAAAGGTCTTAAGTGGAAAAGCTAGAATGCCTACCTTAGTCTCTCTCTTTCTCTCTCTGAATCCCAGATGCCTTCCACTATTCACACTGCCTCTCAAATTGAAGGAAAAAGGAAGAAACTGAAGAAACCTCACTGGTCCAAGAAGACAAAATCCAGGATTATTCAGAGACACTGAATCAACCATATTTTGAGTAAATGTTTGTTTTCCAGCCATTGGATCAACCATGATGTGATTCAAACTGGCTTTTATGAAAGCCAAAGATACCAGATGGACTGTCTTTCAATCTGGTGTTTTTGTCATCTAAACATACTCCTAGAAATCAAAACAAATAGAAATATAAAAACCATTTAAAAAAAATGTGGGCAATCTCTACAAAAGAATAAAGGCCAAGAATGAAAGATAGTTATCAAAACCAGTCCTAGAGTAGGGAGGGCCCGTTTTAACGTTAACAAAGGCAGACATCCACCCGGTTTCCTTCTGCAAATAGTCACCAGCCACTATTTCTGCGGACTGGAGATAAAAATACCCTGACGCGTCTGGGCCTCTGACAGTCTGCGGCCTGTTCAACCTTTGCATCCTCCTTCCCTCTTGCCCCTGACGTTTCTAGATGTGCCATGAAAAGGTGCTACCTTTAATGATCTACATTTGACAAGACTTGAAATTAACCTTTCAGGGAATCTTTCACATTCAATGTGAAACAACAGAACGGGTGGTGATGTGACATTTTGGGGAGGTGAGCACATCAAAGGCACCTGCCTCCAATGATCTCCCTGAAAACCCAAGGGTGTCTCAGGCTGCCAGGTCTCCTTAGACTCGACAGGCGGAGGAAGGCAGAAAAAGGGGCGGGAGAAAGCACACTGGATCCTCTCTGTAAAATGAAGGTATTTCAACCCGCTTCTAATTCAATCTCTTGTACTTCATTACCCCAGCTTTTTAATATTCAAGTAAAAAAGAGAAATACAGGATAAAAGACAGAGAATATTATTTCTGACTGTCATGCCCCACAAATGTATAAATACATGAAAATTTGACTTTCAGCCCCTACACTCACACCTGACCTTTCTGCCAGTATTTTTCTGAATGCTCGTGTTTAGATTTTCTGTCTGGAAGGCAAGTGTCTTCAGCATTTCTTTAGATGTCATGGAGCATTTTTATGCTGAAAGCTTATTAAATTTGGAATCAGATCGTAACACTGTCAAATAATAGTGAGAATGAAAGCAAATAATTATGATCATCACTGAGGTGGCCACCTTCCCGTGTCCATATACTCAGTGTCTACTGACCATCTTTGAGGCATAGACATCGTAGAAACCTCTAGTTTCTTTGCCTCTTCCATTTCTCCTGAAGACTCAAAGCTTGGGGGACTGGAAATCACCCAGCAATATCAATCTTCATATAAGGCCACCTTCAGGTCTCTTCATTAGCTCTTGAGAGTCTCATCCAGACTTACTGAGAGCAGCGATTAAGCTGATAGAGGACAATGTGGGACTGGAGATCTTCTAAGCCTTCCCTCTTCAAGCAAGAATCTATCCTTCTTGGGTTGGGGGAGGAAGCTTCTTTTATGGATACAGGTGGCGCAAATGGTTAAGTGCTCAACTACTAGTGGAAAAGTTGGTGGTTCGAACCCACCCAGAGGCCCCTCAGGAGACAAGCCTGGTGATCTGCTTCCAGAAGGTCACAGCCTTGAAAACCCTATGGAGCAGTTCTAGTCTGTACACGTTGAGTTGCCGTGAGATAGAATCAACTCAAGGGCAACCAACAACAACAATGAATAGGGAAGCTTGAAGGATAGGCATTTAGCTTTGGAAGAAGCTTAAAAAGAGATTCAGTAACAGATCCAACGGGACTGAAAGTGCCATGGGCCATCCTTACAGGAGTATAATTCGCTACTAACTGAAAGGCGGTGTTTTCTGTTGCTCAGCTCTAACGCCTTACAAGCTAGAATAGTCAGGGGGACCTCAAGGAAGAGGTGGACTTTAGTGAGACCGTGATGGGAACATCTGGATGCCCTGGTGCAAGAGCAAAGGTAGAGAGGCACCAACGTACAAGGCATGTTGCGAGACTGTGAGGAAACAGCCTTGGCTGGAAGGTCACGTTTAGACACGGAAGACAAAGACCAGGAAGCCAGGGGTGGCCAGACTGCAGAAAACGAGATATCAACAGGCTAAGGCGTTCAGAGTTCATCCCCCAAGTAGGAGGCAGTGTCTGAGTAACAACCACCTTTACCTCTTCGCTAAATGAATGAATGCGCAGGAGATGAAAGCTCGGGAGGAAGGAAATGTTTTAGGGAATGTAAATCTTGCTACACAGTTCAGGGTGGATTTAAATGGAGTCAGTTCAAGGGTCAGGAAATCAGCTTATGAAGCAAGGAAAACAATGCAGGTAGGAGGCAGTAAGCCCTGGGTTCGGATAATAGCATAAGAAGCAAGCTAGGTAAAGTGAGGAGTGTGAGAAACACTACAGACTGATTGAATAACGTAGAGTGGGTTGGGAAGAGAGAAGGAAATTGCTGACAACCTGATCTTTATATGGGGGTGACCATAAGAACAATGACCGCTGTGACACAGTAAATTCAGGGGCACTTTGTCCCTACTTCCAGGACCTGTTGCTTTGTATTTTAACCAGAGGAAACACATTGTATTTTGCCCATCCTCATCTGTAAACTAGCCGAAGACAAAGTCTGCAGGCTATTTGCCTTTATAATGTATTCCAAGCACCCGGAGCACAATGCCTAACACAAAACAGTTCAATAAATACCTGTTGTACAAGGCAGGTTCCATTTCGGAAAGAAGATGAAATAGTTGAAAAAAGGGTGAATTCATGGTGATAGAACATTTCCATATTAATTTCCACAGGTGTGACTAATGTTGAAATTTAGAAGACAGACCATTTTGAGTTCTTCCCTAATCACCAACACGCCCTCCCATCCCAAATAATAAACAGCCCCCAGCCTTCTTCCTAAAGTTTATCAGCTACACCTTCCCTTCTCAATGGGCAGATCGGTGTAACGGCCATGAAGACAGATTGGTCTCCTAGAGAGAGCAGAGAGAAGACAAAGCCAGTGAGCAAACCTCAGGGGACACCTCCATCTAGGCAGCAGGAAGAGAAAGAGAGGCAAAAACTGAAAGGTCCGGAGGTTTGAGTCCACCCAGAGATGCCTTGGAAGAAAGGTCTGGAGCTCTACTTCCAAAAAAATCGGTCACTGAACACCCTGCGGAGCACAGTTCTACTCTACTCTGACACACATGGGGTCTCCATGAGTCAGAGTCAACTCAACGGCCATGGGTTCAATAGATCTAGAACAGCCTAGATCCTTGTCTACTGAATAAAAAAAAATAAAACACATAAAATGCAGGCCGTGGGAGCCATCTGCAGACTGTCTTAGCTAGATGTTTGCTGCATACTTGAGAGTGATGTTTATACCCAACTGTAGATAATGGTACTTAACTGTCACTCTTTAAAGGACAGTTCACTTTATGTTCCCCGCCTACCAAAGAGTTATTCCAACGCACCCATTTGTTACAAGACCATTGTATGAGCAACTGCGAATGTTTCTAGAGGAACAAAGGTGTGTGGAAATCTTCCTTCTCCATTTAAAATCCACTTGAGAGAAGCTATTGTGATTTCTATCAACAGAAACTTGTCTTCTCCCCGGGGAATCAGAGCCCAGGATTTCCTGCCTTTTTTTTTTTTTTTTTTATGGACAATAATAAAAGCTTCTTCTTCTCAATTTCCTTTACCTGTCCTGTCCCTAAATAGGGATCAGCCTGAAAGCTGGAACAAGGACAGATGGTATCAAGGACAAAAACTAAAGTATTTCAAAGCTCTGGTGTTGGCAGCCAACAGCCTCTATCAAGATTATTTTCCCTAATAATTCATAAAATGTAAAGGATGGATCGGAACATGACAGTTCCACCTTTTGTAGGGGGGAGCCTTTCTGATGAGTGCCACCCAACTACAAGTTCCATAAAGGCAAAGGTTCTGTATTATCTGATTTATTTCCATTGGCTAGTGCAGGCAGAGACTTCAGCTTTAAAAAAAAAGTTGCCATTAAATAGATTCCGACTTATGGCGACCTCATGTGTTACAGAGTAGAACTACTCCATGCCGTGTTCTTGGTTGTCATCTTTATGGAAGCAGATCCCCAGGCCTTTCTTCCATGGTGCTGCTGGGTGGGTTCAAATTGCCCACCTTTAGATTACTAGCCGATTACAAACCACTTATACCAGTTCCAGATAGGTGCTTGGTAAATACTTGATCAATGAGCAGACGGTAAACTAGCTCTCTGTAGGAGGGAGAGACAGCTGTCATGCTTCTCAGGGTCCCACCTCATACCTGGCATCACACTGAGTACAAGTGAGCACCTAATAAACATGCACCTGGTGCTCCGACATCTATGGCTCTAGTTTTACATTTTCCTCACTGTTCACCATCCCCTGCTCATTCTGCTCCAACAGGAGTCAATGCACTATAGAGAGCTTGCTTCTCCCTGGCCTGGTCCCAGGTGGTTGCCATGACAACACACCCTAAGAGCAGGCACTCACAGGAGCCTCCCCTGGTAGACTTTGGGCCAGGAGGGAGGGAGGAAGGATGACTCTGAGGTCCAAAGCAGGGAATGAGAAGCAAGCTCCCATCCACACTCCGTAACACCACTGCACTGCACCCCTGGACCAGCATCGGCTGCTCGGTATGACTATGGACTCCCGCCCCTGGGGCTTCTGCTGTCTCACACAAGAGGGCACCCGGGATGCCTGAGATGCTCCACTGGTCATGCTACTTAATTCTTTTTATTGAAAGAGGCAAAATGGCTGGCATCCAGCGTCACTGATGATGTAACATCTCAAGCCTCTTCGGCAAAAAAACATGTAAAAGCAGGCATCCTGAACGTCCTTAGCAGGGAGTAGCTGCTGTGCGTCCCCCTGGGGTTTGGCATGGAAAGGCATGGCTGGAAGTGCTGAGGTCGAGGCACGCGTGGTGGGGAGGAGGCAGACAGATATGCTGACGTGGACGTCCGGATGGAGTTAGCGAGGAGTTGGTGGTACAGGCTAGACAAGCTTGTGGCCTTGCAACTCATTCTCAAGTGTAACTCACAGGCTCTAAGTATTTATATGCACCAGCCCTGGCAATTATGGTGTATCCATCTCTAGATACATTAAAAATAATTCAGGTTTATGCAGCCTCTCTCTAATGGCAAGAGTTAAAAGGAACTTATAAAATCGGCTGCTTTACTTGCTGGGCAAAGGTTGTTGTACAAAGAGATGGTGTTGTATGTATTTCTGTAGCAGCGCCTGGCACACAAGTAGTGCTCAATAAATGTTGATGAATTGAAGAAAAATACTACAGGTGAAACCAGCACCCCCACCCCAACTGAAGGGCATTGCCACCTTCTAACCAGGTCCACAAGGGCAGTGCTGCACCTTCATCAGGGTAGAGATGCGTGCCCCCAGGGCATTTGCCATTCTCTTGGGCCCAACCACATAAGTGAGGTTTGATGTTTGCTGCGTACCTGACAGTGATGTTCATATAAGCGAGGAGATGCCCTTGGACCCTGCTTTCCACCACTTGTCTTTTTGTAGCCTTTTCCTAAGATCTTGCTCAAGTCTTTCTCCTCCAGCTCTCTAACCTCAGCTGCAATGCTGCACTGTCCATTCTGCATTCCATCTGGACCTTGCTGAGGGCTGCGTCTCTGTGCTGCCCACCCTGTGAGAGTCCTCCCTCTCTCCCCATCTAGATGATAAGCCTCTTTGTAACTCCAAAGACCCCTCACTGCATGCAGAGGCTCCTAGCCACTAACGCTGATGGTTCCTGTCCCCGTGCCCCCAGCAAAGGCCCAGACTCTAAAGAAAGTAAGGAAAGGATTAGCCTCTGCCCCCTTTGCTGGGAAGAGGCGTTCTTCAGGACTGGCACTGCTTGGGGAAGCCTCTGGGAACCCTGAAAATCAGGTCTGGTCAAAGAGTGCACAGTGTACTGGATAAGAACTCTAGTGTTCAAATACTTATTTTGTGGGGCCATCATTTATTTGTCTGACTGTGGGCGTTTTACCTAATTGTTCTGATTCTTGTTTGTTTTTTAATCTGAAAGTGGGGGAAATAACAGCAACTTTACAGTAGCTTTGCAATGATTAAATGAGATGTGTATGTGCAAGGCTTACTATAATTCTTGAAATAACGTATTGCACAAATGGGTGTCATCATCATCACTATTATCAACATCAGCAGCATTTATTTTTATTATAATCAATTATAATAAAACTTGACACAGTTATATTTAAACAAACTTGTACAGGTTAAAAATTAAAGGGAGTTTACAAGTTTAGACTGATGCGTGGATAATATATAATGATTAGGTAGGGAGAGTGAGAGGTGTCGGGGCTAAATCCGTAGCCTTTTGACCTTGTGGTCAGGGTGTGCTGTTAGTCCATGCTGTACCTTTACCTCAACACAGCTGCCAAGAATGACAGTGTCGCAGTGGACCAAGGCCAAGCCTATTTACCATTTTTGTTTTATTAACTCTTTCCTAGATGTCGATCTACAAGAAGGAAGGCTTGGACTTTCTGGCCTTGAGAAACCACATTTTTACCTCCTTGGTTCTAAGGAGACCTAGACCTTCTTGAAAGGATATTCTGTATTCTTGAGGAATATGCCTGCTCCTCTATACAGGTCTTAGACTGCTTGGATATTTATCATTGGTTCCAAAAAAATTTCCCTGATGAAACTTTCATTTTATAGTAAATACTTAATATTCTCAAGTTTTTGTTCTGAGGTATCATTAGGGCTAATGAACATGTCAAACACTTTCATCCATTTCTGGTTCCATGGTGCCCATCTACCACCATGGATTCATTAACCCTCATTTATTAAAAGCTGAGAGGTGATGGGTAAAATCAGGCAGCTGATGTTGGACTTAGAATGGAGAATGGAGCCAAAAAACTCTTGCAAAGGGAGTCCTTACAACTCAAAAATGCTAGCCTTCTTAGTGAATTTCTCACACAAGTGGGCACAAGTGGGAGGCCCAGACCCTACTCCAGCAGAGAAAATTCAAGCATGGGATTCAGTTTGTTGGCTTTCCACTGGAATACTTCAACCAAGCTGCAGCCAACCTTGAAGGAAACGCCAGCCCTGATAGAGGGCAACATTCGCTGCTTCAGGGTAGAGGAGACAAGTCAGTGGAGAATGCCATGTAGTCAGACTGCAGCTTTACACCCAGAGTTTTGCATGTAGGACATGGATGAACCAGTCAAAACAAGCTCTTGGAATACCATCGCTATGCTCTAAACGGCCCTTTCTCTCCCAGATTTGCAGTCAAGTTTGTACTGCTGTGAGCTTTATATTGGATTTCTTGAATGGTAGAATGGTAGAGCAGGAAGCAACCAAAATCAAACAGCCCATTAGAGATTGAATTTCCAGGTGTCTAACTCTGTCCTGTATTCTCTCATCAGCCTCTCCATGACTGACAGTATTGGCCTCCCAATCTATTCATTCATTCCAGAGATATTTTTTGAGTACTTTCTTTGTGTTAGGCCCCTTTGTTGCCCTCATAGAACTAGTGGGAGACAGAGAGATTGATCAACCCATCACTGAAATGCATGGAAAATGGCAGCTGCGTTATGTGTGTTCAAAAGGAGAGAAAGGCAGTGCCATGAGCATCTATAATAAGGAGGTTTGACTGAAGTCAGGGAAGGCTCTTTTGAGGAGATGACAGTTAAACCCAGATCAGTAGGTGTTAACCAGGTGAGGCAGAGGGAAGCTGAGGTATCATATTGATGTAGATACAGTGCTTATCGGCAAGAAGCTCACGGTGTAGCCAAAACAGTCACAATGCATTGTGACACCTCTACCAACGGTGAGGTTTTTCATGGGGATGTTACGCTGTCATGGAGGAGGGAAATCTAAAACAGATTCTGGGGGAGGGGCTGTCTTCCGGGAGGGCTTCTTGGAAGAAGAGCTGTTTGAACCGAATTTTGAATGATTTATACCACTGTTAATTTGTGAAACATCAGGGAGCCTTAACTACATTTTTTTCCTATTTGCCTTGGGCTTAGATTCTCCACGCTTGATGAACTGGGAACAAGAGTGAATCTGGTTAGTCTCTGAGGGGGAGGTGGGGAGGGGTGAGTAACAGTCTGGCAAGCAGTGAAGCAGCATTAGGTGCAAGGGGCCAAGGAGTGGAGTGAGGGCATGTGGGGGATGCTTATTGCTCCTAAGTCAGCTTACCACTTAGGAATTCTGGAATTCTACTTTGCTTCAGTAAAGGGGATGCGCGGATGGGGCAGTGGCTTTTCTTGCTGCCTGATGACTCAGGAAAGCACAGAAACTGCAATTCAGGCGATGGTGGTCCCTTGACCATCTGCATGGCTTCTCCCAAAGCTACTACACATGATACATCTTAGAGATAGTATTGTTTACAGTGTGGACTGCCTACATCAAACAAATTTGGGAAAGCTGCTAAAAATGGTACATTTCCACCAGCCTGACACCAGAAGAACTACATGGCGCCCAAACTAAACCAAACTCATAGCAACCCTATAGGACAGAGCAGAACTGCCCCATAGAGTTTCCAAGGAGCGCCTGGTGGATTCGAACTGCCGACCCTTTGGTTAGCAGCCATAGCACTTAACCACTACGCCACCAGGATTTCCACATGGTGCCCTACCACCAATGACTGCCTCGATAGGGAACACAACAGAGAGTCCCGGATGGAGTGGGAGAGAAGTCTGTCAGACCAGACTTAATGGTCTGACAGAGACTGGAGGAACCCCAAAACTATGGCCCCCAGATGCTCGCTTAACCCAGAACTGAAACCATTCCTGAAGCCCACTCTTCAGACAAAGATTAGACAGGACTGTAAAACAAAAAAATGATACACAGGTGGAGTGTGCTTCTTAGTTCAGATACACAAGACCAAATGGGCGGCTCCTGTCCGGAGGCAGGATGAGAAGACTAGAAGGGACAGGAACTGGTTGAATGGGCACAGGGAACCCAGGGTGGAAAGGTGGACTGTCCTGTCACATTGTGGGAATTGCAACTAATGTCACAAAACAATATGCGTATAAATTTTTGTATGAGAAATTAACTTGAGCTGCAAAACTTTACCTAAAGCACACACACACACAAAAGGTACACTCCTGGGCCTCATACCAGATCTGCAGTATCAGTATGGAGGCGGGTAGAGTTCGCTTTTTTAAAAAGCTCCCTGGGTGACGCACATGCACCCCTAAGGTTTGAGAATCCTAAAGTTTGCACTAGGGATTTAGGCTGTGGGAGAGTACTGGATTATAGCCCAGGGGTAGTAGGACAGAGCTCACTAGGCTAATATAAAGCCAGTAAAATGGGCTATGTAAATGCTTCCCTCATAGTACAACACAGCACAAGTGCTGAAGTGCTCATTACCATCCAAAAGGTTGGCAGTTCGAATCCACACAGAGGTACCTTGGAAGAAATACCTGGTAATCTACTTCTGAAAGATCACAGCCTTGAAAACCCTAAGAAGTGCAGTTCTACTCTGACACACAGGAGGTCACGAAGAGTCAGAATTGACGAGACGGCAACTGGTGGTATGTGAAAACGAAGAACTATTCAAACATCTGGCACAATGAGGGTACAGACTAAAATGACCTGGACAAGATTCTTGGGTGGAAACTGTGGCTCAGGTGATTCATAGCTCTTCTCTATGACATGAGTTGGTGTCTTTCCTTTCAAAACGTGATTGCATAATTGCACAGAGGCACTTTCCCCCTGAGGCAGAGGGCTAATTACATAATGTAGTCAATAGACCCCATCACTCTGTCCTCTAATTATGGTTTAGAAAATGTACTGTGTTGATTTGTGCCATCACAACTGCCCTAGTGTTGACTCCAGAATGTAATGGCTGGAAGGGACTTGTGACATTATCCAGCACTAACTCTACTAACTATTTGGAAGGAAGAGAGAGCCCAGCAAGGCTAAATGTCATGTCCCAGGCCACACAAAAAGGTGGTCAGGCCCAGGATTACAGCTTTGCTTTCCAGACTTTTCCCTTATTTTCAATAGCTAGACCAAGCATGATCTTTATTTTGTGATGCTGGCCCATTTTTCACAAGAAACCTAATTTGGAATCACCTGGAATTTTTAAATTGAAAAGCTGTCATTTAGTGTTCTTTTTTTTTTAAATAACAATAGTTAATATTTATTGAGCATATACTATGTATCCACCAGGCGCTCCTTGGAAACTCTATGGGGCAGTTCTACTCTGTCCTATAGGGTCGCTATGAGTCGGAACCGACTCGACGGCAGTGGGTTTGGTTTTGTTATACTATGTACCAAGCCGCATGCTAAGCATTTAATAATGCATTAACTGTTTAATCCTCTCCACCATCCCGAGGGTGGACATCCACATTTTAAAGATGAGACTGAAACTTTCAAAACTTTCAAGAATGTTTTCAAAGAGATACAACTAGTAAATAGGAGACTGAAGATTTTTACCAGATCAGTCTGATTCTTGAATATATTTTTTAAATTTTATTATACTGTTGGTTGATTGTGCTGACGTACAAAAGTTCCTTTTGTACAGTTACAATGCCAGGGAAGCTTATCTGAATTATGCTTTATATTTAGAAAATAGAAGAGAAATTTACTAAACACTAACTCTGCATGAGGTTCTAAATTACACATTTTTTGTTTTTTACCTCATCACATTTTTATTCTCTAGCATGTTGTTATAGGGCTGTGGCCATCTTCTTTCTGTTTGTCCCCCCACCCCTCAGCAAAGATCTTTTTTTACAAGTTTTTTTTAAATGAAATAAACAAGGTACAAAGTTTGGGATCCCCTAAGACTGCTCTCACTTCTGATACCAACTGCAAGTTTGGGGGTCCCCAAGACACCCTCAGGTTTGATACTTTGCTAGACGGGCTCATAGAATTCACTGAAAGCTGTTATACTCATGGTTACAGTTTATTACAGCAAAGGATACAAGTGCTGTCGGCCAGGGAAAGAGGTGCACAGGATAGTCCAGGAGAGTTCTAAGCATGAGCTTCCCCTTGTCCTCCACCAGTAGAGCTGTGGACAGCACTGACTTCTACCAGCAAGGATGTATGATAATACACACAGAATATTGCCAACCAGGGAAGCTGACCTGAGCCTTGGTGTCCAGAGCTTTTATTGGAGCTTAGTCACGTAGACAGTTGACTACCTGTGTGGCTGATCTTAGTCTCTAGCCCCCACAAGAGGCCAAGCTGATACCGCATGGCCCACAGCCCCCACTATATATTGTTACATAGACCGTCCAGTATGACTCAGAGCCCTGCCATGAATCATGTAGTTAGCATAGATGATCTGGTGTAGCCCAAAGCCTTCAGGTAAACAAAGATACTCTTACAGGTAGGCCATTCTAAGGGCTTAGCAATCACCACCCAGGTGCTAAGGACAAAGGCCAGACCTCTTTTTGGGCAAGGATAATTCCTCACTGCACACACCGTAAAACCTGCTGCCATCGAGTCGATACTGATTCATAGTGACTTTATAGGACAGAGTAGAACTGCCCTATAGGGTTTCCAAAGAGCCCCTGGTGGATTCGAACTGCTGACCTTTCGGTTAGCAGCCTGAGCTCTTAGCCACTATGTCACCAAGGCTCCACAAAGTAACCTAAAATGAAGAGAATCCACGTTTACTCTGGAGCCTGGATTTTTTGTTAGGAACATCAGCAGCTCCTGAACATGAAGGCATCGGATATTATTTAGTCTCTAAGGAGAGGCTCAGTTGTGTCAAAATAAATTGTCTTATTCTAGTAATGCCACTGAATGGTGCATCCTGATATGTGGGCTTTGGGAGGCCAGCCTGGTGCTCGGAGCTGTGCCCTGCGGATCAAGAGCACGCTGGTGAACACATTAGATCTTGAGTCCCATTGTTCACATCTTACGTTACAATCCATCTCCTGTGCTGTATGTCTTAATCTCAGGTACCATGCTGAAAATGTTTACATGTTTACTGTCATAAATTAGAAAAAACA